>NC_045957.1:79950610-80550610 GCF_010909765.2 Amblyraja radiata
CTCCCAACATACCCCCCCCCCCCCCCCCCCCCCCCCCCCCCCCCCCCCCCCCCACACACACACAACCCTCAACCACAGAAGGTTGTCTCCATGCAATTTGATACGTATCGAGATACAGAGTCCTGGATCCAGGAAGGCTAGGGGACCTCCCAGCTGTAACACTGAAAGCCTGTACTAGAGAACGAATGGCACCTCTAGCTGACTTCTCTCAGTATTGTTAAAACACATCTACATGAGCCATGAGCATGTAGAAAATTATTCAGGAATGACAAATCCAATTATCATCCAATCAAGTTACTCTCAATCATCAACAAAGTGATGAAGATTGTTGTCGAAACTGATAGAAAGCATCACTTTCTCACTTTCCCACAAATCTATGAATCACAGTAAAGGTGTATTTGGTTGCTTGTCCAAAATAGCCCATCTCTTTAAACATGTTTGTGGACCTGCTTTATTAGTACATGTTGCTGAATTGCCAGAGGAATCTGAGTTGATGTTTTTGGGAAATTGGTCCACAAGAGTTGCAGATTGAAAATTGAACATTCACTGTAAGTATCAGATGATTCAAGTAGCAAACTGGACAGACCATCAGCTTGAACAGTAAGCACTTCTGATGGTTTGTTTCCAATCTGAATTGTCCATGGCTGAAAAGCAATAATATTCAGAAATGAAAACAGAATGTGACTCAATAATTCTGGTATCATATAGCAAGAGAAAAATTAAAGTTAACACTTCAGGTTGATGATACGATCTGGTTGCTTTTGATGCACACTTGAAAGGTTGTAACGATAAAATGCTCAAAGACAGAGAGATTAAGTGAAGGATGCAGAATTAAAGTGATTGGAAACTGGAAGCTCTAGATCACCCTTCTGGACTGAACAAAGACATCTTGCCAAGTGGCTGCCCAATTTGCATTTGATCTCTCCAATATTTCACCAAAAATGTTGTCTTTGATTGATGTGCTCCACTACCACTCAGGGTAACATTAGACTCTAGGCATCATAATGTGTCTGATGTGATACATCTGTCCTGAAACTTTCAAAACACATTTTACATAAGTCTGAAGACTAACCTTGTTCCTTTCTAAACATAGCTGACTGAATTGGACGTAATAAGTGTCCTTGCCACTAATAGAAGTGTTCTGCACCGATAATGAATTCTGTCAGTCAGTATTATAATTAAATTTTCTATTGTCTCACATAATTGTGGTTTGTAAAAAAAGCTGTTATGGAAAGTAAATTCGGAATCACTTCCAGCTGGTGTAATATTGTGAAAATTCCTTTTTTGTGACTTCCTATGTGAAACCCATTCTGCTAACATTGATATTGCATTCAAGCCGACACTCACGTGTGCTTGCCTTGTGTTTTACTATTATGTAACTTTAATTCTGACTTGAGTAATACATTGAATTTTAAGAGAAACATCTGCCTGGACAATTATAATGATAATGCACACTGTTTCATATGATGCTGTCTTTGTTTCTGACCAAAGCTTTGGGAGTTGTCCCAAGGCTACCATTACACCTTAGCTGCAAAGGATGGAACTCTTTGGTGCTTTCAGATATAATCTTCTTGGAAGCTCCTATCTACAAGCTAAATCAAATGTTTTGCTGCAACTGCATTACATCTGCTGTCTCACATGGCTGTGGAGTGAAGGTACTTCGAATCTCCAACTGCCTCTGTAAGAAAGATATACATTGCTCTCTGCAATGCTACTGTGTTTCAGAGTGTACGATACACTTCAATGCTGATTAGTAAAATTATTTTATTTTAATCTGTTCCCTCACTGTATGACTGAACATTGCTGCAATTTTAGCACTTCCAGTTGAATAAATTATTGGCCCTGAGGAGCATCTTAATTTGTTACATGCAGGATCTGAATAAATTACATGCTTGCTGGCTATCTGTGCAATCTGCTAGTTAATGAGCCATATATTTTTATTTTCCCATCACCAATGTCAGATTTGTGCCTTGTAGATGGTGTAAATTACTTGGGGTGTCAGGAGTTGAATTGTTTGCCACAGAATCCAAGGCCTCTGACCTGCCCTTGGAGCCACCATACTAATGTGGTTGGCCAGTAGTTGAAGTGCAGCTTTTGGTTCCCAGGTATTTTAATATTTCCATCGCATCTGCTCACAGAATGAGACTTTCCATTCTAGGACATCCAAGATGTCCTCTTTCTTTAGTAAACATCATTACTACCTGTCATCATAGATGGATTCCTCACCTGCATCTTCTTTGTGCCATAGTTCTGCTCTTGCTCCTCCTCCCACCAAACAAAACAGTTCCCCTAATCCTTACCTTTCACCCCACCAGCCTTTGCAGCCAAAACATAATTTTCTGGCATTTCTGCCACCTTCAATGTGATCCCACCACCAGTCACATCTTCTCTTCTCCACCACTTTCCACATTCCATAGGGACTTCTCCTTCCACAACTACTTGGTTCACTCTCCCATCCAAACCACCCACTCAGTAAGTACAACGGTTCTTTCCCTCTGCTCTACTGATTGCAATGTACAAACAATTGATCAACAAGGTCAAAAAACAAGAGTGCTTGAATCTGCAAAAAATAGCTTCTTTAGCATAGCCATATATGGGCTAACCTTTCAGGGCCTGTCCCACTTACGTGACTTTTCAGCAACAGTCTTCGACCGTCAAGCCCGAGGGGACTCGCCTGAAAAACCTCGAGCTCGATCGACCATCAGCGATGAAACCGTGAGCTGGATCGACCGACAGCACACACACACACACCCAACACCACACAACACACACACACAACCACACACCCACACAACCACACACACACACACACACACACCACACACACAACACCTAAAACCAATCGCAAGGCGGGGGCCAGGGAAAGCGGGGGAGCGCTGTCTGAAATTCACACCCGTGATGAACAGGAAGGTAAAAGACGGCTGGCACAGTGTATGATAAGTTCTTTAGAGAGCGGGGGGGGAAGAATGGGGGGGGAGAAGGGGGGGGAGAAGGTTGGGGGAGAGGGGGAGGGGAGGAGAATGGGGGGGGGAGAGGGGGTGAGAGGGGGGTGAGAGGGGGGGGAGAGGGGGGGGGAGAGGGGAGGGGAGAGGGGGGGGGGGAGAGGGGGGAGGGGGGGAGAAGGGGGGGAGGGGAGGAGAGACACTTTTAAGAAGCCAGACAACTTTTAATAAAGTTTAGTGGGCATTTAACATTACCGGTCGGTTTTCCTTGGTTCTGAAAACTCCAATGAGCCAATTAAAATGCCCGGTCAGGAAAGGAGATTGCCTACGGCTACCTTGACTGCCTATAACTACATGGCGACCCCACTACCACTGCTCTAGATTTCAAAAGAAACATGCTGACCAATGTTAACTTGCGGGAAATGTTTCTGCATGCTGAAAATTTTTCCTCGACCAAATTGAGGCCGCGAGTATGTAGGAACTTCCCTCGAGCATGAAGGAGAGTTACAGAGCCCTCCGAGGACCACGTGTCGACCATGCTGCGAGTTTGTGGCAAGTGCAAACCCTTCTAAACTCGCAAATTAGGTCACCATAGTGGGACAGGCCCTTTCCTCTCTCGGAAGAACCTATCGATCTTAACAAGCAAGAGGTTGTACAATGCTCTGCGAGATAAATTTTTGCATCCACAAGAGATGTAACATCTCTCCCTATACCTCCTCCCTCACATTCATCCAGGAAGCCCAGCAGTCCTTCCAACTCAGACAGAAATTCATGTGCACCACCTCTAACATTATCTACTGCAATTGGTATTTCCGATGTGGCCTCCTTTATATTGGCGAGACCTAGTGTAGAGTTCGCAACCATTTTACCCAACATTTGTGTTCGGTCTGCCAAGGACTGCTGGATGTCCCAGTTGCTAACAATTTTAACGCCCCTTCTCATTCCCCTACTGACACTCCTCCTTTGCCAGAGTGAGGCCACATGCAAACTGGAGGAACAGCACTCATATTCTACCTGGTTAGCTTATGGTGTGAATATTGAATTCTCCAATTTTTGGTAACTGACTTCCAACCATCCCTTTTTTTACTTACTCCCCTCTCTTCTCGGTGACCCACCTGAATTTGCAACCGTTTCTCTCCTTTCACCTATAGTTTAGAGCAAGGGCCTCCAAACTTTTCTGCATGAGGGCCACATATTATATTTGGCAAATTTTTGCGGGCCATAGGAAAAATTAAAGAAATGTCAGTTTTATAAATTTATTGCACTCAAAAAAGAACTTAGGTAAAACAAATGGAAGAAATTCAAAACATCAATCAGGGTTAACCAACAAAATCATAAAGTTTTATGCAAACACATTTATGGGAAGGATGGAACTGCTTTTTGTTTTCAAAATGTCATTGAATTGAGGATCCAAATTTGAGGAGCCAATTATGAGGATGGACATCAAATAAATCATCAGATAAATTTACTCGATATTTAGTACCAAAAATGGACACAAATCTATAAGCAAATTGCTTCCAATTGGGAAACTGCTCGGGGTTCAAAAATGTATAAAACTCAGATTTCCTTCTTTATACTTGTCTTTCAGTCGGTCGTGTGCCTGAATATCAATAATTTCGATTTGAGACTTACCGGCGAGATTTTCAACAATCGAATGGATTTTGAAAGAGCCTGATTTCATTTGCTTTGGCATCAAGGTCAGAAATTGAAATTGTTTTCTCAATCCTAAATTTACTTCATTTGCAAATGAGGAAGGAAATACTTCTTCACGTTCTTCATGAAATTCTTCATAACATGGGAAATGAGCCATGGGAACATTCACCTGGCCTTCAACTAGCATCAGTTTTGCTTTGAATACCTTGACATGAGCAAGAGAGTAACAAATCAATCTTTTTTTCACCTTGAAGCTATTTATATGGCAACAAATAAATAATATTCAATTTTTAAAAAGAGATGATATATATAAACATATAACAATTACAGCACGGAAACAGGCCAACTCGGCCCTTCTAGTCTGTGACGAACACTTATTCTCCCCTAGTCCCATCTAGCTGCACTCAGACCATAACCCTCCATTCCTTTCCCGTCCATATACCTATCCAATTTATTTTTAAATGATAAAATCGAACCTGCCTCCACCACTTCCACTGGAAGCTCATTCCACACAGCTACCACTCTCTGAGTAAAAAAGTTCCCCCTCATGTTACCCCTAAACTTCTGTCCCTTATTTCTCAAGTCATGTCCTCTTGTTTGAATCTTCCCTACTCTCAATGGGAAAAGCTTACCCACGTCAACTCTGTCTATACCTCTCATCATTTTAAAGACCTCTATCAAGTCCCCCCTTAACCTTCTGCGCTCCAAAGAATAAAGACCTAACTTGTTCAACCTTTCTCTGTAACTTAGTTGCTGAAACCCAGGCAACATTCTAGTAAATCTGCTCTGTACTCTCTCTATTTTGTTGACATCCTTCCGATAATTAGGAAATTGTACACCATACTCCAGAATTGGCCTCACCAATGCCTTGTACAATTTTAACATTACATCCCAACTTCTATACTCAATGCTCTGATTTATAAAGGCCAGCACACTAAAAGCTTTCTTTACCACCCTATCTACATGAGATTCCACCTTCAGGGAACTGTGCACAGTTATTGCTAGATCCCTCTGTTCAACTGCATTCCTCAACTCACTACCATTTACCATGAACGTCCTATTTTGATTTGTCCTGCCAAGGTGCAGCACCTCACACTTATCAGCTTTAAACTCCATCTGCCATCTTTCAGCCCACTCTTCCAAATGGCCTAAATCTCTCTGTAGAATTTGAAAATCTACTTAATTATCCACAACACCACCTATCTTCGTATCATCTGCATACTTACTAATCCAATTTACCACACCATCATCCAGATCATTGATGTACATGACAAACAGCAGTGGACCCAACACAGATCCCTGTGGCACCCCACTAGTCACAGGCCTCCAACCTGACAAACAGCCATCCACCATTACTCTCTGGCATCTCCCATTCAGCCACTGTTGAATCCATCTTGCTACTACACCATTAATACCCAACAATTGAACCTTCTTAACCAACCTTCCATGAGGAACCTTGTCAAAGGCCTTACTGAAGTCCATATAGACAACATCCACTGCTTTACCCTCATCAATTTCCCGAGTAACCTCTTCAAAAAATTCAAGAAGATGAGTCAAACATGACCTTCCAGGCACAAATCCATGTTGACTGTTCCTAATCAGTCCCTGTTTATCTAGATGCTTATATATATTATCTCTAAGTATCCTTTCCATTAATTTGCCCACCACTGACGTCAAACTAACAGGTCTATAATTGCTAGGTTTACTCTTAGAACCCTTTTTAAACAATGGAACAACATGCGCAGTACGTCAATCCTCTGGCACTATTCCCGTTTCTAATGACAATTGAAATATATTTGTCATAGCCCCTGCTATTTCTATGCTAACTTCCCTCAATGTCCTAGGGAATATCCTGTCAGGACCTGGACACTTTTATATTTTTCAAAAGTGTCAGTACTTCCTCTTCTTTGAATCTCATAGTTTCCATAGCTACTCTACTTGTTTCCCTTACCTCACATAATTCAATATCCTTCTCCTTGGTGAATACCGAAGAAAAGGAATTGTTCATTATCTCCCCCATCTCCTTTGACTCTGCAGATAGCTGTCCACTCTGACTCTCTAAAGGACCAATTTTATCCCTCGTTATCCTTTTGCTATTAATATAGCTGTAGAAACCCTTTGGATTTACTTTCACCTTACTTGCCAAAGCAACCTCATATCTTCTTTTAGCTTTTCTAATTTCTTTCTTAAGATTATTTTTACATTCTTTATACTCCTCAAGCACCTCATTTACTCCATGCTGCCTATAATTATTGTAGATATCTCTCTTTTTCCGAACCAGGTGTCCAATTTCCCTTGAAAACCATGGCTCTTTCCAATTTTTACTATTTCCTTTCAAACGAACAGGGACATAAAGATTCTGTACTCTTAAAATGTCATCTTTAAATGTCCTCCATTTCATCTCCACATACTTCCCATAAAACAAAATATCCCAATTCACTCCTTTTAAATCCTTTTGCATCTCCTCAAAGTTAGCCTTTCTCCAATCAAAAATCTCAACCCTAGGTCCAGTTCTGACCCTCTCCATAATTATATTGAAACTAATGGTATTGTGATCACTGGACCCGAAGTGCTCCCCAACGCATACCTCCGCCACCTGACCTGTCTCATTTCCTAACAGGGGGTCCAGCACTGCCCCTTCTCTAGTAGGTACCTCTATGTATTGCTGCAACCTCCTGCAGCCATGTTTCACTGATCGCCACAACATCATACTTCCAGGAGTCAATCCAGGCTCTAAGTTCATCCACCTTTCTTACAATGCTCCTAGCATCAAAATATACACATTTAAGAAACCCACCCCCTCGTATTCTCTGTTTATTGTCTTTTTCTTTTTTCTCCCCTATTGTGTCCGAGTGCTACCCTTCTCTGCCTCCTGCCTCACACACTGACTACTAGCTTTCCCTATTTGAGTCCCTCCCCCCCAACCGTTCTAGTTTAAAGTCTCCTCAGTAGCCTTTGCAAATCTCCCCGCCAGGATATTGGTCCCCCTCGAGTTCAAGTGCAACCCACCCTTTTTGTACAGGTCGCACCTTCCACAAAAGAGGTCCCAATGATCCAGAAACTTGAATCCCTGCCCTCTGCACCAGTCCTTCAGCCACGCATTTGTCCTCCACCTCGCTCCGTTCCTACTCTCACTATCGCATGGCACAGGCAGTATTCCCGAGATTGTTACCTTTGCGGTCCTTCCCTTTAACTCTCCTCCTAACTCCCTAAATTCTCCTTTCAGGACCTCTTCTCTTTTTCTACCTATGTTATTGGTACCTATATGTACCACGACCTCGGGCTCCTCTCCCTCCCATTTCAGGATATCTTGGACACGTTCAGACACATCCCAGACCCTGGCACCAGGGAGGCAAACTACCATCCTTGTTTCCCGACTGCGTCCACAGAATCGTCTGTCTAACCCCCTAACTATAGAGTCCCCTATTACTAATGCCCTCCTCTTCTTTTCCTTACCCTTCAGAGCAACAGAACCAGTCTCTGTACCGGAGGCCCGGCCGCTGTTGCTACCCCCATGTAGGCTGTCCCCCCAACAGTACTCAAACAGGAGTACTCATTGTCAAGTTGTACAGCCACCGGGGTACTCTCTATACCCTGCCTGTGTCCCTTGTCCCTCCTAACCGTGACCCACTTGCCTGCCTCCTGTGGTCTTGGAGTGACCACCTCTCTGTAACTCCTCTCAATGACTTCCTCGCTCTCCCTGACCAGACGGAGGTCATCGAGCTGCTGCTCCAGGTTCCTAATACGGTCCCTTAGGAGCCCCATCTCGACGCACCTGGCGCAGATGTGGACGTCTGGAAGGCTATCATATTCTTTGACCTCCCACATCTTACATCCAGAACAGTAAACTGCCCTGGCCCTCATACTCCCCTTTTACCTAGGATACAATTCAAAGTACAATACAATACAAACTGCTGGAAGAAATCAGCAGGGATCTGAGCAGCCCCGTGCTCGAGTTTAAATCCTGCCGCTCGGGTGTAGCTCCTCCCTCTGCGACCGCTCCGACGGCTCTCGGGCCTCTGTAAGCAACATACAAATATGCCGTATATTTATTTATAAAACAGAAAAAATACAGCGACCACCAGTGGGCATGCAGACAATATAGAAATATCAAATGATATAATGGCGGAGTGACCACATGTGTGTCACAGTCACAGTGACTCACGGGTGGGCACTCCGCTAAGAAATCATTAAAATTTAAAATTATAATTAAGGAAAATGACAAAAACAAACACTTAATTTAATAGCCCGCGGCAAACTGACGTGAATTCTTACTTTTCTTGCCTTCTTCGTGCCGAATAAAAGAGGTTATTAGTTACGTAAACTAACGGTAACCTATTAGCAGCTGCACACAAACCATCAACTTGATAGCCTAGGGTAAACTGACGTGTAAGTTCCCACACTATAACAGAACACGCTAAATAGCTCGCCGCACGGAACGTGTTAAGAGCTTGCTGCGGGTCGGATAAAATCTCGTGGCGGGCCGGATGTGGGCCGTGGGCCATAGTTTGGAGACCTCTGGTTCAGAGGTAGTGTGGAAACAGGTTATTCTGTCCAGCAAGTCCATATCAATCAGCTATCTCCTGTGCACTATTTCCATCCTACACAATCAGGATCAATCCTGGGTCTCTGATGCTGTAAGGCAGAAACTCCACAACTGCGTCACCCTCCCACCCTATATTCCTTCCTCTAGCTTCACAAATTGCACCTCTTAAATCCTTATCTCACGCTTTTGATTTTTTCATCTCTGGCCTTTGTTCAACCATCTGCTGATAAACATCCTCCCCCCACCTCACCTGTATCCATCTATCACTCCGAAGAAGAGTCCCAACCCAAAACGTCACCCATCCTTTTTCTCCAGGGATGCTGTCAGACCCGCTGAGTTACTCCAGCATTTTGTTTCTATCCATTTATCACTCACCAGGCTTTGTTCTGCTCTTTCCCTCGCCCAGCTTTCTCTCACCAACTACAAACAGTCTGAAGAAGAGTCCCAAACTGAAATGTCATATATTTATGTTTTCCATGAAATTACACCTGACCTGCGGAGTTACTCCAGCACTTTGACTTTTTTTTTCGTAAACCAGCATCTGCAGCTCCTTGTATCTTTTCTGTATTCTTGATGTTGACATCAGCCCAACCAATGTTTAAGAAGTCCCAAGTTAAACGGTTGTAGCTTCTCGATCCAGTAAACAATATGCCGGGTATGAGTACACAACTGAGAAAGTTAAACTTCCTCATGAAATTTGTCAACAGACTGAACTGGTAATAAGTATGCATTCCAGTGAAACATGTTTGCACATGTTTTCTTTAAAGAATGAAAGCAAAGTGAAAACAAAGAGAACTGGCAATTAGTGATAAAACCCCAGCTGGATGTTATTGTGAATTGTAAACCAAATGAATATAAATTTATTCCTTCAGGTCTTGACCTCTGTGGAGTGTAGATTTTGCCGATATTTTGGGCTAGGTTTCTCACCAGCATGTGATTTTCCTCAATATTCCAGCTATTACAGCTTGACATGAAGATAAAATGATGCTGCCTGTGGGAATAATGTCAGATTGTTGTTGGGTAAGGCAGATGAGGTAAGGGCATGGATAGGTACGAGCGACTGGGAGGTTGTGGCCATGACTGAAACCTGTTTAAGGGAGGGGCAGGAATGGCAGCTCAATGTTCCAGGGAACAGGAGCTTCAGGAGAGATAGGGGTGAGGGAAGAAGAAGAGGGTGTGTTGCATTGTTGGGTAAGGAGAATGTCACGGCAGTG
Organism: Amblyraja radiata; assembly: GCF_010909765.2. Taxonomy (NCBI): domain Eukaryota; kingdom Metazoa; phylum Chordata; class Chondrichthyes; order Rajiformes; family Rajidae; genus Amblyraja; species Amblyraja radiata. Next base: position 79,960,966 of record NC_045957.1, read on the forward strand.
ATCAGAGGTGACAATACGGACGGTTTGTCGAGTGAGGTTATATGGCCCGGGGAGCCGTTGGTGCGAGGAGGATTTACCTGGGGCTGTGAGTATAAAAACAGCGTGGGGCTTGTTTCTACAGAGGTCCGGGGAGCCGTTGGTGCGAGGAGGAGTTACCGGGAGCTGTGAGTATAAAAACAGCGTGGGGCTTGCTTCTACAGAGGCCCGGGGAGCCGTTGGTGCGAGGAGGAGTTACCGGGAGCTGTGAGTATAAAAACAGCGCGGGGCTTGCTTCTACAGAGGCCCGGGGAGCCGTTGGTGAGAGGAGGAGTTACCCAAATCTGCAACATTCCATCTCACTTCCAGAGAAGGAGTCTGGTGGAAGCCTCTGATTGGTGGAAGAGGACCAGAGGAAGCAGCTGATTGGGTGCAACCCCGGGTTTACATTTCTGCTTTCAGGTTAAGGATTCTGGGAGTTAAGGATTCTGGGAGTTAAGGATTCTGGGTGTTAAAGATTCTGGGAGTTAAGGCCCAGGAGCCGTTACAGAGGGAGGAGCGACGTCCATGTGGTGAGTTCAAAACCCATCGCGGGGCTTGTTTCAACAGAGGCCCAGGAGCCGTTACAGAGGGAGGAGCCAAAATCTGCAACGTTCCATTCGGAGATCACACTTCAAATTAAGGGGGCTGGTGGAAGCCTTTGATTGGTCGAACGGACTAGAGGAAGCAGCTGATTGGCTTGTATCCCGGGTAAGGCTTTATTGTATTCGGATAAGGGGGAGAATGAGGGCCAGGGCAGTTTACTGTTCTGGATGGCAGATGTGGGAGGTCATGGAGTCTGAGTGCCCTCCAGACGTCCACATCTGTGCAAGGTGCGTCGAGATGGGGCTCCTAAGGGACCGTGTTAGGAACCTGGAGCAGCAACTCGATGACCTCTGTCTGCTCAGGAAGAGCGAGGAGGTCATAGAAAGGAGTTACAGGGAGGTGGTCACTCCAAGACCACGGGAGACAGAAAACTGGGTCACAGTTAGGAAGGGCAATGGGCAGAGGCAGGGGCTGGTGAGTACCCCGGTGGCTGTACACCTTGAAAATAAGTACTCGTGTTTGAGTAAGGGTGGGGGAGACAGCCTACCTGGGGGCAGCGACAGCGGCCGGGCCTCTGGCACAAAGACCGGTCCTGTTGCTCAGAAGGGTAAGGAAAAGAAGAGGAGGGCAATTATAATAGGGGACTCTATAGTCAGGGGGTCGGATAGGCGATTCTGTGGACGCAGACAGGAGACCCGGATGGTAGTTTGCCTCCCTGGTGCCAGGGTCAGGGATGTGTCTGAACGGGTCCAAGAAATCCTGAAATGGGAGGGAGAGGAGCCTGAGGTTGTGGTACATATAGGTACCAACGACATAGGTAAAAAAAGAGAAGAGGTCCCGAAAGAAGAATTTAGGGAGTTAGGTAGAGAGTTAAGGAGAAGGACTGCAAAGGTAACAATCTCAGGATTACTGCCTGTGCCACGCGACAGTGAGAGTAGGAATGGAGCGAGGTGGAGGATAAATGAGTGGATGAGGGACTAGTGCAGTGGGTATGGATTCAAGTTTCTGGATCATTGGGACCTCTTTTGGGGAAGGTGTGGAGCCAAGTAGAGTAGCTATGCAAACTATGAGGATCAAAGAAGAGGAAGTACTGACACTTTTGAGAAATATAAAAGTGGATAAGTTTCCAGGTCCGCACAGGATATTCCCTAGGAAATTGAGGGAAGTTAGTGTAGAAATAGCAGGGGCTATGACAGAAATATTTCCAATGTCATTAAAAACGGAAATAGTTCCGGAGGATTGGCGTACTGCGCATGTTGTTCCATTGTTTAAAAAGGGGTCTAAGAGTAAACCTAGCAATTATAGACCTGTTACTTTGACGTCAGTGGTGGGCAAATTAATGGAAAGGATACTTAGAGATAATATATATAAGCATCTGGATAAACAGGGTCTGATTAGGAACAGTCAACATGGATTGGTGCCTGGATGGTCATGTTTGACTAATCTTCTTGAATTTTTTGAAGAGGTTACTCGGGAAATTGATGAGGGTAAAGCAGTGGATGTTGTATATATGGACTTCAGTAAGGCCTTTGACAAGGTTCCTCACGGAAGGTTGGTTAAGAAGGTACAATTGTTGGGTATTAATGGTGGAGTCGCAAGATGGATTCAACAGTGGCTGAATGGGAGATGCCAGAGAGTAATGGTGGATGGTTGTTTGTCAGGTTGGAGGCCAGTGACTAGTGGGGTGCCACAGGGATCTGTGTTGGGACCACTGTTGTTTGTCATGTACATCAATGATCTGGATGATGGTGTGGTAAATTGGATTAGTAAGTATGCAAATGATACTAAGATAGGTGGGGTTGTGGACAATGAAGTAGATTTTCAAAGTCTACAGAGAGATTTATGCCAGTTGGAAGAGTGGGCTGAAAGATGGCAGATGCAGTTTAATGTTGATAAGTGTGAGGTGCTACATCTTGGCAGGACAAATCAAAATAGGACGTACATGGTAAATGGTAGGGAATTGAAGAATGCAGGTGAACAGAGGGATCTGGGAATAACTGTGCACAGTTCCCTGAAAGTGGAATCTCATGTAGATAGGGTGGTAAAGAAAGCTTTTGGTGTGCTGGCCTTTATAAATCAGAGCATTGAGTATAGAAGTTGGGATGTATTGTTAAAATTGTACAAGGCATTGGTGAGGCCAATTCTGGATTATGGTGTACAATTTTGGGCGCCTAATTATAGGAAGGATGTCAACAAAATAGAGAGAGTACAGAGGAGATTTACTAGAATGTTGCCTGGGTTTCAGCAACTAACTTACAGAGAAAGGTTGAACAAATTAGGGCTTTATTCTTTGGAGCGCAGAAGGTTAAGGGGGGACTTAATAGAGGTCTTTAAAATGATGAGAGGGATAGACAGAGTTGACATGGATAGGCTTTTCCCACTGAGAGTAGGGAAGATTCAAACAAGGGGACATGACTTGAGAATTAAGGGACAGAAGTTTAGGGGTAACATGAGGGGGAACTTCTTTACTCAGAGAGTGGTGGCTGTGTGGAATGAGCTTCCAGTGAAGGTGGTGGAGGCAGGTTCGTTTTTATTATTTAAAAATAAATTGGATAGTTATATGGACGGGAAAGGAATGGAGGGTTATGGTCTGAGCGCAGCTATATGGGACTAGGGGAGAATACATGTTCGGCACGTATTAGAAGGGTCGAGAGGGCCTGTTTCCGTGCTGTAATTGTTATATGGTTATATGGTTATATGGGTGGAACTGAGGAACAAGAAAGGGATGGTCACCTTTTTGGGGGTGTATTACAGACCCCCGAATAGTCAATGGGAATTAGAAGAACAAATATGTCAGGAGATTGCAGACAACTACAGTTCAAATAAGGTTGCAGTAGTAGGGGATTTTAACTTTCCCACTATAGACGGGCATAAACATAGTGTGAAGGGTTTAAATGGGGTGCAATTCCTCAAAAGTGTTCAGGAAAGTTTTCATAAGCAGTATGTTGAGGCCCCCACATGTGGGAGGTCAACGTTGGATCTAGTATTGGGAAATTGGGTAGGGCAAATTAATGAAGTGTTTGTGGAGGAGCCTTTTGGGACCGATGACCACAGTTCGGTTCGGTTTAAGATAGTTGAATTGAATTGAATTTCCTTTATTGTCATTCAGACCTTTCAGTCTGAACGAAATGTCATGCCTGCAGTCATACATACAATAATACAATAATAGACAAAAGAACAGACAGTAAACACAAATTAACATCCACCACAGTGAGTCCACCAAGCACCTCCTCACTGTGATGGAGGCAAAAATCTTAGGGCTGCAGTCTCTTCCCTCCTCTTCTCCCTCTGCGCTGAGGCGATACCCCACCGGGCGATGGTAAATCAGTCCTGCGGCTCACCGAGCTCCGCGAACGGGCCGGTTCAAACACCGCGGCCCGGGGTGGTCGAAGCTGCCGCCCTCCAGTCCAGCGGACGCAGCTGTTGACGATGTCGTCCACTGGCCCGCGGCCGAACCCCGGACTCAGGCCGCCGCCGCCAGAACGCCGTCTCAGCCACCGGAGCACCGTTCCAGCCCCGAGCCGGGTCGTCCTCACGTGAGCGTCTCAGCCCCGCGCCAGGCCGCCCTCACGGGAGCGCCGTTACCCATGAGCTGGGCCGCCCCGACGGGAGCGCCGTTCCACCCTCGAGCTGGGCCGCCCCAACGGGAGCGCCGTTACCCTCGGGCTGGGCCGCCCTCACGGGAGCGCCGTGGATTGGGATGGAGAGGGTCCACATGTTAAAATCCTCTACTGGGATAAGGTCAACATTGATGGTATGAGAGAAGATTTCGCTCAAGTCGACTGGAGCAGGTTATTTGAGGGGAAAGGAACATCGGCCAAGTGGGATGCTTTTAAAAGTGTGCTGATGAAAGCTCAGGATATGTACGTCCCCGTGAGATTGAAGGGAAAAGCAGGCAAACATAAGGATGGGTGATGAGGGAAATTGAGGTGTTGGTCAAAAACAAGAAGGATGCATGGGACTGGTTTAGGCAGCTGGGATCAAGTGCATCCCTGGAGGAGTTTCTGGAACTACGGAGTAAACTGAAAAAGGAGATCAGTAGGGCAAAAAGGGGCCAGGACATAGCTTTGGTGGGTAGCATCAAGTATAACCCCAAAAGATTTTATAAATACATAAGGGGAAAAAGGGTAACGAGAGAGAGAGAGTGGAACCTTTTAGGAATCAGTGGTCACCTCTGTGTGGAGCCATAGGAGATGGGCAAGGTCCTTAATGAGTATTTCTCCTCTATTTACCGAGGAGAAATACAGTAGGACGGACAAACTTGGGGCAGTCAATAGAAGTGTCTTGAGAGCAGTCATTGGTACTGACAAAGAAGTACTGAAAATATTGTCGTGTATGAAGGTGGACAAATCTCCAGGGCCTGATCAGATATATCCGAGGACATTGCAGGAAACTAGAGAGGAAATTCCGGGAGCACTCGTTGAAATTTATGAGTCATCCTTAAATACAGGAGAGGTGCCAGAAGACTGGAGGGTGGTAAATATTGTGCCTCTTTTCAAGAAGGGCTGCATGGAAAATGCTGGAAACTATGGGCCAGTGAGTTTAACATCTGTAGTTGGTAAGTTACTGGAGAGTATTCTGAGGGATACATTATACAGGCATATTGATGGACTAGGGTTGATTAGGGATAGTCAGCATGGTTGTGTACGTGGGAGGTCGTGTCTCACAAATCTGATTTTTTTTAAGACGTGACCAAAAAGGTCGATGAGGGCAGAGCTGTAGATGTTGTGTGCATGGATTTCAGTAAGGCATTCGACAAGGTCGCGTCGGTAGGCTGCCCTAGAAGGTTAGATCACATGGGATCCAAAGAGAGATAGCTGAATGGATAGCAAATTGGCTGCATGGAAGGAAGCAGAGGGTGATGGTGGAAGGTTATTTCTCTGACTGGAGGCCTGTGACTAGTGGTGTGCCTCAGGGTTCAGTACTGGGCCCTTTATTGTAACCACATCAAAGCTTTGGATGAGAACATACAGGGCAAGATTAGCAAGTTTGCTGATGACACAAACGTGAATGGTTATGCAGATAGTGGAGATGGTTGTGAAAGATTGCAGCAGGAGCTGGATTGATTGGCCAGGTGGGCGGAGGAATGGTTGATGGAATGTAGTACAGAGAAGTGTGATGTGTTGCATATTGGGACGTTGAACAAGGGCAGGACCTACACAGTAAATGGTAGGCCTCTGGGTAGTGTTGTGGAGCAGATGGATCAATGAGTACAGGTGCATGGATCCTTGAAGGTCAAGTCGCACGTAGATAAGGTGGTCAAAAAGGCTTTTAGCACTTTGGTCTTCATCAGTCAGAGTGTTGAGTATAGAAGTTGGGGGGTCATGTTGCAGTTGTAAAAGACCGCATTTAGAATGTTGTGTTCAGTTCTGGGCACCGTGTTATAGGAAAGATATTGTCAAGCTTGAAATGATTCAGAAAACATTTACGAGGATGTTGCCAGCGTGTGCGGACACGGCGCCGACGGACGAGAGGTCGAAGCAAATAAGTCGAAGCCAAAGAACGGAATGGAAACGAGGCCGAAAAGACAATAAACCGAAAGAATCCGAAGACGAAACGCCTACTAACCGAAACGATGGGACGCCTAAATGGAAACTAACCAAAAGGGCAGGACGCCTAAAACCCAAGGAACCGAAAAGCTGCGTCGCCAAAAAGCAAACTTATCGAATGGCCGCTCTTAGTCGAAATGCCACCTACCCGAAAGGCGGCGTCACCTACAGGCCAAAGGACCGACCGCCGCTCAACAGAAAAGTCCAATAACGGACTTGACGATGCCGGCGGGCGGGACTTGTCAGCGATTGGTCCAGACCCCCGCGTCAATCACATAACTGTGAAGGCATGAACATTGTCCCAAACCTCCGCTCCACCCGACCCGCAGCCCGCGTAGGGTGGCCGTGGGAGAGTGGGAGCTGTCCCGAGCGATGCGCACCTTCGGCCGCTTTCAAATTGGTGCTTGGGTTCAGATTGCCCAGTCACCTAGGGCTTGTGTGTGAAAATGAACCCCACGCTCCCATCTCCCCCTTCTCTCTCCCCTCTTCTCTCTCTCTCCCCCTCTCTCTCCTCCTCTCTCTCCCTTCTCTCTCTCCCTTCTCTCCCCTCCTCTCTCTTTCCCTCCTCTCTACCCCCTCTCTCTCCCCTCTCCCTCCCTTCTCTCTCTCCCCCTTCTCTCCCCCTCCCCTCTTCTCTCTCTCCCCCTCTCTCTCCCCCTCTCTCTCTCCCTTCTCTCCCTTCTCTCTCTCTATTCTCTCTCTCTCCCTTCTCTCTCTCTCACCTCTCCCCTCTCTCTCCCATCTCTCTCTCTCCCGTTTTTCTCCCCTCCTCTGTCCACTCTTCTCTCTCTTCTCCTTTCTCTTCCCCTCCTCTCTCCCCCCCTCTCTCTCCCTCCCTTATCTCTCCCCCCTTCTCTCTCTCCACCTCCCCTCTTCTCTCTCCGCCCCTCTTCTCTCTCTCCCCCTCTCTCTCCCCCTCTCTCCCTCCTCCTCTCTCTCCACTCTTCTCTCTCTCCCACCTCCCTTCTCTCTCTCCTCCATCTCCACCCGCGGGAGCGTCCCACAGTCACTGACTGTGACGCACCACCATTGGACCCCACCTTCCACACCAGGGTGATTTCCACTCCCCCCCCCCTCTCCCTCCGACTGTGGAATGCTCCCGTGGGTGGACACGGAAGAGAGGGAGAAGGGGGAGAGAAGGGGAGAGAGAGAAGAGAGAGAGGGGGAGGGGGGAAGGGGGAGATAGAGTAGAATAGAGAAAAGAGTGGAGAGAGAGGAGGAGAGAGAGAAGAGGGGAGAGAAAAGAGGGGAGAGAAGGGAGAGAGAAGGGAGAGAGAAGGGAGAATGAAGGAGAGAGAGAGGATGAGAGAGAGGGGGAGAGAGAAGAGGGGGGAGAGAGAAGGGGAGAGAGAGAAGGCAGGTAGAGAGAGGGGGGGAGAGGAGGGGGGGAGAGAGGGGGGGAGAGAGAGGGGGTAGAAGAGGGGAGAGAGAAGGGGGAGACGGGCGCGTGGGGTTCATTTTCCCACACAAGCCCTAGGTGACTGGGCAATCTGAACACAAGCACCAAGTTGAAAGCGGTCGAAGGTCTGCATCGCTTGGGAAGCCCCCACTCTCCCACGGCCACCCTCCGCGGGCTGCGGGTCAGGTGGAGCGGAGGTTTGGGACACCGTTCATGCCTTCACAGTGATGTGATGGACGCGGGGGTCTGGACCAATCGTTGGCAAGTCCTTCCCCCCCCCCCCCGGCAACGTCAAGTACGTTATTGGACTTTTCTGTTGAGCGGCAGTCGGTCCTTTGGCCAGTCGGCGACGCCGCCTTTCAGGTAGGTGGCGTTTCGACAGAGTGGCCATTCGGTAAGTTTGTTTTTAGGCAATGCAGCTTTTCGGTTCCTTGGGTTTTAGGCGTCCTGCCCTTTCAGTTAGTAGGTGTTTTGTCTTCGGACTATTTTGGTTTATTGGCGTTTCGGCCTCGTTCCCATTCCGTTCTTCGTCTTCGACTTCTTTGCTTCGGCTTCTTGCCTGTCGGCGCCACATCCGGGTACCATTCCCAGGACTAGAGTGTACGCTGTAGGGAGAGGTTGAGCAGGTTGTGTCTCTATTCCATGGAGCGCAGGAGGATGAGGGGTGATCTTATAGCAGTGTACAAAATCATGAGAGAATAGATCGGGTAGATGCACAGAGTCTCTTGCCCAGAGTAAGGGAATCAAGGACCAGAGGACATAGGTTCAAGGTGAAGGGGAAAAGATTTAATAGGAATCCGAGGGATAACGTTTTAACACAAAGGGTGGTGGGTGTATGGAACAAGCTGCCAGAAGAGGTAGTTGAGGCTGGGACTATCCCATCGTTTAAGAAACTGTAGACAGTTTCATGGATAGGACAGGTTTGGAGGGATATGGACCAAGCGCAGGCAAGTAGGACTAGTGTAGCTGGGACATTGTTGGCTGGTGTGGGCAAGTTGGGGCGAAAGTATCACTCTCTGACTCTATGACCTGGAGCACATCCTCTGCATGTGGATGAAGAAATAAATAATACATCATTTTTTTTAAATTAAGTTGAAATCAGACCATAGCAATTTGTTTTATGCTCTTTTAATGTCTAGTCATATATCATATTTCACTGTGCTGAATGCTTTAAGATAAGTTTATCACTCAGGTGATTAAATGTATCTAAACACATCAAATCCTGCAGTGGTCATGAGCGAGTGGCTTGTAAAATTTTAGAAATCTCCTGAGCTCATACAATTTTCAAACAGTCTGCTTTAATGGGAACTCAACCTGGGCTCTTAGAAGCCCATTAGTTTCTTACATGAATTCTTGGAATTGTTCCAAATGAAAGAAGGTTTGAGAGATCTTTTTGGGAATGTATTTACAAGAAATTACTGAATTTTTTCTTTCAAAGGGTTGCAGGATTTCACGTCAAAATGATATTGGGAATCACGTTAATTAATGTATATGTACTGATAATAATTAAAATATCATTTGAACATGATGAATGATTAAACTTAAAGTTAAAAATTTCAATTCTAAACATTCAGTATTGACAGAACTAAAATGTCTTAATAAAATAAAATTATGGAAAGGAAAGCAGATTTGAAGGCAGCGAACTACATGGTCTGCTAAATTAGGATTAAATGCTATAGCTATTCAACATCGCACAAAGTTCTTTCTCACCATCAGATAGAATAAATGCTGTTAATTAAAGTCACTAATGGCAAATCAGTCCAGTGGAGCTGAAGGAAAATATATTGAAGGAACAGAAATGATGATTGAGAGTGGGCTGATTTTGTAGTAATACGCTGGAGTCAATTTGTCCATGTTTTTCTGCTCATGTCAGTCCAGGCAATCTTCCCCACAGTCAGACATTACAGCTGCACAGGAACAATTCAACTGGAAACATGGCTTGGAATATAAATCATAAGCAAAATTGGAAGGATATATATGCTCTTGATGAAGTTAACCTGAAACATTAACTCTATTTCTTCCTCCCACGGATGCGGCCTGAACTGGCAATTTTTTTTCCAACATCATCAGGTTTGTTTGTTTTATTTTCTGTTATATTTTCCATTGCTCTACTGGATTTGGTTATATCAGCTATTTCTAACATGTGGGAATGAATCAAAACAGTTGTTAAGTGGCTTCTGTGATGGTGGGGATCTCAGGAGGAAACCAAGAGGATCATCCACTCGGCATCCCAGGACAAACAACGTTGCAAATGTTTCAGTCTTTTATCAGGTATCTGCATTTTTGTTCCTGATGTCGAGTTTTTTTTCACCTTGAGAAGCTGAAGACAGTGGCAGAGCAGCCATTTTGTTGGAGAAAAAATCAACTTTAAAAAAACAGCAGGAAAAAGAGTTGTTTTTTCTGTCAGTTCAGTGTGTTGCTAATTGAGGAGGCGGGACTTGGATCGAATCAGTCATCTGATTGGTTTAGCTAGAGGCAGAGTAGTGCAAAAAGGAAATAAGGTACAGAATCAGTTAAAATATGATGAGCGTTTAATGGCACTGGGCCTGTACTCACTGGAGTTTAAAAGGATAAGGGGGTCCTTATTGAAACTTACCAAATAGTGAAAAGCCTGGATAGAGTGAATGTGGAGAGGATGCTTCCACTAGTGGAAGGGTCTAGGACCAGAGGCCATAGCCTCAGAATTAAAGGACATACCTTTAGAAAGGAGATGAGGAGGAATTTCTTTAGTCAGAGGGTGGTGAGTTTGGTGAATTCATTGCCAAGAATGGCCGTGGAGGCCAAATGATTAGGTATTTGTAAAGCGGAGATTTGTGATTAGTAAGGGTGTCAGGGATTATAGGGCGAAGACAGGAGAATGGGGTTGAGAGGGAGAGGTAGATCACCCTGATTGAATGACACAGTAGACTTGATCGGCCAAATGGCCTGATTCTGTTCCTAGAATTTATGAACTTATCAGATTCAGATACAGATTCAGATTCAACTTTAATTGTCATTGTCATTGTACAGTACAGAGACAACGAAATGCAGTTAGCATCTCCCTATGAACTTGTAGATTAGGAGAAGACATTTTAGAGCTTCCTCTTCCTGCTCAACTATTGTCTTTGACGATTCGTCACATGTGGCAGTTCTGCAGAGCCCCAATTTGATCTATTTATGTGGATCACTCAGCTCTGTCCAATGTATGATTGGTATCCAAGTGTTTTTCTCCAGCTCTGACCAAAAGGAGAAATTATTAAATATTGAGAAGCACCAAGTTTATATACACTTTTTTCCACTCCTTCCCTATGATAAATATTTATTAGTCCCTTTATTGGTTGGATGGTGCCAAATAAATTTAGGGCCATTAAAATATGCAAAAAGGAAACAATTCACCCTGTTAAACTCATACTTTTTGTACCTTAAATCACTTCACCGAGCATCTAAGTCCATTTTAAATTACACAGTTCAGTCTTCTAGTTTAGCAATCAAACCACCATTAAGCTTTTAAATTTGTTTTTCACTGATTCAAGCTTAAATAAAATGCTGTTTGTTTTTCTAATCTATGAGATTGACCGTTTTTGGTCCTTTAATTGAGATTCATTTTTAATATGGGTGCTAGGTTACATCTAAATGAGGAAAGAAAGAGTTAATATTTCAAGTTCAAGCTTTCATTAGCTTTGGCATAACCTGACCTGACACAAAACCTTTGCTATCTTTCTCTCTCATTATACAGTGCATTCAGAAAGTATTCAGACTCCTTCAATTTTTCCACATTTTGTTACGTTACAGCCATATTTTAAAATGGATAAAAATCTTTTGTTTTATCATCAAACTACACACAATACATCATAATAAAAAAGCAAAAACAGGTGTTTAGAAATTTTTGCAAAGTAATTAAAAAGAAATAACTGAGTTATCATATTTACATAAGTATTCAGACACTTTACTCAGTACTTTGTTGAGGCACTTTTGGCAGCAATTACAGCTTCAAGTCTTCTTGGGTATGACGCTACAAGCTTGGTACACCTGTATTTGGGTAATTTCTCCCATTCTTCTCTGCAGATCCTCTCAAACTCTTGTCAGGTTGGATGGGGAGCGTCGATGCATAGATATTTTTAGGTCCCTCCAGGGATATTTGACAGGGTTCAAGTCCGGGCTCTGGCTGGGCCACTCAAGGACATTCACAAACTTGTTATGAAGCCACTCCTGCATTGTCTTGGTTGTGTGCTTAGGGTCGTTGTCCTGTTGGAAGGTGAACCTCTGCCGCAGTGTGAGGTCCAGAAAGCTCTGGAGCAGATTTTGATCAAGGATCTCTCCGTACTTTGCTCCATTCATCTTTCCCTCGACGCTGACTAGTCTCCCAGTTCCTGCCGCTGAAAAACATCCCCACAGCATGATGCTGCCACCACCATGCTTCACCGTATGTATGGTATTGGCCAGGTGATGAGCGGTGCCTGGTTTTCTCCAGACATGACGCTTGGCATTCAGGCCAAAGAGTTCAATCTTGGTTTGATCAGACCAGATAATCTCGTTAAACATGCCTTTTGGCAAACTCCAAGTGGGCTGTCATGTGCCTTTTACTGGGAAGTGGCTTCCGTTCTGCCACTCAACTATAAGGGCCTGATTGGTGGAGTGCTGCAGATATAGTTGTCCTTCTGGAAGTTTCTCCCATCTCCACAGAGGAACACTGGAGCTCTTTCAGAGTGACCATCGGGTTCTTGGTCACCTCCTTGACCAAGGCCCTTCTTCCTTGAATGCGCAGTTTGGCGGGCGGCCAGCTCTATGAATAGTCCTGGTGGTTCCAAAGTTCTTCCATTTAAGAATAATGGAGGCTTCTGTGCTGTTTGGGTCCTGCAATGCTGCAGATATTGTTTTATGCCCTTCCCCAGATCTGTGTCTCAACACAATCCTGTCTCGAAGGTCTACGGACAATTCCTTTGTCTTCAAGGCTTGGTTTTTGCTTTGACATGCACTGTCAACTGTGGGATCTTTCATTGACAGGTGTGTGCCTTTCGAAATCATGTCCAATCAATTTAATTAATCACTGGTGGACTCCAATCATGTTGTTGAAACATCTCAAGGATAACCAATAGAAACAGGATGAGCCTAAGCTCAATTTTGAGTGTCATAGAAAAGTGTCTGAATACTTTAATTATATATATTAAATACTTATTAATTATATATATGATTACATGTCTAAACTTGACCACTTCCTGTTTGCACTATATATTGATTTTAGAAAACACGCTACCACTTACAGCTGTAATTTGTGGCCATCTTACTCAGAGTCCCCCTCGCTGCACAGGGCCAGAGGATTTTTCCCATCGATGAAAAATAAAAGACTTACAAATGTTTAAAAAATTCTGAGATTCTCTCTCCTGTCAATCATGCTATGAAGGCCACGCCCCTACTGGTGGCGGGGGAGGGACTATAAAACCCGGAAGTGTGGTCGTGCCTCAGTCGCTGCAAGATGGGGTAGGGAGAGGCCATGACTCTCAGAGCTGTGAATAACACTGAACACTGAAGTGTCTACTAAACTGTGAGTGTGGTTTTATGTGGTTTATTTGGAACTGTGTTTGGAAGGAATACATGTTTTTATTTGCCTCTTCACTGTGCCTTTAAACTGTGAGGCTAATTGAAAATGTGTGGCTATTGAAAAGTGGCGTGGCTATTGAAAAGTGGTGTGGCTATTGAAAAGTGGCGTGGCTATTGAAAAGTGGGCCTATTGAAAAGTGGTGTGGCTATTGAAAAGTGGGCCTATTGAAAAGTGGCGTGGCTATTGAAAAGTGGTGTGGCTATTGAAAAGTGGCGTGGCTATTGAAAAGTGGGCCTATTGAAAAGTGGTGTGGCTATTGAAAAGTGGTGTGGCTATTGAAAAGTGGTGTGGCAATTGAAAAGAGGTGTGGCTATTGAAAAGTGGTGTGGCTATTTAAAAGTGGTGTGGCTATTTAAAAGTGGTGTGCCTATTGAAAAGTGTGGTATGTCTGGCTTTTAAAATGTGCCTAGCTTTTTAAATGAGGCTTGCTGTGAAAGTTTTTGGAAAGAAAAACCATGAATAGACGATTTAATTGATCAGGACTGTGTTTAATGCTAAATTGCCGCTCATTCCGTGACTTCCGCTTAGTGGAGAGATGGCGCTGATTGCGTCATTTCTTGTGAGTGCAGAGGTGGTGCTGATTGTGTCATTTCCGGTGAGATCGGAGGTGGCGCTGAGTACGGAAGGCCCACACTGGAGATGCCGCGCTCAGCCGTTTGAGTAATTCAAGAGAGCTCACTGCCATATATATGGTGAGTGTGTGTGTTTGTTGAAAGTTATTTAAAGCAAATTTTTGCAGTAGCAGCAGCTCTAGACGAGTTTTTCGGAGTAAAAAAGTATTTAAACATTTGAATAATTTGGTTTAGACACACCTGTGTTCTTATTTTCAAACTACTTACATAGAGTATATGGTTAGTAACAGGATTCGGTATGCTTACCATGTTCTGAAGTTACTTGGCATTTTAGTGTGTGTGTGTGTGTGTGTGTGTGTGTGTGTGTGTGTGTGTGTGTGGTGTGTGTGTGTGTGTGTGTGTGTGTGTGTGTGTGTGTGTGTGTGTGGTGTGTGTGTGTGTGTGGTGTGTGTGTGTGTGTGTGTGTGTGTGTGTGTGTGTGTGTGTGTGTGTGTGTGTGTGTGTGTGTGTGTGTGTGTGTGTGTGTGTGTGTGTGTGGAGGGGATGTGTATGTGTGTGGGTGGAGGGGTGTGTGTGTGTGTTGTGTGTGTGGTGTGTGTGTGTGGTGTGTGTGGCGGGGTGTCTGTGTGTGTGTGTGTGTGTGTGTGTGTGTGTGTGTGGAGGGGATGTGTATGTGTGTGGGTGGAGGGTGTGTGTGTGTGTGTGTGTGTGTGTGTGTGTGTGTGGTGTGTGTGTGGGTGGAGGGGATGTGTATGTGTGTGAGGTGGCGGGTGTGTGTGTGTGTGTGATGGAGGGGGTGTGTGTATGGGTGGAGGGTGTGTGTGTGTGGGTGGGGGTGTGTGTGTGTGTGTGGGGGGGTGTGTGTATGGGTGGAGGGTGTGTGTGTGTGGGTGGAGGGTGTGTGTGTGTGGGTGGGGGTGTGTGTGTATGTGTGGGGGTGTGTGTATGGGTGGGGGGTGTGTGTGTGTGGGTGGAGGGTGTGTGTGTGTGGGTGGAGGGTGTGTGTGTGTGGGTGGAGGGTGTGTGTGGGTGGAGGGGTGTGTGTGTGTGTGATGGAGGGGGTGTGTGTATGATGGAGTGTGTGTGTGTGTGTGTGTGTGATGGAGGGGGTGTGTGTGTGTGCGCGTGTGTGAGTGAGTGTGTGTATAGGTGTGTGTGTGTGAGTGTGTGTATAGATGTGTGTGCGAGTGTGTGTATAGGTGTGTGTGCATAGGTGTGTGAGTGAGTGTGCGCATAGGTCTGTGTCAGTGTGCGCATAGGTGTGTGGGTGTGGGTGCGTGTGGGTGCGTGTGGGTGTGTGTGCGCGCGTATGAGTGTGTGTGCACGCGTATGTGTGTGTGTGTGCGTGTATGTGTGTGTGTGCGCGCGCATGTGTGTGTGTGCGCGCGTATGGGTGTGTGTGCGCGCGTATGGGTGTGTGTGCGCGCGTATGGGTGTGTGTGCGCGCATATGGGTGTGTTAGCGCATGTAAGGGTGTGTGTGTGTGCGCGTATGGGTGTGAGTGCGTCAGTGTGTGCGTATAGGTGGGTGTATAGGTGTGTGTGTAAAGGTGTGTGCGGGTGTGTGTGTATAGGTGTGTGTGCGAGTGTGTGTATAAGTGTGTGCGAGTGTGTGTATAGGTGTGTGCGAGTGTGTGTATAGGTGTGTGTGTATTGGTGTGTGCATGAGTGTGTGAGTGTGTGTATAGGTGTGTATAGGTGTGAGTGTGTGTATAGGTGTGTGTGTGTGTATATGTGTATGTGAGTGTGTGTATATGTGTGTGTGATTGTGTGTATAGGTGTGTATGAGTGTGCATATAGGTGTGTGTCAATGTGTGGATAGGCGTGTGTCAGTGTGTCTGTATAGGTGTGCGTATGAGTGTGTGTATAGGTGGGTGTGAGTGTGAGTGTGTGTATAGGTGTGTGTGTGTATAGTGTGTGTAAGTGCGAGTGTCTGTATAGGTGTGCGTGAGTGTGAGTGTGTGTATAGGTGTGTGTGTGTGTGTGTGTGTGTGTGTGTGGGGGGGGTGTGTGGGTGTGTGGGTGTGCGCGCGTATAGATGTGTGTGCATGCGTATAGGTGTGTGTGCACGTATATGTGTGTGTGCGCGTGTATAGGTGTGTGTGCGCGCGTATAGGTGTGTGTGCGCGCGTATGGGTGTGTGTGCGCGCGTATGGGTGTGTTAGCGCGTGTATGGGTGTGTGTGTGTGCGCGTATGGGTGTGAGTGCGTCAGTGTGTGCGTATAGGTGTGTGTATAGGTGTGTGTGTAAAGGTGTGTGTGGGTGTGTGTGTATAGGTGGGTGTGTGCGAGTGTGTGTATAGGTGTGTGCGAGTGTGTGTATAGGTGTGTGTGAGTGTGTGTATAGGTGTGTGTGTATTGGTGTGTGCATGAGTGTGTGAGTGTGTGTATAGGTGTGTATAGGTGTGAGTGTGTGTATAGGTGTGTGTGTGTGCGTGTGTGTATAGGTGTGTGTGAGTGTGTGTATAGGTGTGTGTGATTGTGTGTATAGGTGTGTGTGAGTGTGCGTATAGGTGTGTGTCAATGTGTGTATAGGTGTGTGTCAGTGTGTCTGTATAGGTGTGCGTGTGAGGGTGTGTATAGGTGTGTGTGAGTGTGTGTATAGGTGGGTGTGTGTATAGTGTGTGTAAATGCGAGTGTCTGTATAGGTGTGCGTGAGTGTGAGTGTGTGTATAGGTGTGTGTGTGTGGGGGGGGTGTGTGGGTGTGTGGGTGTGCGCGCGTATAGGTGTGTGTGCATGCGTATAGGTGTGTGTGCGCGTGTATAGGTGTGTGTGCGCGCGTATAGGTGTGTGTGCGCGCATATAGGTGGGTGGGTGTGTGTGTGTATAGGTGGGTGTGAGTGTGTGTATAGGTGTGTGTGTGTGAGTGTGAGTGTGTGTATAGGTGTGTGAGTGTGAGTGTGTGTATAGGTGTGTGAGTGTGAGCATAGGTGTGTGTCTGTATAGGTGTGTGTGAGTGTGTGTATAGGTGAGTGTGAGTGTGTGTATAGGTGTGAGTGTGTGTATATGTGTGTGTGTATAGGTGTGTGTGTGTGTGTGTGTGTATAGGTGTGTGTGTATGGGTGCGTGAGTGTGTGTATAGGTATGTGTATAGGTGTGTGAGTAGGTGTGTGTATAGGTGTGTGAGTGTGTGTATAGGTGTGTGTGTGTGTGTGTGTGTGAGAGTGTCTGTTTCTGTGTGTCTCTATGTATGTCTGTTGGAGTGTTTGGAGTGCTGCGAGTTTGGACTTGCTGTCTGCTTTCTGCTTGCTGTGAGGTTGGACTTGCCACCTACACTCTGCTTGGCAGGGCTCGAAATTAGCGGTTGCCCGGGTGCCATTGACCACCCAAAGTGCCGCCGGGCAACCTAAACGCTGAGTCATTTTGCCCGGCTTGGCAACTTGGTTTATACCGAAGATAGACACAAAAAACTGGTGTAACTCTGCGGTTCAGGCAGCATCTCTGGAGAAAAGTAACGCAACGTTTTGTGTCGGCGGCGGCTGTATTGCGGGGCAAAGATACTAGGTGCGTGGTGACGAAGTGTCAGAGTGAATGATGGGCCCCGAACAGCGGCAGCAGTGGCTGCGACAGCGGCTCCAACTCCTCCATCTCCTCCTCCTCCCACACCCCACCCGCCCTGATAAGTGCCGCTGCTTGCAAACACGCTAACGGAGCTTTCAAAACAAACCCTCCCGCATCAGGGACGTGGAGGAGATGGAGCCGCTATCTCGGCCGCTGCTGCCGCTGTGCGGGTCCCATCATTCGCTCCGACCGTTCTGAAGCAGCTGCACCATAGATCCTATAGCTATAGGAACTTTGAGCTGCACCGCTCGGCCCCGCTCCTTGCTGCTGGTTGGCGGAGGAGGGAGGCGGTGGTGAGGAAATCCCAACGGCCAAGGCAGTGGGCGATGTTGTCCGAGGAATGCTGACCTTCCTTCCTCCCAACCTCGCCCCCCTCTCTCTCTCTCTTGTATGCCACCTCCACCCCCCCCCCACCTTATCCTGGGACCCCTCCTCTCCATCCTGCACTGATCCCCATTCTTGTCATCCCCTGTTCTCCCCTCCCCATCTACCCCCCTCTCCCTGCCATCTATTCTTCCTGCATTGATCACCCTATCCACCTCGCATTGATTCTCCTACCACCCCCTACCCCCCCCCCCCATCCATCCTACACTGGTCCCCCAATTCATCCTGTACTTGCCCCTTTCCCATCCATCCTGCACTTCTTTTCCATCCATCCTGTACTGATCCCCCATCCATTCTGTACTAATCCATGCATTCATCCCGTACTGACCCATCCTCCAATTACCCTGCACCTTCCCCTCATTCTTCCTGTGGTGATCCCCCATTCATCCTGCACAGACCCTCCGATCCACACTCTACTGACCCCACCCCCCCCCATCCATTCCGTACTGATCCTACCATTCAAGAAGAATGGGGGAAACAGTCTGAAGAAGGGTCTCAACCTGAAACGTTGCCTATTTCGTTCTTTCCATAGATGCTGCCTCACCCGCTGAGTTTCTCCAGCACTTTTGTCTACCCCCATCCATCCCGTACTGAACCCCCCCATTCAACACCACTGACATCCCCATGCTCTCCCCTCACAATTTTACCTACTCAAACCAACACGTAATAATTCACCTGCCTCAATCCATACATTCTGCACCGAATGCCTTCTAATCCCGACATCTATCCCCCCCTACACTGATTCACACACACACCCCTCCCTGACCCTATTGTGCTGGAAATGTCTTCAGAGCGAACATTGACTATGTTTGATAATGGAATGCAATCAAATGTGTTTTAATTCCCAATGTTATTATTTGTTTTAATCCATAAAGATGGATTAATTAAATTGTGAACACGTGAAACATTAAAACCGCAGTGTTCGATTGACACTGTTGCCATTGACACGTTATTACAGAATTCATTTTAACGGCAAATCAATGCTCTTAATATGGAGTATCAGTACTGTAGTTATTTAATGAGCAACATTCACAACTATACGTTGGATTTATCCAGGTTTTACTTCTACAGTCGATCATATAACAAATTTGGTGAGGAGATATTTCAGTTGAAATTTTAACGTTAATTCTGAAGTGGGAATGATGGAAACAGCGTTTATCAATAATTCTTTTTAAATCTGCTGCTTAAAAACTGGGTATCTTCATTGCTGTTTACAACACGTACATCTAATGTGAATGGCTGGTAATGTGGCATCTTGACACCTTTAAATATATTACCAAAAGAACATTTGCTGCAGTTATGTCCTTTGGCCATCTCTTGTCAGTTTGTGTAATGTTTAACCTGTCAGATGGGTATAGTCGGTTTTAACAGCTTTTATCATAAAATGCCTTTAGAAATTTCCTTGCAAACTGTATTTTTGTTGTGGATAAATTATGTGGGATGCGAGAGGGTTTCTGTACCAATAGCAATAACGACCCATGCTATGGCCATGTCATGGTAGTTTTCGGTCCTACACAGAAGACATGCTTACATCAATCTGTAGCGTGTATGGTTAAGCATATATGTTACCATGGCCCAGGATTTATTGACACAGGTTGATCATATGCACAATAATCCAACCACACTTTAGTTTGGAAGTGGAAAGAACTAATAGAAATTGCATTAATTGCAATGTGTAAAAAGAGTTGAGATACTGTATTAACATTTTGCTGCATGTCATTGTGGTATATATCATGTCTTGATTGGTGAATATGTTTAGTTTGTGACTTTATTTGAAGCAGAAATAATATGTGAATGCCTCATTGAGTATAATTCCGACTGGTAACTATGCACTTCGTCCGAGCACATTATTGCATGCGTCATGCAAGCCATCTTAAATGACTTCCTAAACTGTCATTTGGCAACCTAAAAAGCTGCCAAGGCTGCCCAGCTGACAACAGGGAAAAAATGTTAAGCAAGAGCACTGCTTGGAGTGCTGTGAGGTTGGAATTGCTGCCTGCACTCTCCGTGGTGGGCTGTGACGTTGGATTTGCTGCCTGCTCTCTGCTTGAAGTGCTGTGAGGTTGGACTTGCTGCCTGCACTTGGAGTGCTGTGGGGTGGATATACGGAACTAAGTTGGATGGGACATGATCAACTTTAATAATCAACTTTACAATGGGACTTCAAACGATAGCAGCAGTGTCAGACTTCAATTTCACAATCACATGCACATCTTAATCTCACAAATAGATTAATTTGCGCATAAATAACACTGGCAAATTGTAAGATGTTTTATTTCTCAATTTGCCATGATGCAGATGCACAAACAAATGATTAATTTACGATCAACAAATGTCATGGGATGCAACAGTGTAAAACTGGGAATGTCACATTTGAAGTATTATGTGCAGTTCAATGGGCAGAGAAATGGCAGATGACGTTTAATCCAACCAAGTGTGATGTGTTGCAGTTTGGGAGGTTGATTGTAAGGGGAGAGTATACAGCTAATGCCAGGACCCATAACAACATTGATGTACAGAGGGATCTTGGGGTCCAAGTCCACAGCACCCTGAAAATGGCTACAAAAATTGTTAGTGTGGTAAAGAAGGTGTTGAGTGTGCTTGCCTTCATTGGTCGGGATATTGAGTATAAGAGTGAAGAAGTCATGTTGCGTAGAAACATAGAAACATAGAAAATAGGTGCAGGAGTAGGCCATTCGGCCCTTCGAGCCTGCACCGCCATTCAATATGATCATGGCTGATCATTCAACTCAGTACCCTGTACCTGCCTTCTCTCCATACCCCCTGATACCTTTAGCCACAAGGGCCACATCTAACTCCCTCTTAAATATAGCCAATGAACTGGCCTCAATTACCTTCTGTGGCAGAGAATTTTGTGATTTTTTTTTTCTCATCTCGTTCCTAAAAGATTTCCCCCTTATCCTTAAACTGTGACCTCTTGTTCTGGACTTCCCCAACATCGGGAACAATCTTCCTGCATCTAGCCTGTCCAACCCCTTAAGAATTTTGTAAGTTTCTATAAGATCCCCCCCTCAATCTTCTAAATTCTAGCGAGTACAAGCCAAGTCGATCCAGTCTTTCTTCATATGAAAGTCCTGACATCTCAGGGATCAGTCTGGTGAACCTTCTCTGTACTCCCTCTATGGCAAGAATGTCTTTCCTCAGATTAGGAGACCCAAACTGTACGCAATACTCCAGGTGTGGTTTCACCAAGACCCTGTACAACTGCAGTAGAACCTCCCTGCTCCTATACTCAAATCCTTTTGCTATGAATGCTAACATACCATTTGCTTTCTTCACTGACTGCTGCACCTGCATGCCAACTTTCAATGACTGGTGTACCATGACACCCAAGTCTCGTTGCATCTCCCCTTTTCCTAATCGGCCACCATTCAGATAATAATCTACTGTCCTGTTTTTGCCACCAAAGTGGATAACCTCACATTTATCCACATTATACTGCATCTGCCATGCATTTGCCCACTCACCCAACCTATCCAAGTCACCTTGCATTCTCCTAACATCCTCCTCACAGCTTACACTGCCCCCCAGCTTCGTGTCATCCGCAAACTTGGAGATGTTGCATTCAATTCCCTCGTCCAAATCATTAATATTTGCAGCTTCATAGGACTTCGATGCGGCCACATTTGCAGTAATGCGTGCGGTTCTTATTGCCACAATTACAGGAAGGATGTAGAGGCTTTCGTTTGAGTGCAGAAGAGTTTCACCAATATGTTGCCTGGATTAAAGAGTATTTTCTATATGGAGAGGTTGGACAAACTTGGATTGTTTTTTTCTGGAGCATTGGAGGCTGATTGGCAATCAGATAGGTTTATAAACCGATGACAGGTTAGGATATGGTAACTATTCAGAGTCTTTCTTCACAGGTGGAGATATCAAATATTAAAAGCCGTTGTTTTAAGGTTAGGAGGGAAAGTTTATAAAACACTACACTAAGTGGAACCCGTTGGGTCACATGGGAGGCCTGCTCCTCCTGTGGGTGGGAGGGGGTGGTGTGGGGGGAGGGGGTGGTGTGGGTGGAGAGGGTGGTGTGGGGGGGAGGGGTGTTGTGGGGGGAGGAATGGGGGAGGGGTAAAGGGGGGTGGGTGTGTGGGGATGAGGGGGGAAGGGGGGAAGGGTAGGGGGTGTGGGGAGGAGAAGGAGGGGGAAGTGGTAAGGGGGTGCGGTGGGTTGAGGGAGGTTGCAAGGGGGGGAGGGACTCCATCTGCAGCCACCGGCCACAGCACCACACAACACCTCCCAACGCCACACAACGGCTTTCCCGACTCCACTCCTGTGGACACAATTAGCATGGCTTGTTTACTCAGCCCTACCTCCGGGACTTTATTCTCCAGCGTGTGCCAGAAGGGGCGTTACCTTCATGGTGACTGACAGGCGAGAAGACCAGTTTGCTGACCTCATGATTTTGTAAACCTTCGTAACTTTTCTCATATTTCACCGATCCAAACAAATCCTGGTGTCCTGGAAAAGAGGAAAACGGTGAGTAAGGTGGCAAAAAAATCTTAGTGAGATATGGTAGCGTTTTTGTGCAAATTTAATTACAACACAGACCAGAAGTGGTTAAGATGCGAGTTTTAGTAAGTATAGATGTGTGAGGTCTGTTTTTTACAGAAGAGTACTAGGTTCCTAGAATGCACTACTAGGGGAGCTGGTGAAAGTAGTTATATTATGGATAGTTATGGAATGCATTAAATCCAGTCCACCAAGTGTCCTTGACCCACTGCAGTTCGCTAACCATCACAACAGGACAACAGATGATGCCATTGCCCGAGCCCTACATTCATCACTGGAACACCTGGAATAAGAGAGACACCGATGTCAGACTCCTATTCATAGACGACAGCTCTGCCTTTGATAACATTATACCATCCAAGCTTATCACAATACTCGCGGGACTTGGATTCATCATTTATCTCTGCAACTGGATAATCGATTTACTGACAAACAGACCCTAATCAGTGGGGATAGGGGAATAATTCTTAACACTGGTGCTCTGCAAGGTTGCGTTCTCAGCCCCCTTCTTTTTTCTTTGTACATCCACAAGTGTACAACCATGTGCAAATCTAATTAAATCATACAATATATGGCTGTATATGGCTTGATTGTAATCATGTATTGTCTTTCTCTTGAAAGGTTAGCGTGCAACAAAAGCTTTTCACTGTACCTCGGTACACGTGACAATAAATTAGACTGAACTGAACGAGTGATGATTAAGAGGAATCGAGGCAGGCACGTAAACATGCAGGTGATGGATACATTTGAATCATGCGTGAGCAGAAGGGGTTAGTTTAATTTGGCCATGTTCAGCACACATGTTGTGGGCTGAAGAGCCTGTTTCTGTGCTCTATTGTTCTGCATTACGTGAAACTCACAAACATATTTGCTATGGAAAAGATTCAGACTAACATTTCTTGTTCCATTTTTGTGCCTCAGATTGCCTGTTAATTATCAGTCATGTCAACACAAAAATGCAGCATTTACTAATGAATACATAACTATTTTCTGTGCATGACAATAGCACAACAATAAACTACAGTGTTCAGTGCAAAGAACACATCAATTAGGTGGCACGTAAATTTTAACCTGAAGTTGTAATTGTCTGTGGACTATTGTGAAACATTAAATAGATGAATAGTTCATTGTGTGTGAAGTTCTCATCAAACATTAGAGTCAAGGCAGAGCATTTGTGGGAATGTATCAATGAATGATGATTTTTTAATGTTTGTAAAGGCTTATCTTGTATCTGCATCTTTTTTGTGCAGTGAATTGTTGTTACATATGCTACATATTCATTGTAGCAGTCCCAACCTCCTGCACTACTTTGTATCAGGCACACTCACCACACACACACACACTGTGATTAGGTATGTAAGCACTTTCAGTATTACTACGCCACACAGACAAAGGAGCTGAATAAAGGAGTACAATAAGGCAACTGAAACAACCTGAATTGTGTCGTTTATTATCAGGATACCAAACACGAAGACACAACATGGTGGCAGCGGTGACTTTCGAGTAAAAAACCGCGCTATTGTGAATCGCTATTGGGAATTAGGAACAGCGGCTGCAGAGAAATTGATTTTTTTTGTGCACCCGCCTAACAACACAAGATGGCGGCCTCCACAGCAGCAATGAGCCTCCACCCTACGATGAACTGGGACGCCGATGATGTGGTGGAGGCGTTCAAGAAATTCAAACAAAAGAGCCAGCTGGCATTCAAAAGCTTCCTGAAAGGAACTGCAGATGAAGAGAAGGTCAGTTATATTTTACTATGGCTCGGGGAGAAGGGTCTAGACATTTTTAACAGTTGGAGCTTAACAGAGCCCGACTGCAATAATCCGGGAATAGTCCTTGAAAGGTTTGCGAACCATATGGAGCCCAAATCAAACCACAGAATCCAAGGGCTAAGACAAGACCCACAAGAAACAACCGACACTTTCCTGTCGAGACTAAGGAACGTGGCCAAGAAATGCAGATTTGGTGATGAAGATGACAGAATTGTCGACCAGCTAATATGGGGGTGCGCCCACCAAGAGGTCCAAAAGTCCCTAATAGGGAAAGACACCCTCAACCTAAAAGACGCCGTAGATGCTGCCAGAGCTTTCGAAGCCACAAGGAAACAAATGTCCTCCCTCTGCCTTCAAGTTGGCTCATCTCAGAGCAGCACCAGAGTGAATATAGACGCTCTCTCAAAACGTGACCCTGGCTCCACCTTAAAGGCTCCAAAGCAGACATTTTCTAGGCATGCAAACAAACAAGCAAGCCAAAGAAGCTGCTGGAACTGCGGTACAGAGCATGCATTTGATGATCGCAGGAGTGCCCAGCATACGGGACTACCTGCAACTCCTGTGGTAGGCCTAACCACTGGAAGAAAATGTGTAGGTCAACAAAATCATACAGCACCAAGCCAAAGCAGCAATGGTCAAAGAACGATAGAAATACGAGAAGGAAACAAATACACGCACACGTCCAACAGGAAGAGGAGATAACCTCAGATACCTCTGAGGAAGAATTCCTTTCCGTTGGGACCATTGACGTCCACGAAATGGGAAACAACAAACCACATAGCAACAGAGATGAAGCATATACTATAATACAACTACAGAAAAAAGTGGGAAAGAAAAGAACAACGATTAATCTAAGGCTCAAAATTGATACTGGAGCCCAGAGCAATATCTTACCAGTCAATCTTTACGGAAAGATATTCCCTGAACACATGACAAAAGATGGCAGCGTCAGGAAAGGAATCCTTGGAAGTAGCGATGTAGTCCTAGCTGCATACGGAGGTTCCATAATCCCACAGCTAGGCAAAACAATCATAGCAGGAACATACAAAGGGAAAGAAGTGAAATGCCCCTTCTACATCACTAAATCGAAAGGACCTGCTATTCTCGGCCTGAACACGTGCCAAAGACTGAAGATTGTGTCAATCAACCATGAAATCAAGACAAACTCCTGCAGAATTGACAGAAACATACCCATCAAAAACCGGCCGCCCATCAGGAACAAAGAAGAATTGATTGACATGTACCCAGAGTGTTTTGACGATACCGTTGGTTGTTTTGAGGAATACGAATACCATATCACAGTAGACCCCAGTGTGAAACCAGTGATCCACCCACCCCGCCGTGTTCCCCTTGAACTGAAAGAGAGGCTAAGGGAACAACTAAACGAAATGGAAAAAAAGGGCATCATCACAGCAATAACTAAACCAACTGATTGGGTAAATTCAATTGTTATCAAAGAAAAGCCAAACGGAAAACTAAGGATATGCCTTGATCCCAGGGATCTGAACAATGCATTGAAGCGCGACCATTATCCAACTCCAACCCTTGAAGAGATCACACCAGCACTGGCCGGTTCCAAGGTGTTCAGCAAGCTGGATGCTAGCAATGGATATTGGAACATCAAAATAGACCGAAAGTCATCAATGCTCACCACTTTCAACACGCCATTTGGCAGATTCAGATTCAACAGGCTCCCATTCGGGCTGAAGGTGAGTCAAGATGTCTTCCAGCGGAAAATAGATGAAACATACAAAGGCTGTAAAGGGGCAATCGGGATAGCAGATGATATCCAAGTATACGGCAGAGATGAAAACACGCATGATTACAACCTCCATGAGGCTATGGAAAAAACTCGAAGAGCCGGCATAAAGCTCAATGCTGACAAATGCATAATCAAAGAAAGGGAGTGCAAATTCTTTGGACTGATTTACTCTGCAGAAGGAGTGAAACCGGACCCTACAAAAGTGGATGCTATCAACCACATGGAGGAACCCAAAGACAAGAAACAGCTAAGAAGTTTCCTAGGGCTCATACAATACATGGGAGCCTTCATACCTAAGCTTGCTAATCACACAGCAAATCTCCGTGAATTGATGAAAGACGACGCTGAATTTGATTGGTGTGCTTCACATAGCCAAGATTTTGGGAAAATAAAACAACTCATCAGCAAAGAAACGATCCTGCAGTACTATGACAGACAGAAACCTGTAACACTCCAAGTTGATGCCTCCATGAGAGGAGTTGGAGCAGTACTGATACAAAATGGCCGACCTATTGCGTATGCATCCAAAGCACTCACTCCTACAGAATCAAGGTACGCAAACATAGAGAGAGAACTCTTAGCAGTAGTCTATGGCTGCGAGAAATTTCACACTTACCTATATGGAAGGTATTTCGACATTGAAACAGACCACCGCCCTCTAGAACAAATCGGAAAAAAAAAACCTCACCAAAGCACCAGCCAGACTACAGAGACTATTACTGAGGCTACAGCACTACGACTACAACATCAGATACAAGCCAGGAAAAGACCTGCTGCTAGCTGACGCCCTATCCAGACTATCAACACATGACAAACAAGAGATGGAAGGGCTGAGCATAAAGATCCACCACATTGTGAGTGTGACAAGCGTGAAGCTGGAACAGATCAAAGAGGAAACAGCCAGAGATGAAGAACTCCAGCTCCTCACCCAAATGGTAATACAGGGGTGGCCAGAAAAGAGACAACAAGTTCAGCCTCTCCTCCGCGAATACTGGACCATCCGTGATGATATTTCGGTAGAGAATGGAGTCCTGATGGCCGGATCACGAATCATCATACCCAAGTCCATGAAAAAAGAAATCCTCGAAAATATCCACCAGGGACACTTAGGAATGGAAAAGTGCAGACTCCGTGCTAAATCCGCTGTATACTGGATAGGCATGTACAAGGACATAGAAAAGCTGGTATCTACATGCCACATATGCCAAAAATACAGGAATTCACAACAGAAGGAGGAAATGACACCCAGTGATATCCGAAGCCGGCCATGGCAAACCATCGGAGCAGACCTGTTCACAGAGAACCAGCAATGGTATTTGATTATGGCCTGCTACTACTCCAAATTCCCATTTGTGAGAAACGTAAAGGACTTGAAAGCTAAAACAATTGTGTCAATTGTTAGAGGGTTGTTTGCAGAGCAAGGAATACCTGAGCAGATCGTATGTGACAATGGAACCCAATTCACATCTCGGGAATTCAGAGAGCTAGCCACCGAATACGGGTTCAAAATCACAACAACTTCACCACATTACCCAAAGGGCCATGGGTTTATTGAAAGGCAAGTACAGACAGCCAAGAAAACACTAATAAAATGCCGAGAGGCAAAGGAGGATCCAAACCTGGCACTTTTATCCTTACGGGCAACTCCACTAAAGGCTGACATGAAGTCTCCTGCAGAAATGCTAAATGGCAGGAAATACAAAACCACCCTGCCAAGCAAAATCCAACCCCCTATCGACCAAGAAGAAACAAGGGCAAAATTGGCAGCTGCCCAGGAGGAGGGGCTGAAACAATACAACAAAAATGCACAGTACTTGCCTGAACTATTTCAAGGCCAAAACGTACATGCTCAGGATCCAACAACAAAGAAATGGACCCCAGCACAAATCACCAGCAGGGCTGGAACCCCAAAATCATATATCATAGAGACAGAACCGGGCAGGCAGTTGAGACGAAACAGAATTCACATCCGCCCGACACCTGAAATGTCAACACCTGCAACTTCAAAGACAACACCAGCAACTCCTAGGACACCACCCACAGCAGCAGCAACACCTGCCATTGATGACAACACATTCTCACAAACTGCTACCAGTGAGTCATATAGTCAACCAGCACCAACCAATGGCCAGGAAACAAATCAACAAGTTACCAATACATCGAGTGCAACACTGCAGGCAACAACCAGATCTACTAGATCCAGGAGCAACATCTTACCCCCAGCGCGTTATCGCTAACACTGGAAGGGACAAGTCACGCCAAGACATGACTCTTGACTGGCTACGCACTACCTGAAAGAAAACAAGCTGCCATTATATATTTTGTGTGTAGTATAGTAGAAAGCAGAATGCCATGAATGTGGGCAGAATAATCCCACGGTATCTGCTACAGGATTGCCACCCTCGCTCTGGCAATCCTCTAGTGCCACTAATTTTTGTTCCTTTCTTTTGAGAAGGGGGGATGTTACATATGCTACATATTCATTGTAGCAGTCCCAACCTCCTGCACTACTTTGTATCAGGCACACTCACCACACACACACACACTGTGATTAGGTATGTAAGCACTTTCAGTATTACTACGCCACACAGACAAAGGAGCTGAATAAAGGAGTACAATAAGGCAACTGAAACAACCTGAATTGTGTCGTTTATTATCAGGATACCAAACACGAAGACACAACAATTGTTATGATCAAAACTAAACTGCCTGAAAGTGTGCTGTTGACAGATCCGGCAATAAGGGTAGATAGATTAAAGAAAGTTCAAAGCACCTGATTAACTCAGTAGGTCAGGCAGCATCTCTGGAGGATATGGATAGATGATGTTTCAAGTCTGGATTCTTCTTTAGACTAATTGTGGTAGAAGGAAGCTGGAAAATTGCTGGGGGGGTGGGGGGGGGGGGGGAGGAGGGGGGGGGGGGCTGGCAAGTGATAGTTGGTTACAAGGGGGGGGGGGCTGATTGGTTGATCGCTGCACAAAGGCTAGAAATGAAAAGGAGGCAAAAGGGTGTAAGATAATTGATATCCACTTATTACTTGACAAGCTTTGTCCTGCCCTCATTTTTCTTCCAGCTTTGATCGGTCTAAGGAGGGTCCCAACATGAAACATCAACCCTACACTTCAGCAAGAAACCCAAATGAAGGGTCCCATCCTGAAGTATTGTTGAAGGGTCCCAACCTGAAACAATTAATCACATATTCATGTCCTCCAGAAATGGTGTCTGCCATGCTGATGCACTCCAGCACTTTGTGTCTTTTTTTTTTGTAAACTAGTAAGTGTAGTTCTTTGTATCTACCAGTGTCTGTCTACTCTATCTATGCCTCTCGTAATTTTAAATACTTCTCTCAGGTCTCCCCGCAACCTCAGGCATTCCAGAGAAATCCATCCAAGTCTGTCCAATCTCTCCCTATGAATAATCTAGGCAGCATTTTAAACCATTTCTGCACCATCTCCAAAGCCTCCGCATCCTTCCTGTAAAGGGGTGACCAGAACTGCACACAATCCTCTAAATATGGCCCAACCAAAATGGTTGTGGCTCTTGATGTGCTGTAACATATAGTCTTTAGGACTGAAAGCTAAACAATGAGATTAAACTAAGCATCTTTGTTTCATCTTGTTGCTGGGCTAAATGCCCTCTTTTTGTCATGTGACTTTCCATGATTCAATTATTATATTACAGTCTGTTACACAGACCCAACTTATTTTCAGTGTTTTTATTCAATTATCTTGTTTATCCTCCAATGAGTTGTGATCATTTCAACCTCTACCTTTCCAAGGAGTCGGAGTTGGGTCCGCTACTTTTCACATTATTTGTTCATAATCTGGATGGTGGAATTGAAGGTTTTGGAGCCAGGTTTGCGGCTGGTACCAAGATAGATAGAGGGCCAGGTAGTGTTGAGAAAGCAGGAGGGCTTGGACAGGCTGGGGCTGTAGGCAAAGAAGTGGTAAATGTAATACAGCATGGCAAATTGTACACTCAGGCACATTGGTAGAAGGAGTAAAGGCATTGACTACTTTCTAAGTGGGGAGAGGATTCAGAAATCGGAGGTGTAATGGGACTTGAGATCCAGAGGAGGTTTATGAGAACGATTCCGAGGATGATTGGGTTAATGCATAAGGAGCGTTTGATGGCTCTGGGCCTGTACTCGCTGGAGATAAGAAGGATGAGGGGGTATCTCTTTGTTATTTACCGGATAATGAAAGGCATATATAGAGTGGACATGGAAAGGATGTTTCCAGTAATGGAAGAGTCTAGAACCTGAGGACTCAACCTCAGAATAAAAGATTGTGCATTCGGAATGGAGATGATGAGAAATTTCTTTAGCCAGAGAGTATTGAGCCTATAGAATTCATTGCCACATATGGCTGTGGAGGCCATGTCATTTGGGTATTTTTATTTTTATTTTTTTTATTTATTTATTAGAAGTAGACATATTATACAATGTAGTTACATATTATAGTAGAAAAAAAACTTTTCATATACATCAGTCATACATTATTAAAATTTTCCATTATCAATTACTTCTGCTTCTAGTATTTTTATTTTTTATAGAAAGCGAGAAAAAGAGAGGGTAGAAAGTTACAAATAAAAAAGAAAGCAAAAAAAAACACAACAGAAAAACAAGGGAGGTGGAATGGGTTAACTGTGATACATCAATGGAGATAGGTTCGTAGGTTATAAAGTATAGAGTATAGTTTTTCATGTGCTGTGCCAGTCTATCCCTTCAGATAGTTAATGAATGGAGCCCAAATTTTATGGAAAAGATCTTGTTTGTCCATTAAGACAAGTCTAATTCTTTCTAAGTATAGGGTCTCCGACATTTCCGTAATCCACATTTTGATTGTGGGGGTTGTAGGGCCTTTCCAAAATTTTAATATTAATTTTTTTCCAGTTATTATACTGTAATTGAGGAAGTTTCTTTGGTTTGTTGTGAGTGTTAAGCTTTGTTCTGATATTCCAAGTATTATTAATTTTGTGTCTGGGTCCAGTTTTGTATTAATAACTTTTGAAGTTATTTTAAAAATATCTGTCCAGAAATGTTTAAGTTTTATACAGTTTGCAAAAGTATGTGTTAAATTAGCCTCTAAATGTAGACATTTATCACAAATAGGAGAGATTTGTGGGAAGATTCTATTTAGTTTTATTTTAGAGAAGTGTAGTCTATGTAAGACCTTGAATTGTATTAAAATATGTCTGGCATTTAATGAACATTGATGTATTTGTTGTAAACTTTCGTCCCACATATCTTTCGTGATAGGATGACCTATTTCAATTTCCCATTTGTATCTATGTAGTTCGGTCGGTGGTACCTCGTTATTTAGTAGGGTGTTATAAATATAAGCTATTAGTTTTTCAGTATTAGGATGCTTGTTCAGACACTCATCAAGAATTTCTGATTCCCTATTCCTGTAAACTTGTGTATTAGATTTAACATAATCTCTAATTTGTAGATATCTGAAAAAATTATTTGAGTGCAGTCCATAATTCAGTTGTAACTCTTGAAATGAAAGAAAAGTACCTTTCCCATAAAGATGTCCTATATTTTTGATTCCATGATTTTTCCATTGTGTGAAACCTTTGTCCATAAAGGATGATTTGAACAAAGGATTATTTACAATGGGAAGGCAGAGTGGTATATTATTCAATTTTAAATCTTTTTTTATTTGTTTCCAAATTCGTATTCCACTATGTATTATGGGGTTTTCTTTATAGGTTTTTTTGTGCTGTTTTGTGGGGGCAAATATGATCGGTCCAATTTCAAAGGTAGACAGTCTTCCTTTTTCATCATTAGCCAATCTGGTTGTTGGTCCATTTCTTCCAGCCAAAAATTCATGTTTTTAATATGGACTGCCCAAAAATAAAATAAGAAATTTGGCAAAGCCAGACCTCCATTTATCTTTGATTTACATAAATGTTTTTTACTTATTCTATGATTCTTATAATCCCAGACAAAACTTGTAACAATGGAGTCGACTTTTTTGAAAAAGGTTTTTGGGATATATATCGGAATTAATTGAAGTAGGTACAGTAGTTGCGGTAAAAAAAATCATTTTTATAGCATTAATTCTCCCAAGCATTGAAATGGGGAGTGTTTTCCAGTATTGAATATTGTTATGTAGTTTATTCAGTAAGGGTGGGAAATTTAGTTTAAATAAAGAGGTATATGTCTTAGTTACCCAGATTCCTAAGTATTTAAATTTATCTTTAACTATTTTAAAAGGGGATTGTTGTATTGTATGTAAATTGAATTTTGTTATTGGCATGATTTCGCTTTTATTCCAATTGATTCTATATCCCGAAAACTGACCAAATTGAGTTATTAGATTTAATA
This sequence comes from Amblyraja radiata, assembly GCF_010909765.2. Lineage (NCBI taxonomy): Eukaryota > Metazoa > Chordata > Chondrichthyes > Rajiformes > Rajidae > Amblyraja > Amblyraja radiata. The sequence continues at coordinate 79,992,973 of NC_045957.1, forward strand.
GGTTTGGAATACTAGTTTCTAATTTTGTAATATATATTAGTATATCATCTGCATATAAGGAGATTTTATTCCTTGTGTCTCTAGTATTGTATCCAAATATTCCTGGATGGTTTCTAACGCTTTCTGCTAGGGGTTCGATTGCAAGAGCAAATAATAGTGGGGATAGTGAGCATCCTTGTCTACAGCCTCTAGAGAGATTAAATTTAGTTGATAACATTTTGTTTGTTAATATTCTAGCTGTTGGGTTAGAATATAACAATTTAACCCATGTACAGTACTTCTCTCCTAGTTGAAATTTTTCCATCACCGAAAATAAATATGGCCATTCTACCTGGTCAAATGCTTTTTCAGCATCTAACGAGATAATTGCTAGCTCTGCGTTGGGGATTCTATTGGAGTATATAATATTAAATAATCTTCTCAGATTAAAAAATGAATACCGTTTGGGGATAAACCCTGTTTGGTCAGGATGTATTAATTTACTGATCACTAAACTCAATCTATTAGATGGAATCTTAGTTAATATTTTCTGATCAGTATTTAAGAGGGCTATAGCTCTGTATGAACCTGGGTCTTCAAGATCCTTGTCCGTTTTTGGTATAAGTATGATTGTTGATTCATTTAGAGTTTCTGGGAGTTTCTGTTGAGTATAAGCATATTTGTACATTGTCTGTAGGCGTGGGGAAAGCAAGTCATAAATTTTTTTATAAAATTCCGAATTTAGACCATCGGGTCCTGCCGACTTTCCGTTTTTTAAGGACTTTATTGATTCTTCAATGTCTTTTATCGTAATTTCAGCCCCTAGCAATTCTCTCTCTTTCTGATCTAGACCCGCAAACTTACAATTCTGTAAAAATGTTTCCATTCCCGTTGATTGTTCTGTTATTTTAGATGAATACAATTTTTGATAGTATTGTAGAAATCTATCATTAATATCTTTAGGCAATGTTAATGTTTCTCTCTTATCTGTTCTAATCTAAGTAAAGTATGATTCAGGTATTTTATAATGAGAAATGTCTGATGGCCCTTGCCCTGATGTTTTCGTTTTTGATTATTCTTTGATAAATGTTTAGATTATACAAAACTAATATCTCAATTTGAGACTACTAATTATACCATTAATGGAATATAATCAATATTTCTTTCCCCCCCACAAATTGTATGCATCAAATTGGAAACTTTCCTTTCAAGGAAAGCACGGAGCTAGTATTTTTATAAACCAAAAGCTACGGAAGTCCATAGATGCTTAGCCACATTAGGGTGGCTATCACTAACTGCACTAATTGTAGTTGTAGTTGCTTTTCTTTTTTACTTTCCACACTTTACTAACCCTATTAGCTATCACCTTTTTTTTAATCTTATATCACATTATATTTTGTATTTGGAATGGAATTGCATATTTTATTTAAGGAGATACGTTCGGATGGAAAACAGACGTGACCTAAAATTCATCTACCTGAAGTTCAAGTATAAGGTAGGGTTGAGTGTGCTGAATCATCTGCTCTACCACTTAATCACAAGATGCAAGACATGAATATAAAAATTGGGGGTGAGGGAATTAAATTCTGTAGTTGGAATGTTAAGGGAATTAATGAACCTATCAAGAGAGGCAAAGTGTTAGCACATTTAAAATCATTGAAAACAGATATAATATTTCTCCAGGAGACACATCTTAAAAAGGAAGCACAACACAGACTGAAAGCAAAATGGATTGCTAAAGCGTACCATTCTTCATTCTCACATAAATCAAGAGGTGTTGCAATATTAATTCGTAAAGGTATACCCTTTAAACATATATCAACGATAGAAGACATTGAAGGCAGATATATTATAATAATAGGGGAGTTATACTTAAAAAAGGTGACTCTCCTCAATGTGTATGGACCAAATTTTGATAGCCCTCTGTTTTTTAAGAGAATTCTTAACAATATCCCGGAAGGTACACAACAAAACTTAATAATTGGTGGAGATTTAAATTGTACATTGGATGCTTGTTTGGACAGATCATCAACTCAAAGAAAACTAAAATCTCGATCAAGTGAATTTTTAAATTCATACATTAATACCACTAATATTAAGGACGTTTGGAGAATTGAAAATCCATCGGGCCGAGAATATTCATTTTACTCACCAGTACATAAAACTTACTCAAGGATAGACTATTTTTTGGTAGATTCAAAACTTATCCCATTCACCTATAACTCACAATATCACAACATCATAATCTCAGACCATGCCCCATTAACATTTATGATCAAAGTAAACGGAATGGCAGAGACACAGTCACAATGGAGATTTAATCCCCAAATCTTAAAAGATAAGTCATGTAATGAATATCTAGTAAAACAGATTAAAATGTTTTTTGAGGCTAACGATAGCCCTGAAATCTCTGCCTCGCTTCTTTGGGAAACATTTAAAGCATTTGTACGAGGAGCATTAATTTCTTCCCAATCATTTTTTAATAAAGAGAATAGGGCCAAACAAAAGAAACTGGAAATGGAAATAAAGCAATTAGACACAGAAAATGCAGCAGCACCATCCACGATAAAACACAATAAAATTGCAGTATTGAAATATAAATTAAACAAGATTTATTCAGACCAAGTTATAAAACTTTATCAACATACAAAACAATTAAATTTTGAATTTGGTGACAAACCACAAAAACTATTAGCGCGTCAACTTCGCAAATTGGACGGGGAAAAAACAATATACATCATTTGGGTATTTTTAAAGCAGATATTGATAGTTTCTTGATTAGTAAGGACATCAAAGTTTAAATGGAGAAGACAGGAGAATGGGTTTGAGAGGCAAAATATATCAGCCATGTTTGATTGGCGGAGTAAACTCAATGGGCTGAATGGCCTAATTCTGCTCATGTCTTATGGACTTATGGTCTCACAAAGTCATCAAATTAGATTATATGAGGATCTCAATTGAGCCCAACGTTGCCTGTTGGAGAAGATAAGATACAGAAACAACTAAAAACAATTCATCATCTGACCACCTGGAAACTACATATTTGACCTGTGTCTTGGTTAAATCATTCACTGGTTTCAAATGAGCTAATTGTCATCATGAACTCACCAGTTCATGATGGACCTCATTAATAAATAAAACTTTAATTTCAAACCATTAAATGTATGTACATCTTAATTGTTCAGCATTAAGGACATTAAAACTATTGACCGCACTTTGCAGTAGAGGATACTTTAATAAAAGCACAGTTCCCTTTCAGTGCTTCGCCCATCGCAAATTAGGAGAGAATGATTATATCCCTTGTGATTATCTATACATTATTCATGATAGGTGAAGCTAAATGGGTGCCTTATTCACTTCAGAACTTTAGTAACCAATCCATGTATAATTGTTAGCAAAATACACAAATTAGTTGTTTGATCATAGCACATCACAATTTTCTATATCTGAACTTCCAAAATTTGATTTGTTTCGGATTATCGGATGAATTACAAAGACAAACTGAGCACTCCAGGCAAGCGTACTTCTAAGTGCCACCACAAGTTGCAGTAGTGTTGCTGTTTCACAGTGCCAGAAACCTGGGTTTGTTCCAGACTATGAGTGGTGTCTGTATGGTGTTTGTACATTCTCTCTGTGGCCACTTGGGTTTCCTCCAGGTGCTCCGGTTTCCTCCCACATTTCAAAGCTGTGCAGGTTTGTAGGTTAATTGTTTTTTTGTAAATTGTCCCGAGTGTGTAGAATAGAACAAGTGTATGGGGTGATCGATGGTTGGCGTGGACTTGGTAAGCCGAAAGGCTTGTTTCCACGCTGTATCTCTAAAATGAAAAACGATGTAAATTAAGTTGTTTGCAATGATCGGTTTTCTCTCCCTAGCTCAAGTATGGTTATGTCTACCCGTGCTTCTGTTGACCTTCGAGAAATCAATTCTGACTGGAAATTTGAATCCATGGATTCTTCAGCCTAATACACACCTTGCACATAGTCCTTTACTTGCATGTATCAAAAAAGAATGCTTTCATTCCTCTTGGGGACTGTTCTTGACCCTGATCATGTGTCCTTTAATGGGTCAGAAGCATGAAATCAATGTTCAATAGTTCAATAGTGTTTTATTTGTCACATATGCAAATGCACAGCAAAATTATTTGTGTATATATTACACATGCTGGCGGCACCATTTTTTGTGACTTTATTCAAAGTCCAAAGTCCGGTCAGTCCACGCACTCAATGTACTGGAACAGTACCTGCGAACCAACATCCTTCTGGCCTTGGCTGCATCCTCTCCTCCAGAATGACACGCATCTTCTGATGACCCTACACAGGGAATTCAACAATTTCAACCCATACATTTAAGGTCTTTTGAGGTCATATGCTTTTCCCATGAAGAAGTATTAAGGCATTGGTATGGCACTAGTTTATGGTTGTTACATGTCAAGATGCAGTGAAAATTTTTGTTTTAAGTACTATCTAGGCAGATCATCCCATACATAAATGCAATTATACCTTATGGGATAATATAAGGTAGTGCACAAGACAAAATTTACAGAGTGTAGAATATTGTGATACATCCACAAAGTGCAGTAAAAAAAAAAGTACATGTGCTGCAACAAGGCAGATGGAAAGATCAGGAAAACATACTTCAGAAATGAGAGGTCAGTTCGAGAGTCTGACAACAGCAGGAAATATACTGTTTTTGAACTTGGTGATATGTGCTTGGTGACATGTGACAGGATAGGTGGATACAGGTGAGGCGGGCTTTGATGGTCAGATGGTTGGACAATGGGCAAAGACGAAAAGACAAAAAGTGTGAGATAAGGAAATAAATATAGAGGAGGCGTGAAATGTAAAATCAGAGGAAGGAATATAGATATTAGAGGATGTGTGGGGGGGGGGGGGAGAGGAAAGGGAGAACTGGATGCGCATCCAGATGGAGCACAGGGAAGAGAGGACGCAGATTCATTTGCAGAGGATGAATTTTATAGTTCTCTTAAATGCTTAATTAGCACAGAAAGTCAATTAGGTGAAAGTTTATTGGACCACTGGAGGGTAATGACATTTAAAATGAATATGCCATATATCTCCAGGTGACCCTCAAATAGAAATGAATCTCTTCTGGCTCCCTTCTTTATCTTGTTCAGTACCCTTCATCCCCTTTCAAATGCTCTAAGCAAATGTTTTTTTGGGTGATAAAGCTGAATGAATGAATGATGGTCTTAGAGAATACTTCAGCATGTCCAAAAAGTGTGTGGTGTGAATATTGGCAGTATTGTGACTTTTCTATTTCTGCCGGTAAGCTGAATTGGAGGTGTCACAAGCTAAGGCTCAAAGTGGCAGGATGAAACATTAGGCATTTGTTCATAGTGTGGACATTAGATGTATGTTGTACTGAACCCTATTCACCCATGCTGCCTTGGTATGACACCTGATCTGCCCAACACTGCAATAAATTGCAGAGAGTTTGTGTCACAGCTCAGACCATGATGTAAATCAGCCTTCCCCAAATCAACTTTCAAGCTGCCTCGGGAAAGCAGCCAATATTATCCTCTCTTCTCCCCTCTCTCATTAGGCGGAAGATATAAAAGCTTGAAAGCACAAACGACCAAATTCAAAAACGGCATCTTCCCTGCTGTTATCAGACTCTTGAACAGACCTCTTGTTTGCAAAGGATGTATTCCTGATCTCTCAATCTACCTCGTTGTAGCACGTATACTTTTTTTTTACTGCACATTGTATTTGTTTCCAGCACATTGCATTCAGTTGTTTACTGCACTTCATCTTCCACTAAACATTATTCACGTTATTCCCTTTATTATGTATCTGTACACAGTGGGTGGCTCAATTGGAATCATGTTTTGTCTTTCCGCTGACTGGTAAGCAGGTAACAAAACCTTTTCACTGTACCTGTGACAATAAACTAAACTTAGAACTTGGATGTATCACAATATTCTACACTCTGTACATTTACTCTTTTGCACTACTTGATGTACTCATTGACAGCTAGGCCACAAGGGGACCGTATCTGCAGAGGAGACCACAAATCAATTGTTAATAGCTTATATTTATAACACTCTTTTAAACAACGAGGTACCACCGATGGAACTATATAGATACACATGGGAAAATGAATTAGGTCATCCTATAACGAAAGATATTTGGGAAGAAAATTTACAACATATACATCAATGCTCGTTAAATGCCAGACATGCTTTAATACAATTTAAAGTCTTACACAGATTACATTACTCCAAAATAAAACTAAATAGAATCTTCCCACATATTTCTCTTACTTGTGATAAGTGTCAGCATCTAGAGGCAAATTTAACACATACGTTTGCAAATTGTACAAAAATTAAACATTTCTGGACTGATATTTTGGAATAATTTCTGAAGTTGTTAAAACTAAATTGGATCCAGACTCAAAATTAATAATACTTGGGATATCAGAACGAAGTTTAACACTCACAACAAGCCAAAGAAAATTCCTCAACTACAGTATAATAACTGGGAAAAAATTAATATTACAATTTTGGAAAGGCCCTATAACCCCCACAATTAAAATGTGGATTGTGGAAATGTCGGAGACCCTACATCTAGAAAGAATTAGACTTGTCTTAATGGACAAACAAGAACTTTTTGTTAAAATATGGGTTCCATTCATTAACTATTTGAAGGGATAGATTGGCCCGGCGCGAAAACCCAACTGAAGCTTGAACTCATGATTAGGTGAAAAGTTATACTTTATAATCTACAAACTTATCTCCAATGACGTATTATAAGTAATTCATTCCACCTTTTTTTTTCTCTTTCTCTCTCTTTCTATCTATATAAAAAAACACTAGAAGCAGAATTAATCGGCAATTGAAAATGTTAATAATGTATGAGTGATGTATATGAAAAGTTTGTTTTACTATAATATGTAACTATACTTTACCATGTTTCTAATTAAAAAAATAAAATTAAAAAAAAATTAAAAAAAATTCTTGCATGCAATTAGCTATGGGGTTCGGAATGAATTTTACACATGATATTCTACTGGCAACGTGATGGTTCTATATTCGAACTGCATTCTATTCTGACTTAAAAGGGAGCTATTTTGATTGAAGACAGCAAAACGGACATTCACTTGCACAATTCCTACCAGTGGTCAGAGGATCATGGATATTGTTGAATGTAAACCCATAAAATAGATGGAATTATGTGCAGGAAATTATATTAACCATACCTAGGCTCCATCAATCTAACTAGATGGGAAAAAACCTTCACCATAATTACCAAATACCAAAAAAACTGTGTACCTAACATTGGGACTCAAATTCCTAAGTTTATTTCCAGCTATCAATTATAACATATTTCCCATTAAACAAAGGCTACTTGTTATGGCAAAATAGAAGTCGAGGGAGGCATTGTTTTGGGGGGAATTATTAATTTCTCATTTATTCATGACCAAAATTATAGAAGTTTGGTTTGTGAAAGCCAGTACATGATTTTTAATCTTAGAATAAAGATGCTCTCTATTTTGCACTACCTATACTGACCACTAAATATACTGGAAAGATACACTTGATTGATTGTAGTCAGAGACTTTGTGAGCATCTGATTGCCTTATTTGCCCCTTCACATCAATGATCCAAGTTCAAGTTTAAGTTCAAGTTCAAGTTCAAGTTCAGGTTCAAGTGAGTTTATTGTCATGTGTCCCTGATAGGACAATGAAATTCCTGCTTTGCTTCAGCACACAGAACATAGTAGGCACTTACTACAAAACAGATCAATGTGTAATATCCATATTACTAAAATTCTGACCTTGACCGCTTTTGGCCCACTGTGCTGCGATTTCCGACAGAACGCCGCCACCTATGGCCGCCATTTTTGGCCAGCTCGCTCAGAGCCCCCCTCCGCCTTAAAGGAGCAGAGGATTTTTCCCAACGATGACAAATGAGAGAGATATTAATGTTTAAAAAAGATTCACCATTCTCTCTGCTGCCCCTGCTGGAGGGAGGGGGGGGGAACTATAAAACCAGGAAGTGGTGTGCCTCACTCAGTCTCTTCAATATGGATGTAGCCAAGGGTCACGTCTCTCTGAGCTCTGAATAACACTGAACAAATGTCTACATAACTGAGTCCCCTTAATATGGTTTGAAAATGAAAATATGGTTTGTTTGAAGTAAAAAGGCACTGCCTGCAAATTGTTGTTTGGGTGCTTTGGCTTGAAGTTAAAAGGCATTGCTTACTGCAAATGGTGGCTTGGGTGCTTTGGCTTGAAATTGAAATGCACTGCTTGCCGCAAATGGTGGCTAGGGAGCTTTGGCTTAAAGTTGAAAGGCACTTCTTACTGCAAATGGTGGCTTGGTGTGGCTTAAAATTGAAAGGCACTACTTACTGCAAATGGTGGCATGAGGTTGAAAGGCACTACTTACTGCAAATGGTGGCTTGGGAGCTTTGGCTTGAAGTTGAAAGGCACTATTACTACAAATTGTGACTTGGTTGCTTTGGCTTGAAGTTTAAAGGCACTACTTACTGAAAATGGTGGCTTGGGAGCTTTGACTTGAAGTTGAAAGCCACTATTACTGCAAATGGTGTCTTGGGTGTGGCTTGGGTGTGGCTGGAAGTTGAAAGACACCACTTACTGCAAATGGTGGCATGAAGTTGAAAGGCACAACTTACTGCAAATGGTGGCTTGGTGCAGGAGTAGGCCATTCGGCCCTTCGAGCCTGCACCACCATTCGATATGATCATGGCTGATCATCCAACTCAGTATCCTGTACCTGCCTTCTCTCCATACCCCCTGATCCATTTAGCCACAAGGGCCACATCTAACTCCCTCTTAAATATAGCCAATGAACTGGCCTCAACTTCCTTCTGTGGCAGAGAATTCCAGAGATTCACCACTCTCTGTGTGAAAAATGTTTTCCTCATCTCGGTCCTAAAAGATTTCCCCCTTATCCTTAAACTGTGACCCCTTGTTCTGGACTTCCCCCCAAAATCGGGAACAATCTTCCTGCATCTAGCCTGTCCAACCCCTTAAGAATTTAGTAAGTTTCTATCAGATCCCCCCTCAATTTTCTAAATTATAGCGAGTACAAGCCGAGTCTATCCAGTCTTTCTTCATATGAAAGTCCTGACATCCCAGGAATCAGTCTGGTGAACCTTCTCTGTACTCCCTCTATGGCAAGAATGTCCTTCCTCAGATTAGGAGACCAAAACTGTACGCAATCCAGGTTTGGTCTCACCAGGACCCTGTACAACTGCAGTAGAACCTCCCTGCTCCTATACTCAAATCCTTTTGCTATGAATGCTAACATACCATTCGCCTTCTTCACTGCCTGCCGCACCTGCATGCCTACATTTAATGAATGGTGCACCATGACACCCAGGTCTCGTTGCATCTCCCCCTTTCCTAATCGGCCCCCATTCAGATAATAGTTAACTTTCCTGTTTTTGCCACCAAAGTGGATAACCTCACATTTATCCACATTATACTGCATCTGCCATGCATTAGCCCACTCACCTAGCCTATCCAAGTCACCTTGCAGCCTTCTAGCATCCTCCTCACAGCTAACACTGTCACCCAGCTTCGTGTCATCCGCAAACTTGGAGATGTTGCATTCAATTCCCTTGTCCAGATCATTAATATATATCGTAAATAGCTGGGGTCCCAGCACTGAGCCTTGCGGTACCCCACTAGTCACTGCCTGCCATTGTGAAAAGGACCCGTTTACTCCTACTCTTTGCTTCCTGTCTGCCAGGCAGTTCTCTATCCACATCAATACTGAACCCCCAAAACTGTGTGCTTTAAGTTTGTATACTAATCCCTTATGTGGAACCTTGTCGAAAGCCTTCTGAAATTCCAGATATAACACATCCACTGGTTCTCCCTTATCCACTCTTCTAGTTACATCCTCGAAAAATGATTCTAGCAGTTTCCCCACTACCGACGTTAGACTAACTTGTCTGTAATTCCCCGTTATCTCTCTCCCTCACTTTTTAAAAAGAGGGGTTACATTAGCTACCCTCCAATCCTCAGGAACTACTCCAGAATCTAAAGAGTTTTGAAAAATTATCACTAATGCAGCCTATCTGGCCCTGGGGATTTATCGGCCTTTAATCCATTCAATTTACCTAACACCACTTCCCGGCTAACCTGGATTTCACTCAGCTCCTCCATCTCATTTGACCCCCGGTCCCCTGCTATTTCCGGCAGATTATTTATGTCTTCCTTAGTGAAGACAGAACCAAAGTAGATGTTCAATTGGTCTGCCATGTCCTTGTTCCCCATAATCAATCCACCTGTTTCTGACTGCAAGGGACCTACATTTGTTTTAACTAATCCTTTTCTCTTCACATATCTATAAAAGCTTTTGCAGTCAGATGAACGGTGGCTTGGGAGCTTTGGTTTGAAGTTGAAAGGCACTACTTACTGCAAATGGTGGATTGGGAGCTTTGGCTTGAAGTTGAAAGGCACTACTTACAGAAAATGGTGGCTTGGGTGTGGCTTGGGTGTGGCTTGATGTTGAAAGACACCACTTACTGCAAATGGTGGCATGAAGTTGAAAGGCACTACTTACTGTAAATGGTGGCTTGGGAGCTTTGACGATGTTGAAATGCACTACTTACTGCAAATGGTGGCTTGGTTGCATTGGCTTGAAGTTGAAAGGCACTGCAAATTGTGGCTTGGGAGCTTTGGCTTGAAGTTGAAAGGCATTATTTACGGAAAATGGTGGCTTGGGTGTGGCTTGAAGTTGAAAGACACCACTTACTGCAAATGGTGGCATGAAGTTGAAAGGCACTACTTACTGCAAATGGTGGCTTGGTTGCTTTGGCTTGAAGTTGAAAGGCACTACTTACTGCAAATGGTGGCTTGGGAGCTTGAAGTTGAAAGGCACTACTTACTGCAAATGGTGGTTTGGGAGCTTTGGCTTGAAGTTGAAAGGCACTATTACTGCAAATGGTGGCTTGGTTGCTTTGGCTTGAAGTTGAAAGGCACTACTTACTGCAAATGGTGGCTTGGGTGTGCCTTGGGTGTGGCTTGATGTTGAAAGACACCACTTACCGCAAATGGTGGCATGAGGTTGAAAGGCACTACTTACTGCAAATGGTGGCTTGGGAGCATTGGCCTGAAGTTGAAATGCACTACTTACTGCAAATGGTGGCTTGGTTGCATTGGCTTGAAGTTGAAAGGCACTGCAAATTGTGGCTTGGGAGATTTGGCTTGAAGTAGAAAAGGCACTACTTACTGCAAATGGTGGCTTGGGTGCTTTGGCTTGAAGTTGAAAGGCACTACTTACTGCAAATAGTGGCATGAGGTTGACAGGCACTACTTACTGCAAATGGTGGCTTGTAAGCATTGGCTTGAAGTTGAAAGGCATTATTTACTGCTAATGGTAGCATGAAGTTGAAAGGCACCATTACTGCAAATGGTGGCTTGGTTGCTTTGGCTTGAAGTTGAAAGGCACTACTTACTGCAAATGGTGGCTTGGGAGCTTTGACGAAGTTGAAAGGCACCTCTTACTGCTAATGGTGGCTTGGGTGTGGCTTGAAGTTGAAAGGCACTACTTACTGCAAGTGGTGGCTTGGATGCAATGGCTTGAAGTTAAAAGGGATTTCTTACTGCAAATGGTGGTGTGGGTGCATTGGCTTGAAGTTGAAAGGCACCACATACTGCAAATGGTGGCATGAAGTTGAAAGGCACTACTTACTGCAAATGGTGGCTTGGGTGCTTTGGCTTGAAGTTAAAAGGCACTACTGCAAATGCACTTACTTCCTGTTTGCACTGTATATTGATTTTAGATAAAACGCTACCACTTACGGCTGTGATTTTTGGCCATCTTACTCAATCCCCCTCCGCTGAGCAGGTGCAGATAATTCTTCCCATCAATGAAAAATAAAAGCGTTATTAGTTTTTTTTAAATGTTGAGAATCTCTCTCCTGTCAATCACGCCATGAAAGCCACGCCTTTTCCGGCGGGGTGGGGGAGGGGTTATAAAAACCCGGCAGTGTGCGTGTGGCTCAGTCTCTGCATGATGGGGCAGGGAGAGGTCAAGACTCTGTCTGAGCTGTGAATCAACTGAACACACTGAATGTCTACTGAAGTGTGAGTTTGGTGTTTTGTGTGGTTTTATGGTGGTTTCACCCTGCATGAAATGGTATGAAGCTGCATTTGAATTTGGTGGCCTTGCACCCTGCTTGAAATGGAATAAAACTGCACTTGAATTTGATGGCCTTGCATCCTGCTTGAAGTGGTAGGAAACTGCACTTGAATTCGGTGGCCTTGCACCCTGCTTGAAATAGTAGGAAACTGCACTTGAATTTGGTGGCCTTGCACCCTGCTCAAAGTGGTAAGAAATTGCACTTGAATTTGGTGGCCTTGCACCCTGCTTGAAATGGTAGGAACATGGACTTGAATTTGGTGGCCTTGCACCCTGCTTGAAAAGGAATTTCAAGGAATAGTCATGAGTCAACTGCCAGCCCACCAGCCATGAGTGAGCTGCCAGCAGATCAGGCTTGAGGGACTGAGCTGCTTCCCCAAGAACCCATACCAGCACTCCAAAAAGCCCCCCTTCTGGCCACCAATATTGGAATTGGTGGAGAGGTGGAATATTGCGTCGAGGGACCAGCCCTCCCTTGTGAACATGGGACCCAACGGGTCCCACGTAGTCTAGTAGTATAATATAAATACATACACACATGAATAAATAAAATTATAAAGTGCAAATAACAGATAATTGGTTATTAATAATCAAAGTTTTGTCCGAGCCAGGTTTAATAGCCTGATGGCTGTGGGGAAGTAGCTATTCCTGAACCTGGTTGTTGCAGTCTTCAGGCTCCTTTACCGTCTACCTGAAGGTAGCAGGGAGATGAGTGTGTGGCCAGGGGCCAGGATGGTGTTGGTCTTTGATGATACTGCCAGCCTTTTTGAGGCAGCGACAGCGATAAATCCCTTCGATGGAAGGAAGGTCAGAGCTGATGATGGACTGGGCAGTGTTTACTACTTTTTGTAGTCTTTTCCTCTCCAGGGCGCTCAAGTTGCCGTACCAAGCCACGATGCAACCGGTCAGCATGCTCTCTACTGTGGACCTGTAGAAGTTAGAGAGAGTCCTCCTTGACAAACCGACTCTCCGTAATCTTCTCAGGAAGTAGAGGTGCTGATGAGCTTTCTTGATGATTGCATTAGTGTTCTCAGACCAGGAAACACTGATTCTGTCAGCAACAACATACCCTACTACTAAATGGCATAAGAGGGTAAAGGTTTTGACCACAGATTCATAGCTGGGGGCTAGGCTCAGTATGATATGATACGATACAATAGCACTTTATTTATCCCACGAAGGAAATTGATCTGTCATCAGTCATAAAAACACAAAAACACAAAATACATGAAATTAAAATTAAATTAAATTAAATTGAAGTGAATTGATAGCTGTAGGGATTCCTACTGGCACACAGGAATGATACAGCTTAGCCTATGGATTCCTTGTAGAACAATGTAAGATGGGGAAACTAATGTCCAAATTACAGCATGTTGTCTACATCCAGACTATTACAAAGAGTAATAAATGTTTAATAAGTGATGTTGATACCAATTGAAATAAGGACTGTTTCATTAGATAAGGTCACATCCTTTATCCTGATGCACATCTTCATCAAACTTTTATTACAAATGCACAGCAATGCACCAAAATGTCATTATGTGTTCTCTGTAGCAATAACAATCTATTTAAGGACTGTGGGGGAAAAAAGGAGTGATTCTTCCTTGCCAAAGTAAATCTCAAGGAGGAGAGTTACTGTAAGTGTCTGAAACCTTTCTTGCTGCATTAATGTACTTCGAACCTGAAATGGTTCTCAGATAATCTACAAAAATACAGATTAGTAGGTTTACTCCTGATTATATGCTGAGCCATATTCAGTATTATTTGATTCCATAAAAATAAATGTTTGTTGAAACATCTTTCATAGCATACCAACATAATTTGCAGCCAATGAATTACTTTTGCAAGTGTAATATTTCAAAACTCTTTAGATTCTGGAGTAGTTCCTGGGGATTAGGTAGCTAATATAACCCTACTTTTAAAAAAGTGAGGGAGAGAGAAAACGGGGAATTACAGATCAGTTAGTCTAACATCGGTAGTGGGGAAACTGCTATTTTTGGAAACTGCACATTTGGAAAGTGGTGAAATCATTGGACAAAGTCAGCATGGATTTACGAAAGGTAAATCATGTCTGACGAATCTTATAGAATTTTTCGAGGATGTAACGTAGAGTGGATAAGGGAGAACCAGTGGATGTGTTATATCTGGACTTTCAGAAGGCTTTCGACAAGGTCCCACATAAGAGATTAGTATACAAACTTAAAGCACACGGTATTGGGGGTTCAGTATTGATGTGGAAAGAGAACTGGCTGGCAAACAGGAAGCAAAGAGTAGGAGTAAATGGGTAATTTTCAGATTGGCAGGCAGTGACTAGTGGGGTACCACAAGGCTCAGTGCTGGGACCCCAGCTATTTACAATATATATTAATGATTTGGACGAGAGAATTGAATGCAACATCTCCAAGTTTGCGGATGACACGAAGCTGGGGGGCAGTGTTAGCTGTGAGGAGGATACTAGGAGGCTGCAAGTTAGGCGGGGTGAGTGGGCAAATGCATGGCAGATGCAGTATAATGTGGATAAATGTGAGGTTTTTTTATTGTAAGTATAGGATTTGAGTATAGGAGCAGGGAGATTCTCCTGCAGTTGTACAGGGTCTTGGTGAGACCACACCTGGAGTATTGCGCACAGTTTTGGTCTCCAAATCTGAGGAACGACATTCTTACCATAGAGGGAGTACAGAGAAGGTTCACCAGACTGATTCCTGGGATGTCAGGACTTTCATATGAAGAAAGACTGGATAGACTCAGCTTGTACTCGCTAGAATTAGAAGATTGAGGGGGGATATTATAGAAACTTACAAAATTCTTAGGGGGTTGGACAGGCTAGATGCAGGAGGATTGTTCCCGATGTTGGGGAAGTCCAGGACAAGGGGTCACAGTTTAAGGATAAAGGGGAAATCCTTTAGGACCGAGATGAGAAAAACATTTTTCACACTGAGAGTGGTGAATCTCTGGAACTCCTTGCCACAGAAGGTAGTTGATGCCAGTTCATTGACTATATTTAAGAGGGATTTAGATGTGGCCCTTGTGGCTAAAGGATCAGGGGGTATGGAGCGAGGGCAGGTACAGGATACTGAGTTGGATGATCAGCCATGATCATATTGAATGGCGGTGCAGGCTCGAAGAGCCGAATGGCCTACTCCTGCACCAATTTTCTATGTTTCTATGTTTCTATGTAATGGTTGAGGTAAACTGGTAAACACAGCAGCCAATTTTCACGAAACAATAAAATAATTATACACTTTATTGTCATTGTAAATACATACAACAAAATTTATTTACAATGACAATAAAGTGTATTATTATTTTATTGTTCGGTGAAAATTGGATGCTGTGTTTACCAGTTTACCTCAACCATTACATAGAAACATAGAAACATAGAAAATTGGTGCAGGAGTAGGCCATTCGGCCCTTCGAGCCTGCACCGCCATTCAATATGATCATGGCTGATCATCAAACTCAGTATCCTGTACCTGCCCTCGCCCCATACCCCATGATCCTTTAGCCACAAGGGCCACATCTAAACCCCTCTTAAATATAGCCAATGAACTGGCATCAACTACCTTCTGTGGCAAGGAGTTCCAGAGATTCACCACTATCAGTGTGAAATTTTTTTTCTCATCTCGGTTTTAAAGGATTTCCCCTTTATCCTTAAACTGTGACCCCTTGTCCTGGACTTCCCCAACACCGGGAACAATCTTCCTGCATCTAGCCTGTCCAACCCCCTAAGAATTTTGTAAGTTTCTATAAGATCCCCCCTCAATCTTCTAATTCTAGCGAGTACAAGCCGAGTCTATCCAGTCTTTCTTCATATGAAAGTCCTGACATCCCAGGAATCAGTCTGGTGAACCTTCTCTGTACTCCCTCTATGGCAAGAATGTCCTTCCTCAGATTAGGAGACCAAAGCTGTACGCAATCCAGGTGTGGTCTCACCAGGACACTGTACAACCGCAGTAGAACCTCCCTGCTCCTATACTCAAATCCTTTTGCTATGAATGCTAACATACCATTCGCCTTCTTCACTGCCTGCCGCACCTGCATGCCTACTTTCAATGACTGGTGTACCATGACACCCAGGTCTCGTTGCATCTCCCCCTTTCCTAATCGGCCACCATTCAGATAATAGTTAACTTTCCTGTTTTTGCCACCAAAGTGGATAACCTCACATTTATCCACATTATACTGCATCTGCCATGCATTAGCCCACTCACCTAGCCTATCCAAGTCACCCTGCAGCCTCCTAGCATCCTCCTCACAGCTAACACTGCCCCCCAGCTTTGTGTCATCCGCAAACTTGGAGATGTTGCATTCAATTCCCTCGTCCAAATCATTAATATATATCGTAAATAGCTGGGGTCCCAGCACTGAGCCTTGCGGTACCCCACTAGTCACTGCCTGCCATTGTGAAAAGGACCCGTTCACTCCTACTCTTTGCTTCCTGTCTGCCAGCCAGTTCTCTATCCACATCAATACTGAAACCCCAAAACTGTGTGCTTTAAGTTTGTATACTAATCTCTTATGTGGAACCTTGTCGAAAGCCTTCTGAAAGTCCAGATATAACACATCCATTGGTTCTCCCTTATCCACTCTACTAGTTACATCCTCGAAAAATTCTATAAGATTCGTCAGACATGATTTACCTTTCATAAATCCATGCTGACTTTGTCCAATGATTTCACCACTTTCCAAATGTGCTGCTATCCCATCTTTAATAACTGATTCTAGCAGTTTCCCCACTACCGACGTTAGACTAACTGGTCTGTAATTCCCCGTTTTCTCTCTCCCTCCCTTTTTAAAAAGTGGGGTTACATTAGCTACCCTCCAATCCTCAGGAACTACTCCAGAATCTAAAGAGATTTGAAAAATTATCACTAATGCAGCCTATCTGGCCCTGGTGATTTATCGACCTTTAATCCATTCAATTTACCTAACACCACTTCCAGGCTAACCTGGTTTTCACTCAGTTCCTCCATCTCATTTGACCCCCGGTCCCCTGCTATTTCCGGCAGATTATTTATGTATTCCTTAGTGAAGACAGAACCAAAGTAGATATTCAATTGGTCTGCCATGTCCTTGTTCCACATGATCAATCTACCTGTTTCTGACTGCAAGGGACCTACATTTGTTTTAACTAATCCTTTTCTCTTCACATATTTATAAAAGCTTTTGCAGTCAGATAAATGGTGGCTTGGGAGCTTTGGTTTGAAGTTGAAAGGCACTACTTACTGCAAATGGTGGCTTGGTTGCTTTGGCTTAAAGTTGAAAGGCACTACTTACTACAAATGGTGGCTTGGGTGTGGCTTGAAGTTGAAAGACACCACTTACTGCAAATGGTGGCATGAAGTTGAAAGGCACTACTTACTGCAAATGGTGGCTTGGTTGCTTTGGCTTGAAGTTGAAAGGCACTACTTACTGCAAATGGTGGCTTGGGAGCTTTGACTTGAAGTTGAAAGGCACTATTACTGCAAATGGTGGCTTGGTTGCTTTGGCTTGAAGTTGAAAGGCACTACTTATGGCAAATGGTGGCTTGAGTGTGGCTTGGGTGTGGCTTGATGTTGAAAGACACCACTTACTGCAAATGGTGGCATGAAGTTGAAAGGCACTACTTACTGCAAATGGTGGCTTGGGAGCTTGAAGTTGAAAGGCAATACTTCCTGCAAATTATGGCTTGGGTGTGGCTTGAAGTTGAAAGGCAGTACTTAATGCAAATGGTGGCTTGGGAGCTTTGGTTTGAAGTTGAAAGGCACTGCTTACTGCAAATGGTGGCTTGGGAGCTTTGGCTTGAAGTTGAAAGGCACTATTACTGCAAATGGTGGCTTGGTTGCTTTGGCTTGAAGTTGAAAGGCACTACTTATTGCAAATGGTGGCTTGGGTGTGGCTTGGGTGTGGCTCGATGTTGAAAGACACTACTTACTGCAAATGGTGCATTAAGTTGAAAGGCACTACTTACTGCAAATGGTGGCTTGGGAGCATTGGCTTGAAGAAATGCACTACTTACTGCAAATGGTGGCTTGGTTGCATTGGCTTGAAGTTGAAAGGCACTGCAAATTGTGGCTTGGGAGATTTGGCTTGAAGTAGAAAAGGCACTACTTACTGCAAATGGTGGCTTGGGTACTTTGGCTTGAAGTTGAAAGGCACTACTTACTGCAAATGGTGGCATGAGGTTGACAGGCACTACTTACTGCAAATGGTGGCTTGGGTGCATTGGCTTGAAGTTGAAAGGCATTATTTACTGCTAATGGTAGCATGAAGTTGAAAGGCACTATTACTGCAAATGGTGGTTTAGTTGCTTTGGCTTGAAGTTGAAAGGCACTACTTACTGCAAATGGTGGCTTGGGAGCTTTTGACTTGAAGTTGAAAGGCACCTCTTACTGCTAATGGTGGCTTGGGTGTGGCTTGAAGTTGAAAGGCACTACTTACTGCAAGTGGTGGCTTGGATGCAATGATTTGAAGTTAAAAGGGATTTCTTACTGCAAATGGTGGCGTGGGTGCATTGGCTTGAAGTTGAAAGGCACTGCAAATTGTGGCTTGGGAGATTTGGCTTGAAGTAGAAAAGGCACTGCTTACTGCAAATGGTGGCTTGGGTGCTTTGGCTTGAAGTTGAAAGGCACTACTTACTGCAAATGGTGGCATGAGGTTGACAGGCACTACTTACTGCAAATGGTGGCGTGGGTGCATTGGCTTGAAGTTGAAAGGCACCACTTACTGCAAATGGTGGCATGAAGTTGAAAGGCACTACTTACTGCAAATGGTGGCTTGAATGCTTTGGCTTGAAGTTAAAAGGCACTACTGCAAATGCACTTACTTCCTGTTTGCACTGTATATTGATTTTAGATAAAACGCTACCACTTACGGCTGTGATTTTTGGCCATCTTACTCAATCCCCCTCCGCTGAGCAGGTGCAGATAATTCTTCCCATCAATGAAAAATAAAGGTGTCATTAGTTTTTTTTTTAATGTTGAGAATCTCTCTCCTGTCAATCACGCCATGAAAGCCATGCCTTTTCTGGCGGGGTGGGGGAGGGGTTTTAAAAACCCGGTAGTGTGCGTGTGGCTCAGTCTCTGCATGATGGGGGAGGGAGAGGTCAAGACTCTGTCTGAGCTGTGAATCAACTGAACACACTGAATGTTTACTGAAGTGTGAGTTTGGTGTTTTGTGTGGTTTTATGGTGGTTTCACCCTGCATGAAATGGTATGAAGTTGCATTTGAATTTGGTGGCCTTGCACCCTGCTTGAAATGGAATAAAACTGCACTTGAATTTGATGGCCTTGCACCCTGCTTGAAATGGTATGAAACTGCACTGAATTTGGTGGCCTTGCACCCTGCTGAAAGTGGTATGAAACTGCTTTTGAATTTGGTGGCCTTGGATCTAGCTTGAAGTGGTATTAAACTGCACTTGAATTCGGTGGCCTTGCACCCTGCTTGAAGTGGTTGGAAACTGCACTTGAATTCGGTGGCCTTGCACCCTGCCTGAAGTGGTAGGAAACTGCACTTGAATTCGGTGGCCTTGCACCCTGCTTGAAATAGTAGGAAACTGCACTTGAATTTGGTGGCCTTGCACCCTGCTCAAAGTGGTAAGAAATTGCACTTGAATTTGGTGGCCTTGCACCCTGCTTGAAATGGTAGGAAAATGGACTTGAATTTGGTGGCCTTGCACCCTGCTTGAAAAGGAATTTCAAGGAATAGTCATGAGTCAACTGCCAGCCTACCAGCCATGAGTGAGCTGCCAGCAGATCAGGCTTGAGGGACTGAGCTGCTACCCCAAGAACCCATACCAGCACTCTAAAAAGCCCCCCTTCTGGCCACCAATATTGGAATTGGTGGAGAGGTGGAATATTGCGTCGGGGGACCAGCCCTCCCTTGTGAACATGGGACCCAACGGGTCCCACTTAGTCTAGTAGTATAATATAAATACATACACACATGAATAAATAAAATTATAAAGTGCAAATAACAGATAATTGGTTATTAATAATCAAAGTTTTGTCCGAGCCAGGTTTAATAGCCTGATGGCTGTGGGGAAGTAGCTATTCCTGAACCTGGTTGTTGCAGTCTTCAGGCTCCTTTACCGTCTACCTGAAGGTAGCAGGGAGATGAGTGTGTGGCCAGGGGCCAGGATGGTGTAGGTCTTTGATGATACTGCCAGCCTTTTTGATGCAGCGACTGCGATAAATCCCCTTAATGGAAGGAAGGTCAGAGCTGATGATGGACTGGGCAGTGTTTACTACTTTTTGCAGTCTTTTCCTCTCCAGGGCGCTCAAGTTGCCGTACCAAGCCACGATGCAACCGGTCAGCATGCTCTCTACTGTGCACCTGTAGAAGTTAGAGAGAGTCCTCCTTGACAAACCGACTCTCCGTAATCTTCTCAGGAAGTAGAGGTGCTGATGAGCTTTCTTGATGATTGCATTAGTGTTCTCAGACCAGGAAACACTGATTCTGTCAGCAACAACATACCCTACTACTAAATGGCATAAGAGGGTAAAGGTTTTGACCACAGATTCATAGCTGGGGGCTAGGCTCAGTATGATATGATACGATACAATAGCACTTTATTTATCCCACGAAGGAAATTGATCTGTCATCAGTCATAAAAACACAAAAACACAAAATACATGAAATTAAAATTAAATTAAATTAAATTGAAGTGAATTGATAGCTGTAGGGATTCCTACTGGCACACAGGGATGATACAGCTTAGCCTATGGATTCCTTGTAGAACAATGTAAGATGGGGAAACTAATGTCCAAATTACAGCATGTTGTCCACATCCAGACTATTACAAAGAGTAATAAATGTTTAATAAGTGATGTTGATACCAATTGAAATAAGGACTGTTTCATTAGATAAGGTCACATCCTTTATCCTGATGCACATCTTCATCAAACTTTTATTACAAATGCACAGCAATGCACCAAAATTTCATTATGTGTTCTCTGTAGCAATAACAATCTATTTAAGGACTGTGGGGAAAAAAAGGAGTGATTCTTCGTTGCCAAAATAAATCTCAAGGAGGAGAGTTACTGTAAGTGTCTGAAACCTTTCTTGCTGCATTAATGTACTTCGAACCTGAAATGGTTCTCAGATAATCTACAAAAATACAGATTAGTAGGTTTACTCCTGATTATATGCTGAGCCATATTCAGTATTACTTGATTCCATAAAAATAAATGTTTGCGTAACATCTTTCATAGCATTCCAACATAATTTGCAGCCAATGAATTACTTTTGCAAGTGTAATATTTCAAACCTATTTAGATTCTGGAGTAGTTCCTGTGGATTAGGTAGCTAATATAACCCTACTTTTAAAAAAGTGAGGGAGAGAGAAAACGGGGAATTACAGACCTGTTAGTCTAACATCGGTAGTAGGGAAACTGCTAGAGTCAGTTATTAAAGATGGGATAGCAGCACATTTGGAAAGTGGTGAAATCATTGGACAAAGTCAGCATGGATTTACGAAAGGTAAATCATGTCTGACGAATCTTATAGAATTTTTCGAGGATGTAACGTAGAGTGGATAAGGGAGAACCAGTGGATGTGTTATATCTGGACTTTCAGAAGGCTTTCGACAAGGTCCCACATAAGAGATTAGTATATAAACTTAAAGCACACGGTATTGGGGGTTCAGTATTGATGTGGAAAGAGAACTGGCTGACAAACAGGAAGCAAAGAGTAGGAGTAAACGGGTACTTTTCAGATTGGCAGGCAGTGACTAGTGGGGGACCACAAGGCTCAGTGCTGGGACCCCAGCTATTTACAATATATATTAATGATTTGGACGAGAGAATTAGATTAGATTTGATTAGATTAAACTTTATTAATCCCCTAATTCAGGGGAAATTCTGATGTCCTTGCAGCACACTAATAAAAATACAACATAGCATTCAAAAAGAAGTTCAACACAAAAACATCCCCCCACAGTGATTCCCACTGTGGGAGAAGGCACAAAGTCCAGTCCCCATCCTCTTGTCCACCCAAAGTCGGGCCTATTGAGGCCTCCACAGTCGCCGCCACGGCGCCCGATGTTCTCGCCGGGTGATGGTGCTCCGGCGTCGGGAGAACCCCCAGCGGCTTGGGGTGCCAGGAACGGCCGCCTTCCCACCGGAGACCGCAGCTTCCAAGCCAACAGACCGCGCCGAACGGAGCTCCACACACTGGTGATCTCGGCAAGAGATCCCAGGCTCCGAGATGTAAAGTTCAGCGCCGCAGCTGGCCGCTCCACAGAATCGCGGCTCCACGATGTTCTCATCTGCGGTCCCAGCATACTGGATTTCCAGCGTGGCGACCCAGGAAAGGCATCTCCCGCTCCGCAATAGCGCTCCAGCGCTGCGCCGCCGCCAAAGCCGATGTTCTGCGCCGCCGCCAAAGCCGATGTTCTGGCCAGGTCCCCTCAGGGAAACGTCACTCCAGGACCCGCTGGTAGGCCGCAAGGGCAGGTCGAAGTCGCTGCTCGGAGGAAGGCACCCCTCCGACCAGGTAGGGACTCGAAAAGCAGTTTCCCCCTTCCCCCCCACCACCCCCCACACATAAAAAGATTAGGCCCCCTGACTACACACTCAACGTACTAAAAATAATAAAAAAGAAGGGAAAAAAAACGGACAGCTGCAGGACAGGCGTTCAGGACAGCGCCTCCTCCGTATACTGAATTGAATGCAACATCTCCAAGTTTGCGGATGACACGAAGCTGGGGGGCAGTGTTAGCTGTGAGGAGGATGCTAGGAGGCTGCAAGATAGGCGGGGTGAGTGGGCAAATGCATAGCAGATGCAGTATAATGTGGATAAATGTGAGGTTATCCACTTTGGTGGCAAAAACAGGAAAGTAGACGATTACCTAAATGGTGGCCGATTAGGAAAAGAGGAGATGCAACGAGACCTGGGTGTCATGGTACACCAGTCATTGAAAGTAGGCATGCAGGTGCAGCAGGCAGTGAAGAAATCAAATGGTATGTTAGCATTCATAGCAAAAGGATTTGAGTATAGGAGCAGGGAGATTCTCCTGCAGTTGTACAGGGTCTTGGTGAGACCACACCTGGAGTATCGCGCACAGTTTTGGTCTCCTAATCTGAGGAACGACATTCTTGCCATAGAGGGAGTACAGAGAAGGTTCACCAGACTGATTACTGGGATGTCAGGACTTTCATATGAAGAAAGACTGGATAGACTCGGCTTGTACTCGCTAGAATTAGAAGATTGAGGGGGGATCTTATAGAAACTTACAAAATTCTTAGGGGGTTGGACAGGCTAGATGCAGGAAGATTGTTCCCGATGTTGGGGAAGTCCAGGACAAAGGGTCACAGTTTAAGGATAAAGGGGAAAGACTGAGCGGTAAATCTCGGGGGGGTGGTGTATGCATTTTCATCAATAACAACTGGTGTACAAACGCCGAAACTGTGTCAAGCCACTGTTCTGAGGATATAGAATATCTGACAATTAAATGCCGACTATTCTACATGCCAAGGGAATTCACAGCCATCAACATCACAGCTGTGTACATTCCACCCAGTGCTAACACAAAGGACGCACTGTCTACATTGTATCAGTCTATCAGCTCAATGCAGAACTCTAACCCGGACTCTGTCTACATAATCGCTGGCGATTTCAATCAGGCCAAACTGAAGACAGCACTACCACATTATTACAAACATGTGAACTTTGCAACCAGGGGAAATATCATACTCGACCAAGTCTACACCAACATCAGACAGGCATTCAGAGCTACTCCCCATCCCCACCTGGGGAACTCAGACCACCTCTCTGTTATGCTAATTCCAGCCTACAGACTTCTATTGACCAGGAACAAGCCGTCTGTGAAGCAGATCAGAGCATGGCCAGAGGGAGCCACCTCAGCTCTCAAAGACTGTTTTGACTGCACAGATTGGACCGTTTTTAGGGAGGCTGCCACTACCAACCATCATGTCAACTTGACGGAATACACTGAATCTGTGACTGGATATATATTCAAATGCATGGAAGATGTGACCGTCATCAAAAACTTCACCACGAGGGCCAACAACAAACCCTGGTTCACCAGGGCGGTACGTGAGCTCCTGAGAGCACGGAATGCTGCTTTCAAGTCCGGGGACAAAGACGCCCTTAGTACTGCTAGGGCCAACTTGGACCGGGGCGTGAGAACAGCCAAGCGTGTCTATGGACAGAAAATTCAAGCACACTTCACAGACACTAAGGACCCCAAGCGCCTGTGGCAAGGCATCCAGTCTGTCACCGGCTACAGGCCAACACCCCCACTGTGCGAGGACAGCACAGACTTCCTCAACACACTTAACACCTTCTTCAACCGGTTTGAGGAAGACAACACCACCACACCAACAAAAGCCCCTCCCTGCCCAGACCATGAAACACTTCACCTGGACCCAGCTGATGTGCGGAGGACCCAACTCAAGGTGAACCCCGGAAAAGCTGCAGGTCCTGACAACATACCGGGCGTGTGCTCAGAGACTGTGCTGACCAACTCACAGATGTTCTCACGGACATCTACAACACCTCTCTGAGCCAAGCCATCATACCAGCATGCTTCAAAGCCACCACCATCATACCGCTACCCAAGAAATCCCGAGCTTCAACACTGAACGACTACCGGCCCATAGCACTCACGTCCATCATGATGAAGTGCTTTGAAAGGTTGGTCAAGGCCCACATAACATCCAGTCTCCCCTCTACACTTGACCCATTCCAGTTTGCATACCGTCCCAACCATTCCACTGATGATGCCATAGCAACAGCACTCCACCTAAGCCTGGCTCATCTGGAAAACAATAACAGTTACGTGCGGATGCTGTTCATCGACTTCAGCTCCGCCTTCAACACAGTCATCCCCCAACACCTGGTGAATAAACTCGGTGAAATAGGCATCAGCACCCCACTATGCAACTGGTTACTGGACTTCCTCACCGACAGACCACAGACAGTAAGAGTTGGCAAAAACTCATCAGAGACCACCATCATGAACACCGGGGTCCCACAGGGATGTGTGCAGAGCCCTCTGTTGTTCATGCTGATGACACATGACTGTTGTGCCAAACACAATTCGAACCACATCGTCAAGTTCGCAGATGACACAACAGTGGTGGGCCTCATCAGCCACGATGACGACTCAGCCTACAGAGAGGAGGTACAACAACTCATCAACTGGTGTGACATCAATAACCTTCAACTCAATGTCAATAAGACAAAATAAATAACTGTGGACTTCAGGAAGAAACAGACAGCACACACCCCACTCACCATCAATGGCAGTGCAGTGGAGTCTGTGAAAAGCACCAAGTTCCTGGGAGTGCACATCACAGATGATCAGACATGGTCCACCAACACTATCTCCCTAGCCAAGAAAGCACAGCAACGCCTCCACTTCCTTCGACGGATGAGGAGAGCCGACCTCCCCCCTTCTGCCCTCACCACTTGTTACAGGGGTGCCATTGAGGGCATCTTACCAGCAGTCTCTCAGTCTGGTATGGCAGTTGCTCTGCTGCTGACCAGAAGGCCCTACAGAGAGTGGTGAGGACAGCGGAGAAGATCACTAGATCACCCCAACCAGCAATCCAGGACTTATACCCATCTCGCTGTCGCAAGAGAGCAACCAATATCATCAAAGACACCACCCACCCAGCACACAAACTGTTCACCCTCCTACCATCCGGCAAGCGCTGCCGCAGCATGCGGAGCAAAACCACCAGATTCAAAAACAGCTTTTTCCCTCAGGACATCAGACTACTCAACACACTCAAGAAAATTCCATGAACATTACATAAACAAAGACCAACTGACTGTCAAATTAATTTTAACTCAATGTCTGCAGTATGCTATTTGCACTTTTCTATATTGCACCTTTTATTATTGCACCTTAATAACATACCTCAAAATCTTACTACACTCTGGCACACTGTGAATATTTTATATCATGTATATGTCCATTGTCTATCTTTATAGGTATATTGTCTGTCTGTGTTATAAATATTAC
Organism: Amblyraja radiata; assembly: GCF_010909765.2. Classification (NCBI taxonomy): domain Eukaryota; kingdom Metazoa; phylum Chordata; class Chondrichthyes; order Rajiformes; family Rajidae; genus Amblyraja; species Amblyraja radiata. The sequence goes on from NC_045957.1 coordinate 80,019,064, forward strand.
TTGCACATTTGGAGTATGGGGAAACGCAATCCTCTGTGTAACTACTTGTTGCATTATTTGAATTGACAATAAAGTTTACTTTGACTTTGACTTTAGGACCGAGATGAGAAAAACATTTTTCACACTGAGAGTGGTGAATCTCTGGAACTCCTTGCCACAGAAGGTAGTTGATGCCAGTTCATTGGCTATATTTAAGAGGGATTTAGATGCGGCCCTTGTGGCTAAAGGATCAGGGGGTATGGAGCGAGGGCAGGTACAGGATACTGAGTTGGATGATCAGCCATGATCATATTGAATGGCGGTGCAGGCTCGAAGGGCCGAATGGCCTACTCCTGCACCAATTTTCTATGTTTCTATGTAATGGTTGAGGTAAACTGGTAAACACAGCAGCCAATTTTCACCAAACAATAAAATAATAATACACTTTATTGTCATTGTAAATACATACAACAAAATTTCAGGCGCACGGCCCGGGCAGAGCTCCAAATTATCAGATATATAATTACGACAATGAAAACAGCAAAAACGGCAAGAAAAACATCGTCAAGTCAGGATGTGCAATATTTCACAGTATAGTTTTATAGCAGTACAAAATATCGGCTATGGGGGGTGTGTATTCAGAGCAGAGTTCAGAGTGGTGATGGCCTTGGGGTAGAAACAGTTTGTTAATCTTGTGGTGTGTGATTTGATGGACCTGTAACGCTTTCCTGAGGGTAGAAGGACAAACATGTGATGTGCGGGATGAGATGAGTCTCTTAGGAAGCGTGATGCCTTCCGCAGGCAACAATAGCTATAGAACTCTTCCAGGGCAGGCAGATGTGTGTTGGTGATCTTCTGGGCTGTGTTAATGACTCTCTGCAGAGCCTTCTTGTCAGTCGCAGAACTGTTGCCATACCACACCACGATGCCATGTGTCAGGACGTCCCAGGCTGGCAAGGGACGTTAGGTACAGTATAAAAATTAAAGCGAAGAAGTACAATGTAGCAAAGATGAGCGGGAAGCAAGAGGATTGGGTAATGTTTAAAGAACAACTAAAGATAACTAAAAAGATAATACGGGGAGAAAAGATGAGGTACGAAGGTAAGCTAGCCAAGAATATAAAGCAGGATAGTAAAAGCTTCTTTAGGTATGTGAAGAGGAAAAAAATAGTTAAGACCAAAGTTGGATCCTTGTAGACCGAAAAAGGTGAATTTATTATGGGGAATAAGGAAATGGCAGATGAGTTGAACAGGTACTTTGGATCTGTCTTCACTAAGGAGGACACAAACAATCTTCCTGATATAGTAGTGGCCAGAGGATCTGGGGTGACAGAGGAACTGAAGGAAATCCACATTAGGCAGGAAATGGTGTTGGATAGACTGATGGGACTGTAGGCTGATTAATCCCCAGGGCCTGATGGTCTGCATCCCAGGGTACTTAAGGAAGTGGCTCTAGAAATTGTGGATGCATTTGTGATAATTTTCCAATGTTCTATAGACTCAGGATGAGTTCCTGTGGAGTGGAGGGTAGCTAATGTTATCCCACTTTTTAAGAAAGGCGGGAGAGAGAAAACAGGGAATTATAGACCTGTTAACCTGACATCGGTGGTGGGGAAGATGCTGGAGTCAATTATAAAAGATGAGATAGCCGAACATTTGGATAGCAGTAACAGGATCAGTCCGAGTCAGCATGGATTTATGAAGGGGAAATCACGCTTGATTAATGTTCTGGAAATTTTTGAAGATGTAACTAGGAAAATGGACAAGGGACAGTCAGTGGATGTAGTGTACCTGGACTTTCGGAAAGCATTTGATAAGGTCCCACATAGGAGATAAGTGGGAAAAATTAGGGCACATGGTATTGGGGGTAGAGTGCTGACATGGATAGAGAAGTGGTTGGTAGACAGGAAACAAAGAGTAGGGATTAACGGGTCCCTTTCAGAATGGCAGGCAGTGACTAGTGGGGTACCGCAAGGCTCGGTGCTGGAACGGCAGCTATTTACAATATATATCAATGATTTGGATGAAGGGATTCAAAGTAACATTAGCAAATTTGCAGATGACACAAAGCTGGGTGGCAGTGTGAACTGTGAGGAGGATGCTATGAGAATGCAGGATGACTTCGACAGGTTGGGGGAGTGGGCAGATGCATGGCAGATGAAGTTTAATGCGGATAAATGTGAGATTATCCACTTTGGTAGCAAAAACAGGAAAGCAGATTACTATCTAAATGGCGTTAAATTGGGAAAAGGGGAAGTACAACGGGATCTGGGGGTCCTTGTACATCAGTCTATGAAAGTAAGCATGCATGTACAGCAGGCAGTGAAGAAAGCAAATGGCATGTTGGCCTTTATAACAAGAGGAATTGGATATAGGAGCAAAGAGGTCCTACTGCAGTTGTACAGAGCCCTACTGAGACCACACCTGGAGTATTGTGTGCAGTTTTGGTTCCCCAATTTGAGGAAGGACATTCTTGCTCTTGAGGGAGTGCAGCTTAAGTTTACAAGGTTAATTCCCGGGATGGCGGGACTGTCATATGCTGAGAGAATGGAGCAGCTGGGCTTGTACACTCTGGAGTTTAGATGGATGAGAGGAATCTCATTGAAACATATAAGATTGTTACGGGCTTGGACACGCTAGAGGTAGGAAACATGTTCCCGATGTTGGGGGAGTCCAGAAGCAGGGGCCACAGTTTAAGAATAAGGAGTAAGCCATTTAGAACGGAGACGAGGGAACACTTTTTCTCACAGAGAGTGGTGAGTCTGTGGAATTCTCTGCCTCAGAGGGCGGTGGAGGCAAGTTCTCTGGATGCTTTCAAGAGAGAGATAGATAGGGCTCTTAAAAATAGCAGAATCAGGGGATATGGGGAGGTGGCAGGAATGGGATACTGATTGGGGATGATCACATGATGACATTGAATGGCGTGATGAGCCATGATCACATTGAATGGCAGTGCTGGCTCGAAGGGCCGAATGGCCTACTCCTGCACCTATTATCTATTGTCTATTGACACTCTCTTTGGAGCAATGGTGGAATGACACGAGCAGCTGTTGTGGCAAGTTGACTTTCATGAATGATCTTAGGAAGTAAAGCTGTTGTTGTGCCTTCTTTACCAGGGACTTTGTGTTAGTTGACCACCTGAGATCTGCTGAGATATGGGTGCCCAGGAACCTGAAAATGGAGACTCCATCCACTCTTTCTCCATTTACGTGCAGTGGGGGATGGTCACCCTGCTTCTTGCTGGTCAATGATGAGCTCCTTTGTATAATGTATGTGGTTTAGATGCAGGAATTCCCATGTGCCGGCAATGAATACGTAATGCAGGAAACCCAACAATCTTAAACACATTTTTTCTATAATTCCCAGTTCAAATTTTCCAGTCACCAAAGCCACCCTGAGAATCGGGGATTCTGAACAGCTCTGGAAGATTTAATCGCATGAGATCCAAAGAGAGTGTTTAGAACATTGGCATAATTGAAAGAAGCATAGAATGATGGTGGAAGATTGTTTTTCAGACTGGAGGACTGTGACTATTGGTGTGCCTCAGGGATTCAGTGCTGGGGCTCATTGCAGCCTGTCATCCAGATCAATGATTTGGATGAGAATGTACAAGGCATGATTGGTATGTTTTCAGATGACACTAAAGTGGGTGGTATTGTAGAGAGCGAAGATGGTTGTCAAATCTTGCTTGGCTGGACATGTGGGCTGACGAATGGTTAATGGAGTTCAATACAGAGAAGTGTGAGGTGTTGCAATTTGGGAAGTAAATCAAGGGCAGGACCTACACAGTGGCTGGGCTCTAGGGAGTGCTGTAAAGCAGAGAGATCGAGGAGTACAGGTACACAGTTTCTTGAACATGTGTCATTTAGGGCAGTGATTCTGTGGATGGGACAAGGTGGTAAATAAGGCATTTGGCACATTTGTCTTCATCAGTCAGGATATTGAGTATTGAAGTTGGGAAGTTATGTTCCATTTGCTAGAGTATTGTGACCAGTTTTCCTCACCCAGCTCTATCAAGAATGTTGGGAAAGGGTGCAGATAAGATTTGCAAGGATGTTGCCAGGACTCGAGGGCCGAAGCCATAGGGAAAGGTAGAGCATAGAAACATAGAAAATAGGTGCAGGGGAGGTCAATTGGCCCTTCGAGCCAGCACCGCCATTCATTGTGATCATGGCTGATCGTCCGCAATCAATAACCCATGCCGCCTTCTCCCCATATCCCTTGATTCCACTAGCCCGTAGAGTTCTTTCTAACTCTCTCTTAAATTCATCCAGTGATTTGGCCTCCACTGCACTCTGTGACAGGGAATTCCACGAATTCACAACTCTCTGGGTGAAAACGTTTTTTCTCACCTCAGTCTTAAATGGCCACCTCTTTATTCTAAGACTGTGGCCCCTGGTTCTGGACTCCTCCAACATTGGGAACATTTTTCCTGCATCTAGCTTGACCAGTCCTTTTATAATTTTATATGTTTCTATAAGAACCCCCTCATCCTTCTAAACTCCAGTAAATACAAGCCTAGACTTTTCAATCTTTCCTCATATGGCAGTTCCGCCATCCCATGGTTCAATCTCGTGAACCTACGCTGCACTGCCTCAATCACAAGGATGCCCTTCCTCAAATTAGGAGACCAAAACTGTACACAACACTCCAGATGTGGTCTTACCAGAGCCCTATACAACTGCAGAAGAACCTCTTTACTCCTGTACTGAAATCCTCTTGTTATGAAGGCCAACATTCCATTAGCTGTCTTCACTGCCTGCTGTACCTGCACGCCAATTTTCAGTGACTAGTGTACAAGGACATCCAGGTCTCGCGGCACCTCCCCCTTACTTAACCTAACCCCATTGAGATAATAATCTGCCCCTTGTTTTGGCCGCCAAAGTGAATAACCTCACATTTATGTATATTATACTGCATCTGCCACGCATCTGCCCACTCACTCAACCTGTCCAGGTCACGCTGCAACCTCCTAAAATCCTCTTCACAGTACACACTGCCACCCAGCTTTGTGTCATCCTCAAACTTGCTAGTGTTGCTCCTAATTCCCTCTTCCAAATCATAATATATATGGTAAACTGTTGCGGCCCCAACACCAAGCCTTGCGACACTCCACTCCCCACTGCCTGCCATTCTGAAAAGGACACGTTTACTCCAACTTTTTGCTTCCTGTCTGCCAACCAATTTTCTATCCATGTCAACACCCTACCCCCATGTGCTCTAATTTTAGTCACCAGTCTCCCGTGCGGGACCTTATGAAAGGCTATCTGAAAGTCTAGATACACTACATCCACTGGCTCCCCTTCATCCATTTAATTTGTCGCATCCACAAAAAATTCCAGAAGATTAGCCAAGCATGATTTTCCTTTCATAAATCCATGTTGACTTGGACTAATCCTTTTACTGGTATCCAAATGCCCCATTATTACCTCTTTAATAATTGACTCCAGCATCTTTCCCACTACCAAAGTCAGGCTAACTGGTCTGTAATTCCCCGTTTTCTCTCTCTCGCTCCTTTCTTCAAAAGTGGGATAACATTATCTATGCTCCAATCTACAGGAACTGATCCTGAATCTATAGAACATTGTAAAATGATCACCAATGCGTCCACTATTTCTAGAGCCACCTCCCTGGGGACCCTGGGATGCAGACCATCAGGCCCAGGGGATTTATCATTCTTCAGTCCCATTAGCCTACCCAATACTATTTCTCGCCTAATGAAAATGTCTTTCAGTTCCTCTACCCCCTTAGATCCTCTGTCCTCCAGTACATCTGGGGGATTGTTTGTGTCGTCCTTAGTGAAGACAGATTCAAAGTACCTGCTCAACTCTTCTGCCATTTCCTTGTTCCCCATAATAATTTCACCCATGTCTGCCTTCAAGGGACCCAGATTTGACTTTGCTATTCTTTTTCCCTTAACATATCTAAAGAAGCTTCTACTGTCCTTCTTTACATTTCTGGCCAGCTTCCCCTCGTACTTCATCTTTTCAGCCCGTATTGCCCGTTTTGATTCCTTCTGTTGTCCTATGAAAGTTTCCCACTCCTCTGGCTTCCGGCTACTCTTTGCTGTGTTATATCTTTTCTTTTAGTTTTAATCTATCCCTAACTTCTCTTGTCAGCCACGGTTGCCTCCTACTTCCCTTATAATCTTTCTTCCTTTTTGGAATGAAATGTTCCTGCATCTTCCGGATTATGCCCTGATATTCCTTCCATTGCTGTTCCACCATCATTCCTGCTAGGATCCCTTTCCAGTCTACCTTGGTCAGCTCCTCTCTCATGCCTTCATAGTCCCCTTTGTTCAACTGCATCACTTATACTTCCGATTACACCTTCTCCTTCTCAAATTGCAGATTAAAACTAATCATATTATGATCACTACCTCCAAGCGGTTCCTTTACCTCGAGTTCTCTTATCAAATCTGGTTCATTGGACAACAACAAATCCAGAATTGCCTTTTCTCTGGTCGGCTCCATAACAAGCTGCTCCAAGAATCCATCTCGGATGCACTCTACAAACTTTCTTTCTTGGGGTCCTGAACCAACCTGATTTTCCCAGTCTACCTGCATATTGAAATCCCCCATCACCACAGTGGCATTATCTTTGTTACATGCCAGTTTTAACTCCTGCTGCAACTTACACCCTACATCCGGGCTACTATTTGGGGGTCTGTAGATAACACCAATTAGTGTCTTCTTGCCTTTGCAATTCCTCAACTCAATCCACAGTGAGCTTTCTTTCCCGTTAATTCTGGGGTCATTAACTATCCCTTTACTCCCTTTCCCTTTAAATCCATCCTTGTGTCGCAGTGGCAAACCTGCCTGCCAGAATGCCAGTCCCCCACAGTGAAAAGCTTTCCATCATAGTTCCTAGCTGAGTTAGGAATGTGGTGATGACTATGCTGTGTGGTTTAAGAACTTGATGGTTGATTGGAAGAAACTGTTTTTGAGCCTTGTGGTAATGATTCTTAAGCTCCTCTACTTTCTTCCTGATGGTAGCAGTGAGATGCGAGTTTGGTCAGGATGATATGGGTCTTTGATGATGTTAACTGCTTTCTTGATGTAGCACTTCCTGTAGATCCCTTGGATGGTGGGAAGGCCAATTTTTTTTTGATAGATTGGTCAACGTCAAGATGTGGGATAATATGCTCAGCATCTCACTGAAAAGTAAAAGTTTTTACAAGCATAAGTCAAAATCATAGAGATCTGTGAATTGCCTAATTGATAATACAAACTTATTAGGGAGTCCCATCAACTTATTTATTCCGCCTCTGCAATTATGAGGAATACTCTGCATGGCTTTGTGCAGAGAAGGCCCTGCCTCAATGTTGATTGAGTTTTTTAAGTGATGATGACTAAAGGCAATGGGTGTGATCTACCTGAACTTTAGAAAGCATTTGACAAGGTTCTGCATGGGTGGCTGAACCTGAAATTAAGTCACAGGGGATCCATATTGAGTTAATAAAATTAATATAAATTGACCAGGTTGTCAAAGAGTCATGAAGTCATAAGGTCAGAAGTGATAGGAGCAGAATTAGGTCATTCGGCCAATCAAGTCTAATATGGCAGATCTACTGTACTTTCCCTCCTAACCCCATTCTCCTGTCTTATCCCCATAAGTCCTGACATCCGTATTAACCAAGAAACTATTTGTCTCTGCCTTAAAAAATATCCATTGACTTGGCTTCCACAACCTTCTGTAGCAAAGAATCCCATAGATTCACCACCCTCTGACTAAAGACATTCCTCTTCATCTTGTGCCTAAAAGAACGTCCTAGTAGAAACATCCTCCCCACATCCACTCAATCCAAGCCTTTCACTATTCGGTAAGTTTCAATTATATCCCACGTCGTCCTTCTAAATTCCAGCGAGTATCGGCCCCGAGCTGTCAAACGCTTAACACATGTTAACCCACTCATTCCTGGGATCATTCTTGTAAACCTCCTCTGGTCCATCTCCAGAGCCAGCACATATTTCCTCAGATATGGGGTGCATCATTTCTCATAATAATCCAAATGCAGCCTGACCAGTGCCTTATAGAGCCTCGGCATTAAATCCCTGTTTTTGTACTCTGATCCTCTTGAAATAAATGTTTGCTTTCCTTACTACCGATTTGTGACCAGGTAGTGATAAAGGGGTGGATTTTTTCCTGTATGGAGGTCTGTTGCAAATGGTGTTCTGCAAGGTTAGTGTTGGGACTTCTGCAGTTTAGTTTAGTTTAATTTAGTTTAGTTTAATTTAGTTTAGTTTAGTTTAGTTTAGAAATACAGCATGGAAACAGGCCCTTCAGCACACGGAGGACTAATGACAATTTACAATTATATCAAGCCAATTAGCCTGCAAACCTATACGTCTTTGGAATATGGGAGGAAACCGGAGATCCTGGAGAAACCCCATGCAGATCACGGGGAGAACGTACAACCTCAGTACAGACAAGTAGCCATAGTCAGGATCGAACCCTGGTCTCTGGTTCTGTGAAACTGCAACTCTACAGCTGTACCACTGTGCTGCCATCACGTGATATATATCAATGTTTTGGATGAAAATGTAGGTGGACTGATTAGTAATGCCCCTGTCCCACTTAGGAAACCTGAACAGAAACCTCTGGAGACTGTGCCCCACCCAAGGTTTCCGTGCGGTTCCCGGAGGTTCCCGGAGGTTTTTGTCAGTCTCCCTACCTGCTTCCACTACCTGCAACCTCCGGCAACCACCTGCAACCTCCGGGAACCGCACGGAAACCTTGGGTGGGGCGCAAAGTCTCCAGAGGTTTCCGTTCAGGTTTCCTAAGTGGGACAGGGGCAATAGTCTGCAGATGACACGAAAGCTGGTGGAGTTGTGGATAGCAAGGAAGATCACCTAAAAATACAGCAAGATATAGGTCGGTGAAACACAGGCAAATAATTGACAGATGGAGTTTGAACAAAGCAAGTGTGAGGTGATGCATTTTGGAAGGACAATTGCAAGCAGGAAGTAGATAGTAATTGGCTGAAGTTTTGGGAATACTGATGAACAGAGAAATCTTGGGTGCAAGTCCATCATTCCCTAAAAGCAGCAACAGAAGTAGGATGTGAAAGAAGGCATGCAATACACTTACCTTCATCGATTGGGATATTATGTATAAACATGGGCACATCATGTTGCAGTTATATAAAACTTTGGCGAAGCCACATTTGAAATATTGAGCACAGTTCTGCAGAGGGTGCATAAGAAGTTCACCAGGATATTGCCTGGATTAGAGTTTATTACCTATAAGGGAAGGTAAGACAAACATTGATTTCAGGAAATGGAATGCATTCAGGTCAATAAAACTGAAGTTTAGAAAAGGCTTAGAAGGCACAACCGATTTATTTGCCTATATCATGGGTTCAATGCTTGTAAGTGGATATCTACCCCAGCATGTTTTCACATGTGACTTCTGGAAATAAAAATGCATTTTAGCAGTTTCAATGTGAGAATCACATAAAACTGGTTAAATAAAAACTCAAATTCAAACTATCAGATCAATTTAAAACGTTGCTGCTTCAACATTTTGCACAACCAGCTGTTTAATCAGCCTCTGGTTCTCCATTATATTGTTCTGATTGCTGTTGACAGACTCCAGGCTGTGCCTTCGGACTGACCTGATTGATTGGTATTGACAACTTTGAATCCCAATGAAAATAGCTGATTTTCCTTGTTAAAAGCTGACTCATAGTTGGAGAGCAGAGAGATGGTTTTGAATGCTGATGGCATTTTCCACTGAGTACTATATTTAAGTGTCAGTCTAGATTACGTGAGCAAAGATTGGTCCTTGAATTGATGATTTGCTCATTTACAGCCTGTGTCGTACCATTTGAGGTCAAGTAGACTCTTCTCAGTTTGCACAGAAAGTCACAAATATTTTTAAAGAAAAACTTTCTAATCTCGTTCTATAGCCCACAGAAGAAATCTTACATCTGCTGTGAGTTGTAAAGTAGCATTGATCCTTATCTAACGAATTAGATCAATTGCACCCATCAATTATATTAAATGGAATCAGGAATAAACAGCTCAGCTTACACTGATTCCTTTGGCTAAATTACCTCATCCTCGATGCCTGCATAAGTGGAATCATACTGAAACAGAGAACAAAGGATAGATGTGGAGTCACATAAGCGAAATACTGCATGCGCTGGAAATCTGAAAAAAAAGATATTTAAAATACTCAGCAGATTGGACAGCAACTGTGATGAAGAAACCAACATTTCACATTGGTGATCTTTTATCAGATCTGGAAAATGGCAGAGAAGTGGGTTTTAAGATGCAGAGGAAGGGGTGGGAGAGGAGGAAACAAGAGACGAGAAGGACAAAGACCTTGAATGGATAAAACCAAAATACCATGAGTGGATAAATGACAATATAAGTTATGGTGTCTCTCAACAAAAGATGGAAGGAAATGTAAATGAAAAATAAAATAACGGAAAATATCAAATCTGAATAAAAGATGCTGGAAATGCTCTTTGGAAATCCTTGAAAATGTTCCATCCAGAAGACTGTATTGTGCCCAAACTGAACATAAGATGTTATTCCTGAAATTTCCATGGGACTCTATTGGAAATAGAAAAAGAGGCTGAGGATAAAACACCAAGAATAGATGTGAGACTGAGGATTAAAGTGGATGGCAATTGGAAGCTGAGGTCTTGTTTGTAGACTGAAAACAAGTGTTCAAATCCTGGTTCTCGGATTGGAATGAAGGGGAAGGAAGAAATGTGAGAAATGAAATTTGTATATTTGATAAACCTGTGTCAGCTATGCTAAAGGGAAAATCATGATTGACAAGAATCAATAAATATTTTTGGAGTCATAGTCATATAGCATGGAAACAAGCCTTTTGTCCCAACTTGCCTGTGCTTGACCAAGAAACTACATCTTCACTAGTTCCGCTTGTCTGCATTTGTCCCTCATCCCTCTAAACCTTTACAGATTTCTGTAAGGACTACAACATTGCAGTTACACATACCTATCCACACCCTGAATTCCTCTCCCTTACCCGTCAGGCCTATCACATTAAAATAAGTGCAATTCGTTCCAACAGTTTAGTCATTTTAGTTTAGAGATACAGCGCGGAAACAGGCCCTTCGGCCCACCGAGTCTGCACATTAACACTTTCCTACCACTAGGGACAATTTACACATACACCAAGCCAATTAACCTACAAACCAGTACGTCTTTGGAGTGTGGGAGGAAACCGAAGGTCTTGGAGAAAACCCAGGTCTCTGGTGCTGCAAGTGCTGTAAGGCAGCAACTCCACCGCTGTGCCACCGTGTCGCCAAGCCTTTCCTCGCTCATGCTGTGTTCCTGTCTCTTCTGTACACTGAACTTTATAGCCTCTCATTTCCCTCAGTGCGGCATTTAATCCTGCCCCCCTGCCAATCTAGTTTAAACCCACCCATGTAGCACTAGCAGAATATTGGTTCCTCGACAGTTAAGGTGCAAGCCTCTTGTACAGGTGACCTCTGCACCAAAAGAGATCACAGTGGTCCAAAACTAGGAATACCTGCCCCCTGCACAAACCCCTCAGCCACACACTCATCTGTTCCCACCCTCACTTGCACATGACACCAGGAGATCATTGCCCTGGTGGTCCTGCTTTTTTATCCTTTGGCCCCACTCCCTCTACTCATTTTGCAGGACTTCCATCCCTTTTCCTATCAATGCTATTTGTGCCAACATGCACAACGACTTCCGGCTGCTCACCCTTCCCCTCTTATGTTCAGTTTCTGGATGGAATGGAACATTGATTTCAAGGATTTCCAAAGAGCATTTCCAGTTTATGAATGTAATGCAGCCTCTCCGAAACATCCTGACCCCAGGCAACAGGGAGGCCACACGCCATCCTGGAGTCTCAATTTCTGCCCCAGAATACCTGTCTGCCCCTTAAGTATCGAGTCTACTACCAGTCAGGCTCTGCCTAACATTACCCTTCACTGCTGTGTGTCAGATCCAGGCTCAGGGCCACATACCAGCCTGCTCCTCCTGCTCACCCCTGATGGGTCTCCCCCCGTCCCTCCCGTCCCACCCCCTCCCCCCCTTCTATAGTATTCGAAAAGGAAGAGGCATTGCCACAGGGGTCACCTCCACTCTCTGTCTATTCAGCTTTCTCATGGTCACCCACCCACTCTTTAAGTCACAGGTTGGGTGAGCACTTGAATCTCACAGACATAGAGGGTCATAGACAAGTGCATGGCAATAGGATTTTAAAGCCCTTAAAGATAGCGGAGTCAGGGGATATGGCGAGAAGGCAAGAACAGGGTACTGATTGTGTATGATCAGCTGGCTCAAAAGGCCAAATGGCCTACTCCTGCACCTATTGTCTATTGTCTATAATGTGGACATATATAGTAGTCTGAATAAGGATCCCAACCTGAAACATTCTGTCCATGTTCTCCAGTGATACCACCTGGCTCGCTGAGTTACTCCAGCACTTTGTGTTCTATGTTTGAATGTATGATTCTACAATATGTTTTAATGTTCTTCTTTCGATCATCCTCAATGGTATTTTTTCCCCTCTCTATCTCTTTTCAGCATTCTACCGGGATTATTCCCTCTTCTGTTACCACCGATACTCATTCAACCACCGACAACATCCTTTCTGTAATTACAGGAGATGCAACACTTGCCCTTTCACATCTTCACTCTCCACTGAAACACCATTGAGCATTGCTTACATTGTGTGGCCTAGTTTAATTTAGTTTGTTATTGTCATGTGGTACAGTGAAAAGCTTTGTTGGTGCTTGCTATCTAGTCAGCCAAAAGACAATATATGATTACAATCAAGTTGTCCACATTGTGCAGATACAGAATACGGGGAATAATATTTAGTGCAAGATAAAGTCCAGTAAAGTCTGATTAAACATAGTCCGAGGATCTCCAATGAGGTAGATCGTAGGTCAGGACCACACTCTAGTTGGTGATAGGGTGGTTTAGTTGCCTGAACAAGCTGGAAAGAAACTGTCCCTGAATCTGGAGGTATGTATTTTCTCACTTCTGTATCCCTTGCCTGATGGGAGAGGGGAAAAGAGGGAATAACCGGGGTGAGACTCATTCTTGATTATGCTGGTGGCCTTGCCGAGGCAACGTGAAGTGTGGATGGAGTCAATGAGAGCGACGTTGATTTCTGTGATGGTCAGGTCAATGTCCACAACTTTTGGCAATTTCTTGCGGTCTTGGATGGAGCTGTTCCAGAACCATGCTGTGATGTATCCCAATAAAATTATTTCTACGGTGCATCTGTAGAAGTGGTAAGAGTTTTGACAAACTTCCAAAGACTTCCAAGGAAGTAGAGGTGCTGATGTACTTTCTTGTCCATTGCTTTGAGATGAATGGTCCAGGAAAAGTTGCTGGTGATATTTACTTGAAGCTTTCAACCATGTCTACTTCGGAGCAGTCAATGTATACCCGGGTGTGTACTGCTTTGCTTCCTGAAGTCAATTGTACTATCTCCTTTGGCTTGCTGAAATTGAGGGAAAGGTTGTTGTCTTGGCACCAGATTGTGAAGTTCTCAATCTCCTCCCTTTACTCCATCTCATCATTATTTGATATCCAGCCCACTACAGTGAATTTGTAGATTGAATTGGATTTGTCTTTTTCTGCACAGTTGCAGGTAAACAAGGAGTAAGGAAGGGGGCTGAAAACGCTTCCTCGCGGGGGCACCAGTGTTGAGGATTATTGTAGGGGATGATTTGTCACCTATTCTCACTGGTGTGGTCTGTTGTTCAGGATGTCGAGGATCCAGTCGCAGAGGTGAGTGCTGACTCCAAGGTTCGCTAGTTTGGAGATACGTTTGAATGTAATAATGAATTTGAAAGCAGAGCTATAGTCTATGAATAAACGTGTGACATAGGTATTTCTCTGGTCCATGTGATTCAGGGATGAGTGTAGGACCTGGGAGATAGCATCAGCCATGAACCTGTTGTGGCAGTAGTCAAACTGCACTAGATCAAGTTTGCTTGGTAAGCTGGGTTTAATGCGTTCTATAACTAGCCTCTCATAACACTTCATGATGGTGGATGTCAAGGTCAATGGACGGCAGTCGTAAAGGCATGAAATCATGCATTTATTGGGAACCGGTATGATAGTGGTCTTCTTGCAGCAAGTTGGTACCACAGAACAGAGTAGGGAGAGATTAAATATGTCCGTGAACACTCCCGCCAGTTGGTCTACGCAGCTCCTAAGGATGCGGCAGGGTCAGTTACTTTGCGTGGGCTCACCCTCAGGAAGGCTGATCTAATTTCTGCAGCAGTAACCCTGGGAAAAGGCAAAAGGCCCACTCAAGTCTGATGGGATGGATGTCATCATCCCGTTGGCCTTCTGTTCAAAGTGAGCATAGAATGCATTAAGTTCATCGGGTAGAACCGCACTATCAGCACGATGCTGCCTGACTTCACTTTGCAGCATTATAGTAATCAGTCATAGCTTGCTTTGCTATTTTAAGATTATGTAGATGTAAACCTTTTCCAACTATATACCAACTAAGATTAATTAAATAATCTAATTTATAATCCACATTAATTATTTAATGATACCTTTTCCTATTTATTTTTTGAATATATGTTTTTCTTTAGAGCTCTCAGGATTTTGTATTTATTTCCACGCTTTGTTTATTAGTTCAACCTCGATTTTATTACTTCCATTGCATTTGATCCTCCTCTCAGAACAATATTAATTCGTCGGCTGAAATTAATTTTACCAGGGCCAACTAATATGTGCAACCAATTCATCTAACCACATTCGCTGTTGAAGACAGTTGAGGCATTTTAATGGGAAACAAAGTAAAACAGGGCAAGACCCTTGAGAGTGGGTTCGTCAATGATTCATGTTCTGCCCATTTTCTCCAGTGATCTCAAGGTGGGTATGCATCTTAATCTTTGGTATTCTTGTGGACAGCTTGGCCTGCTCATTCATCAAATGTGCTAAATTTGAAGGAACTGAATTTCAGATCCCCCGTGTTTGGAAGTCTAAAGTGATCTGCAATGCGTATTTTCAGAAACCACTCACTCTTATTACCCTTCTTTATTTCTGCTACGAACCAATATGCGGCGGGGAGAGAGAGCAATAAAATGTAACAGAATACAATTAGAATTAATTTCCACTTTCCAGAATTTGGATTGTGTGAGTCTGAAATCAAATATAATTGGATAATCCTCACACCAAAGCACCAACAATATTTGATGGAGTATGGATTACCACAGATGTTAGAAGAATATTTTACAATAAAATCATAAAGCAATACTGAAAATTACATCTTTCTGAATAAGGTGCTGTTTAATGTAAGTTTGTTTTTCTTTTTCATTGTTCTTTGGAGATTCCCATTGAAACCTTACACATATTCTAACTAATATGCCCACAAACCACCTAAGGCTAAATAGATTATAATCGATATATGAAAAATATTATGATACATTGAGGTGCTGTGGGAGGCACATATTTTCACATAAACATGTTTGCAATCTTCTATCTGGGAGCTGTCAGCAATATCTTCTCGGGCACATGGATTCTCAAGTTAAAAACAGCAAATCATCTCCAGCCAATGATTCAATGTGATACTTTGTTTTATTTTTCATCACGACAATGAAAATCATTTCAATACAACACTCACTTGTTAATCTCGACATCAACTTGAATCCAATGTTAAAGCCAGCCACAAATACAAACCTAACTCAAGACAGAGGACCTATCATTTTTTAATATTCACTTTAAATGACCTCTATGTCAAATACTACCCTGTACCTGCAGTTAACATCCATTCTATCCACCATTAAGGGCCTTAGCTCCCATGTCTATGTGTCTAATTTTAAAAGTTTATTTCTAACTCTTCAGTTGGATCCAACTCGAGCCTGGGACCTAAATGTTGTTTAAATTGGATCTGGATGAACAGAGTACAGAGGAGATTTACTAGAATGTTGCCTGGGTTTCAGCAACTAAGTTACAGAGAAAGGTTGAACAAGTTAGGGCTTTATTCTTTGGAGCGCAGAAGGTTAAGGGGGGACTTGATAGAGGTTTTTAAAATGATGAGAGGGATAGACAGAGTTGACGTGGAAAAGCTTTTCCCACTGAGAGTAGGGAAGATTCAAACAAGGGGACATGACTTGAGAATTAAGGGACTGAAGTTTAGGGGTAACATGAGGGGGAACTTCTTTACTCAGAGAGTGGTAGCTGTGTGGAATGAGCTTCCAGTGAAGGTGGTGGAGGCAGGTTCGTTTTTATCATTTAAAAATAAATTGGATAGTTATATGGATGGGAAAGGAATGGAGGGTTATGGTCTGAGCGCAGGTATATGGGACTAGGGGAGATTATGTGTTCGGCACGGACTAGAAGGGTCGAGATGGCCTGTTTCCGTGCTGTAATTGTTATATGGTTATATGGTTATTACCTATTTAACAAAGGGCATTGAACAGTACAGCACAGGAACAGGCCCTCCGGCCCACAGTATCTGTGCCAAACGTATTGCCAAGTCCAACTCTTATCTGCCTACACGTGATCAATATCCCTTCATTCCCTGCATATCCACGTGCTTATCAACAATCTCTTAAATGGCACTAGCGCATCTGACTCCACCACCTCTACCTGGAGTGCATACCAGAGAATCAGCACCCACTGTGTAAAAGACTTGCCCCACACATCTCCTTTAAAATGTTCCCCTTCACCTTAAAGCTATGCCCTCTGGTATTTGATATCTCCATCCTGGAAAAAAGTTTCTGACTGTCTACCCTGACAATGGCTCTCATAATTGTATATACCTCTATCAGGCCTCCACTTAATCTCTGACATTCAAGGGAAACTAATCCAAATCTGTCCAACTCTCCTTGTAGCTAAAACTGCCTCATCCGCCCTTATCCACACATCATACTGGCAAATCTCTGCACCCTTTCAGATTCAGATTCAGATTCAGATTCAATTTTAATTGTCATTGTCAGTGTACAGTACAGAGACAACGAAATGCATTTAGCATCTCCCTGGAAGAGCGACATAGCAAATGATTTAAATAAATAAGAATAAGTGATAATAAGTGTCCGGGGGGTGGGGGGGTGATTGGCAGTCACCGAGGTACGTTGTTGAGTAGAGTGACAGCCGCCGGGAAGAAGCTGTTCCTGGACCTGCTGGTTCGGCAACGGAGAGACCTGTAGCGCCTCCCGGATGGTAGGAGGGTAAACAGTCCATGGTTTGGGTGAGAGCAGTCCTTGGCGATGCTGAGCGCCCTCCGCAGACAACGCTTGCTTTGGACAGACTCAATGGAGGGGAGCGAAGAACCGGTGATGCATTGGGCCATTTTCACCACCCTCTGCAATGCCTTCCGGTCGGAGACAGAGCAGTTGCCATACCATACTGTGATGCAGTTGGTAAGGATGCTCTCGATGGTGCAGCGGTAGAAGTTCACCAGGATCTGAGGAGACAGATGGACCTTCTTCAGTCTCCTCAGGAAGAAGAGACGCTGGTGAGCCTTCTTGATCAGAGTTGAGGTATTGTGGGTCCAAGAGAGGTCATCGGAGATGTTGACTCCCAGGAACCTGAAGCTAGAAACACGTTCCACCTCCGTCCCGCTAATGTGGATGGGGGTGTGCGTGCCGCTCCTGGACTTCCTGAAGTCTACAATGAGCTCCTTGGTCTTCTTGGAGTTAAGGGCCAGGTTGTTGTCAGCGCACCATGCTGCTAAGTGCTGGACCTCCTCCCTGTAGGCCGACTCATCGTTGTTGCTGATGAGGCCAATCACCGTTGTATCATCTGCATACTTGATGATGGTGTTAGTACCATGTACAGGTGTGCAGTCATAGGTGAAGAGGGAGTAGAGGAGGGGGCTCAGCACACAGCCCTGTGGAACGCCGGTGTTCAGGGTGAGGGTTGAAGAGGTGTGCTTGTCTAACCTAACAGACTGGGGTCTGTTGGTTAGAAAGTCCAGTATCCAGTTGCAGAGGGAGGGGTTGATGCCCAGGGTACCGAGTTTGGTGATCAGTTTTGATGGTATAATGGTGTTGAATGCTGAGCTGTAATCGATGAACAGCATTCTTACGTAAGTGTCTCTGTTGTCGAGGTGGGAGAGGGCGGAGTGAAGTGCCGTTGAGATGGCATCCTCCGTACTCCTGTTCTCGCGGTAGGCGAACTGATAGGGATCCAGTGTGGGGGGTAGGCAGCTTTTGAGGTGTGCCAGGACCATCCTCTCGAAGCACTTGGTGATGATGGGGGTAAGTGCAACTGGGCGGAAGTCGTTGAGGATTGCCACAGTGGAGTGTTTTGGCACTGGCACGATGGAGGTGGTTTTAAGGCACGTGGGGACAACTGCTTGGGCAAGTGACAGGTTGAAGATGTCCAAAGCCTTCACATCCTTCCTGTATTGGGATGATCATAACTGTACACAGTACTCCAAATTCCTTTCAAGCAATATCATGACTTTCAGACATACTCAATGCCCCAGCCAATTATGCCTTCCTTATCACTATATCTACTTCTGATGTCACTTTCTGAGGGTTTACACTTGAACCCCAAGATCCATTTGTAAATAATGCCATTGAGTTCTTGTCATTAATAGAAACATAGAAAAATAGGTGCAGGAATAGGCCATTTGGCCCTTCGAGCCAGCACCACCATTCAATATGATCATGGATGATCATCTAAAATCAGTACCCCCATACCCTGCTTTTTCCCCATATCCCTTGATTCCTTTAGCCCTGAGCTAAATCTAAATCTCTCTTGAAAACATCCAGTGAATTGGCCTCCACTGCCTTCTGTGGCAGAGAATTAAACAGATTGTGGAATCTATTTAATCATGTCCGTAGCTGATCTACATCCCAATGTATACCTTGACAGTTTTCCAGAGGCTGGTGATGTGGAAGTTAAGGGCAAGGGGAACTTTGTTCTTGCTCTGCCCAGTAGGAAAAGTGGTGAGAGCAGGCATGTGAGAAATAGTTCAGATGTTGTCAAGGACTTTGTCTCAGGCCCAATCTTGTTCAGCTACTTCTTCAAAGACTTTTCTCCCACCATCATATACCACATCCAAATTACACCTTATCCTCTATTCTAAACATTAATTCTCCTCACCACTCATAAACATGGATTGTGGTGTGTACCATTGGCAACATTAAATAAACTTCACCAGCAAAACCCTAACCTGTGATATCAACCATCAAAACGAACAAGGGCTTCAGATGATAGACACAAAATGCTGGAGTAACTCAGCGGGTCAGGCAGCATCTCTGGAGAAAACAAATAGGTGACGTTTCGGGTTGAGACCTGCCTTCAGACTGCGAGTCAGGAGAGAGGTAAACTGAGTTCCAGGTTCAACTCCAGGCTCACAACCTCCAAGCAGCAAGCTCCAACACATGGGAAACTGACAACAACACCTGAAAACTGATGCGGGAGTTTCAGGTTGGGTGATTGGTCTGTGGAAGGGTCCTGACCCGAAAAGTTGCCTATCCATGTTCTCCAGAGATGTCGCCTGACCTATTGTGTTACTCCAGCACTTTGCGGCATTGTTTTGGTAAACCACAATGTGCAGATCCTTGTGTCTATATCTATGTGATATGTTTGGAGGGCACCTGCATTCAGTCTGCAATTTACCTGCAATTTTAATTCACCATCCCATGCCCCCTCTGACCCCTCAATCTGAGACTTTTTGTGTTGTTTCAATAAGATCCAATGTAAGCTCCAGGATCAGTATCTCATCATTTGCCTGGGCAAGTTGCAGATATTGAATTCTCCAACTTCAGATAACTTGCTCTTTCTTTGTATAAAGACTACTCATTTTCCTGCTGTTCCTCTCTCCCTTTTCTCTTACATTTATGGATTCTAGCCTGCTGAGCATGCCCCAGCAGATCAGACTGTACAACATGACATAGACTTCACACCATTGGCAACGTAATGCACAGACAAATTAGTTTAACTGCTCGCAGACAACGTTATTTCACCCTATGGCTGATAGTCTCTGCGGTGCATCCACATTCTCTGCCAAAAAAAAGATAAAGTGCTGGAGTAACTCAGTAGGTCGGGCAGCATCTCTGGAGAACATGAATAGTTGATGATTCTGGTCGGGATCCTTCTTCGGGGGGGGAGGGGGGGGGGGTCAAAGGCCAGAGGTGTAATGACAAAAAGTGAGAGATAATGGAGAGAAGTATGAATTGTGAAGATAGGGGAAGGAATATAGGTGGAAGGGGAAGGGAGTGGAGAAATAGTCTAGATGGGACACAGGGAAGAGAATGGGGGAAAGAGGGGGGGCAAAAGGGTTGGCTGGATATTTAGTAACCGGGAGATCCAGTAGGCCTAGGTGGGCTGAGCACACGTGTGCAGCAAAATGGTTGTTGAGTCTACGCTTGGTCTCGCCAATGTAATGGAGGCCATATCAGTAACACATGATGCAGTAGTTGACATTGGAGGAGGTGAAACTTTCTCTCACAATGCAGGAATACTGGGGTCCCTGGATGGACGTGTGGTAGGGGACTCAGGGACATTAGATCTCCTGTGGTGGCAGGGGAGGGTATGGTTTGGGTGGGAATGGATGATTGAAACAAGGAGCTGTACAGGGAGTGGTCTCTGTGTAAGGCAGAATGGGGTGGGGATAGGAAGACGTGACTGATGGTGGGATCACTGTTGAAGGTGGAGGAAATGTCACATTATGATGTTTTGGATGAAGAGGCTTGTGGGGTGAAAGGTGTGGAGCAGGGTAACTCTATCCTCATTATGTTTGGGGGTAAAGTGGAGTAATAGCAGAGCTACGGGTCACAGAGAACACATGGGTACAGGATTCATCGATGATCGTGGGGTGGGGGGGGTGCGGGGGGGGGGGGGGGGAATCTAAGTCTACTTAAGAAAGAATACCTCAGATGTTCCAGAATGGAAAGCCTCAACTTGGGAGCAGATGCAGCGGAGCCAGAGAAACTGAGAGTAGGAGGGGATAGGTCTGTGCAGGATGCATAGTGGGAGGATGTGTAGCCCAGATATCTGCGATTGGACTGGAGCCACATTTGGTCAACTGTTGCCTTGATGTTAAGAACAGTTATCTCACCTCAGCTCTGGAATTTAGTCCTATTGCCATGTTTACACCAAGGCTCTAGTTTTAGTTTAGTTTAGTTTAGAGTCCATGCCGACCATCGATCACCCATTCACTAGTTCTATCCAGCACACTAGGAACAATTTACAGAAGCCAATTAATCTATAAACCTGCACGTCTTTGGAGTGTTTCTGGGAACCAGAGCATATGAAGAACACCCACGCGGTCACAGGGAGAATGTACAAACTCCATACAGACAGCACCTATGGGTAGGATCAAAACTGGGTTTCAGGCTCTGTAAGGCAGCAACGTTACTGCAACTTGTAGTGGCATTTACCACTAATCTTGCCTGGGTGCTCAATGCCTACCACTGTGCCACTGTGTCGTCTATAAAGCTGTTGAGATTTAAAGCTGAGCAAACAGCAGCAGTTGTATCATCCATATGACATATTGCAGGTAATCACCCAGTTGACCCAGACATCATCACCGTGAGAAGGCTGGAAGCTGTCTGTGAGAAGGCGATTTTGGCTGTTTTTAAAATTTAAATGAATAATAACTTCGGAAATATAGGTGTAAATGCGATGGGAAGATGTTTGTCACCACCAGGGGAAAATTCTGAGTAGGATATATGACAATGTGAAGGCTGTGGCCTAGTGTTTGGAAGAAGGTAGGAATTAACCAGATTGGCACACACACACACACAAACAATACGAAGACTTTTAGTTGTATAGAGATACGATACAGCATGCAGTGAATTTCATTCTTATGAGGGATGTGAGAATTGCTAGGTGCACCGCATTTAATGTTCATCTGTAATTTTTTAAACAACAACATTCCCTTAACGGTATTGAGAAATTTATGAGGATGCTGCCAGAACTAGAGTGTGTAAGCTATAGGGAGAGATTGTGTGGCCTGGGAACTCAGGAGCATGAGGGGTGAACTTATATAAAAATAGAACATAGAAAATAGGTGCAGGAGGAGGCCATTCGGCCCTTCGAGCTAGCACCGCCATTCATTGTGATCATGGCTGATCGTCCCCAATCAATAACCCGTGCCTGCCTTCTCCCAATATATCTTGATTCCACAAGCCCCTAGAGCTCAAACTAACTCTCTCTTAAATCCATCCAGTGACTTGGCCTCCACTGCCCTCTGTGGCAGGGAATTCCACAAATTCACAACTCTCTGAGTGAAAAGTTTTTTCTCACCTCAGTCTTAAATGGCTTCCCCTTTATTCTAAGACTGTGGCCCCTGGTTCTGGACTCGCCCAACATTGGGAACATTTTTCCTGCATCTAGCTTGTCCAGTCCTTTTATAATTTTATATATTTCTATAAGATCCTTCTAAACCTCATCCTTCTAAACTCCAGTGAATACAAGCCTAGTCTTTTCAATCTTTCCTCATGACAGTCCCGCCACCCCACGGATCAATCTCGTGAACCTACGCTACACTGCCTCAATCACAAGGATGTCCTTCCTCAAATTAGGAGACCAAAACTGTACACAATACTCCAGATGTGGTCTCACCAGAGCCCTATACAACTGCAGAAGAACCTCTTTACTCCTATACTGAAAGCCTCTTGTTATGAAGGCCAACATTCCATTAACTCTCTTCACTGCCTGCTGTACCTGCACGCCAACTTTCAGTGACTGGTGTACAAGGACGCCCAGATCTCGCTGCACCTCCCCCTTACCTAACCTAACCCCCATTGAGATAATAATCTGCCCCCTAGTTTTTGCCGCCAAAGTGGATAACCTCACATTTATCTGTATTATACTGCATCTGCCACGCATCTGCCCACTTACTCAACCTGTCCAGGTCACCCTGCAATCTCTAAACATCCTCTTCACAGTTCAAACTGCCACCCAGTTTTGTGTCATCCACAAACTTACTAGTGTTGCTCCTAATTCCCTCTTCCAAATCATTAATATATATGGTAAACAGTTGCGGCCCCAACACCGAGCCATTCTGAAAAGGACTCGTTCACTCCTACACTTTGCTTCCTGTCTGCCAACCAATTTTCTATCCATGTTAACACCCTACCCCCAATACCATCTGCTCCAATTTTAGTCACCAGTCTCCCGTGCGGGACCTTTTCAAAGGCTTTCTGAAAGTCTGGATATACTACATCCAATGGCACCCCTTCATCCATTTCACTTGTCACATCCTCAAAAAATTCCAGAAGATTAGTCAAGCATGATTTCCCTTTCATAAATCCATGTTGACTTGGACTAATCCTTTTACTGCTATCCAAATGCCCCATTATTGACTCCAGCATCTTTTCCACCACCGAAGTCAGGCTCTGGTCTGTAATTCCCCGCTTTCTCTCTCGCTCCTTTCTTGAAAAGTGGGATAACATTAGCTATCCTCCAATCCACAGGAACTGATCCTGAAGCTATTGAACATTGGAAAATGATCACCAATGCGTACATTATTTGTAGAGCCATCTTCCTGAGGACCCTGGGATGCAGGACATCAGGCCCAGGGGATTTATCATCCTTCAGGCCCATTAGCCTACCCAATACTATTTCTCGCCTAATGAAAATGTATTTCTGTTCCTCTACCCCCTTAGATCCTCTGTCCTCCAGTACATCTGGGATATTGTTTGTGTCTTCCTTAGTGAAGACAGATCCGAAGTACCTGTTCAACTCTTCTGCCATTTCCTTATTCCCCATAATAATTTCACCGTGTCTGCTATCAAGGGACCCACATTTGACCTAGGTGTATAAGATCATGGGAGGAATAAATCAGGTAGTTGCACAGAGTCTCTTGCCCAGAGTAGGTGAATCGAGAACTGGAGGACATAGGTTTAAGGTGAAGGGATAATAGATTTAATAGGAATCTGAGGGGTAATTTCTTCATACAAAGGATGGTGGGTGTATGGAACAAATTGCCAGAGGAGTTAGTTGAGGCAGGGACTATCCCCACAGTTAAGAAACAGTTAGACAGGTACATTAATATGACAGGTTTGGAGGGCTATGGACCAAATGTATGTTGGCCGGTGTGGGCAAGTTGGGCCAAAGGTCCTGTTTCCACGTTGTATCACTCTATGGCTATGACTATGATTCTATGAAAGAAACTGTTGGATTTTGCTGCATCAGGAATGAAAAGGAATATATTTCCAAGATGAGATGGTGGATGTTTGGTGGGTTATTACCACATGCCTACAGGACTTGTCTTTCTATTTGGATGGAGGTGCAGGTCTGGGTGGAGCTCAAGGTGAGATGTTGAAGGAAATCTTTGCAGGAAGAGATGTGACAGGCCCAAACGTTTTTCCTGGACTTCAGTGTAGAAGACTGATGGGTAAGTATATAAAGGCATGTAAAATCATGAGGAACATAGATTGGATGAATGCACATAGACTTTTTCCCAGGGTTGGAGAATAAAGAAGGAAAGGTCATAGGTTTAAGTTAAAAGAAGAAAGATGTAATATGAACATATGGAGAAACTGTTTCACACAATGAATGGAGAGTAATCTTTATTTTTGGATAGAACAACAAATTCCCCTATACGATACCTAAACCACCACGGGTTCGATCCTTTTATCTTCCTGGCCAAGTCCTTCAGCCTCACAAGCAGAAACACTCCAAAAGGTCATGCACTCCCAAGTGCTCTTCCAGAAGATCGACAAAGGACCTCGTGGGCGCTGCCTTTTATAGGTCCCCGAACCTTGAGGGGCCGAACTACAGAAGGGTGGTCTATTTACAATCCAATCAAACATATTAATTACAACAATACATTATTAACAGTTACACAGACCAATAACAGAATCTCCCTTACATTGTTGCAGGAGAAGCTTTCAGAAGATGCTAACTTAACTTGAATAATGCAACATTTACCCTGGAATCCAAACAAACCTGCCAGGGGCCCAAAACTTTAACCAATCAACAAACAGCAGGGTAACTGTCTGGCAACATTATTTACAATATTTACAAGGCTCTTGCAATCAACTTTATGCATTTAAGTTTGTTTGCAGAGTTTATATACATTTTATCAATTAATTGTATTGTATTGTATTCAAATTTATTGTCATTCTCTCAGTTAGAGACAACAAAATGAATTTCCCTTACAGGCAGTATCATAAAAATAAAAATAAATAAATAATAATAAATAATAAAACATATTAAAAATACAATAGAATTTAAAAAAAAGCACAAACAGTGAAAGTCCATGACACAACATAACACAATGGCACCAAGGTGAGGAAGGCACCATAGTCCAGCCAGCCTCCCCTCCGTTCTTCCCAGATGTTCACTCGTGGTCGAGGCCTTCCTAGCACCCGCAGTCGCCGCCCCGGGTGGCCCGATGTTCAGGCCCTCACGCCGGGCTGGTGGAACGCCGACGTCGAACCCCGACGGTGAACATCCTCCTCCTCAGCGGCCCGGACCTCCTGATCAGCCGTCTCCCGCAGCTGGAGTCCGCAGCCCCCGAATCCGCAGCTCCCGAGTCCGCAGCTCCCGAGCTCCCGAGTCCGCAGCTCCCGTGTCCGCCGCTCCCGAGTCCGCAGGCCGAGCCGGGCAGAGTCGCAGGACCCCGCGCTGTCCATCAGTGCCGCCCGCGTTGGGATCTCCGCAAACCGCAGCTCCATGATGTCGGTGCAGCAGGTCCAGCACTCCGGGCTCCAGACGGCGATCCCCGGTAAGGCATCGCCAACCCCGCGATGTATCAGCGCTGTCCCGCCGCTGCTCGAGCTGCGGCAGGAAAGGCCACGCCAATCCACTAGGTAGGCCGCTGGGGGGGGGGGCGAGGACGCGACTCGAATAATAGTCGCGTCTTCACCAGGAAGCGACTGAAGGACGGTATACCCCGCACCGTGCCCTCTTCCCCCACATAAAAACACAAAAAAAACACAAAAAAACACACTTTTACATAACTAAATAAACAAAAAAACAAAAAGATACCGGGCTGTAGGTGGAGGCTGCTGGCACCAGCGCCACCGGAAGTACAACGCTGTAAGGGGGAATGAGGAGAACACCTGGATCCTTGAGCCTCACATATCAATCTGATGCCCAGACTTTTTGGCGCCATCCACAGCCTGTAAATTTCCACTGACAAAAGTTAAGCAATTGTGACAAATGCAGGGATCCTCCATTTCATGGTGTCTTTAATTTGGTCAATATTAGCACATGGATAAGAAAGATTTAGAGGTACATGGATCAAAAGTGGGCAAATTCGACCAGCATAGATGGGTACCTTGTTTGGCATGGACAGGTTGGGCTGAAGAGCCTGTATGACTATAAGTCTTTAATCACTGAGCTAACATTGCAAGGTGAAATCATTTTCAATTTACTGCTGTTAGATTAAAGTATTTAACATGTAGTTACACTGGATGTATGAAGAAATGATCCCCATTGATCTTGTCATCAGCTCTTGTACGTCATTTTGGGTGAATTGAATTTTAGTGTTTGTCGATATATTCATTGTAAATCATAGATCCAATGAGAGAGACAGTGTGGAAACAGACTCTTTGGCCAGTCATGTCCGTGCCAGCCATGAAGCAGCATTTATTTTCACTAATCCAAGCCTCATCCATTTTATTCAAAACACATTCCCAGCAACTCCCCATGGATTCCACCACTCATCTATACACAATGTGGCAATTTGTTGTGGTTAATTAACCTATGAACTGCACATTTTTAGGAGATGGATGGAAACGCAGCAGCACGAATATACCTCGAATGAACAGCACCTGAATTTAGGAGTGAACCCAGGTGGCTGGAGCTGTGAGGCAGCAGCTCTATTTACTGGACTACTGTGTTGCTATAAATCATCATAGATGTAATGGGTTGGAAGTAACTGCAGATGCAGGTTTAATCCAATGATAGACACAAAATGCTGGAGTAACTCAGCGGGACAGGCAGCATCTCTGGAGAGACGGAATGAGTGACATTTTGGGTTGAGACTCCTCTTCAGACAAAAATTTATTAGGTTTGAGAAAGAAGGAATACACTTGGGAAGGAATCAATGCTAAATATTTGCAATGAATGATCGGCATTAATGATAATATTATACCTAACTTCGAGAGTTTTGGGAATTCTTGCCCTACTTCATAATCATATCTGTATTTGGTATGGTGCTGATTTTTGCATCCCAGTCATACTGGACAAAAACTGTTGAAAAAGTACTGTTATAACTCATGTACCTTTCACCTTTAATGTAACCAGCTTTGCTGGTTTTTAGTCATATACCACTGACACTTAAGAAAGCTCTAACTTCAATCAACATGGTCCAAAAATGAAGGCAGCATAAAAGGGAGATGAGGTTGTTGTTTTAGCTCACAGTACTTTTATCTCAAGAAGTGAGATTTGGGAACAAGGTGGTGATCACGATGGTTTTATGCAGAATATACTTAACATTTAAGTCCAAAGAACAAATTAAAATAGAGAGGATTGGTCATGTCTCATTAGATTGTTGTTATGTGCTATGTTCTGTAAACTCTGTAGCACAGAGCCAGGCCACCAGGCCCAATTGCTGGTGTGTGTTATCTATTTCTCAACTATTGTGTTCAGGACATTATTCCACTTCACATATTTTTTAGTTTTCTCATGGATGCACCAATACCTATACGTATTTTATATCTACTACATCTGCACCTACATCCCTATACTTTCAACCTCATTCACTACATGGTTGAGTAAATTCCACATTCTAATTACTCTCTGTGGAAGGAAGTTTGCCCTCAGAAACTCATTCAATATACTGTTGACTAACATACTCTTGACTAATAAATGCTAGCATTTATTTCAAGAGGGCTAGAATACAAAAACAGGGATGTAATGCTGAGGCTCTATAAGGTGCGGGTCAGGCCGCATTTGGAGTATTGTGAGCAATTTTGAGCACCATATCTGAGGAAGGATGTACTGGATCTGGAGAGGGTCCAGAGGAGGTTGACAAAAATGATCCCAGGAATGAGTGGGTGAACATATGATAAGCGTTTGATGGCACTGGGCCTATACTTGCTGGAGTTTAGAAGGATGAGGGGACATCTCATTGAAACTTATCGAATAGTGAAAGGCTTGGATAGAGTGGATGTGGAGAGGATGTTTCCACTAGTGGGAGGGTTCAGGACTAGAGGTCATAGATTCCTTTAGGAAAATGAGGAGGAAATTCTTTAGTTGGAGGGTGATAAATCTGTGGAATTCCTTGCCACCGAAGACTGTGAAGGCCAAGTCAATGGATATTTTTTAGGCAGTGATGGATAGATACTTGATTAGTGGAGTAACTAAAGTACCTTTAGATACTTGATTAGTCTGGGTGTCAGGGGTTATGGGGAGGAGAATGGGGTTTGGAGGGAGAGATAGATCAGCCATGATGCAATGGCAAGCGGACTTGATGGGCCAAATGGCCTAATTCTGCTCCTATCACTTATGACCTTATGACCTCATGACTAACCTGGTAGCAATGATGCCAGGATTGGGATTTTCTCGTTATAGAGTGGTCACAAAAACACAAAGCCAACACAAGTCAATGAACAGGTTCAGTTATCCAAATTCCTTCGATATGTCTTTTCATCTTCAATGCAAAATCTGGTTCCAATTAGGCAGATTATTTTTTTTCATTTTGAGACAGAATTATTTCTACAGGGGGGCTGAATTTCTAACCACAAGCAATGTATCAACAGATACTTGGCCCTATTCTCCTTTGGAAGATTCCTGCTTTAATTGGATAATTTTCTCTCCTCTCATCTCTAGATGGACGATGCCTGTTGGAGTTTTGTTCCATTGTTATAGACTACCATCTGTCTGCTTACTCTTTCCTTACCTTTGATGGACAAAAAAAAAAACTACCTCCTTTGTCTTTATTCCCCACCCACACACATTCAATCTCCAGATTTTTCGCTTTCATCAACAAGAAGCCAAACTCACTTTCTCTTCTTAATCCCTGGGATATGAAAGCCACATTTGATGTGATTGGAAAATTAGAAAAAAATGCTACGAAGAACACTTGAAGTACAAATAATATTGTATCTAATTCATCCATGGTTTTCTTTTGGAATGGATCAATTTATTTTTAATTGAGATCTTAAACACTGCCCTTCACAAATAGAATAAAATAAAATAGATGTACTCGGTAGATTTAGATTAATCTGTAGAGTTAGGTTTAGATTTAGATTAATCTGTAGAGTTAGATTTAGGTCTTGGGGCTAAAGGAATCGAGGGATATGGGGAAAAAGCAGGAATGGGGTACTGATTTTGGATGATCACCCATGATCTTATTGATGCTGGCTCAAAGGGCCAAATGGCCCACTCCTGCACCTATTTTCTGTTTCTATGTTTCTGAATAAATCACAACCAAGAGCAATTTCCATCTTTGTTTCCAGCTAAAAGAATGTGATTAATTAGATACAGGTCTATTTTATCAAATACAATGAAAGAAGATAAAAATACAGAGCTGTGCACACTACTGTAATTTTACAGGAACTATGCTGTAACCCATCCCTAGCCCTAAAACATGCCTCTATGTTTTTAAGAAACTGGATATTTTCTGACCTCTCCAGTATCAGCCCATTCTGTGTGGATGGAGGCAAGTCAAATTGAACTAACCTGATGAAGACCTGTGCCAAATCAAAGCTGCAGCTAACAAGTAAAGTTCATAGTCTTGGGCGATGAGATTATTAGCAAGCACAAAGACATTTTAAATTGGGGTTTTTTCCGGTTCTGCCGTACTTTTGACAATGGTATAAGAGAAGCTCTGCGGAAATTCTAGATCAATGGTGCATTTGAGCTATTCACAGGTTCTTTTTTAAAGAAATAATATTTCTCATCCTTTTTCCATTTATTTCTGGGGCTCCATGGTCAATTAAGGTTGTTACATCTTCTCGCTTAATAGGATCAATTAAAAAATATCTCAAAAAGAAATTATTTGATTGAACATGTTTGTGTTGGTCAATAAGGAGTCACCCAAACTTACTCCTCCTTCCATTGCCCTGCAATATATAGTCCTCAAGGACATATCCAAATACATTTTTAATGGGTAGGAAGCAGGCACGTGCCGTCAGGGTAGGCAAGGTAGGCAGTGCCTACCCTGACTAAAATTATAAAATGGTAATTATTAAATATAAATAGTAAAGGCATTGGAGAATTATGCCTACCTAAGAAATCGATCTCTTAGGTAGGCATAATTCTCCCGTGCCTTTCATCCGCAGTACATGTAACACGAAAATGTATGTGCAACTCACGTGCCGTCGATGCTGCTTTCAATGACAATGGTCTATAAAGGCAGCTGATATTCTGCCTTTGCACCGTGGACTGCGTGCATGTGCTGTGCAGCATACTGCATATGGATATGCGTGGCAGCGTACTGCACATGCACAGCACAAGTTTCTTGGCGGGTTTTTCAAACACGGATTGTCATTATCTTAAAAATATCTTAAGAAAACAAGAGTGGAGTTCAGGTACAAATAATGTGGTAAGTACGTTTCTTTGAGCTACCGTATTTCCCAGCAATGAAGATGCACCTGCGTTGAAGACGCACCCACATTTTGAGTTACAAACTTTTGAAAAGAGGATGGCGGGACATAGAATTCTCATGCTCAAAAAAAAAAAAAATATATATAAAGAAAGTAACGATTCAATTTGCCCAAGGCTTCCAGATCTCCTTCATTCTGAATGACCGAATGGGCGGGGGGGGTGGAGGGTGATGGCAGATGGAGAGATGGTGGTAAAAATGGCAGCACACCGGGACAAGTTGAATCAGTTGTGATCTTATTGAATGACAATAGTTCAAGGGACAAATTGGAGTGTGCTGAAGCAAAGCAAGAATTTCATTGTCCTATCAGGGACACATGACAATAAACTCACTTGACTTGACTTGAGTTCCTTTCACAGTGTGTGGGGAGTCCGGCCCGGGTCAGCACAGGCAGGAGCGTTGAGAAGGAGGGGGTCGGGTATCATGCCAGTATCTCACTCACCGCTGCCGTGGCACTCTGGGCGCGGTGCCACTGAATTGTGACCTGGAGGGAAGTAGCTCGGCTGGTTGTGAGTGGCCGCTGTTCCTTAAATTCCGACTGCGGCCAGGAGCAGGGCATGGCCTCACTTGCTGCGCTAGGTGACACTGCATGGCATTCACTGCCCAGTCTGTGTCTTTCAATTTAGACCGGAGAGTGAGGGGACCAGCTCAAGAGCAATGATCATATGGCAGAGCAGGTCAGCGGGCGATGGATAACAGGACAGCGGGCCGTGAAGCTTACTCCTGTGTCAGCACAATCAAGGCACCAATTGAGGTTACTCGCGCTGACACAGGAGTAAGCTTCACCGCCCACTGCCCTGTTATTCATCGCCCGTTGACCTGCTCCGCTCTATGACCTTTACCCTTGAAAGACACGGACCGGACAGTGAATGCCATGCACTGTCACCCAGCGCAGAAAGTGAGGCCAGAATGCCATGCAGTGTCACCCAGTGCAGCAAGTGAGGCCATGTCCTGCTCCCGGTGGCAGTCAGAATTTAAGGAACGGCAGCAACTCGCAGCCACCTGAGCTACTTCCTTCCTTGCCACAATGCGGTGGCTCCGCGCCCGAAGCGTCGAGGCAGCGGTGAGTGAGTGAGTTGCTGGCATGATCCCCGACCTCCTCCTACTCAATGCTCCTGCCCGTTCTGACCCGGGCCAGACTCCTACATGCTGTGAAAGGAACTCTAATCTCTCCAGTGGTGCTGCCCCTTTACAGCCGCTTCCCACTTCACTGCCACTTCCCATCAGCTGCCAGCAATGAGGGACAGACTTGGCTATCCCTCAGTACAGCAACAACGTTCTTGATGTTGCTGTACTGAGGGATAGCCAAGTCTATCTTTCTTGACTAACTTCGGCCTCCAAGACGCAGGTAAATTTTCGTGCCTTATTTGTGGGTAAAAAATATAGCGTCTTCATTGCCGGGATATATGGTATATGTTTTTTAATACTTTATTAAAAGATAAGGCTGTTGAAGACAAATTACTTTATAAAAGTCGACTGACTGCCTACTGGAGAAAAGAACAATCTGTGCATGCGCGGGTTTTAAGATTTTTAATAGCCGATGGACTACCTACCCTGAGAAATTACTCACGGCACGTGCCTGGTAGGAAGGAAGTGCAGGTGCTAGGTTAAACTGAAGCCAGTTTGACCTTTTAATTGTGATGAGGGTCTCCATCTCTATCATCACTGTAGGCAATAAAATTGAAACTCTTACCACCCCGTGGGTGAAAATAATTTCCTATTTCCTCCTTTTTAACTTTAGAACAATTACCTATTTCTATTTCAACACTCCTTTGATGTTGATTCCTCTGTTGCCAGAAATATGCAGGTCCTCTATTTACTCTGTCTTGGCCCCTTATAATTTTGAACACTTCAATTAAATTTCCTTTATTCCAAAAAAAACCATCTGTTTATCCAATGTTCATCATGATTAACACTTTGAAAAAACTCCATTTCACCCTTTCCAGTAGACTTTGGACATAAGACTTTAGAGATAGAGTGTGGAAACAGGCCCTTCGGCCCACTGGGTCCACACCAACCAGTGAACACCCTGTACACTAGCATTATCTTACACACTAGGGACAATTTCCAATTTACAGAAGCCAGTTAACTTCCAAACCTGTACAAATCCGGAAAAAACCCATGCAGTCATAGGGAGAATGTTAAAACTCCATAAAGACAGCACCCTTTGTCAGGATCAAACCCGGGTCTCTGGCCCTGTGAGGTAGCAACTCTACCACTGTGTCACTGTGCCACCTCTTTTTTTTTAAATTAAAAAACTATTTTATCTTATCCGTTGTAATGTTGCAGTAACTGAGATCATAAACTGCGATCACGAACTGAGAATAGTAACTGAGATGAGTACTATCATGCTTCTGAGGTTCCAGACCTAAGTTGCAATACCTTAATTTCCTCCCATAGCTTGCCCACCTAAGGTTCACAGAACATCATCATCAAAACAAAAAAAAGGAGTGTATCTTAATGAAAACAGAGATTAGGAATTAGACTTTCAACGTCATGAAAAAAAAATTTGATTTTGTTATATTGTACATTATATGTAATCTTTTGATCTAAAACTAAGAAGCAGCATAAAGAATGGAATTTTAGCATTTTAGTTTTCCTTCTAAACCTTTCATTGCACGATCTTTATTGATTCATTTGGATATGTCATGTTAATTTGATTAGCGCATGGTGACATTAAAACACCAAACTTTATAAATCAGCTCTAAATCAGTAATCGAACTGACTTAGCATAACCAAAGCAATGTTAAACCGTAAGAGAATGAAATTATACATGATAATGCATTCTTATTGACACAGCTAATAACTAAAGAATAATTATTCCTTAGTTCTTGTCTGATTAATGACTGCATATAATATAAAACTCAATAATGAAGACAGAGTACTTTGATGCAAATCATGGGATAATAACAACATCTTGCTTTCAAAATGTGAGTAACAAGTACAGAGCCCTTAAAGATTGTAACATATGCTACAATGAGTGCCGCCAGATAGTTTATAATTTAAAATTATAATTAATCCTAAATTCACATGCTGGTTCATTCAATTTATTTTTATCACATACCTCTTACCTAAAAGAAAATTGTATTTTATTAATAAAAGTAATACTCACATTTCAGAAATGTATAATGGAAAATGTCCCTTTTAAACGAGTAATACTTTCATGTTCTTCTGCTCATGTCATGTGCCACTGGACTGTTACTGGGATAGCTCTGTATGAAAATAATGTTGAATATATAATACGTATAATACAAGTTTCTTGCATTGATTAATAAAGCATACAAAGATTAAAATATACACCCGGATAAGGTGCTTGAATTTTTATCAGAAAAGGATAAGTGATGAATAGTGATAATTTAAAAAATAATTTAAAAAATATTAACAAGTCCCAACCTGAAACATTGCCTATCCATCTTCTCCAAGGATGCTGCTTGACCTGTTGAATTACTTCAGCTTTTTGTATCTTTGTTTGCAATGCCAATACATCAACTCCCATCCCATCTACAGATCGATTCAATTCATTTTTTTCAGGATCCTAATTATACCATAGGCGAAATCTTCTTACAGTTTGGGAACACTCCTCGTAAGTGTTCAACAAACTTGCATCCTTCTCATTGTTCCCACAGAGAAGTGGGAAACAAACTTGAAGATTTGATTTAGTTTAGTTTAGTTTATAGATACAGCGAGCAAACTGGCTCTTTGGGCTACCGAGTCCGTGCCGACCAGCGATCCCCGCACACTTACACTATTCAACACACACTAAGGACAGTTTAACTAAGCCAATTTTCCTACAAACCTGTACGTCCTTGGAGTGTGGGAGGAAACCAGATATCCTGGAGAAAATCCATGCAGGTCACGGGGAGAATGTACAAACTCCGTACAGATAAGCACCCATAGTCTGGTTTGAACCTGGGTCTCTGGTGCTGTGAGACAGCAAGTCTATCGCTGTGCCACTGTGTCACTCTTCCAGGTCTAGGTCTTTATCCAGTTCTAGATCCAGGGATACCATCCAGTTGGGCATCAGCCATTCATCATTATTCAGTGGCATTAGTAGACACAGATTAGTCACCACAATACACCAGAGTGTCAATTAGTGGGATATAGACACAAAATGCTGGAGTAACTCAGCGGGACAGGCAGAATTTCTGGAGAGAAGGAATGTGTGACGTTTCGGGTCGAGACGCTTCTTCAGACTATCAATTAGTGGGTACAGATTTCTGAATGGCACAATTACAATACAAACCACTTTTAATGTTCTGACAAAGGGCTTTCAGCCTGAAACAGTAAAGGGCCTGTCCCACGAGCATGCGACTGCATGCGACAAGCGTGACCTAACGTGGTCGCTTGAGCCGTACGACCTCGCGGGGCCGGTCCCACTTCAATCGCCGGAGCCGTATGGAGTTGTGCGAAGCTGATCCTGACATTGCGCGGGTCTCCGAAAAACTGACACTGTCCAAAAATTCTGCGCGGCAACGGCCTGCCGGCCCGCAGCCGCATTGAGGCTGTACGCACCGCCTCGATGGGCATGCACAGTGTCTCGACGTCGCACGCAGCGTCTTGACACCGTACGCAGCATCATGATGCCGGCCGCAGCGTCTTGACGGCGTACTCCTTCGCTCGAACTTCACGTCAACTTGTACGGGATCACTCGACCTCCACGCCGCCCCCGCTTCCAGTTTGGTCGTGCTCGCCGCATGCAGTCGCATGCTGGTGGGACAGGCCCTGTACGAGAATCACTCGACCTCCGCGCGGCCCCTGCTTCCGGTTTGGTCATGCTTGCCGCATACAGTCACATGCTCGTGGGACAGGCCCTTTAGTCTGCTTTCCTCTCCACATAAATTGCCTGATCTGATGAGCGTTTCTGGCTTTCTGTTTTTTTTTTGTTGTAAATATCAGTTCTCTGTGTCTGTAGAATTTGGATGCTGGTGAGACTTTATGACATTAATCCTTTACCACACATAGAAACTTCTGCATTACAGCAGACTTACTGTTTTAACAGGTTATTATAGGTATAGTGGGCTGCATGAATCCTTGAATAAACATTGCTGTTTTAGCCTCTGTCCCAAATGTTATATCTTTTAAGCAGGGGTATCCAATCCAAGTTAATGTTGACTCTGTGAAGTACAGAGAGAAAATACGTCAGGCTTGCATGGATGGGAAATGTTTGCTCTCTGACAGAGAGAAGTATGAATTGTAAATTAAAATTAAATAAAAGCATATGGCTTCTTATGGGTTTTTTTGTGAACAGGCATGAGTGTTGTCTTTGGAGTTTACCAATCGACTACTTGTTGAAGATTAAAAGGTTTTAAATAGTGGTCAAATATCATGGATGAGCTGATCCTGTAAGATATTTATTCAAATATTGTTTCTAATAATATCCAGGTTTACAGAAACTCTGTTAATCACAGAATCACCATTGGTCCTGCTGACAAAATGTAGTACTCACAGGCTATACTTTATCATTTAAATATAATATTGGCAACCTGAGACTAAGACACATTACACAAATGGTCAGGTTCAAAATGTGGGGTGATTACCTCTCTGGCATTGACTCAATAATAATTCCTGGTCTGGTAAGTGGAGGAAGAGAGCCAATAGAAAGAACATATGGTATTTATTGCATCTGTGATGGAGAATTGGGAAGGTTACTAATGGAAGCAAAATAAATAATCTTTGACTGGTTTGGTCCTGCTTATGCCATTGTAGAACTGGACAAATTATTCAAAACGTGCAAAGTCTGTCTTCTGACTAGTTTTACGCAAACATCACTGAAGGATCCTGATGTAAGCGTGGATGCGTTTTTGCGTCTTAAGAGGTCCAATATCGATTTCAGACAGTCAATGGGAATAGTTAAAACCAGCAAGGACCAACAAGGTTGCAACCATGACACTGGTGGAGATAAGATACTGGCACCCAGAATTAGGAAATACTGTTCCCGTTTTGCACTTGGAAATAAGAGAGAACAGAAATTAAATGATTTCGCTCATTTAGTAATTCAGTAATTGTATAATAAAAATACCTTTAGGAAGAACTTAGTGTTGTGTGCAGTTTTAGTTTATTTACCCAATAAATTATATTCTTCCCAAAGAGGGAGTTTAAAAAAAGATTCACCAAACTAGTTGAATGGTTAATGGGACTAACATATGAGGAGATATTGGGTGAATGAGGGTGAGATTCACTGGAAGGAAGGTGGAGGTCACATTGAAATGGTCAAAATATGACTAGAACTATACAGCAGACAAACAACAGATAAGCTCTGCATCTCACACATTGTTCAATCGCAAAAGCTCATTGTACAAGCTTGACCGTAACTCCTTCTTACAATAGCTGCATCTTAAAGTCTGTGGGTCCTGGTGTTGAGCTGGAATCATGGCCCAAGTTACAGTTTAGTGAGTTTAGTTTTGTTTAGCTTAGAGATACAGAGCAGTAGCAGGCGCTCCAGCCCACTGAGTCCATCCATTCCCTGCACACCAACACTACCCTATATACACTAGGGACAATTTACAATTTTACCAAGCCAATTACCCCACAAATGTTTTTGGAGTGTGAGAGGAAACCAGAGCTCCCAGAGAAAATCCACGCAGGTCACGGGAAGAACATACAAACTCCATACAGACAGCACGCGTAGTCAGAATTGAACCGGGTCTCTAGCATTGTAATCATAATCATAATAATACTTTATTAGCCAAGTATGTTTTGCAACATGCGAGGAATTTGATTTGTCATACAGTCATACTAATAAAAAGCAGCAGAACACATAAAATACATTTTAACATGAACATCCATCACAGTGACTCCTCCACATTCCTCACTGTGATGTAAGGCGAAAAAAGGTTCTATTGTTCATTGTTCTCCCGTGGTTGTGGGCCTCAAGCCTTCCGTTGATGGGACGATCTTGACTCCCGCAGCCGGAGGCGGGCCCTACTCGGCGGGACGATCAAGCTCCTGCGTCGGGGGGATGTCAGCTCCCCAGCTCCTGGCGATCGGACCCCGGGTCGGGGCTAGTCAAACGTCGTGCGGTTTAGGAGCTCCCGACTTGGTTTCTCGTGAGACTGCGAGCTCCTTGATGTTAAAGTCTGCAGGCCACGGTTGGAGTGTCGATCCCAGGCAAAGAATCGGCTCCGATGGTAGGTCCACACCCCTAGGTGGGGCTCAAAGTCAGTTCCGAGCAAGGCCTCCAGCTCCATGATGTTTGGCCGCAGAGCGACCGGAGATATGACCCGGAAAACAATTGCATCTCCGACAAGGTAAGAGATGGAAAAAAAGGTTTCCTCCGACTCCTTCCCCCACTCCCCACATAAAACAAACCAGAGAACATTAACACAAACTTTTAAACACACTAAAAATAACAAAAGAAAAGGCGAAAGGACAGACAGATTGTTGGCGAGGCTACCATCACAGCACCACCCGGTAGCAACTCTACCTCTGCACCACCATTCTGTCGTGCCGTTTACTTGCAGCATGCACTTATATAATCAAGCTTGTGTTTCTACCCTAATCTACAAACAATAGTCAACTATGTTTTTTTTTAAACTAGGTATTCTCCTTAATGATGGGACCAGAGGTTATTTATTACATCAGGAAACAAGCTAGTCTCGGATGTCTCTGGGAAGAAACGTTTATCTAATCTTACTACTATATGCCCTTGCAGCTGCCTAATTGGAGGCCTCATGATTTACTGGCTCTTCCAAGGTAGCCCAATTATTTTCCAAAGCACCTAATTGTTTTTCTGTGAGCCTGCCTGTCCGACCTAGGGACTGTTGGCAGGCAACTACATTTTAGCTAAAAATCCTTTTTTAACCCTTACATCACACACTTTGACTCCTTCCTTCAAGAATATGTTGAATCCATTTGGATAGCTCATGTTGGATTCCATGTGATCTAACCTTCCCGACTAGCCTACCATGCAGGACCTTGTCAATGGCTTTATCAAATTCCTTATATTACAGCCCATTGCCCTGCCCTGCCCTGCCCTCATCAATCCTTTTACCATACGATACGATAGAACTTTATTTATCCCAGGAGGGAAATTAATTTGCCAACAGTCATAAAAAACACAAAATACATGAAACATAAAATTAAAGTGTTGAGTGGAAAAGCTTTTAGGGTGTGCTTTGAGGAGGTGGGGTGGGGGGAGGGGGGTTAGTCTCAGTCTATCCCATGACAGAGGGAGAGGAGCTGTAAAGTTTGATAGCCACAGGGAAGAAGGATCCCTGGAAGGATGAGGTTTTGGGGTACTTGGAAGCACATGATAAAATAGGCCAAAGTCAGCATGGTTTAGTTAAAGGGAGATCTTGCCTGACAAATCTGTGGGAATTCTTTGAGGAAGTTACAAGCAGGATAGACAATGGAGAGTCTGTGGGTGTTGTTTACTTAGGATTTCAGAAGGCCTATGATAAGGTGCCGTAAGAGAGGCTGATGAACAAGCCCATGGTATGAGACGCGAGCTAATGACATGAATGAATACATATGTTGGCCAAGTATTCACATACAAGGAATTTGCCCACAAGTGACAACATGACATACGGTGACAGTTAGGAATGACACATAAAACATTAAACATTAATAATAAAACATTATTGATTAAACATGTGAATTACATAAAATAGCAGAGCAAAAGGATTTTTTGTTATTGAGTAGAGCTACTACTCATGGAAAAAAAGCTGTTTTAAGCCTGGCTGTGGCAGCTTTGACAGTCCGGAGTCACCTTCCAGAGGGGAGTGATTCAAAGAGTTTGTTGCCAGGGTGAGAGGGTCAGAGATGATCTTACCCGCTCGCTTCTTGGCCCTTGCAGTGTACAGTTCGTCAATGCAGGGAAGGTTGCAGCCAATAACCTTCTCAGCTAACATGGATAGAAGATTGACTGACTGGCAGACGGCAAAGAGTGGGAATAAAGTGGGCCTTTTATGATTGATGTCTGCATCTAACGGTGTTCTGCACGGTTTAGTGCGTTGGGTCCACTTCTTTTCATGTTATTTGTTTATGATCAGGATGATGGAATTGATGGTTTTATGGTCAAGTTTGCAGATAATATGATATTAGGCAGAGGGGCAGGTAAAGCTATAGACTATTTTCTAAATGGGTAGAGCTTTCTGAAATTGGAATTGCAAAGTGACTTGGGAGTGCTGGTGCAGGATTCCCAAAAGATTAATTTGCAGGCTGAGACAGTAATAAGGAAGGCAAATGCAACATTTGAATTCATTTTGAGAGGACTGAAATATAAAAAAACAAGAATGTATAGCTGAGGCTTTAAAAGGCATCGTTCAGGCTACATTTGGAATATTGTGAGCAGTTATGGGTCCCATGTCTGAGAAATAATTTGCTGGCATTGGTGAGGGTTCACAGGTGGTTAACGAGAATGATCCCAGGGATGATTGGGTTAACATAGGTGAAGGTTTGAAGGCTCCAGGCCTGCGTTTACTGGAGTTTAGAAGGATGAAGGAGGATCTCAATGCAACATAATAATAAAATGCCTAGATATAGTATATGTGAAGAGGAAGTTTCCAGTGGTGGGAGAATCTGGGATTAGAGGGCACAGCCTTAGAAATAAAGGATGTACCTTTATTGAGAATGGAGATGAGGAGGGATTTCTTTAGCCAGAGGGTGGTGAATCTGTGGAATTCATTGCCACAGAGGGCGAATGAGCTGAGCCATTGGGTATTTTCAAAGCGTCGATTGATGGATTCTTGATTAGTAGTGGGCCTGTCCCACAGGCGACTTTTTAGGTGACTGCAGGAGCCTATGTAGTCGCCACATGGTCGCCACATGGTCGCGGGTGGTTGCCGGGGAGTCGCCTTCATGGTCATGAGAAGTTCCCACATTCTGGGAACTAGTTGCGGCCTCATTATGGTCGCTGAAAAATGTTCAACATGTTGAAAAATTAGCGGCAACTAGAATGATCCCACCATGGAGATTAGCGAGAATTCTCGAGCTGTAGGTGGGTCGCAAGGAGGTCCTAGTGGGTTGCCAGGAGGTTGATGGTTCTCTTTGGTTCTCGTAGGCTGTAGCAGGTGCTGACCGGTGAATTTCATTGGCTCATTGTGGGAAAAAAAACGTAAGCAGTAGTTTTCAGAACCAAGGATAACCGACCGGTAATGTTAAATGTCCCATCAACCACAATCAAATGTCAGATCAATTCAATATGACGAATGGCTAAAGTTTGCTCCCATGTTTTATAGTCTCATGATTTCCCATGTTCAAATTCATGCTAAGTATTCCTAGTCGGTCCATGCATAAAGAAATACTGATCGATCCTGTCCAAACTAATCACCTTCAGCAACTTTACCAGCACTGATGTCAGGCTTACTGGTTATCCTTGTTGCTATTCTTAAATAATGGTACACCGATAGCTAACCTTCAATCTCCTGGAACTTGTTGTGAATGAAGAGGTTCCCTCACTTCCCACAAGCTCCAAGGATGCATTTGCTCAGGCACTGGTGATTTATCCATCTCAATGCAATTTAAAGCTGCCAATGCCTCCTCTTAGCGAATTAGTGGCTGATCTAAGGCATCACCATTTCGAGACATAGAATCATTGAAGCATAGAAAATTAGGTGCAGGAGTAGGCCATTCGGCCCTTCAAGCCAGCACTGCCATTGAATATTATTGTGGCTGATCATCTAAAATCAGTACCCCGTTCCTGCGTTTTCCCCAATTCCCCGATTCCTTTAGCCCCAAGAGATAAATCTAACTCTCTTGAAAACATCCAGTGAATAGGCTTCCACTGCCTTCTGTGGCAGAAAATTCCACAGATTCACAACTCTCTGGATGAATAAGTTTTTCCTCATCGCAGTCCTAAATAGCCTACCCCTTATTCTTAAACTGTGACCCCTGGTTCTGGACACCCCAAACATCGGGAACATTTTTCCAGCATCTAGCCTGTCTAAAAATCTTATATATTTCTATATGATCCCCTCTCATCTTTCTAAATTCCAGTGAATACAAGCACAGTCGACCCATTCTTTCATATGTCAGTCCCGCCATCCCGGGAATTAACCTGGTGAACCTACACTGCACTCCCTCTATAGCAACAATGTCGTTCCTCAAATTAGGAGACCAAAATTGCACATAATACTCCAGGTGCCGTCTCACCAGGAGACCTCCTTGCTCCTAAACTAAAATCCTCTTGCAATGAAGGCCAAAATGCCATTAGCTTTCTTCACTGCCTGCTGTACCTGCATGCATACTTTCAGTGACTGATGAACAAGCACACCCAGGTCTCATTGCAGCTCCCGTTTTCCTAATCTGACACAATTCAGATAATAATCTGCTTTCCTCTTCTTGCCACCAAAGTGGATGACCTCACATTTATCCACATTATATAGCAAATGCCAATCATCTGCTCACTCACCCAACCTATGCAATTCACCCAGCAGCCTCATAGTATCCTCATCACAGCTCACACTGCCACCTAGCTTTGTGTCATCTGCAAACTTGGAGGTGTCACATTTAATTCCTTTGTCTAAATCATGAATATATACTGTAAATAACTGGGGTCCCAGCACCAAGCCTTACGGCACCCTACAAGTCACTGCCTGCTATTCTGAAAAGGACTCGTGAATTCCTACCCTTTGCTTCCTGTCTGCCAACCAGTTCTTTATCCATGTCAATACCCTACTCCAAATACCATATGCTCTAATTTTGCACACTAATCTCTTGTGTGGGACCTTGTCAAAGGCTTTTTGAAAGTCCAGGTACACCACATCCACTGGCTCTCCCTTAACCATTCTATTTGTTACATCCTCAAAAAATTCCAGAAGATTAGTCAAGCATTTCCCCCTCATAAATCCATGCTGACTTTGACCGATCCTGTCAATGCTTTCCAAATGTGCTGCTATAACATCATTAACAATCGACTAATCCCTCCCTCACCTCTCTTCCTCTCCTTTCCCTACCCTCAGTCACTCCCTCCCTCTCTCCATAACTCCTCTCCCCTCGCTACCTCCTCCTATCCCTCTATCCCCCACCTCCCCTACACCTCACTCCCCCTATCCTCCCCACTATCCCTCCTCACTATCCCTCCTCACCTTCGCCACTGCCCTCCTCTCCCTCTATTCCACACTCTATCTAACTCCCACTCCCCCCTCCCTACCTCCCCCTTTCCTACTCCTCCCTACTCTTCCTCTATTCCCCCTCCTCCCCCACTCTCCCTCCTCACTTTTCCATTCCCTCTCCTCCTACCCTCCCCAATCCCTCCCTCACCTCTCCTTTCTTCTACCTTCAGTCACTCACTCCCTCCCTCCCTCCCTCCCTCCCTCCATAACTCCTATCCCCTCCCTACTGCCCTCCCTCTATCCCCTCTCCTCCCCCACCTTCCCTCCCCAGGATCTTGAGGTTGCCACTTCTTGCGTGCCCCGGAGGAGCATCAGCCGTCGGTGCCCTCAGAGCCAGGCCCTGAATGGGCCCGGAAGCACCAGCAGCTATGGCCGCGCCAGCGTATGGGCGGGAGGGGTATGGGTGGAGAGCTCAGAGAAAAGACGGGGGAGAGCCATGGGGGAGAGGGGGTTATCACGGGGGAGGGGGCAGGAGCCAGCAACGTGACCAGATGGGAAGGGGTTGAGCTGCGGGGCGTTGCGATAGTGGTGCGTTTGGGACTTACAGCCAGCACTGGACACTCTCCTCCGCCGGGATAAGATTCACTACTTTCTGTTTGGCGACACCTCCTGCGCTGGGCCAGGCCGGGCCCGCGTCGCTTCCGGTCTCTCTGAAAATTGTGTCCATTTGGAGATCTCAGCTGGCCATCCTCAGCTTGAGTAAAGATGCAACGGCGCAGGAAGGGGCAGACCGTCCCGGGGGGTGACAGCAGAAGAGACTAATCTGTGCGGCGCTGACTGGCAGGAGAGGAGATCAATCTGCACAGGCGCGGTTTTTAAGATTTTTAAACCTCACTATCTTTTACAATATACCACCGATCTAAACAAAACTTATTGCACTGCAGCAGAGGAGAATGGCGAGTGGGCTGGCGTACAATCGTAGTATTATCTCGTACTGGTTTTGCACAAATAGAACAGCAGCGTAAACCGGAAGAGCACAAGAACAGAGCTTTAGTCATGTATAGATTTCAATGTTCAATATTGACATGTTCGACTAGGGTAGAAGTATTCTAACACTGACATCTGTGAAAGTGATGTTATTGAAGAAAAAGATGGATTGGGAAGAGAATGGAAATATGGACTGAGGCAGTGGATTGACATCATTGTACCGAATGGCTGGCCTGTCTCAAAATGCTGAGTGGCTTACCTCTGCACATTTTTCTATGTTTCTTTAATCAAAATTTTATAATTCTAGTGGAAAATACTTCCAATATTTTCTGCTTTTATTGCAGATTTTTATCAGCAGATTTTTGATAGTACCCTCTGGTGTTGGTTCAAGTCACTCGGCTGCCAATATTTTATAACGTATGCATCGGATGACAGGCTGGGGGTGATTTTCTGTTGCTGGGCTTGTGAATGCGTGAAAATCATAGTCTGCAGCACAGGTGCAATCCAGAGAAATCAGTCATCTCTAGCCAGGCCTTAGCGGCGATGGATGGCAGGTAAATGTATTTTCCTCGATTTACACTGAATGTCAATTGCCTTAAATCCCACAGCCAATCTGTTGCCTGTAACCAAAAAGAGCAAATTCTCTGTAACATTAACACATGTGATCTTTTTTTTCCATCACAGCCTCTTACTTCAGATCATTAAGTAAAATTCCAAGTCAAGTCAAGTCAAGTCAAGCCAAGTTTATTTGTCACATACACATACGAGATGTGCAGTGAAATGAAAGTGGCAATGCTCGCGGACTTTTGTGCAAAAGACAAACAACCAAACAAACTATAAACACAATCATAACACACATATTCTTTTACATAATAAATAATGGAAGGAAAAACGTTCAGTACAGTTAGTCCCTGGTGAGATAGGCGTTTACAGTCCGAATGGCCTCTGGGAAGAAATTCCTTCTCAACCTCTCCGTTCTCACCGCA
This sequence comes from Amblyraja radiata, assembly GCF_010909765.2. Classification (NCBI taxonomy): domain Eukaryota; kingdom Metazoa; phylum Chordata; class Chondrichthyes; order Rajiformes; family Rajidae; genus Amblyraja; species Amblyraja radiata. Next base: position 80,063,464 of record NC_045957.1, read on the forward strand.
TGGCAACGGAGGCGTTTGCCTGACCGTAGCAGCTGGAAGCAATGTTGTAAGTCAAACATATTGCTATCTTCTTAGCTTTCTTCAAATAATCTTTTTTAGTGGGGGTTACATATATATCGATAAGCAGGATTTTACCTTAAATCATGCCTTATTCTAATATAGCTTTATAAATTAAGTAACTCATTTTACGGTAACCTTGTTCACGAGATTTATTTAAGCCATTTCATAAGCTTGTGTTGTGAACCTCATCTACAATCCAGCTACATGTATATCATCATTAGATAAAATAGTGTTAAGTGGTTAAGTCGCTGAATGAGATGTTATTGACCGATATTCACACAACACATTATACAGTAGGCCTACAGTGCTTAAATAATTATTTCATACTTCGTGATATAATTTGGATCACTTATTGAAGTGACTGCATTATGTTTCATTTTTAAGTGAAATACTCTACACCTAATAACCTTATAACTATGTTTTGCAATAGGCTTTGAAACGCTATCCACCACTAAACTGGAACCAAATCCTACTTATGCCAAACATTAATGATCACTCACAAATACAAATTTTAATTATTTTTATATTGATGCTGCATTTATGTATTCACTTTAAATTAAATTCTTCCGAGAAACGTATTTTATTCTGTAGTCTGCTTCTTGCTAGAGCAGCAATCAAACTGAAGTCATCTTCAAATACCTTTTTGCAAAGTGGTGTGAAATGGTTTTTATTCTTGCCCACTATTCCAAAATTATTTTTCTCTCTGTGCCGTTGGTGTTCCCTTTGTTGCAAGTCGTGATCACCTGTCACCATCCACTACCCAGCAATATTTATGTTAAGCAATGCAGAAGCCTGTAAATTCCACTGAAATTAATGACATCTTGCATTTCAACGCTTGCTTTTGGTGAGCAGTTATAATTGACTGACACAGTTTGCTGAACACAGTCCATTTTCTTCCATCAGAAAACAGAGTTTGACATCTCCTCTGGAATGAGATCTGAGAGATAATTTGTTGAATGTCCATAAGAAAAGGAAAGGACATGTTATTCAACGTAAAATATATTAAAACAGCTGCACAGTAACTGCTAAACAGACGAGAATCATATGTGACTTTCTAAAATGTTCCAGCTTACAATTAGAGTCTCTTTGCGCATTGCCTACAATTTCTCTGTATTTGTTCAAGAAATTTACAAATTAGAAATATCTCTGGGAGAATTGCTTCTGTTAGTGTTTCTTCACCCTTGATCTTGACAGTATCACGGATAGCTTTCCTTTAGGTAATGTGAAACGCAGACACATCAAAAAGCAATTCCTATGGAAGCAAAACACTTTTGAACATTTAACAGTGTTACACCCATCACCATCAGGCAAAATGCATTGTTGCTGCTTGGTGTGTGAGCTGTAATCAAAATAATGCTTTGGATACTGCTACTGGAGTTGCCTTATACGGTGCATTCAGAAAGTACTCAGACCCCTTCACTTTTTTCACATTTTGTTACGTTACAGACTTACACTAAAATGGATTAAATTATTTTTTTTTAATCATCAATCTACACACAATAACCCATAATAAAAAAGTGAGAACAGGTGTCTGGAAATGTTTGAAAAGTAATTAAAAAGAAATAACTGAAATATCAATATTACATAAGTATTCAGACCCTTTACGAAGGATTTACGAAGGGGAAATCTGCTTGACTAATCTTCTGGAATTTTTTGAGGATGTAACTAGGAAAATGGACAAGGGTGAGCCAGTGGATGTAGTGTACCTGGACTTTCAGAAAGCATTTGATAAGGTCCCACATAGGAGATTAGTGGGCAACATTAGGGCACATGGTATTGGGGGTAGAGTGCTGACATGGATAGAGAAGTGGTTGGCAGACAGGAAACAAAGAGTAGGAATTAACGGGTCCCTTTCAGAATGGCAGGCAGTGACTAGTGGGGTACCGCAAGGCTCAGTGCTGGGACAGCAGCTATTTACAATATAGATCAATGATTTGGATGTAGGGATTCAACGTAACATTAGCAAATTTGCAGGTGACACAAAGCTGGGTGGCAGTGTGAACTGTGAGGGGGATGCTATGAGAATGCAGGCTGACTTGGACAGGTTGGGGGAGTGGGCAGATGCATGGCAGATGAAGTTTAATGCGGATAAATGTGAGGTTATCCATTTTGTAGCAAAAACAGGAAGGCATATTACTATCTAAATGGTGTCAAGTTGGGAAAAGGGGAAGTACAATGGGATCTGGGGGTCCTTGTACATCAGTCTATGAAAGTAAGCATGCAGGTACAGCAGGTAATGAAGAAAGTGAATGGCATGTTGGCCTTTATAACAAGAGAAATCGAATATAGGAGCAAAGAGGTCCTTCTGCAGTTGTACAGAGCCATAGAGAGACCACACCTGGAGTATTGTGTGCAGTTTTGGTCCCCTAATTTGAGGAAGGACATTCTTGCTTTTGAGGGAGTGCAGCATAGGTTTACAAGGTTAATTCCCGGGATGGCGGGACTGTCATATGCTGAGAGAATGGAGCGGCTGGGCTTGTACACTCTGGAGTTTAGAAGGGTGAGAAGGGATCTCATTGAAACATATAAGATTGTTAAGGGCTTGGACACGCTAGAGGCAGGAAATATGTTCCCAGATGTTGGGAGATACCAGAACCTGGGGCCACAGTTTAAGAATAAGGAGTAAGCCATTTAGAACGGAGACGAGGAAACACTTTTTCTCACAGAGAGTAGTGAGTAGTAGAGAGCAAATAGGGCTTAAAATTAGCGGAGTCAGGGGATATGGGGAGAAGGCAGGAACGGGGAACTGATTGGGGATGATCAGCCATGATCACATTGCTGGCTCGAAGGGCCAAATGGCCTACACCTGCACCTATTGTCTATTGTCTATTGTCTTTACTCAGTACTTTGTTGAGGCACCTTTGGCAGTGATTACAGCCTCAAGTCTTCTTGGGTATGATGCTACAAGCTTGGCACACCTGTATTTGGGTAATTTTTCTCATTCTTCTCTGCAGATCCTCTCAAACTCTCTCAGGTTGGAGGAGGAGCGTCGATGCACAGCTATTTTCAGGTTCCACCAGAGATGTTCAATCGGGTTCAAGTCCGGGCTCTGGCTGGGCCACTCAAGGTCATTCACAGATTTGTCATGAAGCCACTCCTGCATTGTCTTGACTGTGCTTAGGGTCATTGTCCTATTGGAAGGTGAACCTTCGCCACAGACTGACGTCCAGAAAGCTCTGGAGTAGGTTTTCATCAAGGATCTCTCTGTACTTTGCTCTGTTCATCTTTCCCTCGATCCTGACTAGTCTCCCTGTTCCTGCCACTGAAAAACATCCCCACAGCATGATGCTGCCACTGTAGGTTTGGTATTGGCCAGTTGATGTGCGGTGCCTGGTTTCCGCCAGATGTGACACTTGGCATTCAGGCCAAAGGTTTCAATATTGGTTTCATCAGACCAGAGAATCTTGTTTTGCATGCCTTTTGGCAAACTCCAAGCGGGCTGTCATGCGCCATTTATTGTGCAGTGGCTTCCGTCTGGCCACTCTATCACTAAATGACAGATGATGAGGATATTTATAGGCAATGACGCATGCTGTATGTACAGGCGAATACTCTCTTGCTTAAATTTGGTGCATGTGCAGATGTGGTGAAGATGTCGCTATTTAGAGCATACTGCACACCACTCTACACTGCGCACCTGTGGTTGAACTATGGAAAGACAAGTTTGCAGAGACTAAAGGTGGCATATAACGATGCCATGAGAACACTGCTAAGGAAACCTAGATGGTGTAGTGCCAGTAATATATTTGTGGCTGCAGGAGTCAGTACTTTAGAAGCTATCCGAAGAAATCACATGTATAAACTCATTTGCAGGATAAATGACTATAAAAATTTAATTATTGTGGCCTTGTCAAACATAAGGGTTAGCACTACACGCTACGAATCCCAGTTGTGGAGACACTGGTATCATTGTCTCATTGTAGGACATTTATCATTCTTTTAATCTGGATTTTTAATTTATGTATTGTGTTTTTTGTTTTTATTTTTTAATATAATTTATGATGCTTTTATAAGTGACTAGACCAAGTGCAGACCCGTTGGGTCTGTTTCCCCAATGGCGTTTGCGGGGGGGGGGGGGGGGCTGCAGGCATCACACTCACATTAACCACCCCCCAAACACACAGGTGGGGGGAGGGGGGGTGAGAAGAGGGGAGGGAGGGGAGAGGAGGAGGAGGAAACGGGACAGGTTTGGGAGGGAAAGGAGTGCGGGGTAGGGGGTGAGAGTTGGGGAGAGAGAGATGTGGGGGAGGGGGGAGGGGGGTGGGAGGGGAGGAACGAGGGAGGGGGAAAGGGTTGGGGGGAGAGAGGGGAAAGAGTGGAGAGGGAGAGTGGAGGGGAAGGGGGAGAGAAGTGGAAGAGTGGGGAGGGAGGAGGAAAGGGGTAGGGGGAGTGATGGAAGAGGGACAGAGGGATGGGGAAGGGGGCGGGGGAGAGAGGGAAGGGGATTTCCCCCTTATCTTTAAACTGTGACCCCTTGTTCTGGACTTCCCCAACATCCGGAACAATCTTCCTGCATCTAGCCTGTCCAACCCCTTAAGAATTTTGTACGTTTCTATAAGATCTGCCCTCAACCTTCTAAATTCCAGTCTTTCTTCATATGAAAGTCCTGACATCCCAGGAATCAGTCTGGTGAACCTTCTCTGTACTCCCTCTATGGCAACAATGTATTTGTGCATTGGGCATTGTGACATCACACGATGGAACGTTCACCAGGTGCTGGGGCTCCTGCAAACGCATATGCAAATGAATCCATTCCGATTGGACATCTGTGAACATTGGGCATTGTGACATCACACAATGGAACGTTCACCAGGGGCTGGGGCTCCTGCAAACGCATATGCAAATGAATCCATTCCGATTGGACATCTGTGAACATTGGGCATTGTGACATCACACAATGGAACGTTCACCAGGGGCTGGGGCTCCCGCAAAGGCATATGTAAATGAATCCATTCCGATTGGACATATGTGAACATTGGGCATTGTGATTTCACACGATGGAACGTTCACCAGGGGCTGGGGCTGGGGCTGCTTCTATGGGTGAGAAGCCAGTTTTTTTTTGGAAATATTGGCGGGGGGAGGGGGGTGGGTGGGGAGAAGGTTTCGATTAAAAATGTGTACATAAACACGACAAAATGTAATCAGGAGTGGATACTTAGAAAGAAAAGTGAAATATCTACCGAAATGGAAAAGATGTCGGCGATTCTGCATCTGGTTTCGGCAAGGAATCAAAGGAAGAAAGGCGGCCAGCAGCCGGCAGCCGGACACCGGACACCGGACGTCGGATGCCGGCAGGCACACAGTTTTATATATTAACTAGACCAAGTGCAGACCCGTTGGGTCTGTATCCCCAACGGCTTTTGCGGGGGGAGGGGCTGCGGCATCACACTCACATTAACCACCCACCAAACACACAGGTGGGGGGAGGGGGGATGAGAAGAGGGGAGGGAGGGGAGAGGAGGAGGAGGAAACCGGACAGTTTTGGGAGAGAAAGGAGAGCGGGGTAGGGGGTGAGAGATGGGGAGAGAGATGTGGGGGAGGGGGATGGGGAGGGAGGGGAGGAGGGAGGGAGGGGTAGAGGGGTGGGGGGAGAGAGGGAAAAGAGTGGGGAGGGAGAGTGGAGGGGAAGGGGGAGAGAAGTGGAAGGGAGGGGAGGGAGGAGGAGAGGGGTAGGGGGAGTGATGGAAGAGGGACAGAGGGATAGGGGAAGGGGGCGGGGAGAGAGGGAAGGGGGTGGGGTAGAGAGGGAAGGGGGGTGGGGGAGAGAGGGAGAGGGTGAGGAGAGGGAGAGGGGGAGGGGAGAAGGGGGAGAGAAGTGGAAGAGTGGGGAGGGAGGGGTAGAGGGGTAGAGGGGTGGCGGGAGTGGTGGAAGAGGGATGGGGGAGTGGTGGAAGAGGGACAGAGGGGTAGGGGAAGGGGTGGGGTAGAGAGGGGAAGGGACGGGAAGAGAGAGGGGTGGATGAGGGAGAGGGGTAGGGTAAGGGGAGAGAAGTGGCAGAGTGGTGAGGGAGCGGTAGAGGGAGTGGTGGAAGAGGGACAGAGGGGTAGGGGAAGGGAGCGGGGGAGAGAGGGAGAGAGGGAAGGGGATGGGGTAGAGAGGGAAGGTGGGTGGGGGAGAGAGGGATGGGTGGGAGAGGGAGAGGGGGGAGGAGAGGGAAACATAGAAACATAGAAATTAAGTGCAGGAGTAGGCCATTCGGCCCTTCGAGCCTGCACCACCATTCAATATGATCATGGCTGATCATCCAACTCAGTATCCTGTACCTGCCTTCTCTCCATACCCCCTGATCCCTTTAGCCACAAGGGCCACATCTAACTCCCTCTTAAATATAGCCAAAGAACTGGCCTCAACTACCTTCTGTGGCACAGAATTCCAGAGATTCACCACTCTCTGTGTGAAAAATGTTTTTCTCATCTCGATCCTAAAGGATTTCCCCCTTATCTTTAAACTGTGACCCCTTGTTCTGGACTTCCCCAACATCTGGAACAATCTTCCTGCGTCTAGCCTGTCCAACCCCTTAAGAATTTTGTAAGTTTCTATAAGATACCCCCTCAATCTTCTAAAATCTAGCGAGTACAAGCCGAGTCTAACCAGTCTTTCTTCATATGAAAGTCCTGACATCCCAGGAATCAGTCTGGTGAACCCTCTCTGTACTCCCTCTATGGCAAGAATGTCTTTTCTCAGATTAGGAGACCAAAACTGTACGCAATACTCCAGGTGTGGTCTCACCAAGACCCTGTACAACTGCAGTAGAACCTCCCTGCTCCTATACACAAATCCTCTTGCTATGAATGCCAACATACCATTAGGCATTTTGACATCACACGATGGAACGTTCACCAGGGGCTGGGGCTGGGGCTGGGGCTGGGGCTGGGGCTGCTTCTATGGGTCAGAAGCCAGTTTTTTTTTTGAAATATTGGGCGGGGGGAGAAGGATTTGATTAAAAATGTGTACATAAACACGACAAAATGTAATCAGGAGCGTATACTTAGAAAGGAAAGTGAAATCTCTACGAAATGGAAAAGATCTCGGCGATTCTGCGTCTGGTTTCGGCGTAGTAAGGAATCAAAGGAAGAAAGGCAGCAGGCAGCCGGACGGACGGACGCCGGCAGGCACACAGTTTTAATATATAACTAGACCAAGTGCACACCTGTTGGGTTTGATTCCCCAACGGCGTTTGCGGGGGGGGGGGGTAAGGGGGGCGGCGGCATCACACTCACATTAACCACCCCCCAAACACACAGGTGGGGGGTGGGGGGGTGAGAAGAGGGGAGGGAGGGGAGAGGAGGAGGAGGAAACGGGACAGATTTGGGAGGGATAGGAGAGCGGGGTAGGGGGTGAGAGATGGGGAGAGAGATGTGGGGGAGGGGGGATGGGGAGGGAGGGGAGGAGGGAGGGAGGGGCAGAGGGGTGGGGGAGAGAGGGGAGGGGAAAGAGTGGGGAGGAAAAGAGTGGAGGGGAAGGGGGAGAGAAGTGGAAGAGTGGGGAGGGAGGAGGAGAGGGGTAAGGGGAGTGATGGAAGAGAGACAGAGGGATAGGGGGAAGGGGGCGGGGGGAGAGAGGGAAGGGGGTGGGGTAGAGAGGGAAGGTGGTTGGTGGAGAGAGGGATGGGAGAGGGAGAGGGGTGAGGAGAGGGAGAGGGGGAGGAGAGAAGGGGGAGAGAAGTGGAAGAGTGGGGAGGGAGGGAGGGAGGGATAGAGGGGTAGCGGGAGTGGTGGAATAGGGACGGGGGAGTGGTGGAAGAGGGACAGAGTGGTAGGGGAAGGGGTGGGGGAGAGAGGGGAAGGGAGGGGAAGAGAGAGGGGTGGGGGTGGGAGAGGGTGGGGTAAGGGGAGAGAAGTGGAGGAGTGGGGAGGGAGGGGTAGGGGGAGTGGTGGAAGAGGGACAGAGCGGTAGGGGGAAGGGGGAGAGAGGGAAGGGGGTGGGGAAGAGAGGGAAGGGGGGTGGGGGAGAGAGGGATGGGTGGGATGGGTGGGAGAGGGAGAGGGGGGAGGAGAGGGAAACATAGAAACATAGAAATTAAGTGCAGGAGTAGGCCCTTCGAGGCTGCACAACCATTCAATATGATCCAGCAGGGAGGAGCCCCACTCTTTCTCATTGCGTCTATTTATTTTTTCTTCTTACTTCCTCTCTCCCTCTTACTTATGGTGAGTGGTGAATCTCTGGAATCCTCTGCCACAGAAGGTAGTTGAGGCCAGTTCATTGGCTATATTTAAGATGGAGTTAGATGTGGCCCTTGTGGCTAAAGGGATCAGGGGGTATGGAGAGAAGGCAGGTGCAGGATACTGAGTTGGATGATCAGCCATGATCATATTGAATGGCGGTGCAGGCTCAAAGGGCTGAATGGCCTACTCCTGCACCTATTTTCTATGTTTCTATGTTTACTTCTTCTCACATTCTCTCTCCTCTGGGTGGTATATCTGGATTTCAGTTGGCTGATGAGGTTCAACTGGCAAACATTCAAGGCAGCAACTGTACTGCTGCACCTTATTCTATTCACATTTCTTCAGCTAATGAACATAGGAGCAAGGGTAGGTCTCCCAGCCCCTCAAGTTTGCTTTGCCATATAATCTCAAATGATTCATCTCTTATTCTGAGACTGCCATGCCTGGCTCTAGACACTTCAGATTGTGGAAACATCCCATTCAAAGTGTCAAATTTCATAAGTTTCAAAGAGATCACCACTCTCTCTTGTAAACTGGGGAATTCAAGCCGGCATTAATCTATTTCTCTTTGTTCAGGTAAACCTGGCTCATAGGAACGCGTCCTATGATTATTTTTGTTGTATTCCATCAATGGCAAGTGTATCCTTCTTGAGGCTGTGCCCTCCTATCATCAAATCCTCTTGAAAGAAATCTCAACAAATCTGTTGGCTATATACATAAAATGCTGGGTAACTCATCAGGTCTAGGGAGAAAAGGAATAGGTATTGTTTCGGGTGGAGACCCTTCTTCAAATGGAGAGTCAGAGGAGAGGAATACCACAGGTATGAAAAGGTACAGAATAAATCACAATCGGCATCAAAGGCCAAGGAGCCCACAATGGTTCATTGCGATACGAACAGTGAAACTAACAGGATGACAAGGCTGGGGGGGTGGGGGGTGCGCAGAGAGAGAGAGAGAGGGAATATACCGGTTATTTGTAATTACAGAAATCAGATTTGATTGTAAGTTGCCCAAATGAAATATGAGGTGCTGTTCCTCCAATTTGAGTGTGGCCTCACTCTGACAGTGGAAAATGCCCGAGACAGAGGTCAGTGTGGGAATGGGGAGGGAAATTAAAATATTTGGCAACCATCCTGATTGACTGTTGCACTTGGATTTTTGTTTTTAGTGACTGTTATCTGAGGATACCTAGGTCCTGTTCAACATTAATATTACTCATCGTTATATCAATATACATTCACCATTTTAATCTCCTTTTCTGATTTGTGCACCAAAATGGATAGCTTTCAATATTTCCACATAATTTTCCACCTGCCATGTTCTTGGCCACACACAAATATCCTCTTTAGTGTCTTTACATAATGCTCCTATTTACAACACAACTCATTTTGTATCATAATTTCATATCATCCTAGTTAACTGTCGAAAGTTCTATCCAACTTCTCTCTTGACGTGCACATCCTAAAGTTGTAGGACAACTTGTTCTATTTCATCTTATTTGATTGTGCACGCCGGGTTGATTGCATTTGTCGAAACAAAGCGGACCATGTGAAGGTTGCAATCTTCCACCCCTTCTATCCAACAAAACTGTTAGAATGCCTTCATAAAATTGTCTGCAGTGCTTTACTGAGGAAACTAACCATCTCCTTCTCCGAAGCATCGAGTTTGGGTCAATAAATGCTGAATCTATTCATACCTCATTTGCATGAACATTTTTAATTTTTTTCAATTCTCATTGATATTTTCCTTTTTACTTAGTTTTAGTTTTTCCACATATCCACAGAATATCATACAACACAATTTCAGCAAAATAACAACAGCTGGTCTTGACCAAAAACGTCATCTATACCTTTGCTCCTAAGATGCCGGCTGACCCCGTGTTACTCCAGTATTTTGTGTCAATTTACAGCTACATAAACTGAATCCAATGTATATAAATCAGCATTCTATGAGCTTAGGTAGACACAAAATGCAGGAGTAACTCAAGCAGCATCTCTGGAGAGAAGGAATGGGTGACGTTTTGGGTGGAGATCCTTCTTCGGCCATCTTAAACCAGCATCTGCTTTTCTTTCCTACACATTCTATGAGCTTATCTCATTTGTATCATATACAGGGGCATATGGTACAACCCCCTATTTAATCTGGCAGCAGCCGTAAAATTGAAGATTGGTTATTTCAAACAATATTACTCCCATCATTATCATAGTAGAAATAATTAATAATGGTGAGCCAGTCTGAACTACTAGTTTTCTTTCCAATTTGAGAATGCTACAGATCAACAAGCTATTTACATTTATTTCACACTTGCTCTTGACAGAACACTCTGTTGTAATTTGCAGAGTTGCACTATATGCTGCATCTCTCTGATCAAACACTCCAACCTTGTGTAATTTCAAAGCTTTTCACTTCAACAAGCTATGACTGCGCGTGGAGTAATGTCTTCTATTATTAATGATCAGTAAAATATCTTTGTATATTAAAAATTCCATGTGTGTGTCTTAGCACCATGGCTGAAGCACAGAGGCAGTAACAGATGTAACAATTTATTATCCACTATAATTATAAACAACTAAATCTTAGCATTTCTCATGCTGCAACATTTCAAAGGGAATCCAAAAACTGTGCTCATCCATTGGATTAAAGTCAAGGCAAAGCCTCAGACATGTGTTAAATATCCTCATGGAAATTGTTCTATTGAAAAGTTCAATCGTTAATTGCACATATCCAATTTGCTAAGATACGGTGGCACGGTGGCACAGCATTTTCAAGCAAATAATGTCAAAAAATAAACTCTCAATTGATCAAAGAGAGGAAAACAGGTTTAATTTTGGCGAGCCATGGAGTGGTAGAGGCATACAGCAAAGAAGCAAACCTTTCCACCCAACGAGTTAAAGATTAACATCAAGCACCTTATTTTTTACTTTAAGCCTACAATAAACAATTTCTCACATTTCCACAATTAATAAACACCCTAACCTAGATTCCGCCACCAATCGACACACAAAGGGAAATATACAGTGGTCAATTAAGCTTCTAATTTGCACCAGTGCACCTTCGGAACATGGGTGGAAACAGAGTGCACGTTTGGAGCTCGCCCATGTGAAGATCATGACATGATTGAAGGTGACTGTTTGGGGAAGTATGTTCAATGAACTGGTATGATGGACTTGTAGAGGGATTGGATATCTAGGGTACAGATAAACCAGATGGGGCCAGGTAAATTTACAAAGGATAAGGGAGGTATCACAGATGTCTGTGAAACAGAACAGACACAAGGTAAGAAGCAAAAAAATCTGTGGGCAAGAACAGGATGAAACAATGGGTCCACATGAACTGCACCATTAGAAACATAGAAAATAGGTGCAGGAGGCCATTCGGCCCTTCGAGCCAGCACCACCATTCATTGTGTTCATGGCTGATCACTGTGGAACTAAGGGAGGAAGTGGAAATAATCTGTGAAGACACAAAATGTTGGAGTAAATCAGTGGGTCAGGCAGTGTTTTGATATCTTGTAAAATAAGTAAACTAGCACATAATATACAGAGAAAGATGGCTGCACACACACTCGTGTTGGAATCAAAAACAGGAATTATTTATTTCCAAGTCCAAGGTCACTGATGATTTACTGAGCATGTGCGAGAATGAGCACAGCTCATATGCATAAATTACATGGATATTGTCACAGGCAGCATTCCTGGAGAACATGGGTACTAGATACTAGACTAAGTGGGACCCATTGGGTCTCTGTCATACTGGAGGCCTGGTCCCCCAGCGCAACCCATTCCTCAATTAAATATCCCACCACTCACCCGTTCCCCCAATTTAACCCGTCCACCCAACACATGAAAGCACCACTCACACATGGCTCAACATAACGAGAGAGAGGAGGAGCGAGAGAGAACGTGAGGAAAGAGAGAAGGGGGGAGGAAGAGAGAGAAGGGGAAAGAGAGAGAGGGGGGGAAAGAGAGAGGAGGGAGAGAGAGGGGGGAGAGAGGGGGAGAGAGGGGGGGAAAGAGGGAGGAGAGGGAGAGAGAGGGGGGATAAAGAGGGTGGAGGGGAGGGGGTGGGGGATTGGGAGAGGAAGGGGGAGAGATAGAGATAGAGAGGAGGGAGGAGAGAGAGAGAGGAGGAAGCGAGAGAGGGGGGAGAGAGAACGGAGGGAGAGAGAATGGGGAGAGACAGAGGGGAAGAGACAGTGGGGTAGAGAGAGGGGGAGAGAGAGGAGGGAGAGATAGGTGAGAGAGGGGGGTGAGAGAGAGGGGAGAGAGAGGGGGAGAGAGAGGGGGGGAGAGAAGGGGAGAGAGAGGGGAGAGAGAGGGGAGAGAGAAGGGGAGAGAGAGAGGGGAGAGAGAAGGGGGGAGAGAGAAGGGTAGAGAGAGAGCGAGGTGAGAGAGAGAGATGGGGGAGGGAGAGAGGGGGAGGGGGAGGGGGAAGGGAGAGAGAGAAGGGGGAGGGAGAGAGAGGGGTAGAGAGAGAGAGAGAGAGAGAGGCGAGAGAGAGAGAAGAGAGAGGGGGAGAGAGAGAGAGAGGGGGGAGAGAGAGAGAGTGGCGGTGCGGTGCGGCAGCTCGCGGGGGGCCGATCTGAGGATGGTGAAACGCAGCGGGGGGACCAGCCGATTGTGGCTTCCACTAAGGTAAGCACACCCACCAGCATGACAGAGCTGGGCCGAACCATGGGGGGGTGGGGTGGGGGGGGGGACAGACGGTCGGGCCTCCCTGGAGATGAGTTCGTCCTGTGACGAGTAGTGAGGAGATGGGAGAAAGGGAGGGAGGAGAGAGGGGAGGAGGTGAGAAGAGGAGGGGGGGAGGGGGTTGTCGAGGAGCCGGGCGAGTGAGTGGGCAGCAAAATGAGGAGACAGAAGCGGCCTCTGACTCTCTGGAAACCCACAGCTGGAATGAGCGCGCAGGCGGGTGGGGGATGGGAGGGGCGGGGCTTCATGAGTTGCGCCGAATGTGAGGAGAAGGTTCAGCACGTGAGGCGCCGCTGACCCCGAGATCTGCAGAAAAAATATCCTATTGAAGGGTTAACCACATAAAGCACATAACCACATAAAGCACATAACCACATAAAGCACATAACCACATAAAGCACATAACCACATAAAGCACATAACCACATAAAGCACATAAAGGGTAGACTCACAGTTCAGTAGACTCACAGTTCAATAGACTCACAGCAGAATTAGAGTTGTGGCCTCACCCTCGCGATCTTTCAGAGTTACTGACATGTCCAGGCATCCGTGGTTTTATAGTCCTGCCCTCCCCCCGGAAAAGACGTTACCTTCATCATGGGGATTGACAGGCGAGAGTACCAATCAGCTGATCTCAAGATTTTTTAAACATTTTTAATTTTTCATTGATCAGAAAAATACTCAGTGCTGCCTCAGCGGAGGAAGACTGTGAGTAAAATGGGCAAAAATCATAGCGATAATGGGTAGCGTTTTTTTCTAAAATCAATATAGAGTGCAGACAGGAAGTGGTCAAGATGAGAATTTTAGTTATATAGATGTATTATTATTACCTCCCTTTATTAACTATGGCGATAGATGTGGCCCGTCATCTGCTCACAGACATGGGTACTGGCCCCTATGCAGAACAAGGTTGCTGACTCTTGCTTTGGAGAGATACTCCAAAGATATTTTGGAAAGGTCTTTGGAAAAGTATTCTTTGGAGTACTTTTGAAAATAACTTCAAATGCAGCCAGCAATTGGCACACAGCATGGTGCCACAACCAAAATATTTGATAATGTTCAGTTCATTAAGACATTGCTGAAGAGATGAATATTGTCCCGACCTGTGATGAGAATTTGTGTACCAGGTGTCCTTCATTGAACAGTTTCTGATATCTACCTGAAAGACTTTGCAAGGCTCACATTCACAAGGTTCAGCATAGCACTATTCGCTCAGAAGTGGTCTCGAGTGTTACTTTGAATCATGGAGTCATGTTGTGGAGTTGCTTGAAACCTGAAGACATCACCTGCTGGCTTAGGGCCTACAGTTCCTCCCACTGAGTTACGGCTGAAAGCAACAAGCGGCAATGCTTCCAGCTGGTGGAAGGACAGCACTGAGAACACTGGAACCATTTTATGCAGTGCTCTCCTATATTAAAATTCTCATGCGCACTTTGCTGAAAGTTAAAGAAGAACCAAGTAACAAGAGCATCTGAATGATCTGATTTCCACCAGACTTTCCTTATGTTGAAGAAGGTCTGAAGAAGGGTCTCCACCCTAAACGTCGCCTATTCTTTTGCTCCATAGATGTTGCCTCACCCGCTGAGTTTCTACCTTCATTCTATTCCCAGAAGATGTGAAATATATTCTGCTTTTCAAAGTCTAGTGGAGGATAAATGTTTGATTAGTGAGAGCTATATTTAAGACAGTGATGTACAATACCTCTGTGAATTTTAATTCATAACTAGTATTGTTACAGATCTGTGATCAGATTCTTTTTATGCGCTTTCATTTGGATTCTGTTTTTGATGTACAGAAAGTATTTTGGACGATGAACAAATATTTCTTCAGGATAGTTGAAGAACCTGTTTCAACCATAGCTCTTCAGGATATTTCTTCAGGACAAGTATGAAATATTAAATGAAGCCAAAGCAATGCCCATAACATGTTCATTTAGAAAAATCACTATTTGACATTTCAACCTAAGACTGTAATAAATGGTTCTTAATGAGGATGAAACTCCTCATGGTGATTTACATTTTCTGTTATGCAAATGGAAAATATACGTACTTGCCAATAGTCATGAAAAATAATTATGCTGGCTCTTGTGTCAGATAAATTCGATAGCATATTCCTATAAATAAAATCCATATCAAGTAAGGCGGCAGGGAGGCACAGTGGCGCCTAACTACGGGTACCGTTTGTATAGAGTTTGTACGTTCTCCACGTTACCTGCACGGGTTTTCTCCAGGAGCTCCAATATCCTCCCACACTCCAGGCTTGTAGGTTAAATAGCTTGGTATAATTATAAATTGTCCCTAGTGTGTGTGTACGGTCATATTAGTGTGTGGGGATTGCTGGTCGGAGTGAACTCAGTGGACTATCTCTGAACTAA
Organism: Amblyraja radiata; assembly: GCF_010909765.2. Lineage (NCBI taxonomy): Eukaryota > Metazoa > Chordata > Chondrichthyes > Rajiformes > Rajidae > Amblyraja > Amblyraja radiata. The sequence continues at coordinate 80,078,755 of NC_045957.1, forward strand.
ACATGCTTTAAATTTAATTTGCAGCCTTTAAATGGCATTTGTGCCTAAAAACATCAAATTGTAAGGGCAAATTGGTAAGGTTGGGTTGATGCTGAGTAGGAGCTTGAGATGGGGGTGTAGAAAACAAGGGGAAATGAATTAAAGAAAAAGGTAATGTGGAAATAAAAACACAAGAGACTGTGAATGCTGGAATCTTGCGAAAGTGTTGGGGGAACCCAATGGGTCAGACAGTATCTGTGGGGAGAACTGGACAGTTAACATTTTAGGTCAGAAACCCTCCAAACCTTCTTCAGATTCAAAGTCTGAAGAAGAATCCCAACCTTAAACATTTTTCTGTCAATGCCCCTCCTCAGATGCTGCCTGACTTGCTGAGTTCCTTCAACACTTCTTATAAGCAAAAATGGAAGACAGATAAAACAAAGAGAGCATCAAATTAGACAGTAGTGTTAAAACAGCTCAAGGGCTAATAATGATTTTTAAAAAGTCCAGACTACAATATGTTGCCTTAATGCACAGAACATTCATAATAAATTATATGAATTAATAGTACAAATAAATATAAATGGTTATTGTATAATTGCTGTTACAGAGACACAGCTGTATTGTAACAATATGCAACGGAGGTATTAATTATTTAGGAAGAGCGGACAAAAGGGATAAGGAGGAGGAATAATGGTGGTATTAGATGATTAAATCATTGCATTGGAAAGGAAGGACAATAGGTCAGAAATAAAGGATGTGAAATAAGTATAGATTAAGAAACAGCAACAAGTGGGAAATGTTGATGAAGATTGCCTATAGGCCCAAAAGCAATAATGATAATATAGGGAATAAAATTAAACAGGAAATTAGAGACACATGCAAGGATACAACTATAATCAAGGATGACATGCAAATTGGTCAAACACAATTATCAGAAAAACTATGAAGGAGAGATTTCCGGAGTTTGTAATATACATTGAGGAGCCAACTGGTGAACAAACTAACCTAGAATCAATGCAGTGCAACAATGAGAAATGAATAATTAACAATGTTATTAATTATTCCTTTCAGGGAAGAGTGATCATAAATCAGGAACTAGAATTCTGAGCCTGAACAAAAGTGATTGGGATCTTGACAAAATAGTTTATGATATAGATATAGAAGATATAGAATAATATTTACAACAACAATTATTCATTTCTGCCTAACACAAATATACTGTGTCAGGAAAGAGGATTCAACCATGGCTTACAGAAAACACGCAGTCCTGATAACTGAGAACATTCAAATTCAGTAAAAGTGGGGAAAAATCATTGATTAAACATTGAGAGGGAAGAGATTGGGAGGGAATGATAGAGTATGATTGTAAATTTGCTGGGACATAACATTTGACTGATAACGTTTCTATTAGTGTGGAGTAAGGAAAATCATGCTTAGTAAATCCATTGAACTATTAAATAATATAATGGTGGAATGAACAAGGGACAACTTGTGGATTTGAGTATAAATGCAGGCAGAAAAAAATCATGCATAAGGGATTAGTGTACCGAATTAAAGCACATGAGATGCGTGTAATATGTGGGCATGGATTGAGAACTAGTGGGCAGATTGGAAAGAGAAAATAAGAATCAACTGTGTCTTTTTCTAGGTGGCAGGCAGAGGCGTGCTGTAGAGATTAATGTCTGGTCTCTGGTCCTCTAAAATATGTTTTGATGATTTGGACGAGGGAACATAATGCAATATTTCAAACTCTGCAGGCATGACAAAGCCGTGTGAGAAACCCAGCAGTGGCAAGGATGCAAAAAGACTCCAATGTAGTTCAGACAAGTTGTGTGAGTGGGAAAATGCATGGTAGATGCAGATTCATGTGGATAAATATCAGGTTAGAAATGTTGCTTTGAAAAAGCAGAAGAAAAGATTCTATTTGAAAGGAAAACTTGCAATGATACCTGGGGGTCTCTATAAACTAGCTGACAAAAGCAAACCTTCAGCAAGGAATGTTAAAGGCAAGTGGTATGCTGTTCTTTATTGTGAGAGGATTTGATCAATGGAATAATAATAATATTAATGGATGGGATTTATATAGCGCCTTTCTAGAATACTCAAGGTGCTTTACATCGCATTATTCATACATTCCTCAGTCACACTCGGTGGTGGTGAGCTACTTCTGTAGCCACAGCTGCCCTGGGGCAGACTAATGGAAGTGTGGCTGCTAATCTGCGCCTACGGCCCCTCCGACCACCACCAATCACTCACACACATTCACACACAGGCAAAGGTGGGTGAAGTGTCTTGCCCAAGGACACAACGACAGTATGCACTCCAAGCGGGATTCGTACCGGCTACCTTCCGGTCGCCAGCCGAGCACTTAGCCCATTGTGCCATCTGTCGTCCCGAGAGAAATGTATTGTTGTCGTTTCACAGGTCGCTGGTGAAACTCTATCTGGAGGTTTGTCTGCAGTTTTGGTCTCCTTTTCTGAGAAGGGATGGTCTCAAATTTGGGGAATGTAGCAAAGGTTTACAATGCTAATTTCTGGGATATCAAAACAGATGCATGAAGATAAATTATGTCCATTGTGTCTATGTTTTCTTTGGTTCAGAAGAATGAGACAGAATTTCATTATGAAATAACTGTAAAATTCTAACAAATGATCAGCTTTGATGCAGGAAAATTGTTCCCAGTGGATATAGAGTCATAGAGTCTTACATTGTGGAAGCAGGCCCTTTTTGGCTCAACTTGCCCACACTGGCCAACATGTCCCATCTACACTAGTCCCACCTGCCTGCATTTGGCCCATATCCATGTACCTGCCCAAATGTTTCATAAATGTTGAGATAGTACCTGCCTCAACTACCTCCTCTGGCAGCTCGTTCCATACACTTACCACTCTGCATGAAAAAGTTACCCTCAGGTTCCTATTAAACCTTACCCCCTCACCTTAAACCTATGACCTTCTAGTTCACAATTCCCCTACTTGAGACTGTGCATCTATCTGATCTATTCCTCTCATGTATAAAATATACAATGTTTTTTTGGCTGAGACAAGTTGAACCAGTTAATAAGTTTACAACCAGGGGTCATAGCCTTCGGGTATGAGGTGTGCCATTTTGAGCAAAGATTGGGAGAAATGTATTCACTCAGTTTGTGGTGAGGAACCCTAACCCTAATGCAGAAGGAAGTGAGACCAAGACATTAAAATTATTCAATAGACAATTGGTGCAGGAGTAGGCCAATCGGCCCTTCGAGCTAGCACCACCATTCACTGTGATCATGGCTGATCCTCCACATTCAATACCCTGCCTTCTCACCATATCCCCTGAGTTCACTATCTTCAAGAGCTCTATCTAAGTCCCTCTTGAAAGCATCCAGAGAATTGGCTTCCAATGCCTTCTGAGGCAGAGAATTCCACAGATTCGTAACTCTCTGGGTGAAAATGTTTTTCCTCATCTCTGTTCTAAATGGCCTACGCCTTATTCTTAAACTGTGGCCCCTGGTTCTGGACTCCCCCAACATCTGGAACATGTTTCCTGCCTCTAACGTGTCCAATCCCTTAATAATCTTATATGTTTCAATAAGATAACCTCTCATCCTTCTAAACTCCAGAGTGTACAAGCCCAGCTGCTCCATTCTATCAACATATGACAGACCCGCCATCCTGGGAATTAACCTCGTGAACCTACGCTGCACTCCCTCAATAGCAAGAATGTCCTTCCTCAAATTTTAAAACCCAAATTGCACACAATAATCCACTTGGGCCCTGTGCAACTGCAGAAGGACCACTTTGCTCCTATATACAACTCTTCTTGTTGTGAAGGCCAACATGCCAATAGCTTTCTTCACTGTGCTGTACCTGCATGCTTACTTTCAGTGACTGATGAACAAGGAGCCTCAGATCTCTTTGTACTCCCCCTTTTGCCAACTTGACGCCATTCAGATAATAATCTACCTTCCTATTTTTGCCACCAAAGTGGATAACCTCACATTTATCCACATTAAACTGCTTTTGCCATACATCTGCCCACTCACCCAACCTGTCCAAGTCACCCTACATCCTCATAGCATCCTCATCACAGTTCACACTGCCACCCAGCTTTGTGTCATCTGCAAATTTGCTAATGTTACTTTGAATCCCTTCATCTAAATCATTGATGTATATAGTAAATAGCTGCGGTCCCAGCACCGAGCCTTGTGGTACCCCACTTGTCACTGCCTGCCATTCTGAAAGGGACCCGTTAATCCCTACTCTTTGTTTCCTGTCTGCCAACCAATTTTCATTCCATGTCAGTACCCTACCCCAATACCATGTGCTCTAATTTTGCCCACTAATCTCCTACGTGGAACCTTATCAAATGCTTTCTGAAAGTCCAGGTACACTACATCCATTGGCTCTCCCTTGTCCATTTTCCTAGTTACATCCTCAAAAAATTCCAGAAGATTAGCCAAGCATGATTTTCCCTTCGTAAATCCATGCTGACTCGGACCGATCCTGTTACTGCTATTCAAATGTGCCGCTATTTCATCTTTTATAATTGACCCCATCATCTTCATCACCACCGATGTTAGGCTAACTGGTCTATAATTCCCTGATTTCTCTCTCCCACCTTTCTTAAAAAATGGGATAACATTAGCTACTCTCCAATCCACATGAACTGATCCTGAATCTATAGAACATTGGAAAATTATCACCAATGCGTCCATGATTTCTAGAGCTACCTCCCTAAGTACCCTGGGATGCAGACCATCAGGCCCTGGGGATTTATCAGCCTACCCAACACCATTTCCTTCCTAATGTGAATTTCCTTCAGTTCCTCCGTCATCCTAGATACTCTGGCCACGCTTACATCAGGGATATTGCTTGTGTCTTCCTTAGTGAAGACGGATCCAAAGTACCTGTTCAACATTTGCCGTTTCCTTGTTCCCCATAACATATTCACCTGTTTCAGTCTTCAAGGGTCCAACTTTGGTCTTAATTAATTTTTTCCTCTTCACATACCCAAAGAAGCTTTTACTATCCTCCTTTATATTCTTGGCTAGCTTACCTTCGTACCTCATCTTTTCTCCCCCTATTTCCTTTTTAGTTATCTTCTGTTGCTCTTTAAATGTTTTCCAATCCTCTGGCTCCCAAACAAGCTGCTCTAAGAATCCATGACGGAGGCACTCCACAAACTCCCTTTCTTGGAATCCAGAACCAACCTGATTTTCCCAGTCTACCTGCATGTTGAAATCTCCCATAACAACTGTAGCATTACCTTTGCGATATGCCAATTTTAACTCTTTTAATTTTAAGAAGCAGATGTATATGTTTTACAGTCAATTCGATCTGGGGACGTGGAGAGGATGAGGGGAGGAAGTGGGAAAGGATACTGAAGTGGATTATGTTCATAATGAAGGATGAAGTAAGCCCAAAGGGCTGAATGTCCTACTCATATTCGTATTTTACAAATGTTTCCAAGTTGCTATGAGCAGCTTGAACAACAAATGCAGCTAATGTGCTGTCCGAATCCTCAATAAAACAGTCAATGGCTTATTCCTAATGTAATTGAAAACTTATTCCAATCCTCCATAACCATCAGGCAAATGGAAAGAGTAAATCCACACTGGATACTGAGACCTGAATATTACATAAGCAAGTGTTATTTTTTTCAAATATATGTGTGGCATACACTGATGCAGCTATATTAGAAACTTCAGTAAATGTCCTGCTTGGATAATTCAGCACAGGCGAGAATTGAATTTGGAAAAAGTCCAGACAATCTTTCCTTTTTCTGCATCCTTTATTAGTCCCAGGGAGTATGAACAGATGTAAATTTCCTGGAGTTGCTTAACTGAGGTCTGGATGTTAATTTAATCAGGCTTTGTTTAAGGAAGGATAGACACAAAAAGCTGAGGTAACTCAGCGGAACTGAGAAGGAAGGAAGGAAGAAGGAATGGGTGACGTTTCAGGTCGAGACCCTTCTTCAGACTGGTTCGGTATAAGGGAAATGAGATATATAGACGGTGATGTGGAGAGGTAAAGAACAATGAAAGATATGCAAAAAAGTAATGATGATAAGGGAAACAGGCCAGTGTTAGCTGTTTGTAGGGTGTTTGTAGGGTTTAAGGGCCTGTTCCACTAACGCAACTTTTCAGCGACTGTCTTTGACCTTCAAGCTCGAGGGCACTCGCCTGAAAAACTTCGAGCTGGATCGACCGTCAGCAATGAAACCGCGAGCTGGATCGACTGACCTCACACACACACAAATACATCACAAAGGCGGGGGCCAGGGAAAGCGAGGGAGCGCTGTCTGAAATTCACAGCCACGATGAACAGGAAGGTAAAAGACGGCTGGCACAGTTACGGTAAGTCCTTTAGAGAGTGCGGAGAGGGGTGGGGGGGGGGGGAGTGGGTAGATAAAGGGAGAGAAGGGGGGAGAGGGGGGGGAGAAGGAGTGGTGACACTTTTAAGAAGCCAGCCAACTTATAATAAAGTTTAGCGGGCATTTAACATTACCGGTCGGTTTTCTTTGTTTCTGTAAACTCCAATGAGCCAATTAAAATGCCCGATCAAAGGAGATTGCCTACGCCTGCCCTAACTACATAGCGACCCCACTCCACTGGACTACGAGTTCAAAAGAACCATGCCGACCAATTTTTACTCGCGGAAACATTTTCAACATGCTGAAAATGTTTCCTCGATCAAACTGAGGCCGCGAGTATGCAGGAACTTCACTCGAGCATGAATTAGAGTAACAGTGACCTCCTAGGACCTCCTAGGACCACGTGTCCACCATGCTGTGAGTTTGAGTCGAGCGCAGACTTGTCTAAACTCGCAAATTAGGTCCCCGCAGTGGGACAGCCCCTTTAGGAGGTTTTGTTTCTGTTTAGTTTAGTGCAAGAGTCAAGAGACAAGCGTGTTTTATGGTCATATGTCCCAAAACAGAACAGTGAAATTCTTACTTGCAGCAGGACAACAGATTAATTTAGTTGAGTGATGCAGTGCGGAAACAGGCCCTTCATCTACACCGACCAGCAATCCCTGTGCATTAACACTATCCCACGCACACTATGGACAATTTACATTTATACCAGGCCAATTAACCTACAAACTTGTACGTCTTTGGAGAATGGGAGGAAACCGAAGACCTTAGAGAAAGCCCACGTGTTCACAGGGAGAACGTACAATCTCCATACAGATAGCACTCATAGTTGGGATCAAACCCGGGACTCTTACGCTGTAAGTGCGGTAAGGCAGCAACTCTCCTACCGCTGCACCACCGTATCGCCTGGTTGTAAACATAGTACTCTGTAAACACCATAATAAACTAAAAGAAAAGTTCAGTATATATAAAAAAACAAATGAACGATAATTGTGCAACTACATATACAATGCCACCAAATGCTATGTAGTTAAGAAACTGGACATTACAGTTTTCAGGCTCCTACACCTTCTTCCCGATAGGAGGAGTGAAATAAGAGTGTGGCCAGGATGGTGTTTGGTCCCTGATGATGCTGATTGCCTTTCTGAGGCAGCGATTTCTGTAGATGCCTTCAATGATTGGGAGGACAGTATCGATGATGGACAGGGCAGTGTGTATACATACACCAACAAAACGGGCTCTTTGGCTCACCGAGTCCATGCTGACCAGCGATCACTTGTACATGAGTTCTATCCTATACACTAGGAACAATTTACTGAAGCTAATTAACCTACAAACCTGCATGTCTTTGGAATGCAGGAGGAAACCGGAGCACCCGGAGGAAACCAATGTGGTCACAGGGAGAACTTACAAACTCAGTACGAACAGCACCCGTAGTCAAACCCAGAGCTCTGGTGCTGTAAGGCAGCAACTCTAATACTGCACCGCTGTGCCACCCTAACTAACTAGGCCGTCAATAGTTTCAATAGATTTCAATTATTTTTTCTCCACCAAATCAAATTTGCTCCTGTGATGACATCTTCTCTCGTGTTACTGCCCCTGGGGGGAATTATTTATAACAACTCAGTATGAAGGAGTTAACTCTGCTTCCCACCAAGAGCTTGTAAGTGTTTTTTTTTGCCTGGAGGTGTGAACTCCAAAATGATTTTGGAGCCACAGACATTTGATGAGAAACAAAGTGCAGCTGATCTGTGGAATTTGTGCATGTATCTAACAGCACCATCCCAAATCTGATAATTCCCACATACCACACGTTGGGCATGAATTTGATTATCTTTGCTAAGCACGAGCAGAGTAACTAATCATCTCAAACTAAGTTTAGTTGCAAGTTCGCATCCTGAATGCAGAAGTGGGGTCTACCTTGGAGTACAGGCCAGCATTGTTGTTTTCCCCTCTCCAAAGTGTTCTTTCTTTTTTACTTACTCCTGACAACAAGACGGTCAATGAAAGCATTCAGATATTTGTGATAGAACCGCAATGCATGTAAAAAAAAAAAAAAAATGTTTTTAAATTAACAAGTCCCAAACCGAAACATTGCCTATCCAGCTTCTTCAGGGATGCTGCTTGATATTTTGAATTACTCCAGCTTTTTGTGTTTTTCTTTGCAATGCCAATACGTCTGCTCTCTTCCCATCAACAGATAGATTCAATTCATTTTTTAGGGATCCTAAATACACCATAGACTAAATCTTCTTCATGTTTGGGAACACTCCTCATAAGTGTTTACCAAACTTGCATCCTTCGCATTATTCCCACAGAGAAGTGGGAAACAAACTTGTAAATTTGATTGGCCTTCTTTAATATTGTTATTATTCCATTAATCCAGGTACACATCCAGGAATATACATCATCTTCTAGACAAAGGCAGCTGGCCACCACAGCCAAAATTTGGACTGCCAATAGTGAGCAGAGCTAGCAGATACAATCTTGACATAAGTTACCAACACCATTAAACTATGACAAGTAAATTGCACGATGAGGCATTGTCACCAAAATGATTGAATCAAACACAAACTCAATGAAGGAATTAGTCATTGAGCTGTGTGAGTAGCTATTGGACAGAAAATTCAGAAATGAAGAATATAACATTTTACTTCGGAGTCACGTGAGTGACTACGTGAAGAACCCCATACAGACGCACGTGCGTCATTACGTCAGACGCATTGGTGCACGCGATCGGTTGGAGCAGCAAAGCCCCTCCAGCGGGTAAGTTTAAACTTCAGGTAAGTTTGTATTTCTTACCTGTTTTGTTTCCTTGCAGGAACCTCTTGTTCCAGAGGCTTCCTGCCAGATGTTTCGCGAGGACCGACGAGGGAACCAGCTATGGGCAGAGGGGAAACCCCGGTTCTCGCCGCGGAAGCGGATAGCTGGTGAATGTCGGGTTTCGCGAGGTCGGTCAGTGATTTTCAGGCGCTCCGGGTGCCAGGAGGGTTTCCCTCCGATAGGCATAAAGAAGCTGGGGTTCCCGGGGAGGGGACAGCCAGCAGACCGGGTGCCGGGACGGTTTCCCCCGATATACATATAGATGCTGGGGTTCCCGGGTAGGGGAAATCCAATAGTAATGTGGCTCTCAGACCACAGGGGTCCCCAGGATAGGGGTTAAACGGACCGGAACGTTCAGCCCTGTTGCCGGTAGGGTTTTACCCTCCAGTAATATATATGGGCGCTGGCATTTCCGGGGAGGGGAAATCCAGCAGCAATGCGGTGCCCAGACCCCAGAGGTCCCCATGATATGGGGTAAAACATTCAAAGTGGTCCGCCCTGGTGCCAGGAGGGCTCCCTTCCGGTAAGGAGAAAAAATTTGGAGGTTGGCCAGGATGGAGCCCTAATGGAGAGGAGGCTCCATCTAGATACACTCTAACAGCAGGAGTTGTGTCAGAGTGGGACTATGGGAGAGCCCGCGCCAGCAGCACCTTGGACAGGGCTGCTTAAAGGGGATGCTGAGTCTATGGCAGTGTTGGGCATATGGGAGAGCCCGTGCCAGCAACGCCTTGTAACAGGGCTGCTTAATGGATATTCCAAGTCTATGGCAGTGCCGGCCTATTGCTCTAGGCCGCGCCAGCAGCGCCTTGTAACAGGGCTGCTTAATGTCTCCCGCATGGAGGAGCAGAGCATGCAGGGTCAGTGTAAATCTGATGCCGAGGCTGAGGGTATAACCATGGAGCATACCCCAAGGGATGAAGGGCACGTGCCAGATGTTGATACACTATGATGGTGGCATATGTTAATCACGGGGGTGCAATCAAGTAAAATAATCCTGTAATAGGTACATAATCTCATTTGCCACTGGAGTATCATCAAGTACAGATCAATGACAACACAGAATGGGTGTTGGATCACACCGTATTTATGAAATTCTGATTCAATGCAACACCGAATATAGATATGTTGTTTTCATGCTAATTCACAGGTTGCAAAAATGTGTGGCATAACAGTGGCAAAAGATACATTCTCGCCACAAGCAGGAGGAATGGTCTTTTATGTCTTCCTCCATTTTGCTTTATGAGTCGGGTCTTGAAATAAAGTCATCAAGAGCCCGCTTTAGGTTCCAGCTGTGGGATTGGCCTATGCAGTTTGATTTCCGATTTGTCAGGAATAATAATAATGCAACCTTATATGGTTATTTTAAACGTAACTTGCTGGTTCAGCCTGTGGCTCGGGAAATCAGCCGTTGCATGATAAAATCAATTTATGTTCTACAAATTCTCAATAGACTGCCTATGGCTTGGGTTGTCACACCTATTCGTGTTTGTATTCACAGTGCTGGAATAGTACCAAAAAGCAGTACTTTGCTTCTTCAGGAGATGGGAAGTGTTTGTTTAATGCTCATGTTACATTTAAAATGGTACAGATTCTGAGCTATTGGAGTTCATTTTAAATGGTCCTTGACAATATTGAGTTATAGGGTCATTAACTGTGCCAAGGTGCTTTCCATCAGATTTACTGCAGCAAACGAGCTCCACTTTGTTGGGTTCACCCCGGATTTTGAGTTAGTAAAGGATATCTTTAACACAAGTATTCCCAGGCCAAGTACAATGCAGTATGGGAGGTTGACATTGTGTTAACACTATTTCACCAGGGCGTTCCAGCTACATTCTTAGCTTTGATCGGACCTCATTAGGTAGTTATCCTCCTGGCGCTGTTTTAGCGCAACAGGTCACTCGCTACATAATTGTGACAGGACAGGATGATTACATCTGCAAATATATGTATAGTATTTTATGTTATAATTTATTTACGCAGAGCAGTAGGAGTGTCAGGCCTCAAAATAGGTCAAGGCATACCCAGGGACCTTTCGTTATGTGAGGGCACACATATACAACAATACGTCAAGGTCACCAAGAGCCTTCGAGACTCTGAGCTAGCTATGATTGTTAGTTACAAAAAATGTTATAAGAACGTATCTGCTCAGATCTTGCCAGGTGTTAAAACGGGGTTGAGTTATGCAGGAGTAGATACTGATCCGGATCTCACTCAACCAGGGCTGCTATAACAGCAAGGGTTAATTATGCTCCGCTAGACCACATCCTAACGGCTGTGGCGTGGTCAAACGAACAAATTTTCAAACATTTTATAATAACCCGTTGCCAGTCCAGGGGTATTTATCAACTTTATTTTACGTTCTGTTGTAGGTTCCATCTGGATGAGAGATGTGACTATTGTTATTACTTTATTTAACAGCATCAGCATGTTTAAATCTATGTCATGACACAAAGCAGTCACTTGGTGCACAGATAATAACCTCTCTCACTCAACACATCAAAAACACACGAACTCATCATTGATTTCAGACGTAAGGCACAACCCAAGACCCCCCTACTCATCTCAGGCGAACCCATATCCACCACTGACTCATACAAATTTCTTGGCACTCACATAAGCAATAACCTCAAATGGAAAATCAATTCAAATCACATCTACAAAAAAGCCAACCAAAGACTCTTCTTCCTCCGCCAGCTCAAGAAGTTTAGAGTAAGGAAACACCTCCTAATCAAATTCTACACAGCCATCATCCAAAGCATGCTCACTTCATCAATTACAGTCTGGTTCAGCAGTTTAGACACTCACTCCCGTAATAAATTACAACGCATAGTTAACAAAGCATCCAAAATCATCAGCACTCCCCTTCCATCAATAGAATCACTCCATCACAAACGGTCTGTGTCAAGGGTGAAGAAAATCATCTCTGATCCCTCCCACCCAGCTCACCACATCTTCCACCTGCTGCCATCAGGAAGGCGCTACAGCTCACTGTCCGCCAAGACATCTCGATTTAAAAACAGTTTTTACCCACACGCAATCCGAATTCTGAACACACTATGATAACAGCACATATCCTCCCCATGCATGTACTGTATATTGTATGATGTTGTGTTTTATGTTATGTTTGATGGGAATCAGCCTACCTTGTAACATGCTGTACTGAACCTGAATTCCACCAGCTTGACTGTGTGGTCATTAAATAATCTAATCTAATCTAATCTAATGACTGTATGCATAATGAATGTTTTCCCTGATTTGTCAATGGGGCAGTTATGGTTGTGTAGACCTGTTTCTGACGGCATGAAATCACAGAACTTTGAAATCTTCACGTAGTCACTCACGTGACTCCGAAGTAAAATAGTAGTATTCAACGACAATTTACCAGTTTGAAGTTTAATCTTTATTTTATGAGGAGTTACGATGAGGGACTACGTGCCCTCTGCTCCCAGCCCTCATAAAGGTAATCTGGTAGTTCTATTCTTCTTTCATCTTACTATTATACTTCAGTCACTATTATCTGTGATTTCACACCGCTGCTTTCAAAATTGATGCACGTGCGGCTGTACGGGGTTAATCACGTAGTCCCTCATCATAACTCCTCATAAAATAAAGATCAAACTTCAAACTGGTAAGTTCTTGTTTAATCTTACTATTAAATTAAGCTTTGTTACTTAATTGATGTAGTAAAAGGTCCTGGATGAAATAAAAGAAGGCATCTAAAGAGTCAACCTTCAAATTAAGGGTTTAAACTCACTCTGTTTACATATAATCTGTGAACTAGTGATAAGTAAAAATGTTTTGTGCAAAAGAATATCTGCCGTTTACTCGTGGATTCAGGTTAATGAGCTCCAATCCAACTGCAGCTGTAGGAGATGTGAAAAGAGCAACTACTTTTACCAGTAAATACTTTCTGAGAAGATTAAGGGCATTTGGCATGTTTCCAATTACTCTTCCTCACTTTGACAGAGGCAGTGCATAAAGCATACGATTGGGTTGCAACACAGTTTGGTTTGGCAACAGTTCTGCATGTGGATGTAACCTAGTGCATCACACAGACCCGACTCACCATCATTGACTCCATGTACACTTCACACTATCTCGGGAAAACAGCCAACTTAATCATTTTCACCCCAGTGATCCCTTCTTCTCATCACTCCCATCAGGCAGAGTCTGAAGAAGGGTCTCGACCCGAAATGTCACTTATTCCTTCTCTCCAGAGATGCTGCCTGTCCCGCTGAGTTACTCCAGCTTTTTATGCCTATCTTCAGGCGGAAGATATAAAAGGTTGAGAGCATGTAAAACCCAAAAACCTTTTTTCTCTATAAGCAGACTTCTAAATGGTCCATCCATAAGCTAGGGTATAGTTGTGACCTTACCAACTACTTCCTTGCAGACAATACCAATATCAATACCAATACCATTATTTCTTAATATTATTCATTTCAAACATGAACACCACCACTGGCGGTCATTTACAGCCTCATAACAGCATGGAATCTTGCCATTTACAATCCAGTACCCTGAGATGTACCCTGATCCACAGATCCACAGACTTTGACGTCATTTGTGTGTGAAGTAAAAATAGACCTGAACACTTCTTTGACCAAATATATAGCTATAAGTTTGTAGCGGCATGGTGGCACAGCAGTAGAGTTGCTGCCTTACAGCACTTGCAGCACCAGACATGGGCGGAAATGTGGGGGGAGGGAGGTGGGGGGGCTACGGGGAGGAGATAAAATTGTTAGTTGTCATGCACACTTGTCATTGGGCCACCAGGAAATTGTGTCCCCCCCCCATGTTTTAAAAGCGACCCGCCAGAGACCCGGGTTCGATCCCAACTATGGGTCCTGTCTGTACTGAGTTTGTATGTTCTCCCTCTGACCGCATAGGTTTTCTCTGAGATCTTCGGCTTCCACCCACACCAAAGGCGTACAGGTTTATAGTTTAATTGGCTTGATATAGGTGTAAGATCGGAGGGGAGGCTGGCTGGACTATGGTGCCTTCCTCACCTTGGTGCCACTGTGTTATGTTGTGTCGTGGACTTTCTGTGTTTGTGCTTTTTTTAATTCAATTTTATTTTTAATATGTTTTATTATTTATTATTTATTTATTTTTATGATACTGCCTGTAAGGAAAATTCATTTTGTTGTCTCTAATTGAGACAATGACAATAAATTTGAATACAATACAATACAATAACATTGTCCCTAGTGTGTAGCGTTAATGTGCGGGGATTGCTGGTCGGTGGGGATTCGGTGGGCCAAAGGGCCTGTTTCTGCGCTGTATCTCTAAACTAAACTAAACTAAATAACTGGAGAAACCCAGCGGGTGAGGCAGCATCTATGGAGAGAAGGAATAGGCAACATTTCGGGTCGAGACCCTTCTTCAGACCCGCTGAGTTTCTCCTGCATTTTTAGTCTACCTTCAATTGTTCCAGCATCTGCAGTTTTTTCTTAAACTAAATAACCGTCCCTTCACCTAGATAGAAAGGTGACTAAAATGCAGAAAGCAAAATGCAAAAACAGTAGTTTAATTCAAACTAATAAAGATTATTAATAAAGACATTGACTGGGGATCATTACCCATCATTAAGAGCATATTAGCCAGTTATTAAAATAAATAATTATTAAAAAATACTAAGAGATTGATATTGGTTAATATATTGACATTTTCAATATAAATGTATTTTATTCCCATCTCAGGTTTTTCCTATCCTCAAGAACAGAGGGCAGCCAAGGGAATCCAAACAGTTTGGCACACAGAGTTTCACAGTCAGATGGGACCAGAAACATCACCCATTACTTCTCTCCAGAGATGCTGCCTCTCCCGCTGAGTTACTCCAGCATTTTGTGTCTACCTTTGGCAGAAAACAATTCCTAATGGCTGAGTGTTTCAATAGGAACTACTCAGTTTACAGGGTCAATGGAGATCTAATATTTTGCATATTCGGGAAAGCAAGTGATGGACATGATTGCAAAGATTCTTCAAAGGGAGGGCTTTCTAATCGTAAAGATTACACCTTTTATCTCTATGTGACCTTTCACACAATTACAAAAATGCTCTGTTTGATGAGGAGAATTTAGAGTGATACAGCGTGGAAATAGCCCGTCGGCCCAACTTGCCCACACCGGCTAACATGTCCCAGCTACACCAGTCCCACATGCCAGTATTTGGTCCATATCCTTCCAAACCTGTCCTATCCATGTGCCTCTCTAACTGCTTAAATGTTGGGATAGTCCCAGTCTCAACTACCTCCTATAGCAACTTGTTCCATACATCCACCACCCTTTGTTTAAAAAATGTTACTCCTCAGATTCCTATTAAATCTTTTCCCCTTCACCTTAAACCTATATGAGATGAATTTATGAGATGAATATTCAAAGCTGTGAACATGCTGCCTTCCATCTTCGCACTGAAATACAGTACTTTGGATGCCAGAATACTCAGTTGCCATGCCATTCCAATGAGCTCATTCATTTTCCAAAAAAAAAAATCACTCATGGTGATGACAAAGCTGTCAGAGTCTGTGGTAATCAAAGCATGCAATTGACAGCAGCTTATTGGGAACACTTATGTGCAGTTAAACTTGGAAATCTGGAAGTTGTTCCCGTGACGCTTGTTCTTTTATAATGAGCACTTTTTTGCAATCTTCTCCAACCTAACCTTCAAGAATCAATTAACTGATGTGAATTTTAGGGATTTAAAAATGATGCTCACTGTAAAATAGGTGAAAATGTTTTTACCTTTTTGTATGAGCTGGGAATGTTCTTGTTAAGACATCAAGCAATAAACATTGCTCAGAAAAATATTGGATCTAATAAAATCCCACAGGACTGGATTAGAATCAAGTGATCCTTGTTTTAAGAAGAAAACCCCATCGAATGTAAATGACATATTTATTCTTCAAAGTGTAAGAAAAATTACATTTCTTCATTTTCATATTCTTCATTTTAGAAAAATTCATTTCAAAAAAAGCTGTCAGAGTGTGATTTCAACATCTACCTTAACATTACTTACATGTCTCAGTCTTTATTTCACGCTCTGTGTAAAATATTAATATAAAACTGTGCCTTTCCTTCCAGAGCAGTTGTATGTGAGAAGCATTTATATGAGCAGGAAATGCTGGAAGCTTTCAGTTTGTGGACAGCACAGTGACACAGCTGGCAGAGCTGATGTATCACAGTACCAGAAACCCTGGTTCGATCCTGACCTTCGGTGCTATCTGTGTGAAATGTGCATGTCATTCGCGTCGCCGCGAACGACGGGAGGAGGGAGGCCCCGCTCAGCGCCGGGAGCTCAGTGGCAAGATGGCGCCTGCCTGCGGCGACTTTTGCGGAGCTCCGGAAAAGAAAAGGCTCAACTGCAACTTCCAACAACTTACCTGGATCAGAAAAACGGCAGAAATCGGTGCGTTTCGGACAAGCTGCTTGAGCACCTCAAGGCTCTCGCAATTTCGCGATCTCCCGCAGCTGCGGGAATCCCGGACTTTAAACTTTCCCACGCTGGCTGTGGATCACAGGTACTGTACCTTGAAACCCCGGGATGACCCCCAGAGCCGACGGGCTGAATCTTCCAGGAACAACGGAGCTGGAGCTGCCGACTTTGAGGGAATCCCCGTTCCAGCACAGGTCCGCAGAAACAGCAGGTACAGCAAGTACAGTACCTGGAAACAAAGGGGAAGCCTCCATTGTGTCCGGAAACGTGGCCGTCGGGCTGGACTTCAGGTCAGAATGAAGCGCAGGGGCCTTCGGCCCCCTCTCCCTACTATCCTACTGGCTAATGTACAGTCCCTTGAAAACAAAGTGGAGGACTTAAGGGCAAGACTGCTTTATCAAAGGGAGCTGAGGGAATGCTCTGTGTTCTGTTTCACAGAGACATGGCTCACCCCCAGCTCCCCAGACTCAGCGGTCCAGCCTGAAGGGTTCTCCATCCACCGTATGGACCGTACACTGGCATCTGGGAAAGGGAGAGGAGGGGGCGTCTGCCTCATGGTCAACTCTGCGTGGTGTTCAGATGTGGCAGTCCTGTCCAACTCCTGCTCTCCACACCTCGAACATCTCGTGGTGAAGTGCCGTCCCTTCTACCTCCCGAGAGAATTCACCTCCGTTATCCTGACCGCGGTCTACATCCCACCCCAGGCAGATGTCCGTCTGGCACTGGAGGAGCTGCACACCGTGGTCAACAAACACCAGACGTCTTGCCCCGAGACATTTACCACCATTGCTGGGGACTTCAATAAGGCGAACCTCAAGAAATCACTCCCCAACTTCCACCAACATGTCTCCTGCTGCACCAGAGGACCTAACACCCTCGACCACTGCTACACCACCATTAAGAATGCCTATCGTTCTATCCCTCGCCCTCACTTCGGTAAGTCCGACCATACCGCGGTGCTGGTTCTTCCTGCCTACAGGCAGCAATTGAAGAGCGCACCCCCAGAAGTGAGGACAGCACAGAGCTGGTCGGGGGGGGGGGGGGGAGGGGCAGAAGAACAACTCCAGGACTGTTTGGAGTCTGTAGACTGGGCAATGTTCAAGGACTCGGCAACAGACTTGATCGAATATGCCACAGTCGTTACAGACTTCATAAAGAAATGTGTGGAGGACTGCATCCCTACAAAAACCTTCCGAGTGTTTCCCAATCAAAAACCTTGGATGAACTTTGAGATCCGCACTCTCCTGAAGTCCAGACTCAGGGCATTCACCTCCAATGATACAGTGGTCTACATGAAGACCAGATACGACCTTGGTAAGGCCATCAAAAAGGCCAAAAGGGACTTCTGCTCCAAACTGGAGGACGAGACAGATGTTCAGCAGCTGTGGCAGGGCCTGAATGCAATCACCTCCTACAAGGCGAAACCAGGAGGCAGCTCGAATGTCGGTGTAACATCACTCCCTGACGAGCTCAATGCTTTTTACGCACGCTTTGACAGGGAGAATACTGATGTGCTTTCCCGATCCCCCATTCGCTGTGATGACATTTCAGTCTCAGTCACAGAGGCCGATGTCAGGAAATCCTTCAGAGGGGTGAACCCCCGAAAAGCACCTGGTCCTGATGGTATACCCGGTCGTGTTCTAAAAACCTGTGCGGACCAACTGGCGGGTGTTTTTACGGACATTTTCAACCTCTCACTTCTGAGGTCTGAGGTCCCGACCTGCTTTAAAAGGGCATCAATCATACCGGTGCCCAAGAAGAGTAAGGTGACGTGCCTCAATGACTATCGACCAGTGGCACTAACGTCGGTGGTGATGAAGTGCTTTGAGAGGTTGATCATGGAGCAAATCAACTCCTACCTCGACAAAAACCTGGACCCACTGCAGTTCGCGTACCGCCACAACAGATCAACGATGGATGTGATCTCGCTGGCCCTCCACTCCACACTGGACCACTTGGACAACAAAAACTCATATGTCAGGCTGTTATTCATTGATTACAGCTCGGCATTGAACACAATCATCCCCTCCAAACTGGTTACCAAACTCACAGAACTGGGTCTCTGCGCATCCCTCTGCAACTGGATCCTCGACTTCCTCATCCACAGACCACAGTCTGTTCGTATTGGTGGAAATGTGTCAGCCTCGATAACAATCAGCACAGGAGCACCTCAAGGCTGCGTGCTCAGCCCCCTGCTGTACTCACTCTATACCCATGATTGCATAGCGAACCACAGTGCGAACTCCATCATCAAGTTCGCTGACGACACCACTGTTGTGGGCGTATCACTGATGGGGATGAGTCAGAATATAGAAGAGAGATCGAGCAACTGTCTATATGGTGCCAGCGCAATAACCTGGCCCTCAACACCAGCAAAACCAAGGAACTGATTGTGGACTTTGGAAGGAGTAGGAGGGGGACCCACAGCCCCATTTATATCAACGGGTCGATGGTTGAAAGGGTCAAGAACTTCAAATTCCTGGGCGTGCACATCTCTGAAGATCTTTCCTGGTCCGAGAACACTAACGCAATTATCAAAAAAGCTCATCAGCGCCTCTATTTCCTGAGAAGATTACGGAGAGTCGGATTGTCAAGGAAGAGTCTCTCTAACTTCTACAGGTGCACAATCGAGAGCATACTGACCGGTTGTATTGTGGCTTGGTTCGGCAATTTGAGCGCCCTGGAGAGGAAAAGACTACAAAAAGTAGTAAACACTGCCCAGTCCATCATCGGCTCTGACCTTCCTTCCATCGAGGGGATTTATCGCAGTCGCTGCCTCAAAAAGGCTGGCAGTATCATCAAAGACCCACACCATCCTGGCCACACACTCATCTCCCTGCTACCTTCAGGTAGAAGGTACAGGAGCCTGAAGACTGCAACAACCAGGTTCAGGAATAGCTACTTCCCCACTGCCATCAGGCTATTAAACCTGGCTCGGACAAAACTCTGATTATTAATAACCACTTTCTGTTATTTGCACTTTACCAGTTTATTTATTCATGTGTGTATATATTTATATCATGGTATATGGACACATTTATCTGTTTTGTAGTAAATGCCTACTATTTTTCCGTGTGCTTAAGCAAAGCAAGAATTTAATTGTCCTATACAGGGACACATGACAATAAACTCACTTGAACTTGAACATGTTCTCCCTGTGACTGCATGGGTTTCCTACAAGTGCTCCTGTTTCCTCCCACATCCAAATGATGTGTAGATCTGTAGGTTAATTGACCTCTGTAATTTGCCCCTAGTGTGTAGGGAGTGGATGAGACAGCACAATAACAGAACCAGTGTGATGGAGTAGTCAATGGTCAGCTTGGGCTAATTTCCATGCTGTACACTATCTCTAAAACTAAAAACTAAAACTAAATCTAAGTCTGGCTGCTTCCATAACTGTTCTGAACATCAGAACAGAGGGCGACACGGTGGTGCAGCGGTAGAGTTCCTGCCTTACAGCACCAGATTCCCGGGTTTGATCCTGAATATGAGTGCTGTCTGTACAGAGTTTGTGCGTTCCCATCCTGACCACGTGGGTTTTCTCCGGTTTCTTCCCACACTCCAAAAAAGTACAGATTTGTATGTTAATTGGGTTTAATAAAGATTGTAAGTTATTCCTGGTGTGTATGATAATGCTAGTGCACGGTGATCACTAGCGGTGCGGACTCGGCAGGCTGAAGGGCCTGTTTCCCCGCTGTTTCTCTAAACTAAACTAGCCTAAACTTAACTAAACTAAACTGTTCTGCTAAGCATTGCCCTGAAATGACAACTCTAGCCCTCAGATGTTGCATGACAGCTGAGTGTTGCCATCATTTTCAACTTTTGTTTCATAATTATCAGGGTTTTTATTAAATTTAAAGTTAGTGGTGAAACAACTTTTTTTTGTGTCACAGTTGCTGGATGGCAGATCCCAACATGATTGGAAATGAGGAAATCCATGCCACTGAAATCACAATATCTTTCCAGGGAATACTTTGTGGTCAGTCATGAGTGTCATGGTGCTGATCTCAAAATCTAAACTCTTAATGTGATGTTCATTAGAGATCAAATGGTGGTATTAAATTATGAACAGGAAAAAAAAATCATGTCACACTGCAGAGAAACATTGCTTAATGACCCTGTGCATTGGGAGTAAGAGCTACTGTATATTTAATACATGATTTAGTAATTCACATTATATAAATTGGCTGGAACTTCCTGGCTCCAATGGCTGCTTAATCTTAGGTCGACATAAAGCGCTGAAGCAACTCAGCAGGTCACGCAGCATGTGTGGGTGATGTGTTGGGTCGGGACCCTGCTTCAGTATTTTCGGTATAAACCAGCATCCGCAGTTCCTTTTTACACACTTTGGTTGCTTAACCTTGCTGCCCATTTTTTTTACCTGTTGACATTTACGTTTTTCAGAGGAGCAGGGTTAGACAAACTTGCCGACAGCTCCTGCCAGGCGTCTCATGCATGTGAGTAACCTCCAAGCAGAGTGTAAGTCTTTGACATTGTACCGTGAAGCCCTGCCATTGAACACCCCAATTACCTTTGGCAGCTCACTGCTGTCCAAGACATTCTTTAATATAATATTTAAACTTATTTGACAGCCAGACACATTCAAAAATACAATATCTTAAAAAATCAATATTGAAAAAAATATATCATTATTTTCAATTAAAATAAAAATAACTTACAAATGAACTTTTAAATATTGAGTAAGAAATACAATACTTCCCTTTTGTGCAGGGTCAGTGAGCATATTCAAATGAGCCATGTCACCATTCCGATAGTGCCTGCTCTGGGATAAATCTGTCTGGTGTCAGTCTGAAGAAGGGTTTCGGCCCGAAACGTTGCCTATTTCTTTTGCTCCATAGATACTGCTGCACCCGCTGAGTTTCTCCAGCATTTCTATGTACCTGTCTGGTGTCACTGTTCTGCTCCTCGATTCAGTGGAGAGTCTAGATGTGAGCAACTGTCAGATGCAAAAAACAAACTGCTGGAGGAACTCAGCAGGTCACGTAGTAAGGTTTATAGGGATATAGACCTGTAATATCATCTGTCCGTTTCCCTCCACAGATGCTGCCTGGCCCGCTATGTACCTCCAGCAGTTTGTTTCAAGTCACCTTTTTTTTTGCTCAAGATTCCAGCATCTGCAGACTCTTGTGTCTCGAGTTTAATTGTCCATTTGATGGCTACATCTTTTCACACCAATGCAGTCTTCCCATTTGTTCAACACATTACCCAACCAAACAATCTGCTGATTAGACAAACATTCTTTCTCTCTTTCTCTGTTCTAATGGAGAGTGTTTGGCTTGACACATTAACCGGTTTCTCTTTCCACAGATGCAATTTGACTGGTTGAATTATTCTAGCATTGCTATTTTTTGATTCAAGGTTAAGGTGCTGAAGCAACAAACCATCTGTTGGATGAACTCAACAGATTGCTGATTGACTCACTAAATTCCTCCAGCAGATTGTTTGTGGCTTATTGTTATCTTTGTTATATATGTTAATGTGAAAAAGGAACATCATTTAATAACTATTTACACCTGACTTATGGACTGATCGTAAATACCCTGTCTAAATTTGTTGTTGGGTTGAACCTCAGACAATGCGTATGTGCTATCACTAAGACTGTAAATGTTCATTTCCATGATGCCGTATGTCTCCACCTCTTGCCGCAGTTCACGTACCAATAAACCCAGAACTTTTCCCACTAAACTAGCCTTTGTTATAATTTTATTTTCTTTGCCACTATCATGGCTGGTGATTTTCTGGGCGGTGCCTTCTTTGAATATTCTGAATTTTAGCCAAACCTTTTCTCTTGGTGCACCGGGGAGCATGTTCCCTGTGGGCATGCATGGACACGTGTGGGGAATACTTGTGAAAATAGTTCTTAGTTGGCAGCATGGTGGCGCAGCGGTAGAGTTGATGTCTTACACTACCAGAGACCCAGCTTCAATCCTGACTACGGGTGCTGTCTGTACAGAGTTTGTACATTCTCCCCGAGACTGTATGGGTTTGCTCCGGGAACTCCGGTTTCCTCCCACACTCCAAAGATGTACAGGTTTGTAGGTTAATTGGCTTTTGTAAATTGTAGATTTTTCCTAGTTTGTAGGATAGTGCTAATATACGGGATTCGCTGCCCGCTGCGGTCTTGGTGGGCCGAAGGGCCTGTTTCCACACTGTATCTATAAACTAAACTCTAAACTTCACAGCGACCTGCTTGACCTACTGGAATTTCCTTAAGCAAATTACAGTCCAATAAGACTGGTATGCGGATTCTGTAGTCCCCTTTAGGAAATATATTTACCTGATTCTACCTTAAGCATCAATGCTGTGACAACCCTCATACATATCCCTACATTTGGGCAAACAACTCTTTGTCTTACTGGTTCTACTGTTTAATTTGCTTTCACTGAATCTGTCCAATTTCTAGGTATACAATGGCAGCACATTGGTGCAGCTAGTAAAACATTTGGTCTTATGGCGCAGATGATGCACCAGTGATCCTCACCACCAGAGCTCTCTGTGTGGAGTTTGCACATTCTCTCTGGTTTCCTTCTGGTCCAATTTCTTCTAACATTCCAAAAACGTGTGAGGTTAATTGACCTCTGTTATTTGACATATATTACCTCACTTGATATTGACTAATTTTACTTGGCTCACCTGTGTGTCATAAAGTGATAGAATTTGTGAAGGAGCTGATGGGAACATGAGAATAAAATGGGTTTGTATTGGATTAATACAAAGTAAAGTAATTGACAGTTGATGTGGATTCCGTGAGTCAAAGGGCCTGTTTCCATGCTGTATCTTTCTAACTCTATGACACCATTACTTAGTTAGAGAATATATGTAGGATTATCATTTTGTATATCAGGCCAAATGAACCCCCGTCCTTACCACACACTTTCTTATTTTTTTTCTTTTGCTCAGAAGATCCTTTTTATAAGACTTTGAAATGCTGCAGTGCAATAAAAGTGGTCACTTGTCTCTAACTAATTGTATCCGGTGTAATGAAAGTTTATGCCAACAACTTCTAGATTTTGATCTTCTCATGTTTGTTTCTTTCTTTCAACCTACAAATAAGACCATTAATTCACCATCGGAAAAAACTATGCCACTTAAGGCTGTGATTTTTGGCCATCTTACTCAGAGTCCCCCTCCGCTGCGCAGGACAAGAGGAGTGGCCTGCACTCTGCCTGGAATGCTGTGAAATTGAGTCTGGTGGCACGTGTTCTGCCCGGAATGCTGTGAAATTGAGTCTGGTGGCCTGCACTGGGCCTGACATGCGATGACATTGAGTCTGGTGGCCTGCATTCTGTTGACATGGAATTTCAAGGAATAGCCGTGAGTGAACTGCCTGCCCACCAGCCCTGAGTGACTGATCTGCCAGCCCACCAGCACTGAGTGACAGAGCTGCCAGCCCACCAGCCCTGAGTGACTGAGTTGCCAGCCCACCAGCCCTAAGTGACTGAGCTGCCGGCCCACCAGCCCTGAGTGACTGAGCTGCCAGCCCACCAGGATTGAGTGACTGAGCTGCCAGCCCACCAGGCCTGATTGACTGAGTTGGCAGCCTACCAGGCCAGAGTGACTGAGCTGCCAGCTCAAGAATCCATTCGCCCCACAATGTACATACTAGCCCTCTGGAAACCAGTTCCTTTGGCCCACAACACCCATACTAGCACTCCAGATAGAGTAGACAGTCAGAACCTTTTTCCCAGGATGGAAAGATTAAATACTAGAGGACATAGCTTTAAGGTGAGAGGGGCAAAGTCTAAAGGGGATGTGCGAGCAATTTTTTTTTACACAGAAGGTGGTGAGTGCCTGCAACATGCTGCTGGGCTGGTGGTGGAGGTAGATATGATAGTGGCATTAGGTACTTTTGGATAGGCACATGGATATTCAAAGAATGCAGGGATATGGATCATGAGCATGCGTGTAAGAATTTATCTTGGAATCATGTTCATCACACACGTTGTGAGCTGACATGCTTGTTCATGTGCTGTACCAGTCTATATTTGGCATGAAGCAGATCTTTTGCCTGGTACCCTCTTTTTAGCATCTCCACCTGAGGCTCCCCCAGTTTCATATACTTAGGCACTACATCTGAACAACATGCCATTGTCTGAAGCCTGAGGTGAACTTTATTGACACAGTTTATGATATCTGCTAAAAGCTGTGGCCAGGGCTTTCATAGACTCAGAGATTCATACAGCAAGAAAATAGGCTTTTCAGTCTATTGCATCTGCATAGCCATCAGCATCAAGCACTGTTGACACTGGGCCCTTTTTATTTTACAGGCATATCCATCAACTCCACCAAGATTCTACCATCAATCTACAATTCACAATGGCCTATTTACCATCCAATCTGCAGATCTTTGAGGCATGGTAAGAAAGTGGAGCATCCAAAGGAAATGCACACAATGTCACAAGTGTCAGGGAGAACATGTGAATTCCAACCGACAACAGTGGAGACCAGCATTGAATCTGAGTATTTGGAGCTGTGAGGCAGCAGCTATTCGTAATCAATTTGTAGTATTTAGATAACAATAATTTAACAATTAAAAGTAATTAAATGTACACCCAAAAACTAAAATTACCCAAAACATATAGAAATAACTAAAGCAATCTATTTTTTTAAATATAAAGTGAACTATTTTTTGACCTTTGTTGCATAATCCTCAGCCCTCCAATCCTTCTGAAATTAGTAAAACCATGAATCCTAGACCAGGTCTGACTAGGCACAAAGTTTAAGAAACTAATCCTTATCGCAATGCCAATAAACCCCAACAAAACTAAGCTCTATGCCCTGATCCATCAGGAACTCTAGATTTTGGAACATGTTCATGGCTTCCTCAGTTTCAATGATTGAGTGCTAGTGGTTCCAATTGGGCTCACTAACAATAGTTAGCAGGTGCATTAAATTTCCAGTAGCATTTGTATACCCTGTAAAGAGGAAGCAAAGAATAAAGGCCTTTGGTGGCAAAATGGTAAACAACAATTGCAAATGACCAGCAATGATCACAATGATCAGCCATGATCACATTGATTGGCAGTGCTGGCTCGAAGGACTGAATGGCCTACTCCTGCACCTATTGTCTATTGTCTATAATGGCTGTCAAGAGCATTTTATTGTCACAAACCAGTTCACATTTACTTACTGCACATATAACAAAAGAAATGCAATTCATTTATCAGGTGCGGTTAACAAGATTACCATTAGGATGTAACTGCGAACGTAACTCGGGTGTATCTTCATTGATCTTCACTGACCAGGAAACAACTGCTCTTGATAATTATGAATGATCTTTAAAGAATAATTGTGGATTCCAACAATGGGCCCAAAATACCAGTTTCTATCAAGGATTCTCAACCATGATATGCAATTAATCCAGTCCAATGCTCATCAAGTGAAATCAGTGCTACTTTTTAAAAAAACCTATGATTTCAATTTCAATTACTTTGGAACAGACGCTCATATGAAATATGCAATGTGACAATGCATGCATGTCACACTCTGGATTTCCAACTCATTGTATTTCACAAAACATTAAAAGAATGATTTCAGCCAAATTTTCACAACAGAGAACTAATGGGATTAGATCAGTATATTCACTTACACTTCATTTTTTACCTCCAAATGTGTTTTGGATCAGTAATAGGTGGATGGGAAAATGCATCTTTGAATATCAACATTAAATCTGGATGATATCTAAGTTACAGCTAAAAGTGCCATTCATGCCATTGGAAAAAAAACACACAATGGCTATCAATACCAACAAAGAGCCACTTTTGCAATTCATCTTTTTTTCCAAAATCCCTCATTATTAACATTCTGCCATCGTTATTGGATTCAGACTTCATCTTACAGGTTAGCAATTTGCATTGCTGCCTAAAATTGAGATATGTGCAATGGGTGGTTCAATTTCTGATACATTACTGCAAAGCTTCTTTTTACCACAAAGGCACAAATCAGGACAGTGCAGGAATACTCTCCATTTGATTGAACGGGTGCAGCTCCAACAACAACTGAAGAGGTTCAACATCATCCAGGAGAAAGTAGTTCTCTTGACAGGGATTTCCTGAAACATTCCACAAAACATCACATATCATCCAAAACTTAATATGTATATACTTCATCAGCGAAAGACTTAGTACAAGAATTCCCCGCTAAACAGCCTTTGTGGGAATATCGTAGGCCATACATATGTACACATGCATACGCACAAGCAGACACACGCACGCACGTACATACACACACACAGATGCAAACACACATGCACGCACACACACGCACAACCGCACATCCGCACACACATTTTTATTTCTTGCCTCTGATCATGCACATAACCTCAGAGATAACATGAAAAAATATATAATTCAGCAAAGTTGAAAATGGAATCATATACCCTTCTTGGGTTGTCCCTTGAGATCAGGATACTTCCTCTCTTGTTTTATGTGTTTCGAAGTGGCTAATGAGGAGAATGTGAAAATGTGGACTCTTCTGCAGATGGAGCAGGCAGAGACTTACAGTACGAGTGGATGGGCTGTTGAAAGGTGGCCTTCTCCTGCTGCGATTTATACACGGCCTAATGAGTATTCCTAATGCATAAAAGTGCAGTCTCCACACCATTCGGGATGGCCTTTCTGCACCTTGAGTTGCCATGGGCCAAAGATTCCCAGGAGTATTGAAATGAAATATATGAATATATTTGAAAATTGCTTTATAAGAGTTTTTGAATTCTGGTTCGTTTCATTATAAAGTATTCAAGAAAGTCACATCATGTGAATTTCAAATATAGTTATATGCGTAATTTAAATCAATTTATTTAGTTAACTTAAAATAGGTTTTTAAAAATCAAAGAGAAATGTTAAATTAAATGTAACCTAAAACCTCTAACCCTTTCCACTTGTGTAAATTGAGATTATACATATTTTAATTTATCATCAACATAATTTGCAATTAAAAGGTTGGCATATCATGTTAAGCAAACTATTTCTGAATTAATTAGGTTATTTAACATTGATTTTTAAATTGATTAACATTCTTTTGAATTAACTCATAGTTGTGTGAAATTATCATAATTACTTCTTGTTTAGGAATTAATTTGCTAATCTATTGATCAGTTACTTATCTGACATGTTTTGGCACCCCCCAAATCTGCTCAGTTATTTTTTTTTTTCTACCAGGGCTTTTGAAATGCAACACCTCCTCCGCAACCGTTGACTGGACCCTTGGTTAGTTTGCTACCATGCTTCACATCTCATGGTTTTTCTTTGACTAATATGACACAGCCTCTCTACCAATTAACTATTCCATATGGGGACACTGCCTTCTCTAGAGCTGTTAACATCATAGAGTCATGCAGCACTGAAACAGGCCCCTCAGCACCTTGTTATTCTAGCTAGGTGCCCCACCTTAGCTAGTCCTATTTCCCTGTGTTTGGCCCATATTCCCATTAACCTTTTTTTATCTGAGCCTGTCCAAATGTCTCTTAAATGCTGTAGTACCACCTGCCTCAAATATCTCTCTAGTAGCTCTAAAGAAGTCTGAGACCCTTTTTATCCAGAGATGCTTGCCTGACCCGATGAGTTACTCAAACATTTTGTGTCTATCCTCCAGTAGCTTGTTCCATACAGCCACCACCACTTTGTTTTCTATATCAACAAACATCTCTCAGGCTCAATTTCCCACTTTCTATTGTCACTGTTCCATGATTGCCCCCATTGAGAATATGCAGAACTGGGGATACTCGAGGACTAAAGGGTTAACTATTATGTCTCTTGGAGATCAGGTGATACCTCGTGGCTGATTGAAGTTAGGCTTCACTTTTTTTGCTGTGTCATCATCATTCTTGTAAAACATGTGATGTTTGATGCGATTGTGATTAGCTAAGATGTATTATGTTGTGTATGATTGTAATTGGGTGGAAAGATTGCCCCCACCTATATAACCATGTGATACTAGTTATTGGTCTAGAATTACTGCCCTTTGTAAGTTACCTCCCACTGTATTAACCATATATATAAATATATATACATATATATATATACATATATATATATATATGCCAATTCCTTTGTTTGAGCACATGTTTCCCTGTGACTGTGCTGGAATTAAAGAGCCCAGAGCAGGACAGAGAAGCAAGGTCACCTAGGTGAAATAAAGCATTTTTAAAGTATTCTAGTCGGTGCTTTCACTGAACTGCAATTCAGGAAAATTGTGTTAATTTTGAATTGATCAGACTTCCTCAAAATCTAATTTTGAGGGTGTGTAATTTCATTGAATTCCAAGATTATAAACACCCATCAGAATGCATTATTGGGATTAAAACAATTATACAATTTCCCTCACTCATTTGAAATTGCTTGAAACACAGTTGCAAATAAAATATTCACATATAAAAATTCTCACCTAACTTCTCACCTATAACCTTATTCAATCTGAAAATCTCAAATTATATATTTTTAGTATGGTTTATTAATTCCTAATCAATCTGCACCTCAAAGGGTCAAATAAGTTTGCCTTAATGGAAAGATTAATTTTTACTGACCGGTATTTCAATTTCAATTCTCACCATCAGGCATCTTTTTTCCCCCGGCATCCTATCTACCATGAGCTCCATATGGTCCAGTATCTGTATATTTACATCTCCAAATGCCATTGCCTATGGCCTCAAACACTCCTTCCATTTATCAACAAATTATTACCTGGTTAACAGTATTTGTTGTGCAAAATATTGTTTCTTTTATATTGAGGATATCAACGTTTATCGGATGAGCTTCTTTTTACATATCTGTTGCTGTGTCCCCAAATGCATTGTAGAGCAATCCGCAGTTCCTCATTTTAACTCGCTTACTCACATTCCTATTTGGTATTTTTTGAACATATATATTCGAAATGCTTAGAGCAATGCTACAGAAAGAAAAGTATCTAATATTACTCATAATACCTTAGAATGAACCATGACTTCAGTATTTTCAGATGGCTACATTCATCATTTCATTTGCAGCAGGAATGGACTAGGTTGGCCAATGACCAAATACTTGTGATATTTAACTTCACGTACAGCATCATGTGAAGAAGACAGATAGGTCAATTGGCTCATTGTATTACTTTGTTATCCTGTGTTTGTCTTGGTCACGAACAAGTTAGGGAAAGTAAATTTTTCATGCACTGTCAAAAGGTCAGCATTAAATATACACTTGCTAATGAACAAAGTTATGGGATTTTTCTAGCTATGGATATAATGTGCTTAATCTGGTGTGGAACACTGACATTAATTTTTACCGATGGTCGTTCCAGCTAATTTATGGGAGGTTTTTATGCCATAATTTCAAATCAGCTTTGAAGCAATATTTCAGAACACTGATTCCTGACATTTTCTCATTTTTTAACTCATGCCAAGCCATCATCTGAAGTTTTGCAATGTTCCAGTACAAGACAAATACATTGGGATAAATAAATGCTACAAAATATGAGCCACTTTCAATCTTTAGAAAACATTATTAACCAATCGAAAAGAAACTGTTCATCTATTAAATTATTATTCATTTAAATAATGGATGTTCTTCCTGAAGTTCTATTGAATGGAAGAAGGGGACATTTATGAATTTGTAGTGCTTGCGATGCTCCCTAATTCCAATGTCTGTTATTCAGGAAAATGTTGTTAATATTGAATTGATCAGACTTCTTCAAAATCTAATTTTGAGGGTGTGTAATTTCATTGAATTCCAAGATTATAAAAACCCATCAGAATGCATTACTGGGATTAAAACAATTGTACAATTCCCCTCCGTCATTTAAAATTGCTTGAAACACTATTGCAAATAAAATACTCACCTAACTTCTCACCTATAACCTTATTCAATCTGAAAATCTCAAATTATATATTTTTTAATATGGTTTATTAATTGCTAATCAATCTGCACCTCAAAGGTGCAAATAAGTTTGCCTAAAAATGGAAAGATGAATTTTTATTTACCGGTATTTCAATTTTCCAAACAACACTGTAGAAAGTGACAAACCTGGCAGTGAAATTGTGGCCCAGAGATATCACAGAGTGAATGTCAAAAGGCAGGCAGTGTGGGTGGTCTGTGTCAGGGATCCACATCGAGTCAGGAAAAAAATAGTTATGATAGTTTTATGTGATGTGAAGAGGTAAAGTGCCACACAATAAAAATCATCCTAAAATAATAAAGATCTTGAGTTTATGTAGCACATGTCATTGTTACAGTGGAGCTAAAGCACGTCAAAGTAACATATTTAATAGTAAGATTAAACGAGAACTTACCAGTTTGAAGTTTGATCGTTATTTTATGAGGAGTAACGTTGAGGGAATACGTGAAGAACCCCGCCAGGATGCATGCGTGTCATTCTTCAAAGCAGCGGTGTGAAATCACAGATAACTGTAATGACTAAACATAGTAAGATTAGAGAAGAGATACCAGTTGAGTATATGATCAAGGGTGGGAGCGGAGGGCACGTAATCCCTCAACGTTACTCCTCATAAAATAACGATCAAACTTCAAACTGGTAAGTTCTCGTTTAATCTTACTATTTTACTTCGGAGTCACGTGAGTGACTACGTGAAGATTTTAAAGCTCTGTGATTTCATGCCGTGGAAACGAGTCCATGCATCACATCTGCCTTGATTATGGGGAGAATAGTGTTAACATCATTAGACATCAATACGATATTGAAAACCCAACGATAAATATATTAACACCAAATCATAGCCCCTATTTATGGGGTAAATTATATTACAGAACTTAAAATTGTTTCTGCAAATGTTCCAGGTTCAATGACTGGTTTGTTATAAAATCGTTGGAAAGTTTTCTCCGTTGACCATCCTGCTGTCTTGAGGATTTGGTCCATAGGAACATCCAACTTCATAGCTGCCGATGTAGCTGCAGCCCTGGTGGAGTGAGATTTTAAAATGCTAGTGCCTACTCCACCCTTTATTAGGACCTGTTTTAGCCATCTAGAGATGGTCTGGATTGTCATGGTTTTGAGTGGCTTTTTGTAGCTGATTAAAAGTGACAATTCTTTCCCTCTGATGATCTTAGTATATTCCATATATAACAGTAAGTGTGTTACAATACAGAGACGATCATCTGTCCGGTAGGCCCTGAATTCTGTTTTTAGGCCTGCTGACCCCTGTCTGTTTTGTTTGACTAATTCATTGATGTGAAAAGTTAAATTTCCAGATGAAATAGTCATGTTGTCCAGCCTTAGTTTCTGTAGTGACTGGACTGTTTGTGCCGTGACCAAGGCCATCAGCATGACTGTTTTCATAGTCAGTTTCTGTAGGGACAGAGCTGTAGCTGGAGACCAGTTTCTTAACGGTCAGTACAATGCTCACATCCCATATTTGGGAGTACCTGGTTCTTGGGGGATTAACATTAAAAATGCCCCTCATGGGTTTGGTTACCAGGGTATGTCTCAACAGAATGCCGCTCTGTTCCTTGCCACAGGTATGATGACAGAGCACTTCTGGCGCAGTTGATGGCACTATGACTGAGCCTCTCATCGTAATGGAGGCTTGCCAGGAATTCCAGAACAGACGGGATGTTCATAGATCTGTGGGTGATGTTTATTGTTGTGACAGTACTTCCCATTTCTTGATGACACCAAGTACTGTTTTTTGGTGGACTGTCTGTGGGCCGCTGAAATAATATCCACTGTTCGCTCCGTCAGTCCCAGTAGTAGAGGTGCTTTCAAACTCTACAAATTAATAGGTTTATATAATTATGACGGGTAACTTCCCCTTGTTGCGGGATGAACCAGTAAATTAGGTCTATGATGGATGGTGATGCATGGTTCTAATACCATGTCGAGTATCACCA
The DNA here is from genome assembly GCF_010909765.2 of Amblyraja radiata. NCBI lineage: Eukaryota > Metazoa > Chordata > Chondrichthyes > Rajiformes > Rajidae > Amblyraja > Amblyraja radiata. The sequence continues at coordinate 80,111,190 of NC_045957.1, forward strand.
GGACCCATGGTTGAGTAGGCCAATCGGGTACTATCAAAATACCAGACGCGGAGTCTTGCTGTATATTCCTAAATACCCGACTGATGAGGCAGAAAGGAGGGAATGCATAAATAAACAACCCCCCAATGCAGCGAAAATGCATCTGTTGCCACTGCCCCAGGTTCTGGTTCCCATGAACATAATTCGATAGCTGGTGTGAGCTTGGATGCGAATAGGTCAATATCTGGTGTTCCATACCGTGCTGTAATTTCAGCAAATACATTTTTATCCAACATCCATTCAGTGTTTTCATTGAATTAGCGTGACCTGTTGTCTGCCACTAAATTTAGTTTACCTGGTAAGTAGGTAGCTGATATCCAAATATCTCTATCTGGATACACTATTGCCAAATTGTGTTGGCCAGATTGTCACATAATGTCGATTTGTTTCCACCCATATGGGTGATATATGCGACCACGGTGGTGTTGCCAATTTGTAGTCTAACATGCTGGTGATATAACCCAGAACAATATGCACTTAACATTCCCAGGTAGTTTATGCCCTGTGTTTGTAATAATGATGCCTCCTGTGCATTCCATCTCCCCCACAGCTGGAGATGGAATTGGTAGCACCCCAGCCAAGTGCACTGGCATCAGTTTGTAGTTCCATAGACGGGTAGCTGATAATGTTTGGGTAGGAACAATGCCTAATGTTATCTTTCCACCATTTTAGTTCCATTATGGCCTCTGTTGGTAGCTTCATTGGTCTGTCAAAATGACCACCATAATTTTTGAGTGCTCGTATTTTAGCCCTCTGTAATTTTTGATAATGTAAAGGTCCGATTTGTGTGGCTGGAAACGCAGCCACTATAATGCCAATTATTCTTGCTACCAGTCTGATGGATGGTTTTGTGATGTCAATGATTTTGCTGCAAGCCTCCATGAAGGCTGTAACCTTTTCGCTCGGCAAAGTCACTGACATGTGAACTGTGTTAAGGGTGAACCCCAGATGATCCATTGTGTTAAATAACATCTGTGGTCACCTCTAATGGGTACTGTATAGTAAGCATCTTTTAAACGATGCTTGCCATGTAGTAACCTAGGAAATCAATTGCTTAGCAGTAACAAAGGTTTCCATCTTGTAATGAATATATAGTACGAAAGTATTCAAATTAGTCAAACTTATGATGATGCGGCAACCACCATCTTGTTTATGATAAAGATTTTGGACTCGAATTCCTGTGATTCGTGTTGGGTTTCCTCTATTACTCCTTTTTTATATTGCCACTGTAGTTCAGCATGCGCTTTTGATTTTTCTTTGCCTGTAAGCATGAACATTCGGTTCGGTACATGCTGATCTGGAGGATTATGTTTTTGTATAAATTCTATGGTATAACCCTATACTTCTGAAAATATAAGTGTCGGTAGTTAATTTATTCCATGCATCCTGATAGAATTGTAATCTCCCACCAACCTCGTAAGGAACCAGACCCACCTACCTCCATGGTTACTATTGGTAGGTTTGTTACTTTTTCGGCATCCTCCGTGGACGTTGAGGCGCCGGTGTCTGGATCTGTAGTTTGGTCGGTGTTGAGGGTTTGCGCATTCCCCAGGAAGTCCGGTCTGGGCCATGGCCTAAAAAGACCGATGTTGAGCGTTCCTGGCCTTTCAGCTTTCACCAGTTTGTTTTGGCCGACTGGTGGTGCGTAGGGGTGCTTTTTCCTGGCCGAAGTAGTTTTTAGACATTGCTTTAATGAGCCCCAAGATTTTACCCTCTTCGTCAAGTTATTTTACCTGTTTTGATAAGTTGCCTCCAAATAGTAATATTGGTGGTTTGGAGGTTCCAGGTTTGCATAGGCCTGCAAATTAGGGTCTAAAGCCGGTTGGATGGCACTTCTTCCTAATGCTGTTTACTCTTATTGGTAGTTGCAAAATAAAGCCAGTGCATCCTGGTGATCTTGTGTCATGTCTTTTTCGTTTATTGTGCGGGCGAAAACCGTAATTCCCGCTGTTAGGACTTTCAGAACTTTCTGTAGTTTCAAGTCCCTGGCTCTGACTGAGGCTCCGACATGTTGTCAAATACACTGGTTGACACTGGGAACATTCAGTGTTTTGCAGTTCCCTGGTGGTAAGTGTCTTGCTGTGGTGTCCAATAATGCCTTTCCTTATAGCTGGTTGAATGACAAGTAGTCGATACTTGCAGCTATTTTAGGTTCCAGGTTTTGGCCAGTTTGGTCGGGTTGAATAAACTGGGACACCATATCCAATAGGTTTTCTTGCACCCCATGTGCACTAGGGATATGTTCTGCACCCCTCTTCAGGGTCAGCCCAGAATTGACCCCCTGTACTCCCCTCTGATGAGGGAGAAACACTGTGCAGCCCTACAAGAGGTACTGCTGTAGGACTTACTAGCTGCCCACTGTGACTAGTCGCCATCTCCCTGAGCCTGTCACTTTGGAATACTTGCTCCAACAGCCGCTCCAACTGGCTCCAATGCTCTCGGGCACTGGCCACTCACGGCTGGTCCAGTTCCTGCAGCCGCTCCAACCGGCTCCAATGCTCACGGGCACTGGCCGTCGCGGCTGCTCCTGAAGTCGCTCCTGCTTCAGTTCCTGCAGCCGCTCCAACCGGCTCCAATGCTCACGGGCACTGGCCGTCGCGGCTGCTCCTGAAGTCGCTCCTGCTCCAGTTCCTGCAGCCGCTCCAACCGGCTCCAATGCTCACGGGCACTGGCCGTCGCGGCTGCTCTTGTTCCCCGCTCCCAGCCGCTCCAACCGGCTCCAATGCGTACGGGCACTGGCCGCTCGCGGCTGCTCCTGAAGCCGCTCCAACCGGCCCCAATGCTCACGGGCACTGGCCGCTCGCGGCTATTCAGAGTCGGACTCATCGGAGTCAACGACTCTGTTAGTTTTTTGCTTCGCTCTACCGCCCGGCCGTGGCCGGTGCGGGAGCGAAGTCGGGCACAGCTGTTCCCATTTCGGGTGATTGGCGTGCCGTTGGCTGCTGCTGCTGGCTGCCCGCAACTCCGCAGTTCTCCCCCGCCAGCTTTTTCGCAGCCTTCGTGGATCTGGTCCATGTCTCCACCTGTAAGGTAAGTGGAAGGAACGCAGAGTCTTCTTGCCTGCTGTTCCCGACTTTCATATTCTGCCGCTAAGGGGAACGTCGTTCCCCCTGCTGTGACTCGTTGCAATGCGTGTAGCGATATGACACGCATGCGTCCTGGCGGGGTTCTTCACGTAGTCACTCACGTGACTCCGAAGTAAAATTTGTTTTTTGAGGTAAAACCACAGATGTGATGCAGAAAACATGACAGCCAACTTGTTCATAGCAAAGATCTCTGAAACCCCAGTGTGATATTGATCAGTTAATCAAGCTAATCAGGTAATAAGAATGGGAATGAGGAGCTGCGGTTTCCTCTATAAAACATATGAAGACACAGCAGAGGATATCTGAAAAGAGGATCATCCAATCAACTTCGATCTCAATATTGTGCACAACAAATACTGTTAACTTGATTATAATTTGCTGATATATGGACGGAGTGTTTGAGGCCATGGACAGTGGCATTTGGAAAGGTAAGCATACAGACTTTGGTTCTCAGGAATTGGCTAGTGATGTTCTGAGGCACAAATATTGGAAATAGCATGGGAAATATTGCTCACACATCTTCCGAACTGGGAGTTTTTAACTGTATGTCCACATAAAAAGAGAGATGGGATCTTGGATTAACATCTCCTCTGAAAGATGTTAAAAATAAATGGTAAATACCGAAATGAGCTCATGCAAATTCTCAGATTGTCTGACTTGTTTTATTTTATTATGAGATCCACTGCTACATTCCCAGGTAACCCAGAATAACACATGTGACACCAGTATAACCTTGAATGTAACTAACAGTGCGTTTATTCACCAGAGGGCCAGTGGGGCTCAGATAATAATGTGTAATTACTCGATAGTGGAATTAGGATAAGACATTTACATGGTTGCAGAAACACTGTAACATTGCAAGGTGGACTAAAATGCTGGAGAAATTCAGCAGGTGAGGCAGCATCTATGGAGCGAAGGAAATAGGCAACGTTTCGGGTCGAGATCCTTCTTCGGACTGATGTGAGGGTGGGGGGGCAGGGAGGGGGGGCGGGAAGAAGAAAAGGAAGATGTGAAGACAGTGGAGACACAGCAGAGGGTATCTGAAAATAACCTATCTGCCTCACCAGGATTGCCGAACCTCGCCGCCTCACCGGCCATCCGCTGACCGGGACCTCCTGCGCATCGCCCGCTGACCCGGACTCCACTCCCCGCGGTCCTCCACCATCGACGCCACCATCGACTCCACCGACCCTCGCCACTCCACCGCTCTCCAGCAGGTCGCAGCCGTCGCCTTACCTGAGTCCAAGGATCAGCATCGGGCCTGAAGTCTCCACGCTGCAGACTCTGACATCATGGGCTCTAACTGTGCTGGGTCCTAGAGCTAGTCCCCCTGACACAGGAAACCTTAGTGGTTGTTCCACTGGGTCTTCCCCTTCCCCCTCAAACCATGTGACCCCAGCTCTTCCCCACCCACACTATAGTCTTCATATCCACTTCCTCCCTGACCACCCACCACTCCCCCACCAGACATCCTCTCACCTGCCTTCCTCCAGCCCCAAGCCCCATCCTTGCCCTGTGTTCACCATCCCCCCTGACCTCCCCCTCTCTGATACTGAACAGTCTGTCCTCAGCAGAGGCCTCACCTTTGTTCCGCTCCGTCCCCATCTCAATGAGTTCCGCACCCGCCACGATGTGGAGCTCTTCTTCCGTCGCCTCTGCCTCAAAGCGTTCTTCCATGGGATGGAGTCCTCGCCCCGCAGTGATGACCCCTTCTCCCATCTCCAACAGATCCCCTCCTCTTGGACTCCCCCTCATGACCATCTACCGGCTTTAAACCTTTTTATTTTAAACTGCTGGCGGGACATCAACCGCCTCAACTTCTCCACTCCCTTGTCTCACTCTAACCTCTCCCCCGCTGAACGTACAGCCCTCCACTCACTCTGCAACAACCCAGACTGGGTGATCAAACCTGCCGACAAGGGAGGTGCCGTGGTAGTCTGGCACGCTGATCTCTACAAGGCTGAGGCAACGCGCCAACTCTCAGACACCTCCTCCTACTTATCCTTGGACCATGACCCCACAGACGAGCACCAGGCCACTACCTCTAGCACCATCACTGACTTCATCACCTCCGGCTCCCTGCCCGCCCGAGCCTCCAACCTCATCGTTCCCCAGCCCTGCGCGACCCGGTTTACCTTCTCCCCAAAATCCACAAACCTGACTGTCCTGGCAGACCCATTGTTTCTGCCTGTTCATGTCCTACCGAACATATTTCCACATACCTCGACTCCATCCTATCCCCCGGGTTAAATCCCTCCCTACCTATGTTCAAGACACCTCACACACTCTTCGTCTACTCCAGGAGTTCCGTTTTCTAGGCCCCCATTCCCTCATCTTCACCATGGATGTCCAGTGACTCTACACCTCCTCCCCCACCAGGAGGGTCACAAAGCCCTGCGTTTCTTCCTCGAACGCAGAACCAACCAATCTCAGTCTACTGATACTTTCCTCCGCATAGCGGAGCTGGTCCTTACCCTTAATAATTTTTCATTTGACTCCTCCCATTTCTGCCAAATACAAGGGCATGGGCCCTAGCTATGCCTGTGGCTTTGTAGGGTACGTCGAACAATCCTTGTTCGAGGCGTACCATTGCCCTATCTCCGAACTCTACCTCTGCTACATCGACGACTGCATTGGTGCTACCTCCTGCACCCACACACAACCCACTGACTTCATCCATTTCACCACTACCATCCAGCACAAATACACCTGGATCATTTCTGACATTTCCCTACCATTTCTTGATCTCACTACCTTCATCGCAGGTGATAGAATACTGACCGACATCCACTATAAACCCACTGACTCCCATGGCTATCTGGACTACACTTCTTCTCACCCTGCTTCTTGTAAGGACTCCATCCCCTACTCCCAATTCCTTCCTCTACGCCGTATCTGCACCCAAGATGAGGTGTTCCACACCAGGGCATTGGAGATGTCCTCATTCTTCAGGGAGCGGGGGTTCCCCTCTTCTACTATAGATGAGGTTCTCACCAGGGTCTCTTCTATACCCTGTAACTCTGCTCTCATTCCCCATCCCCCTACTCATAACAAGGGCAGAGTCCCCCTTGTCCTCACCTTCCACCCTACCAGCCGTCACATACAACAAATAATCCTCCACCATTTTTGCCACCTCCAACGTGATCCCACCACTTGCTACATCTTCCCATCTCCTCCCCTGTCTGCTTTCCGCAGAGACCGCTCCCTCCGTAACTCCATGGTCAATTCGTCCCATCCCACCCGAACCATCCCCTCTCCTGGCACTTTATCTTGCAACCGCAGGAAATGCTACACTTGTCGCTTCACCTCCCCCCTTGACTCCATTAAAGGACCCAAGCAGTCTTTCCAGGTGCAGCAGAGGTTCACCTGCACCTCCTCCAACCTCATCTATTGCATCCGCTGCTCTAGATGTCAGTTGATCTACATCGGTGAGACCAAGCATAGGCTTCGCGATCACTTCGCCCAACACCGGTGGCTCAGCACTTCAACTCCCCCTCCCATTCCGAATTCGACCTTTCTCTCCTGGGCCTCCTCCATGGCCAGAGTGAGGACCACCGTAAATTGGAGGAGCAGCACCTCATATTTCGCTTGGGCAGTTTGCACCCCAGCAGTATGATCATTGACATCTAATTTCAGGTAGTCCCTACTTTCTCCTCCCTTTCTCAGCTCTCTCTCGGCCCACTGTCTCCACTTCTTCCTTTTCTTCTTCCCGCCCCCCCCCCCCCCCACCTTCACATCAGTCTGATGAAGGGTCTCGACCCAAAGCTTTGCCTATTTCCTTCGCTCCATAGATGCTGCCTCACCCGCTGAGTTCCTCCAGCATTTTTGTCTACCTTTGATTTTCCAGCATCTGCAGTTCCTTCTTAAACACTGTAACACTGCACAACATTTTTAAATGACCGTTGATTCCAAGGCAACGACAACCATGCAATCAATGCTCGCTCCTAAGGTTTCCCTGTCAATTTAAAGCTGTTTGGCTTACATTGACATATCTCCAGTGATTGCCGGAAAAGTTATGTGAAACTTAAAAGTTGAAGGTAGTTGTGATTATGACAGTGACACATTTGAATAAGGAGAAATTTCACACTGACATCTTGCGTGATATTTTGTTTGACTCTATAGTACCTGAGTACGCGCTTCTCTGCATGTGAGTTTAGGGACCTTGGAGAATTCAGTTCAGCATTCTTGTGCCCCAAAGACACATACAGTAGGTATAGGAAGGAGACAGATACTGTAGGTAGGAAGTCATTTAGCCCCTGGATTTGCCCCGTGGTTTAATAAGAACATGACTGATCTTCTCCGTCCTGCCTCCATCCATCTATACGCCTTTCATTTCTTAATATCCACAAATTTTTAATTCTTGGATTCATTTATGTTTAATGGATATATTTATTATTCCTGCTTTGAAAATCATTAGTTTTTACTGTTATCCCTTAACTCACACTGGCTGGAGCTGAATGTGAGGGCTTATTTCAAGTTAAGTCAAGTTTAGTCAGTTTCTTATTTCCCCTTCCCTTCACACTGTCAGATTGGCCTTTATGATTAGCTGCAAATGGAAAGTTGACCTTTATAGCAAGGACTTAGAGGTGTAAAACAAAATGTAATTCAACTTTACAAGACATTAGGAAGACCACCCCATGTCATGTCGAGGACAGAAAATGACATTTCCAGTACCTTTAGGTCTTACGTAAGATTTCAAATCAGATCTTTTTATTTTAGCCGTTTATAGGATACTAGACCAAGTGCAGATCCGTCTGCTCCCCCAACGCAAGATTCCACCACTCACCCGTTCCCCCAATGCAAGCCGTCCCCCCAACACAATATTGCCACACTCAGTAGGGGAGTAGAGAGGGAGGGGAGAGGGATGGGGAGGGGGGTAGAGAGGGAGAGGGTTAAGGGAGAGGGAGGGGGGTAGAGGGAGGGTGGCCCTAGCTGTAGACTGCATCTGTCTGCTCGGCCGACACCTGGGCTCCAGTGCAGGCCCCGATTTCATCTCCGGGCCCGTCCTTGACCCTCGACCCAGGCTCGTCCTTGGTTCCAGTGGCGACTTCTTTGTCGGACCCGGTCACGGCCCCATTCCAAGCCCCGGGCTCGGCCCTCACTCCCAGCGCCAGGCTCGGCTCCAGCCCAGGTGGTGCCCGCTCGGCCCGCGGCACCACCCTCCCCACCAGGTACTGGGCGGGCGTTGGGTGTTGGCATCGGGCGCCAGCGGCCGCTGCCGCTCCTCGTTCACCATGAGCGCTGGAGTGCCCCTTCCTCCCGGAGTGTCCCGTCCTGCCTTGTGAGAGCATTGTGGCATAACTCAGATTTTTTTTTTCCCGAAATGCGTGAGTTTTTGGGGCTGTTGTTAAAGGAATAATAACTTCGGAAATATAGGTGGGAATGCGACAGGAAGATGTTTATCACCACAACGGGAAAAATGTGAGTTAGGATATGTGAAAATCGGAAGGCTGTGGCCTAGCGTTTGGAAGAAGATAGGAAAAGCATATTGACACAACCTGGGCACATCATCGGCACAAACAAGACAAAGACTTTTAGTTATATAGTGATAGGGGTTGATGACAAGAGGATTTAGTTATTGCCCATCTTTAACTATCCTTGAATGCAAAATATAGTTATTGCTTACTTGGAGAAGAACAGACCAGATAAGGATGGAAAGTTTTCATTCCCTGTAAACCTGGTTTGCTTTTACAACAATCCAAGCTCTGTTGATCTGATATTCCACAGATATCTGCTGAGCCTTATTCCTAATTCAGTCAAAATATTTATTTTAGTAGTACCTTTAACGTGGAAAAGTAAACTAAGGTTTTTTATTATGTATCATATTCAAATTATTATTTCTCAGCTAAGGGTTTTCTTTCTTCACTTCAGCACTAGATAGGCTGAACCCAACACGTAGCATCTCACTGAATGAGACGATTAAAATGTTGGCAAGTATGTTAGCTTGTTACAGGTGTAAAAGTATTGCTAATTTAACTGATGTCTTTTATTAATTTAAACCTGGCATTATTTTCCTGATAGTTTTCTGGACCGTTTTGGTTCAAGCCAGAAGCCCTCATCACATTCTTCTCACCCATTCCCCTCACCACATCTTTCTCTTATGCCTGTTGCACAAAGTCCATCACAATGTGTATGCCATAGATCTCCATTGTCTTCACTTCTTCTGGGGTTTAGCATTAAACCAGTAATTGTTTCTCTTCTTCATTGCTCTGACTAAATGGAGAATCTAAGAAACTGCAGACATTGGCCTTACAAAATCTCCCTGTAGCTTACCATTTTAACTCTTCTTTCCATTCACATCCCAACCATTCTGTGGGCCTCCTGCATGTGAGGACACGTGCAAACTGGAGGAACAGTATATCATATTCTCCAATTTAAGGTAACTAACCTAAAAACAACACTTTCCTCCCATGCCCTCTTCCCTGTGCCCCATCTGGATGTGTATCCATTTCTCCCTTTCTGCTTCCCCCTCCCTTGCACCTATATTACATACTATGGCTTCACAATTCTCACCTGTTCCAACCTTATCTCACATTGTTTGTTTTCCATCACTGGCTTTTGTCCACCATCCGTTGATCAACCCCCCTCCCCCCTCACCTGCATACACCTATCACTCATCAGGCATGGTTTTGCCCCTCCTCTCTTCCAGTTTTCTCCCCTGCCCGAGCGCAATCAGTCTCAGGAACGGTTCCGAGCCAAAACATTGCCTAGCCATGTTCTCCAGAGATGCTGCTGCAGATTACTCCAACACTTTGTGCCCTTTTATCTCATATTGATTTACATTGATGTAAATGTAATTAGCAGACAATATTTATGTGTAGGGAGGAACTGCAGATGCTGGTTTAAACCGGTCAGACACAAAATCCTGGAGTAACTCAGTGGGACAGGCAGCATCTCTGGAGAGAAGGAATGGGTAACGTTTTGGGTTGAGACCTTTCTTCAGACCCTGCTTCTCGACCCGAAATGTCACCCATTCCTTCTCTCCAGAGATGCTGCCTGTCCCGCTTAATTTACTCCAGCAATTTGTGCCAGTAGTTATGAATGTGTTTAGTACGGTAACCATTGATAAGCTTCTCCCCATGACATCCTATGATGTTGTGCCTTGATGTGTAACATGCCTAAAGTCTGGCACTATTGGCAACTTGTTAAAAACATAGAGGTCTGATGAGAGGACTTCCACCTTATACATTAAAATGGTTAATATCTCCACAAAATGTTGCTTAATCATCTGAGTATTTCCAGCATTTCATCTTTTGCTGTTGGATTTCATGCAACCAATACTATATTGCTTTTTTAAGGATAAATTAGTGCTGTTAATAAAAAACTTGGTGAAAGAGTAGGTTTAGGAAGCATCATAGTGAAGGAATGAAAGCTGGAGAAATGAAAGATTCAGACAGAGAATTAGAACTTAGAACATGGACAACTGGGGGATTGGTTGCCAATGGTGTAGTCATTAAAACTGGTTGCACAGAAGGTCAGAAATATATCTCTGTCTTTAATAGAATTGATTTTACCTCAATTGACAATGAATAATACTGGACTTTTACCCTGTTTGTATTGTCAATGCTGCATGATTTTTATTTGTTTTGGGATCAAGATGGTTCAAGCTTCATGTGATCCCTTCGAATTCATACTGACAGATGGCCCCAAGTCAGATTATCTGTTAAAAGGTCTTCAATTACTGTCTCAGTGTTTGTTTTGACAGTCCCCCCCCCCCCCCCCCCCCCCCCCCCCCTACGTTGTATTGGTAGAGAGATTCACATTAGGCTCTCCATGCAGTATGAAGTGAATCAGATTGTATAGTGCAATTCTAAATCTGTGGGACAAGCACATAACTGAACATCATTTATGTTGGATTTACAGGAGCATATTAGCTACCAGCTGGCAGCTGTTGTTTAAACGGGGCTCAGAAAAATGTTTTCAGCAATTCTAGCAATAGCTTATGCTAAGATCAAGTTTCTAAATGTTTCAATTTGACTGCCTTAGTTTAGTTTATAAATGCAGTGTGGAAACGGGCCCTTCAGCTTACCAAGTCCACGCTGACCGTTGATCACCTGTACATTAGTTCTATGTTATCCCACATTTACATCCTACATACTAGGGTCAATTTACAGAAGCCAATTAGCCTACAAACCTGCACTTCTTTGGGATGTGGGAGAAAACTGGAGCTCCAGGAGAAAATTCACGCAGTCACAGGTAGAACGTACAAACTTGATCGAGCGATCAAACCTGGGACTCTGGCGCTGTGAGGCAGCAGCTCTTACACTGCACTACTGTGCTATTCCAATTCATTCCAGACATTTCGAACAAAAGGTGCATTCTTGCAGAGATTACGAGCTAGAAAATTAAGCCAAAGTTTGAGGGAGGTCTCCTTGGCTCACAGTCCACACAATATAGCTTCTTACTGTGACTGCAGGATTCCGCAAGCTGCCTCTGCACCTGGAGGAATTCTTTAAATGGCACAGAAATGAGCAACTGTTCCACAAATGCTCCAAATAATAGTAACAAAGACTGTTGCCGTTTGATCCATTGTGTCTCTACCCGTTCTTAGGTAGAGTTGTCCAATTAGTAATCTTCTCCTGATTTTTACCCACAGTCAGACACATTTTAAAATATATTTATCCAGCTTATCTGTTACAATTATGTTGGAATTTGCTTCCACCCCCTGAGGTTATTATGTACACAAAGCACATGCATTGATTCCATGATATATGATGAGCATACAACATAGAATATACAGCATGGGAATACGAGTATATAAATACAGCCCTTTGACCTACAATGTCTGTGCCGACTCCGCTATTTTTAAGAGCCCTATCTAGCTCTCTCTTGAAAACATCCAGAGAACCTGCCTCCACCGCCCTCTGAGGCAGAGAATTCCACAGACTCACCACTCTCTGTGAGAAAAAGTGTTTCCTCATCTCCGTTCTAAATGGCTTACTAATTTTGCCCACTAATCTCCTATGTGGGACCTTATCAAATGCTTTCTGAAAGTCCAGGTACACTACATCCACTGGCTCTCCCTTGTCCATTTTCCTAGTTACATCTTCAAAAAATTCCAAAAGATTAGTCAAGCATGATTTCCCCCTCGTAAATCCATGCTGACTCGGATCGATCCTGTTACTGCTATCCAAATGTTCGGCTATCTCATCTTTTATAATTGACTCCAGCATCTTCCCCACCACTGAATTCAGGCTAACTGGTCCATAATTCCCTGTTTTCTCTCTCCTGCCTTCTTAAAAAGTGGGATAACATTAGCTACCCTCCAATCCACAGGAAATGATCCTGAGTATATAGAATATTCGAAAATTATCACCAATGCATCCATGAGTTCGAGAGCCACTTCCTTAAGTACCCTGGGATGCAGACCATCAGGCCCTGGGGATTTATCAGCCTTCAGTCCCATCAGTCTATTCAACACCATTTTCTGCCTAATGTGGATTTCCTACAGTTCCTCCGTCACCCCAGATCCTCTGGCCACTACTATATCAGGAATATTGTTTGTGTCCTCCTTAGTGAAGACAGATCCAAAGTACCTGTTCAACTCATCTGCCATTTCCTTGTTCCCCATAATAAATTCACCTTTTTCGGTCTTCAAGGATCCAACTTTGGTCTTAACTAATTTTTTCCTCTTCACATACCTAAAGAAGCTTTTACTATCCTGCTTTATATTCTTGGCTAGCTTACCTTCGTACCTCATCTTTTCTCCCCGCATTGTCTTTTTAGTTATCTTCTGTTGTTCTTTAAACATTACCCAATCCTCTTGCTTCCCGCTCATCTTTTCTACGTTGTACTTCTTCGCTTTTATTTTTATACTGTCCCTGATGTCCCTTGTCAGCCATGGTCGTCCCTTTCTCCCCTTGGAATCTTTCTTCCACCCAGGAATGAACTGATCCTGCACCTTCTGTATTATTCCTAGAAACACCTGCCATGTTTGTTCCACTGTCATCCCTGCTAGTGTATCTTTCCAGTCAGCTTTGGCCAGCTCCTCCTCATGGCCCCATAGTCCCCTTTATTCAACTGCAACACTGACATCTCCGATCTACTCTTCTCCCTCTCCAATTGTAGATTAAACCTGACCATGTTATGGTCACTGCCTCCTAATGGCTCATTAACCTCGAGGTCCTTTATCAAATCCAGTTCATTACATAACACTAAATCCAGAATTGCCTTCGCCCTGGTAGGCTCCAATACAAGCTGTTCTAAGAATCCATCACAAAGGCACTCTACAAAGTCACTTTCTTGGGGTCCAGTACCAACCTGAATTTCCCAGTCTACCTGCATGTTGAAATCTTCTATAAAACCACAGCATTACTTTTGCTACATGCCAATTTTAACTCCTGATTCAACTTGCGCCCTATGTCTAGCCTACTGTTTGGGGGCCTGTAGATTAGTCCCATTCGGGTATTTTTACCCTTACAATTCCGTAGTTCTATCCATACTGACTGCACATCTCCTGTTTCAATGGCACCCCTTGCAAGAGACTGAATTTAATAATTATAATATATTTTATTGTCATTGCACGTCAGTGCAACGAGATTTAGTATGCAGCTTCCAACCGATGAAAAAGAAAAGTAAAATAAATAAATAAGCTGTGTGTCGTGACCATCCGAGGGAGACAGTCCAGGGGGGGTGGGGGGCACTCAGCAGGGCCGGTTCAGAGCCGCTATAGCTCTTGGAATAAAGCTGTTTCTGAGTCTGGAGGTTCGGGCATAGAAGGCCTTGTAACGTCTGCCGGAGGGAAGTAGTTCGAACAGACTGTTACAGGGGTGTGATGAGTCTTTATGGATGCTTACGGCCTTCCTGAGGCACCGTGTGTGGTAGATGTCCTCCAAGGCTGGTAGCTCTGTCCCAATGTTTCATTCCTCACCAACAGGGCAACACTACCCCCTCTGCCCACCTGTCTGTCTTTTCGATAGGAGGTATATCCTTGAATATTCAGTTCCCAGCCCTGGCCCACTTGCAGCCATGTCTCAGTAATTCCCACAACATCATACTTACCAGTTTCTAACTGAGCCTCAAGTTCGTCCACTTTATTCCTTATACTTCACGCATTCATATACAGCACGTTGACCTCTGTATGCCACCATTATATCTGCCTCTACCATCATACCTGCCTCCACCATCATACCTGCCTCCACCATCATACCTGCCTCCACTATCATACCACCACCCCTGGCTGCCTGTTCTAAGCATCGGCATGATCAAGCATAATAGCAAATATATTTTGGTATTACATTCAGTGAGGTTTTAAGCTGAGCAATATTTAGCCGAACAGGTGCAGGCCAGTGCTTTTGCTCCACTTGCAGTAAACAATCTGCTGAAGGAACAGGTCATGCAGCATCTGAGCGAGGGAATGGACTTGACGTTTCGGGGTAGTACTCTTCATCTGGACTGAAAGAGTAGAAGAGAGACAAGATACATAACTAAAACTCTGATCTTGTGCTCTTCCGGTTTGCATGGTCTTTCTATTTGCGTAAAAACTGAACGCGATAGCACTACGATTTTTCTCCAGCTCACTCATCGTTCTCCTGTGCTGCGAGTGCACCAAGTTTTGTTCTGATCGGTGGTCTATTGTAAAAGTTAGCGAGGTTTAAACATTTTTTAAATGCGCATGCGCAGATCAATCTCCTCTCCTGCCAGTCAGTGCCACATGGATTGGTTTCTTCTCCAGTCACTCCGCGGGTCAGTCCGCACCCTCCTGTTGCCAAACGGAAGGCAGAGAATCTGATTCCAGCAGAGGAGAACGTCCAGCGATCAGTGCCCGCAGTGAATCCTCATCGCACCGCCAGTTTCAGCCCCTTCCCCTCTAGTCCCCCTTGCTGGCTCCTGTCCCCCTCCCCTGTGATACCCCCCTTTCCTACACAACCCCCGTCTTTTTTCCAAGCTCTCTCCCTCCCACTCACACACCACCCCCGCCCACACACACCCTCCCCCGGCCCACACCCCCTCCCCCACCCCCACCCCCCACCGCCCAGACAACCCCTCCCTTGCAACCCCCTCCTCGCCCACACTCCCCCCCCCCACCCACACACCCCCATCCCCCTACAACCACACCCCCCTCAGTTGGGGCTATGGGTGAGTGGCGGAATGTTGCATTAGGGAACGGGTTGCGTTGGGGGAATGGGTGAGTGGTGGAATATTGCATTGGGGAATGGGTTGCAATGGGGGACTAGGCTCCCGTGTGACTGGGATGTAACAGGTCCTCGTCTTAGTCTTGTTTCTTCATAAAAGCCTTAATGCTATCGGTCATGGCATATTTTAGATGTTTTTGGGTTGAGCCATTAATGGGGCAAAATACATACACCTGAATTCCTGAATGAATTTGTCAGGGACTACCTTAAATTTATCTCCACAGGAAGCATTTTCCTATAACATCAACTTTACAGGTCGATCATTCCTTATACACTGCAAGGGCCCTTGCACTCATTAGGAAAGTGTAGGGACAGGCAGTGTTTGTCATGCTGTGATAGATATTCTACAAGATACCATACCCTTACTATTTGAGCTTAATATAGTATGAACGCCAAAGATATTTATTATTCTGAATAACACATGGGCAGAAACCATTACTAATAAGACTCAGGAAAGCAAATCAAAGGCATAAGATTTATATGCTTGATAAGTGCACTGAACAAGAATCTGGCATATCCTATTATCATTTGATGGAGGTCATTTTGGCAGCTGATACCCCAACTTTATTTTTGATAACCAAGTCAGATGACTTTCATTTAGAGATATTTTTTGCATGACTGAAACTGCTATGAGGTCAATAACATGAAAATGCAGTTTAAATAATGAAAATTGACAAAGTCTCATACATGCTTTTCTTTTAATTTAATACCTTTGTTTTTGTGCTTCCTTTTTGCTTTATAGCATGAGTATGAGGTTTGGATCAGTAGTACTTGCTGCCTGGCCCTTATGCCCCTGTCCCACTTAGGAAACCTGAACGGAAATCTCTGGAGACACCTTGGTGAACGGCTGCTAGCCAGCAGCCGTCCGTTTTAAATTCGTTTTTTTTATAGTTTTTAGTGAGTCCTGTTTTTTGTTTGTAGGGGATATGGTCTTTTTAATGTGGGGGGTAGGTGTAAACTTTATTTCTAGGTCCCTACCTGGTCGGTGTGGCAGCCTTTTCTCCGGGCTGCCCGTCGACCCGTCCTCGTGACCAAAGATCTTATAAGATCTTTGCTCGTGGCCTACCAGCGGGCTTGGAGCGCCGTTTCCTGGCGGGGACCGCCCAGCACCTCGGCCTCGGCGGCGGCACAGCGTTGGAGCGCTGGAGTGGAGCGGAGTGGAGCGGGCGATGCCTTGCCTGGGTCGCCGCGCTGGAGCGACGCGCTGGAGCTCTGGCGAGCTGGACCGCCGAGAGCAACATCTCCGGGCTGCGGGTCTGCGGAGCGGAGAGGCGGCGTGTGGAGAGGTGGCAGTGCGGAGATGCGGCGCCGACTTTTTTATCGGGAGCCTGGGAGCTCCAAACCGGCGCGGCCTTGTTGGCTTCGGCAGCCGCGGGCTCCAACCAGGAAGCGGCCGTTCCAGGTGGCCCAGCCGCCGAAAGGACTCTCCCGACGCCGGGGCAAGACCACCCGGTGAGAACGGCCCGGGACATCGGGCCTCCGTAGAGGCAATTGCGGTGGCCTCAATAGGCCTGACTTTGGGGTGAACATGGGGTGGGGACTGGACATTGTGCCTTCCTCCACAGTGCTATCCACTGTGGGGGGATGATTTTTTTGTCTAATTGTAGTCCTGTAGGTCTGTGTCCAAGATGGCTGCCATGAAGAGAGAGTGGACGCTGGCGCGCTTTGGCTGCCGCTGCTCTCTCTTCACACTGTGTTTTTGATTTTCTGTTTTTGGATTGAATTCTGTTTTTAATTTGTGTCTCTGTGATGTCTTTATTACCTGTTATATTCCGATTATATGTTTTTATTCCGATTACTATGTAAGGTGTCCTTGAGATGTCTGAAAGGCGCCCATTAAATAACATTTATTATTATTATTATTAATGAGATTGCTAATACCTTAAGAAACGGTGTCATATACGTAAGTTTCGCAACATTGCAAGGATCCTGCTTCAGGCTTGTTTGAATGGTGGTTGCCACAAGAAACAGGTATGTTTATTTCCTGCTTCTGGCCAAAGGAAATTATCCAATACTGACAGACCAAACAGGTAACTACTCAGGGATGTGGATTTAAGTTCAATGATGGACAGATTGGAGCACAGTTTAAGAAATTAGATTAGAAGGATTTGAAAAAAAATTGCTTATCATCCCAAGATGTGAGGTTCAGAAATTATCTCTCTGAAAAGGGGTTGTAGGTAATGAGACAGCGCCCCCTGCCTTGGATGCCGCTCTGATCTCTATCACTGGCTGACAGGCAAGGAGAGGCCGACCCCTGGCATCATTGGTAACGACTGGGTCCTATTTGAGTCATAGAGTGATACAACGTAGAAACAGGCCCTTCTACCCAACTTGCTCAGACCAGCCAACATATCCCATCTACACCAGTCCCAACTGCCTGTATTTGGCCCACATCCGTCTAAATCTGTCGTATCCATGTACAATACCTGTCTAAATGTTTCTTAGCCTGTGAATGACCTGTTTCCTTTATCATCATTACGTTTTTGCATATCTTTCATTCATTGTTCTTTATCTCTCCACATCACCATCTACATCTCTTGTTTCCCTTATCCCCAACCAGTCTGAAGAAGGGTCTTGACCCGAAACGTCACCCATTCCTTCTCTCCAGAGATGCTGCCTGTCCCGCTGAGTTAATCCAGCATGTTGTGTCTTTCTTTGCTCTAAATGTTTATTAACTTAGATGACATTGGATTGGAGGGAGGGGATGGGAGTGAAAGGGAGAGAAAGTGGGGAGCCTCCCTGTCCCTTCCATGTGTTCCAGACTGAGCCATGGGGACAAATCTGAAACCACCAACTGCAATGTGCAGTCAGGACTGGGCTGCCCGGAAGAAGCCCTAGACTATTAGCCTTCTACTGAGGCTAAGAATTAGTGGCTGGGGCACGCCCACGACACACCAGTGCCTCTTCCTGTCCCATGAACAATGAGGAACTGCGCCCAACACTGAGGCAAAGACTGAGCCACCAGGATAATGCAGAGACCACGAACGCCTCTTCTCGAGACAAGGGTGGAATTGCAAGGAGAAGCTTGAGATTGCCACACCGCCTTCGAAGACTAGGTCTAAGCTACCGGGGGAAGCTTAGATCGCCAGCACCACTGCACAAGTACCCTGACAGTGAGGGAAAGTGCCCCCTTGTACCCCTGGACTATCTTACCCCTGTAAAACAAATACATCATGTGAGTTCATAACACTGTGACTGTCGGTGTGGTCATGGCCGAACCTGGCATCATCCCCGAAGCCACAGTAGAAAACAATATCATGTTCAAAAGGTTTCTGAATAAGTAGAACATTAACAAACCTCGGAACAACCTAAGTAACCCTGCATTTGTTCAAACAGAATTCAATGGTGAATATTCTCCATTCACTACATAATGTCCTTAATTTCTTTTGATACCTCGGCCTAGTACATTCAGCAATACCTGATGCTACTGATACAATTATTTTGACCTGCAATTTGCATTCACCGATCTTGACCATTAGTATGAGGTAACTGAATATCTTTGGGCACCTTATCTTGGTCTTCCAGTCTAGACTATTATTATCCATCACGATCTGCCTTCACTGCCATGATTCCTTATGCCTTCCTTTGGTACAGAACACTTTTGCAGCCTCCTCTATTAAGAGATTTAATGTAGTGTTCAAAATCTGTAGCCTGTTTACTCCCATCTTTAGTTTAGTTTAGAGGTACAGTCTGGAAACAGAAACTTCCACCCACCAAGTCCAAGCTGACCACTGATCACCTGTTCACGCAGTTCCATGATATCCCACTTTAGCAGCCGCTCCATACACAGCAGGGACAATTTACAGAGTCAATTAACCTACAATCTCTCAGGTCTTTGCCATGTGTGAGGAAACGATAACACCAAGAAGAAACCTACAAAGTCACAGGGAGAATGTGCAAATTCCACACAGACAGCACCCAAGGTCAGGATTGAACCCCGCCCGGTTAGTTGTGCTGTGAGGCAGCAGCTCTACCAGCTATGCCAAAGTGGGGTTGTTTTTGTCTTTCTCTGGTCAAATTCAGCTGTTACAATTAAATGTACCTCCATTTTAAGAGGTTTATGCTTTCTGTGAGGAGTACATTGGCTATATTTAAGAGGGAATTAGATGTGGCCCTTGTGGCTAAAGGGATCAGGGGGTATGGAGAGAAGGCAGGTACAGGATATTGAGTTGGATGATCAGCCATGATCATATTGAATGGCTCGAAGGGCCGAATGTTCTACTCATGCATCTATTTTCTATGTTTCTATGCTTACAAGCTGACTAGTCTTCCAAAGTTTTGATTTTGAAGCTTCCTATCGATGTATGCAGTAATCAAAAACACAGTTCGTTTCTGCTGCACACAGAAATTATCAGGCTATCTGATTATCAGGCTAGTGCAAAACTCTTCCAAATTGTAATCAATGACCACCAGATAATGATAATCCCTTATCTGTTTCCAGCCACAACCCAATTTATTGCCCAATTCAGACTTTATAACAGCATGACAATAATTTAATTATTTCATAACATTCTTACATCGAACTGAAAATGGCAAATTTGATGTAAATGTAATGCTGCCATAATGCAAACATGGGAATAAATCCTGGAGCCTTGAAATTATTTTAAAACTTTATGTCACGAGAAAGTAAAGAGACAATGTTTTATTATCATATGTCCCAGATAAAACAATGAAATTCTTACTTGCAGCAGCACAACAGAATATGTAAACATAGTACACCGTAAACAATATAATAAACGAGAGAGAAAAAAAAGACCAGTGTGTATATATACACATACTCACAAGTACACATATATATATAGATCATATGTACATATATATGTACACGCACACATACATACATACACACAAAAAACAAACAATATTAGTGCAATAATAACAATAATAGTCTATTGTACTAGTTCAGAGCTTATTTGAGATTGTAGTGTTTAATAGCCTGATGGATGTAGGGGTGAAACTGTTCCTGAACCTGGGCATTACAGTTTTCAAGCTCCTGTATCTTCCTCCCGATGGCAGGAGTAAAATGAGTTGGTGGCCAGGGAGGTGTGGGTCTCTGATGATGCTGGCTGCATTTTTGAGGCAGCGACTCTGGTAAATCCCTTCGATGGTGGGGAGGTTAGCACAGGTGATGGACAGGGCAGTGTTTACAACATTTCGCAGTTTTCTTCCCTCCTGGGCATTACAGTTGATGAACCAGGCCATGATGCAATCAGTCAATATGCTCTCTACTGTACACCGATAGAAGTTCAAGAGAATCCTCACTGACATACCGAATCTCCGTAATCTTAATAGACAATAGACAATAGGTGCAGGAGTAGACCATTCGGCCCTTCAAGCCAGCACCGCCATTCAATGTGATCGTGGCTGATCATTCCCAATCTGTACCTCGTTCCTGTCTTCTCCCCATATCCCCTGACTCCACTATTTTTAAGAGCCCTATCTAGCTCTCTCTTGAAAGCATCCAGAGAATCTGCATCCACCGCCGTCTGAGGCAGAGAATTCCACAGACACACCACTCTCTGTGAGAAAAAGTGTTTCCTCGTCTCCGTTCTAAATGGCTTACTCCTTATTCTTAAACTGTGGCCCCTGGTTCTGGACTCCCCCAACATCGGGAACATGTTTCCTGCCTTTAGCGTGTCCAAACCCTTAACAATCTTATATGTTTCAATGAGATTCCCTCTCATCCATCTAAACTCCACAGTGTACAAGCCCAGCTGCTCCATTCTCTCAGCATATGACAGTCCCGCCATCCAGGAAATTAACCTTGTAAACCTACCCTGCACTCCCTCAATAGCAAGAATGTCCTTCCTCAAATTAGGGGTACCAAAACTGCACACAATACTCCAGGTGTGGTCTCACTAGGGCTCTGCACAACTGCAGAAGGACCTCTTTGCTACTATATTCGATTCCTCTTGTTATAAAGGCCAACATGCCATTTGCTTTCTTCACTGCCTGCTGTACCTGCATGCTTACTTTCATAGACTGATATAAGGACCCCCAGATCCCGTTGTACTTCCCCTTTTCCCAACTTGACTCCATTTAGATAGTAATCTGCCTTCCTGTTTTTGCTACCAAAGTGGATAATCTCACATTTATCTGCATTAAAGTTCATCTGCCATGCATCTGCCCACTCATCCAACCTGTCCAAGTCACCCTGCATTTTAATAGCATCCTCCTCACAGTTCACACTGTCACCCAGCTTTGTGTCATCTGCAAATTTGCTAATGTTACTTTGAATCCCTTCATCTAAATCATTGATGTATATTGTAAATAGCTGCGGTCCCAGCACCGAGCCTTGCAGTACCCCATTAGTCACTGCCTGCCATTCTGAAAAGGACCCGTTAATCCCTACTCTTTGTTTCTTGTCTGCCAACCACTTCTCTATCCATGTCAGCACTCTACCCCCAATAGCATGTGCCCTAATTTTGCCCACTAATCCCCTATGTGGGAACTTATCAAATGCTTTCTGAAAGTCCAGGTACACTACATCCACTGGCTCTCCCTTGTCCATTTTCCTAGTTACATCTTCAAAAAATTCCAGAAGATTAGTCAAGCATGAATTCCCCTTCGTAAATCCATGCTGATTCGGACCGATCCTGTTACTGCTATCCAAATGTTCAGCTATCTCATCTTTTATAATTGACTCCAGCATCTTCCCCACCACCGATGTCAGGCTAACTGGTCTATAATTCCCTGTTTTCTCTCTCCCGCCTTTCTTAAAAAGTGGGATAACATTAGCTACCCTCCAATCCACAGGAACTGATCGTGAGTCTATAGAACATTGGAAAATTATCACCACGATTTCTAGAGCCACTTCCTTAAGTACCCTGGGATGCAGACCATCAGGCCCTGGGGATTTATCAGCCTTCAGTCCCATCAGTCCCAACACCATTTCCTGCCTAATCTGGATTTCCTTCAGTTCCTCCGTCACCCCAGATCGTCTGGCCACTACTATATCAGGAAGATTGTGAAGACAATCCTTCAATCCTTAGTGAAGACAGATCCATAGTACCTGCCATTGTCATCCTGTCATCTGCCATTTCCTTGTTCCCCATAACAAATTCACCTTTTTCGGTCTTCAAGGGTCCAACTTTGGTCTTAACTAATTTTTTCCTCTTCACATACCTAAAGAAGTAGACCTCAGGAAGTAGAAGCTTTGATGAGCTTTCTTTATCATTGCATCAGTGTGCTGGGTTCAGATCCATTTCGCTCAGGTTTATGGCTTGAAATTAGGCTTCTTTGTGAAGACCTCAATTGAACGATGACACTGTCTTGTACTTCCATGCTGAATTGACTTGTTAAGTCTGCCCAGCATTTACTGTTAATTGTAAAATTGATAACAATTTTCTTGACTGTAATTTCTAATCATTTGTTTATGAACATGGCATCTTAAGGCTGCAGTAGGGATCTATGACACCGCAACATGACTCATCATGAAAGCTGTCCCATTTTAGACATAGTCGTCCATTTTAGAAGCAGTGCCCTCAGTGTTGACCAATACTCTTCCCTTTCTCAATTTGGCCTCTGTGTTAGGCAAGGAACAAAGTCAGTGGCTCAGGTACACAGACTTTACCTTCTCGAAATTGTTTCTCATTGTAGGGACATCAATATTGTCATGATGAATTACATGTAGCTGCACAGAATCCTGCTGCTGTTACCAACCAGTAAGTAATGGAACAAATCAATACAATCTAAATCAGGACAGCCAAGTTTAACAAAACATGGGAGAGCAGTTCCATTTCCCTGGAGTATGGCATAAAAAACCCTTCCAAAATCTTCCGCCTTCTAATTTGAAGATTTTCTTTTTGCAAAAATAATTTACACACAAAGCTATATGAAATATCAGCTTAAAAGTGACAGTCAGATCTAGAAACAGCATTTCTAATGAGTTCCAAGAAATATGATGGATAACATTACGGCATTGAAGTACAGCAATAACACTTCCTTAACAATCTTTACAATGAAGAAATACCTTTCATATATTTTTCACTCTGCTGTAGATGAAAATGATTTATTCATTCAGATTTTATTTTATCAAGGGATGAATAATTGGATGGTCTCGAAAAGGTGTAATCAGTCAATTTAATAGTCAAAGAATATAAAGTGAAATATCAGCTGGACCAATAGAAAGTTCAGCAGCTGATTAAATGCAGAGGAATATTTTGTTGATGCATTTTTAGGAAACGTGCATTCTGATAGGGATCATGAGTACTTAACCATATTCTAACATATACAGTTGGAATGAATAACAATAGAATTCTGCATTTGAGATAGCCTTTAGAAATAAAAGTGCAGCGATCTATATTTAATTTAAATAAATCATCAATTCTTTTTTTCTCATATAATCTGAAGAACGGTTTTCTTGGATTTAACAGCCGAATAAAAGCTTTAAAAATGGGTGCTAATATTGCTTGCCTTCATTGGTTGGTGCACTGAATATAAATGTCCGGAAGTCATATTGTAGCTTTATAAACCTGTGCTTTAGCCACTATTGAAGTATTGAGTGTGGTTCTGGTCGTCCCTTTACAGGAAGGATGTGATAGGTGTGGAGCAAAGGCAGAAGAGGTTCACCATAATGCTACTTGGATTACAGTTTGTTATCTATAAGGAAATGTGGGACAAATTTGGATCATTTTCTCTGGAGTCTAAGAGGCTAAGGAGCAACCTGATAGAAGTATATAAAATGTTGAGGGGATACAGTCACAACCTTTTTTCCATGGTGGAAACGTCAACGACTATTGGGCATAGCTTTAAGGTCATAGGAGGAAAGTTTAATGAGGATGTTTTGATACAGAATGTGGTGGTACCTGGAACGTTGCCACGGGTGATGGTGGAAGTAACTTTTATATAGGCACATTAATATATAGGGAATGGAGGGATATGGATCATGTGCAGAGATTTAATAAACAGCTACATGATGGCACAGATCTTGTGGGCCAAAGGACCTGTTCTTCTGCAATATTCTTGTGTATTCTATGTTCCTTGTGAACCCTAGTGGGTTTTGCCCCATGTGCCAGTTTGATGATATATTGGTGGGTTCATTTGCTGCCGCAATCTACCTGTGGTGGAGGTAATTGCAGGGGTGCAGATAATTAAGTGGGGAATGGGACAGATAGGATTGCCCTGTTACAATGGGCAACGGCCTTCTCTCTGTCACGTTAACTAGGTTTTGAATGATGCTACGGGAGAATTTCCTCCACAGCTTTTCAGAAGATTAATCCTGAATGTGTTTGAGGAGGACATCATAACTTCAATCCGCTGTAACTCAATCTAATATAAATCTTACTGCGCGACAAACACCTTTGCCACTGTGTGCCAGCTCCCTTATAGGTAAACTGATTATGCCCATCCTACCTTAAATGATTTGTAGAAAATTAAAGAGAACAACTGATCACAGTTCTTAAAGGGCGATAAACATTTTTGTAGTACTGCTTAATTGAAAATGATAAAGTTGTAAAGACCACAGGCCTGCATGAAAGTTACTGAAGTAATGTACCTGAGCTGCAAATAATACCAGCATTGAAGTAAGAATCCCCACTCTTATTCCAGTTCCTTGCTACCTATTGCTAAACACAATGGCCCATATCTAAACTATTCACCTGTACCTCATTGCAGACAGTGGGCTTTGTCTCTGGAACAGATGCACCATAATGCTGAGAACTATATGTTGTATGTTATATTTCTAGTCCAACACCAGGTATGACTCTGAAGTCAGACAGCGCTATCGTGATAGGAGACTCTACAGTTTGGGGGACAGGAGAATCCAAATGGGATTCCAGGATGGTGTGTTGTCTCCCTGATGTTAGAGTCCAGGATATCTCACAGTGGCTGCAGGACATTCTCAGGAGGAGAGGGAGCAACTAGAGATTGTAATGCACATCTGTACCAATGACACAGGTAAGACAAAGAATGAGGTTCTGCAGAGTGAATATAAGAAAGTGGTTAGAAAGCAGAACCTCAAATGTGGTCATCTTTGAATCACTCCTAGTCCCACATGCTGGTGTGGACAGGAATAGAAGAGTAAGAGATGTGAATATGTGGCTGAGTTGGTGCAGGGGGCAGGTGTCCATGATTTGAATCATTGGCATCTCTACTGGTTAAGAAGAGACCTGCACCTGAACCGAAGGGGAATCAATATCCTGGGCTGGAGATTTGCTGATGCTATGTGGAAGGGTTTAAACTAGATTGGCAGTTGGGAGCGTTCCAGAGCAGAAATGAGGCAAATGAGGAAGAGGAGCAAATATTGTAGTTAAAGAGAGCAAAATTAACTGATCCATACTCCATGAATCCAGATAATAATTTGAAGCTTAAAACCTGCCAAGAAAAGCTAGCCCCAGAAGAATCCAGTCTTAGAGAGATGCAGCGTAGCGACAGATGCATTAGCCCACCGAGTCAGCACCATCCTTCTAAAAACATTTTGTTTGTCTTTTAAGAAATCAAATTCTACTGAGTTGCATGTACGAGTTTTATTGTACCTGTAATGTCAATATTGCCTTTAATGCCATAGATATTTGTCATCTACTTCCCTGAATTTCTCTTTCTGCTAATAAAGCAGCTCCAGTCATGCCCAGAGGCCACCCTCACCAAAATGAAGATACTGGCCCTTCGTTAAATTCTTGTGATCACTTAACGTGATCACAAGCTGCTGCAGGAATGTTGGTCCAGGTGTGGACTCTCACTCCTCCAAATCAAGGGTTAATCTTGTTCTTCAGGGGCATTTTGTTTGAATTGTTTGAATGGGCTTTCTTCCTTGCGAATAAAACATGCAGAGAACAGCATGTGAGGAAGATGAAAGGAAAAGGCATCAAGAGAACAGTATAATAAAATATAGAAGAAAGGGATGCAAAAATTCCAAGGTCTTATCAAACATTTTATTTCCCCAAAGCATACTACATTTTATTCATAAACAAGGTAACTATCTGTAAACACAGATCAAAAATACACTATTATGTTTGGAAAGAACTGCAGATGCTGGTTTAAATCGAAGATAGACACAAAATGCTGGAGTAACTCAGCGGGACAGGCAGCATCTCTGGAGAGAAGGAATGGGTGACATTTCGGGTCGAGATCCTTCATCAGACTGATGTCAGGGGAGTTGGCGGGACAGAGGTAGAATGTAGTCAGAGACAGTAAGACTGGAGGGAGTACTGGGAAGGGGATGGAGAGAGGGAAAGCAAGGGCTATTTAGTGTTAGAGAAGTCAATGTTCATACCGCTGAGGTGCAAGTTACCCATGCGTAATATGAGGTGCTGTTCCTCCAATTTGCGCTGGGTCTCACTCTCACTTTGCCAGGCGACAACTCTCAGACAATTCCTCCTGCTTATCCTTGGACCATGACCCCACAGACGAGCACCAGACCTTAATAACGCACACCATTTCTGATTTTATTAATTCCGGCTCTCTGCCCTCTAAAGTTCCCCAGCTCTACACGGCTCGATTTTATCTCCCCAAAATCCAGGAACAGAATTGTCCTGGCAGACCCATTGTTTCTGCTTGTTCATGTCCCAGCAAATTAATTTCCACATACCTCGACTCCATCCTATCTCCCCAGGCCCAATCCCTCCCTACCTATGTCCAAGATACCTCACACGTGCTTCATGTCTTCCACGACTTCCGTTTTCCAGGCCCCCACTCCTTCATCTTTACCATGGATGTCCAGTCACTCTACACCTCCATCCCCCATTAGGAAGGGCTTAAAGCCCTCTGTTTCTTCCTAGAACGCAGAACCAGACAATTTCTGTCTACCAATACTCTCCTCTGCCTAGCAGAGCTGGTCCTTAACAACGTCAGCTTCGACTCCTCCCACTTCCTCCAAATCCAAGGCGTAACTATGGTCACTCGCATGGGCCCCAGCTATGACTGCCTCTTTGTTGGGTACGTCAAACAATCACTGTTCCAGGCATACATTGGCCCTATCCCCGAACTCTACCCCTGTTACATTGATGACTGCATTGGTGCTGCCTCCTGCACACATGCAGAACTCACTGACTTCATCAACTTCATTACTAATTTCCACCTTGCACTCAAATTCACTTGGGCCATCTCCGACATCTCCCTATCATTTCTGGATCTCACTATCTCCATCACAGGAGACAGACTATTGACTGACATCTACTACAAACCTACTGACTCCCATAGCTATCCAGACAATACTTCTTCCCACCCTGCATCCTGTACCACTTGCACCTCCTCCAATCTCAGCTCCATTATCCGCTGTTCCAGGTGTCAACCTCTGTACATCGGCGAGACCAAGCGCAGACTCGGCAATCGTTTTGCTGAACTCCTCCGCTCAGTCCGCCTCAACCTACCTGATCTCCCGGTTGCTCAGCAATTTAACGCCCCCTCCCATTCCCAATCTGACCTTTCTGCCTTGGGCCTCCTCCATTGTCAGAGTGAGGCCCAGTGCAAATTGGAGGAACAGCACCTCATATTTTGCTTGGGTAGCTTACACCCCAGTGGTATGAACATTGACTTCTCTAACTTCAAATAGCCCTTGCTTTCCCTCTCTCTCCATCCCCTCCGCCTTCCCAGTTCTCCCACCAGTCTTACTGTCTCCAACTACATTCTGATGTCCTGATTTTGAAATCCTTAACTCTACTTCAAATCTTCTTCAACACTTCGTCGTCTCTTTAGTTAGTTAATTAGTTTAGTTTATTATCAGGTGACCAAGGTGCAGTGAAAAGCTTTTGTCGTGTACAAACCAGTTAGTGGAAAGACTTTGCATGATTACTATTGATCCATCCACAGTGTACAGATACGTGGTGTAGGGAATAACGTTTACTGCAAGATAAAGTTCAGTAAAGTCCAATTAAAGATAGTTGAGTGGCTCTAATGAGGCAGATAGTAATTCAGCACTGCTTTCTGGTTGTGTTAGGATGATTCAGTTGCCTGATAACAGCTGGGAAGAAACTGTCCCTGAATCTGGAGGTATGCATTTTTACACTTCTGTACCTCATGCGTGACGGGAGAGGGAAGACGAGGGAGTGACCGGAGTGATACTCATCTTTGTTTCTGCTGGTGGCGTTGCCGAGACAGCGTGAAATGTAAATGGAGTAAATGGAAGGGAGGTTATTTTGTGTGATGTTAGAAAAAGAAACATATCAAACCTTCAAAGATATTTATCAATATCAGAACTAGGGACAGGAGGAGTTCTGTAGACGTCGGCTTTAGTTATGGAGACACAAAGAACTGCAGGTGTTGATTTACAAAAAGTGCTCAGAGTATGCTACAGTAACTTAGAAGGTCAGGCAGCATATCTGGAGAACGTGGATAGGTGACATTTTGATTCAGGACCCCTCCGCAGACTGAAGAAGGCTCCCGACCCAAAATATTGCTTATCCATATTCTATAGAGATGCTGCTTGACATGCTGAGTTGCCCGAACACATTTAGTTTTAGTTATGTTTTGTAAACTAGCATGAAGGGCCTGTCCCACTGAGGCGACTTTTTAGGCGAGTGCAGGAGACTCTGCGCATGCCTCATGGTCGCCACATGTTCGCTGGTGGTCTCTGGTGAGTCTCCTTCATGGTCGAGAGGCGTTCCCACATTCTGGGAACTAGTGGCGGCCTCAGTATGGTCGCAGCAACATTTTTTTCTTCTCCCCCCTTCTCCCCCCTTCTCCGCTTTGAGTATAAGAGCAGGGAGGTTCTACTGCAGTTGGACAGGGTCTTGGTGAGACCACACCTGGAGTATTGCGTACAGTTTTGGTCTCCTAATCTGAGGAAAGACATTCTTGCCATAGAGGGAGCAGAGATAAGGTTCACCAGACTGATTCCTGGGATGGCAGGACTTTCATATGAAGAAAGATTGGATAGACTCGGCTTGTACTCGCTAGAATTTAGAAGATTGAGGGGGGATCTTATAGAAACTTACAAAATTCTTAATGGGTTGGACAGGCTAGATGCAGGATGATTATTCCCGATGTTGGGGAAGTCCAGAACTAGGGGTCACAGTTTAAGTATAAGAGGGAAGTATTTTAGGACCGAGATGGAGAAAATCATTTTTTACACAGAGAGTGATGAATCTGTGGAATTCTCTGCCACAGAAGGTAGTTGAGGCCAGTTCATTGGCTATATTTAAGAGGGAGTTAGATGTGGCCCTTGTGGCTAAAGGGATCAGGGGGTATGGAGAGAAGGCAGGGATGGGATACTGAGTTGGATGATCAGCCATGATTATATTGAATGGCGGTGCAGGCTCAAAGGGCCGAAGGGCCTACTCCTGCACCTATTTTCTATGTTTCTATGATTCAACATGTTGAACTATTTTCTGCGACCAAAAATTGGTCGCCACAGAGAAAATCGATACTTTTGTAGTCATAGAGCAGTGATAGTGGGGTCGCCATGTCGTTGTAGGTAGTCGAGGTAGCCGTAGGTAGTTTTAATTAATCTCCTTTGCTGACCGGGCATTTTCATTGGCTCATTGGGGGAAAAAAAACGTAAGCACGAATTTTCAGAACCAAGGAAAACCAACCGGTGATGTTAAATGCCCGCTAAACTTCACAGCTGTATATTTCTGGCTTATTAAAAGTTGTCTGGCTTCTTAAAAGTGTCTCCATTCTTCCCCACCCCTCCCTTCGCCCCCCTTCTCCCCTCCCCCCCACCCCCCGCTCTTAAAGGACTTACCATACACTGAGCTAGCCGTCTTTAACCTTCCTGTTCATCGCGGTGTGTGTCTGTATCACCTTGGCTTTGCACCGTGCAAATTTCAGACAGCGCTCCCCCACTTTCCCAGGCCCCCGCCTTTGCGATGTGTGTGTGTGTGTGTGTGTGTGTGTGTGCGTGTGTGCGTGTGTGCGTGTGTGCGTGTGTGCGTGTGTGCGTGTGTGCGTGTGTGTCGCTCTGACGGTCGCTGTTCCAGTCCGCGTTTTTTCAGACGAATGCCGCGAGCAGGCAGTCCGCTGAAAAGTCGCCTAAGTGTGACAGGCCGTTTAAAAAGACAGAATATTGATTTGCATATAATTTGAAGTTCAACAATCATTGCTGTTTCTTTTGCGTGACTTTGACAATAGGTGCAGGAGTAGATCATTTGGCCCTTCGAGGTTTGGATATACAACTACTGTAAAGGGATAATATAACTTAACAAAGCTTCTTTTCAACCACTTTGACTATATTATTATAATGTGGAAGCTCTGTACTCAGTTTGGGTATTACCACAGAAAGTCATGAGATGACCAGATATCTCTTTATTGGTAATTTCCTGACCATTTTCCAATGTTGGATTCTTCATGAAGTAATGAGAAATCTAACAGGAAAGCACAAAATTGTAACAATTCCCCACCATTGAAACAGTGACACCTGCCTAATGCTAATGATCAGACGGCACATGAGCAGCAAATCCATTAATTTCAAAGGGGTAAAATGGCAGTGATAAATAAGCATTGGGTAATTTATATATTTTTGCAATTAGTTGTGCTTAGTTGGATCATTTTAATTATGCTTAAGTGTTAGTAAGTGTTTTTATTTAATCCATTGATTTTTAATTGTCTTTGAAAGTTTTCCAACATTTCTGAAAATCAAAAATATTTTTATTTTTGACCATTTTTTATACCTAACTGAGCAAGAATGTGTGGTTTGGCTAGCTCTCAGAATGGTTTGCAGGTTTTGTTCTGGGCTGATGTTATTATATTAGGCTCGATAGTACTTTGCATTTTGGGTTTGTCAGCTTTAAAAACAGTAGATGCGTGAGTCAGGAGCAGGTCAGTGTGATTCCCTACTGGCTGCAAGTTCTAACCATTTTGAATTTAAGTCTTTAGCAGAAAAGTAAAACACTTGTGAGATATGTCGTCAGAACGAAAAAAAGAAAACTCTGATAACTCGGCTTGGCAGGCAGACCTTATCCAACAAATGGTGTATTGTTTTATTGTCTCTAATATCCTTTCCTGTGGAAGAGGTGGCACAGTGGCATAGCAGTAGAATTGCTGCCTTACATCGACAGAGACCCAGGTTCAATCCTGACCACAGGTGCTATCTGCAAAGAGTTTGTACGTTCTCCCTGTGATTGGGCAGGTTTTCTCAGGTTCTCTGGTTTTCTCCCATATTCCATGGCCATGCAGGTTTGGAAGTTAATTGACTTCTGTAAATTGTCCCTAGTGTGTGGAATAGAACTAGTGTATGGGTAATCATTGCATACTTGGTGGGCCAAAAGGTCTGTTTCCATGTTGTCTGTAAACTAGAATAAACTAAACTATGAGTCTGAAGAAGGGTTTCGGCCCGAAACGTCGCCTATTTCCTTCGCTCCATAGATGCTGCTGCACCCGCTGAGTTTCCCCAGCAATTTTGTGTACTTTTTATAAACTAAACTATGGTCCTTGTACACCTACAATATATGAGCAAAACACAAAGTGCTGGAGGAACTCAATGGGTCTGGCGATGTTTCGGGTTGGGACCCATCTTCAGACTGCTCAGAGCAGGGGAGAAAGCTAGAAAAGAAAGGTGAGGAAGGCTGGACAAAGCATGCATGTCATGTGGAGTGGCATTACCTGGCAATCTCCATGCTGCCAAAATGATGAGTGACTTCTCTTGAACCATAACACAAATGCTTGCGGAAAATTAAAGTAAATGAAATATTCACATTCTCAAGTTTCATAAAAAAGGATCTTAATTCTTAATGTTTTTTGAAAGAGATGCAATCTGACAAATACATAAAACAACTTTTACACAATGTTCTTTTTCACAACAGATGACTTGGAATATATTGATGAGACAAGAAGTTTGTGAGGTACTGATTGTGAGCCCTGCTGATTCAAGCTCAGTGCAGCGGAGTATCAGGTTAAAGCTCAAATGCAGGAGAAAATCAGTAAATAACAACTCCAGCAAGTAGAGGAAGAACATACCAATTTCCTACTGGCAAAAACAGTCAGGCCCCCATAACAAATTTGTCCAAATAAGCATTTGAGGGAGTAAAAGGTTTTCTGAAAACCAAATGATTTATCACTCTGGCATTTCTTATAACACAAAGCACTGTGAAATGCAGGGACATGTTGTCATTACGAATTCCAACCTGATGTGTTCAAGTGAAACATAGGGATGTGAATGCCAAATGTTTTCAGAGTTGGTTTGCAATGACTCAAGGTGCAGCTGAAGTGCAGCAATGAGATTGATAATTAGCTGAATGTGTGAATGAATGAATGAATGAATTAATCAATTAATTAATTAATTAATTGATTAATTAATTAATTAATTAGTACGTTTATTGGCCAAGTATTCACATACAAGGAATTTGCCTTGGTGCTCTGCCGCAAATGACAACATGACATACAGTGACAGTTAAGAATGACACATAAAACATTTAACATTAATAATAAAACATTATCGATTAAACGTGAAATAAATAAAATACCAGAGCAAATGTGACATTAACCTGTTTGATATTCAAAACTATGACATTTAGACATGTGTCTGCCCCTCACAACTTACAAAATAAGGGTTAAGAATAAGGGGGAGGCCATTTAGAATGGAGATGAGGAAAAAGTTTTTCACCCTGTGAGCTGTGAATCTGTGGAATTCTCTGCCTCGGAAGGCAGTGGAGACCAATTCTCTGGATGCTTTCAAGAGAGAGTTAGATAGAGCTCTTAAAAATAGCGGAGTCAAGGGATATGGGGAGAAAGGAGGAACAGGGTACTGATTGTGGATGATCAGCCATGATCACAGTGAATGGCGGTGCTGGCTCGAAGGGCCGAATGGCCTCCTCCTGCACCTATTTTCTATGAAGTTGGAACTGAGTTTGCAGGTCATTTTTCTTTATGTATTGATTTTTTTTTCAAATGAATGGAGATGATTCCATGTATCGGAACTGACACATGAGACTTGAAGACATTCTGCTTTGGGAAAAGAATCTTCAAGTTAATTTAATTGACATTTTCATTGACATTATGTGTGAAACGTTTTAAATTTCATGTGCGATGCTCCGCTATTCCCTGGGAAACGGCTTTTCATTTTGCACTGCACAACTGTTGCTTGCAAGATGACAATAAAGGTTGATTTGATTTGATTTGATTTGATTTGAAAGGGAAATGATATTGTTGATGCAGACTTGTGGAGAAGGCTTTACATACTATTGAGATGAGTTGGAGGGAAAGTTAGATTGTGATTGATCCACAGTAATAGCACTATGAAAGTAAATTGCCAAGAAAGGTCATGGAAGTTGATAACACAGAGGCAATCAATTGTGTACTTGGAAAGAAAAGGGATTGAATGACAAAGCTGGTAGACATTTCTGTGTATTGTAAAGTATATTGAAGTACAGATGAATGAGAGAGGATCTCATAGCTGCCTCTAAAATTCAAAAAGCACTACACAGACCATGGGTGATATTTCTGAAGCCTGAGGTGACCAGAGCCACGGATCAGAGCCTCAGGATATGAGATATGCCATTCAGAATCAAGATCAGGGGATATTTCTCTACCCAAGTAGTCCTGAACATGCCCAATTCTCTATCAGAGAAAGCTGAGGCCAATGCATTAAGTTTATGTAAGAACAATTAGATACGACACTCAATTCCCAAGGGTTCTAGAGGCATTGGGAGATGGTAGGAACAAGGTTTTGAAGTGGTTGATCAGCAGTGGTGGTGTTCGTTGGTGAATGATACTGAAGTGCTGGACTGAATACTGCTGCTGTCCAATGCAAGTCGACAGATCTGTGCATGGTAAAGCAAGTTGGCTTATTGTTTTTTTTACTGTTCCTTAAATATCATATGGTACAATTGGTGTTCCAGATCCCCCAATCTCTGAAAGTAATTAGTGAAAACCCAGGAAAAGTGGCAAAAATATTAATTTACACTTGCACACTATAAATTATCCACTGAGGTTGTATCAAGAGATTGGTGTTGTAATGCCTTTGCACGTGCTATATCCACAGCGTGTGCACATCAAAGAGGCTATGGCCAATTTGGAAGGCAGAGTACTTACCCTATACACATGATGAGCTTTTCAGATTCTGATCAAGATTTAGTGTTTATACTTTATGAACTTTCTGCCTGGTTTCTATTAAAAGAGAAAACAAAAACAAAAACAAAATCAAATATAGCGGAGTCAAGGGATATGGGAGAAGGCAGGAATGGTGTACTGATTGTGGATGATCAGCCATGATCACATTGAATGGCGGTGCTGGCCCGGAGGGGCCAAATGGCCTACTACTGCTCCTATTGTCTATTGTCTATTGCTGTAAGATGGCACAATGTTTGGCACAACTGTTGAGATTTGTGGCTAAATAAAAATTTGCAAGGTTTATTAAAAAAATGGGGCAGCATAGTGACAGCTGGTAGAGCAGCTACCTTACAGCACCAGAGACCCATGTTTGACCTGACCTCGTGTGTTGTCCGCCTGGAGTTTCCAAATTCTCCATCTAACCGCGTGGCTTTCGTTTGGTTGCTTCGGCTTACTCCCACATCCTAAAGACATGTGAGTTTGTGGGTTGTGACCTCTGTAAATTGCCTCTATCATGTAGGGAGTGGATGGGAAAGTGGTCTCACACAGCACAAGTGTGAACAATACAATACAATACAATACCATTTATTGTCATTTGAGCCTCAGTGAGGCTCAAACGAAATTCCGTTTCCACAGCCATACAAACATAGACAATTTCCTACAGACATACACACAATTTAATTCACACAAACATCCATCACAGTGAACCCACTGTGATGGAAGGCAAAGTCTTTTCTCTCCCCTGTTCTCCATTTCTCTCCCCGATGTCCAAGCCCCAGGCGGGCGATGCTAAGTCCCACGGCCATTTTAGGCCATGCCGGGCGATTTACGGCCCCGCTCCTGGTCTAAAAGTCACAATGTTGGAGCCCCCGGCAGGCGCTGGAATGTCCCACGGCCATGAAACCGTGCAGGGCGATGTACGTCCCCGCTCCGGGTCGTTCCAACCCCGCGACACGGGCTGGAGAAGTCGCGTTGTGGGAGCTCCGGGAAGCGGTCTCTCCCCCCGGACCCGCGAGCTCCCGATGTCCCAGTCCACCGAACCTGCGGCTGCGTTGCTGGAGGCCCAGGAGTCGAGTCGCAGAAGCGAGTCACCACCGCTCCCCACGCTCTGAGGCCGGCCAGCCCCACGATGGTGAGTAGTCCGCAGCTCCGCAGTCTCCCGAGCCCCCGGGTCGTTCAGGTTGGGGGCCGCTCCACGGTGCTAGGCCCCAACGACAACGGAGACCCGACAGGGAAAAGGTCGGGTATCCCGGACAGGGAAGAGATTTTAAACGGTTTCCCCCTCCCCCCCCACCCCCCGCCCCCCACATATACACATTTAAAACCAGTATTAAAAAAACACCAACACTACATTTAACTAGACAAAAAATAAAAAAAAAGACAGACAGGCTGTAGGGGCCGCTGCAACGGGTGAGTCGCGCCGCCAAGTGATCAATGGACTCGGTTGGCCAAAATGTCTGTTTCCATGCTGTATCTCTAATCTAAACTAAATTATAATCCAAAAATCACATCCATGATTTGATTGACTCAGTTTTCCATTTTGAAAATATTTTGTAATTTTTGTTATAAAAAATCTTTAATGTTTAACCATTACGCAACAAAGATGGAGAAAAAATGAGTTCATCAGCAGACTAAAACTTCTTAATTAATATTTTCTTTGAAGTTCACAAACTATAAACTAAACTAAACTAATAAACGTAATTGGTGCAGAGATTCCATTCATCATCCTTATCAGTTTCACCCAATCAAGAGATCTCACTGAGTCTAAGGACATAATTCAAATTCCCTCCCCCACTCTGCTGAACTTTCATTTCAGCAATAAATGAAATAAATTAACTTGTGCTGCACCACTCTTGAATTCAAGATGTTCCAATGGGTTTGCAGCCAATAGAGTATTTCTGAAGTGCCATGACATAATGTCTTTTTTTTCTGATGCCAATTGTATGATGCCAATACGTATGAGCAGCTTTTCAGGGATAAATCTACCAAGTGGATCAGTGACCTTGGTTTGATGTTTCAGCTGGCAGATGCCATGATGATGCTCAAAATGATTAAACTATTATTGCCCAAGGTGCTGGTTCCCATCCTGATTCAAAAGCACGACCCAAATAAATCAAATAGTCTGATTTAGATTTCCATTAAATTATCTGAAGGCAGGTGGAATTAAGCACATCCATGACTTACCACCCTCTCAGAAATAAATGTGGCGTCTGGTGGGAATGACACGATAGTGGCTAATTTGATGGCTTTAGTTTCATCCAACAGCTTGGAATATCAAATGGAGATAAAAATTCAAATTCTATAACAGAACATAGAACAGTACAAAAGATAAACACAAAAAGCTAGAGTAACTCAGAGGGACGTTTCGGGTCGAGACAATTCCTCTCGACCCAAAACATCACCAATTCCTTTTCTCCAGAGATGCTGCCTGGCCCGCTGTTATTCCAGTTTTTTGTGTTCATCTTCGGTTTAAACCAGCATTTGCAGTTCCTTCCAACATAGAACAATACAGCACAAAAACAGGCCCTTTAGCCGATAATATCTGTGCCAAACAAATCCCTCTGCCTGCATATGATCCATATTCCATTGTTATCTGCATATCCTTGTGCAATCAAAAGGTTCTCAATCACCACTATCATGCCCGCTTCCACCATGACCACTGACATCGTGATACAAGCACACATCATTCTTCCACCCTTGGAAAAAAAATTTCACTGTCTATCTTTATACAATTTTGTATACTTCTGTCAGGTCTCTCCTCAACATCTGGTGTTCCAGAAGAAAAAATCCAAGTTTGCCCAACCTCCCCTTAGAGCTATTATCTTCCATTGCAGGTAGCATTCTGGTAAACACCTTCTGCAACTTCTCCAAAGCCTCCACATCCTTCTAGTAATGAGATGAAGAGAACAGTGAGCAAATAAATCATGCCTTCTTTACCACTCTATCTATTTATATTTCCACTGTTATGGAGCTCGGCACTTGGACCACAATGAGAAACAATGCTGTTGAATGTCTTGCCATTAACTATGTACTTTCTCCTTACATTGTACTCAGCCGGACTGTAGGTAAGTGTTGGCAGTGGTGGTTGTGACATGTGTGGCCTCAAACTGGCCGAGGAAGCTGTGCGAGCCGATGATGGCATCAGTAGCCTGGCCTGGTAGTGGCCGAGGAGGCTACATGGGCCGCGGCTGTGCAGCCTGGCAGTGAAGGCCGGCAGACCTGAAATTTGTTATAAAGAGATCCGTAATAATTAGGGTTTAGGGTTTACTGTGCATGCATCTGATCACAGAAATGTGTATGAAGGAACTACAGATGCTGGTTTAAACTGAAGATAAATGCTGGAGTAACTCAACGGGACAGGAGGCATATCTGGAGAGAAGGAATGGATGACGTTTGGGGTCGAGAGCCTTCTTCAGACTTTGAAACATCATCCATTCCTTCTCTCCAGAAATGCTGCCTGTCCCACTGTTACTCCAGCATTTTGTGTCTATCTTCTGATCAGAGAAAGTTGGTCAAGAAGGCTTTCATTAGTCAGAGCATTGAGTATAGAAGTTAGGAGGTCATGTTTGAGCACAATTGTGCAAGACATTGGGGTGGCAACATTTAGAGTATTGTATTCACTTTTAGTCATCCTGTTATAGAAAGGATGCTGTTAAGCTGGAAAAGGGACAGAGAAGATTTGCGAGGATCTTGCGAGGACTTGAGATATAGCGAGAACTTGATCAGACTGGGACTCTATTCCTTGGGGCGTAGGAGGATGAGGGGTGATCTTACAGATCATGAGAGGAATATATAGGGAAATGCATTGTGTATTTTGCCCAGAT
Source organism: Amblyraja radiata (assembly GCF_010909765.2). Taxonomy (NCBI): domain Eukaryota; kingdom Metazoa; phylum Chordata; class Chondrichthyes; order Rajiformes; family Rajidae; genus Amblyraja; species Amblyraja radiata. Next base: position 80,149,194 of record NC_045957.1, read on the forward strand.
TAGGAGAATCAAGAACCAGAGACCATAGGCTTAAGGTGAGGGGGAAAGATTTAATATAAACCTGAGGCACAACTTTTTTGCATGAAGGGTGATAGGTATATGGATCGAGCTGTCGGAGGAGGTAGTTGAGGCAGGTACTATCACAATGTTTAAGAAACATTTGGACAGTATAGGATTGGTGTAGAGAGATGTGAGCCAAATGCAGGCATGTGGGACTAGTGTGGATGGAACATGTTGGTCGGCATGGTCAAGTTGGGCCAAAGAGCATGTTTCCACGCTATATGAGTCTCTGACCCTAAAGCTAAACACTCTCTGTGAAGATTCCCTGGTACTGATGTGTACAGATTCCAGGAAGTAACATGTTGCCTTTGACACTTATATAACATTACCATATTAATTCATCTATGAAAGACTCTGTGTGGGAGGTGAGAAAGACTCTTTCCTGTGGATCCTTCAAACTGCAGAAATTGCTGTCAACGGGAAATGTTGGCTATTAAAATTCATTTTTCTAACATCCACCTGAGATACAGAGTATTTCAGAGGCTTCAAGACTAATGAAACACTCAGCTTGGGGCCTGAAACACAAAGAGTGAGGAAAACTATCACAGCATGGGAGCCAGAGTGATCACCACTCAAAACAAAACTCAAAGCAAGCTTTAAAGTCTGTCATAGATTGACAGTAATCAGAACTTGTTTTTATGTTGTTGTCAACAGAAAGTGTAGTTTAAGACAAAATCCTCTGCAATTCATCGCTTTCATTGTACATTTAATGCCTCAGATTTTTCATGTCCTATTTGCTTCATATCTGTTAATATACACACATCTAGAAATTGGATAATTGGTCACTGTTCAAGGCGTACGCCATCAAGACGCTGCGTACGCCATCAAGACACTGCTAGGCGTATGCCATCAAGATGCTGTGTACGACGTCAAGACGCTGCATACGTTCATTGAGACGCTGTGTACGCCCTCAATGCGCCTGCGGGCCGACAGGCCGTTGGCGCGCGGGATTTTCGGACAGTGCACGATTTTTGAAGCCCCACGCGATGTCGGGACCAGCCCCGCACACTCCATATGCCTCCACCGATCGAAGTGGGACCGGCCCCGCGAGGCCGTACGCCTCAAGCGACCACGTTTGGTCGCGCTAGACGCATGCAATCGCATGCTGGTGCAACAGGCCCTTAAGGCTTGATCCAAAGCAGATCAGGCAGGAGATCCTTTCTCAAGCTACCTTGCTGGTTGCACAACAGTGTTAATATTGGCCAAAATAGAGCTATTATAAAATGGAGGATCTTTGGATCTGCAGGGCCTGCTTGGTCTCTGTCCATGAAATGCTACAGGCTGTGAGTTGGTGCTAGCTTGTCTGAACCCTAGATTGAAATGCAGGATGGGAAAATATCCAGATGTCCTCTCTATTGTTAAAATGCATGAGGACTTTGCAGAAGAGCCCAAAGGGGTTGCAGATGCATGATCAGGATTGGCCCGCCTCAGAAGGGTTGTAAATACTCTTAATAATGTTACAAAGTTTTTGTGTTACTGTTTGATGATTGGCTGAAGTGCGAAGCCGTGTTTGAATTGTTTATACTCCCTGGGAGAATGTTGCATTACTTGATTAATTGACTTCTTCCAGAAGCTTCTGTCGAAACATTGTAATTGGGTGCTTTGTAATTGGATTGGGGAACTGTCAATGACACTTTAAATGTAATCGATATCTGTGATTGGTTTGTAGGGGCTACCACCCCCATGTAGTTCTGACCCGCAGGGTCCGTTGACCTATAAAAGGTAACCCCCACGAAGATCGTTATCGATATTCTGGAGGGGCGCTTGGGACTGCGTAACCTTTTGGAGGTGTCTGCTTGCACGAGGCTGAAGGGCATGGACAAGCAGAGACAAGGATCGATCCCGCGGTGGTTAGGTATTGTATGGGGAGTTCATTATTGTTTCACAAAATAAAGATTAGTGGTACAGTGCTTGACTCAGTGTTTTAATGACCTAGACTAAGGGAGGTTTGCTCTAGGAGCATAATTACATTGGGGGCTCGTCCGGGATCTCATCGGACCCCCAGACATAAATTTGCGATCGAGTGTGTTGAGTTGTTCCAGATTGCGAGGGATGAAATCAGCGTCACGGTTCAGTTTTCGCATCGGTTTTCCCACTTCGCTAGTCGGAGCGGGTCGATTATTCGCGCACTTGTGTTGGGGTTCCCAATGAGGGTATCCTTTCCTTTTTGGGGGTTTGAGGCCCTTTATACTTAGTCAACAGGTGTTGCAAAATCCAAATGTTATGTATCATTGAGTTGTCTTGACATCAAAAAAATAGTTGAGGTGTTTGCGGCCCTGCCCAGACTGAGATATCCGATTGGCTGCATATTTGAATATGTAGGACTGGGTCAGAACAGTACTAAGAGGTGAAATACTGTGTCGTTGCTGGGGGTGCAAATTGGAAAGGCACTCTAAAAATCGGCATCGACTGCCAGCGTGAAGTGACCAGAATTTCATAATCCTAAAGACGTCTGCTTAAAAATTTTGAATTTGAACTTGTGTACTAAAAAGATAATTGGATAAAGAAAAAAAACGAGCTGAAAAATGTTCAATCCAAATTTATCAAATTCAGGACTTCATATTGAGATGCTGTCCAGTTCTTATTCCAGGTTCCCATATTGGGAGCTGGATGTTGGAAACCGTATATATTTTCTTCTAGGTTAACCTGTGTATAATAAAATGTTTGAAGCTGTAGTTTAGAGTATATTTAAGATTTGCCGTTGTCGTATTGTATTTACTGTGTATTGACTTTGATTTAAAATTTGAATGTTATATACACTGTTGTAATAGTGGTTCGAATCGACTGTATAAGAACATAGTTTGATTAAGACTGCTATTATAATTGTAGTCCGACTCGTGGCTATTCAACCAGGGGTTCGTACCCTTCCGATCGCTATATTGAGGGAATTGTTCCGTTGGTTGAAAACACCACGAGAAGGGATTAAAATATACTGTGATTTGCTTTTCGAACTGTACAGTTAATGAATGCGATATTCGACGAATGCTTGTATTTTATATGGGAGTGTTGTTTTGTATGATAGTAATAAGTGGCATATTCTCTTGTCTGTGTACAAATTTTCTTGCGTGTTTGGAGCTCATTTACATGTGTTTAGATTAAGGTTGCTCTGGGTATAGGAAACTGGCTGCCTAAGTGTGGTTGATTGTGTTTGACTGTGTTTGATTGTTCACTGGAGCACCTTAACTTTTTGATGATTGAAGATTATTAAAATTGTGGAAGTTGAGATTGTGTGGATTTGTGGGAGGCTGGAGAGGAATTTGGGTACCCAATTGAAAGGATTGTTTGTGCGATTGTGTTGTCAGAAGTGCAAGACTCTTGGCGCGCTACATAACTTTGTGGCCATTGTTCGGGAGCGAGTTTGATAGCTTCGGAGATTGGGAGGGAAGTGTGAATTGTTAAGGAGGTGTGAGTGGCTTAAGAGCCTGTCCCACATTTGCTCTTCATTTAGCTGACATCCTAAAAATTGCTTGGCTCGTTGTGATGCGTGCATGGCGCGCCGTGAGGCATGATGGCATATGCAGTGACGCGTGGTTCCCCAGGTTTTTGGAATGCTCAAAATTCTCGCACGCCAACTGCGTGACGTATCCCTTGCGCACGCTGACGTACTGATGGCATACGCTGATGTACTGACGACGTACGTTTAGCGCGTGGTGATGCATGGTTACGCATGGTGATGCACGAACATTGCCTATGCTAATTTATTATGCCTCATCGTGCGTCAACGTCCGTAATCATGTGCCGCCTGTACGCCATTGGCGTGTCATTTGAGCGCCGCCCGGGTATAAGCGCACGTAGTTTCGAAAAAATTTCACTGGGAAATCCTTGCCATGGAGATTGGACAAATATGAACTACATCGCAAATGGCTCCCAAAAGAAGCAGGGCCCTCAAGATGACTTGGCGCGCGACTGTCATACTGCTAGATGATTTTATCGCGACAGTCGCGCGTCAGTCACTACCGGCCTGTTGCGTAATTGGCGCGCAAATGATGCCCAAGTGGGACAGGCCCTTTGGGAGTTTGTTTCCATTATCTGCAAACATGGGAAATCAAGTGGAGTGGGATATGACTGAAAACCCCGAAAGTCCATTACAATTAATATGCAGTGAATTTCCACAAAGAGCTGAAAGATTGAGAGACGTTTGGGGGGCATTGAATAAAGAATTAGGAGACAAATTATGGCCCGAGGGGGACGTTGGAACATTGAAGGGGGTGAAATACATTGAACAAATTATTTGGCAATATAGCGACAGTGAGGAGGCGAAGGAGTTATTAGGATTGTGGAAAAAAATATTATGAGGAACAAAAGGCGAGTAGTGAGGCTGCGAGAGTGGCAAGTTGGAAAGAAGCAGATTTAAAGTGTGTAATAGAACTGAAGGATACTGAAGTGTACCGACCTCCAGGCACCTCTAGAGAGGCGTATAAGAATGTATAAGAGAGCAAGGGAGAAGGAAATCTTCCAAAGGGAAACTGGCACCAGTACGTCCAAATTTGAGGACCCGAAGGTTGGCATTAGTTATATGGGGGACGAAGATGAGTATTTAGAGGATTGGGAAAATGTTAGAATTAGAATTTCACGGCCTCCACCTTATTCCTCTTGCATTCCCCACACTTCAGACACACATTGTTTAGCTTGTGAATTAAATAGACCATCAGATTCAGCAGCACAGGATTATTTAACCCCTGCCGCTCCAGTGACAATAGATAGTACGGTAGTTCACAGTACCCGAAGCAAAACAAAAAAGACAACTCAAATAGTTAAGTACAAAGAATGTAGAGGCAGTGTACAGCAACCAGAGTATTCTTGCGAGCCTAAACCTAGATGAATTAGACGAGTAGTGAGAGAAGAAAGTGAGTCATTTAGAAGGTACCGTGAACCCCTCATGAAGAGAAAGATATATCTGAGAGCGGGACAATAATTGAAGATACCGAGATAGATCCCTATATGACAGAAAGTACAAAAGCAAAAACAAGTAATTCATGGGCAGTTCCCCCCCAGGAATGCCTAATCCTTCTTTTGATCCGGCCAATGCAGTGAGTGTAAATAGTCCCCGTACAATAAAAGTCTATACCCCATGGAAGCCCAATGAGATGATTGCAATTTTAAGCCTAATACCCGTTCGTAGTAAATCACCTGTTTCCTTTGTGGATCACTTCAGATCTACAATGCACGTTTATCACACAGACTCCCAAGATTTATGGGCAGTGATCCAGCAGATAATTACTCCGACTGAACACACTAGATTCCTAACAACTCTAGGACACCCAACACATGGAGCACTGGCAAATATAATAGCAGACAATAGTGCAAGGGAAGAGGCACTATTAACTGCCCTTGGGAATACTCTTCAGAAACTAATTGACCTCGCTAGAATCTTGGATGCAAGACCAAAAAAGGGAGAGGGAGCAGATGAATTCTTGGAACGATTTTCAGAATTATATATGGATCAATCGGGTGACCTAAATTATCGAAACGATGTAAATTCCCCATAATATTGTGCCATCTTACTGAATTGCCTTCCCACTAATGTGGCTGAAACCATTATAACCAATAACATGAACTGGACAGAAAATAGTGACAGTCAGATGGCTCGGGCAGTAAGATATCACTGGAGAAATGTAAAAAAGCAGGAGAGTCAGCCTGCAGTAAAACCGAAAACCGAATATGTAATTAGAAAAGAAGTGCCAAAATCTGACTGAACCATGGACCCCCAGAGTACCAGCAAATTATGGATTGGGAGAAATTAGGTTTCCAGAATATTTAGATCGTCATCATAGAGAAATATGTGTCCTAGAGCCCATCCCACAGAGACCAAGTTTGAGAAGACACCGAACATCATGATTAGGCCAGTGTTATACATGTGGGGGAATAGGTCACTTGAGTAGGGAGTGCCCAACTGGAGAAAGGAATGAAAGGGGGTCACAGAAGAAATTTCCAAGATCAGAGGGAATGGAAAGATCGCAGAGATCAACGAGATTAAAGAGAGCAAAGAGGGAAACATAGAAACATAGAGAATAGGTGCAGGAGTAGGCCATTCGGCCCTTCGAGCCTGCACCACCATTCAATATGATCATGGCTGATCTTCCAACTCAGTATCCCTTGCAGGGTTGGAACTGGCAGGAAAATCAAGAACCAAGAGGGCAAATATCATTTTCCCAAAATAATCCATTTACACGCCTATGATTAGCAAACTTAATGGTGAATTGATGCATGTCTGATGAAGAACCTATGCTATCACTACAAGTAGATGGGAAAACCTGCATCTCCTTGATAGACACAGGCGCATCCATGTCATCTCTCCAATCAATTTACAAACTCCCCAAATCAAAAGACGTTCAGAACCTGTCCAGTTTTCAAGGACAAGTCTGCCAGTATCCCATCTCTGAGCCAGTTGAAGTAGTATATAGAGGAAAGGCAATCAAACACAGATTTGTGATAACAACTGGATTGGATTGCAATTTACTGGCTAGAGATTTGCTCTGCGCTTTCCAATTGAAGGTAAAATGTGGTGATAAGGAATAGTAGTGACCCCCTGGGCTCCCTTACGGCAATGTTATTCCATAGTGACCCCTCAATGGTGGTCCTTGGATGTGGACGAAGAACCCCCACTGCATATTACACTGGCTTACGATAGGAGTGGGAAGAATAAAGAGCTGGAGGTTCTTTATTCTTTAAACCACATGAAGGACAGGACTGGGAGGTAAAGGTTTTGGCACTATTTGAAGGAAAGGGAGCTGCAGAATACGTTGAAATACCAGTAAAACTATGGAAGAGAACTGCAGGAGTTGCTCCTCACGTTACCCGAAAGGTTAATTATACGGCGAGTACAAAATACCTAGGAGCAATGGTAAAAAGGGCAATCACCATGGCAGATCCGAATAATTACCAAAAGGAAACTTTGTCTAACCAATATGTTGTTGAATTCTATCAGGCCCCAAGGACAGTTGTTACCCACCTACGTCATCATCTGAGTAGTGATGTATGCGAGCATGTGGACCCTCAAGTGTGGGCAGTAGACACAGCTCAGGTAGGATGCGTGAACATCAATCCCATCCCATTGTTGTATTGAAGGAAGTATTACCCCTTTCTTGAAGGTGCAATATTTCCTTGAATACAACAATACCCACTAAAATCACAAGCCATCAACAGCACTGACAAATTGATTCGGGGATTGCTAGAACAAGGAAAACTGATGAAATGTCAATCTATCTGTAACACACCTATTCTTGCAGTTCCAAAACCGGGAAAAGAAGGCCAATATAGACTGGTACAAGATCTAAGAGATATCAACTCTGTTGTAGAACTGCTCCATGCCCTAGTGCCAAATCCTGCCCACATCCTAGCCCAAATATCGGCTGAGGCAAAAATCTCCTCAATATTCGACTTGCAACATGCATTCTTTTCCTTGCCTCTTCACAAGGACAGCCAATATTAGTTTGCATGCACATATAGGGGCCAACAATACACCTGGACCAGATCACCTCAAGGGTTTATCAATTTGCCTACTTTATTTTACAGGTGTCTACAAGAACAATTGAGTACTTTAAATTTCAAGAGGATGTCCTCATTGGTGCAGTATGTCGATGATTTATTAGTGGCCAGCAAAAACATACCAAGTAACCATAAAGATACTGCACAATTACTAAAGCATCTAGCTAATTTAGGATATGTAGTCTCCCAGTCAAAGATACTAATGGCCCAGGGCAAAGTACGTTTTTTTGGGATCATAATTTCAGCAACCGAAAGGAGTATAGAGAAAAGCAGATTCGAACCAATCTGCAAATTTCCAGTTCCAAAAGAAGCCAAACATATGATGCAATGGCTTGTCGTGGTCAATTATTGTAGACCTTGGATCCTTAACATAGCTCTAGAAACTAAGGAGCTAACACCCTACACCAGCAAGGAGGGTGAATTTAAACTAACCATGAAAGCATAGGAGGCCTTTGAAAACTTAAATAGATCGATGATGCAAGCTCCGGCATTGGGAAGACCATTGTACGACAGACCTTTCCAGCTATACTGCACTATTTTATCTAAGTGTGCAACCTCAGTTCTGACCAGAAAACATGGGGATAGACATAGACCAGTTGCCTATTACTCTTCTAAATTAAATCCTGTAGCAAGGGGACATGCACTCTGCACCCAAATTCAAACTGCAGAAGATTGTAGTATATAGCTCACATTCAGTAGCAGAATTGTTGGTGCAACTCCAGACCCAGCACTTAACAATGGCTCGCCAAAATAAGTATGAGATCTATCTCTTAAACAGTCCAAAACTTCAATTTAGACATTGTACATTAATTAACCCAGCCTCTTTTCTTGTCTCACCCCAGAAGAGCAACCAGAAACAGGACATGATTGTTTATTTGTCATCGAGGAGGAAATATCTGTAAGAGAGGACTTGAGGGATGCACCTATAGGGGACTCTGACATAACATTGTATGTAGATGGGAGTGCATATATTGGACTAAGGGGTGAGAAATTGTCTGGGTATGCGATTGTCAATCAAAATGAGGAAATTGTAGAAGCAGCTGCTTTTGAGTCACCGTATTCAGCACAACAGGCTGAATTGTTTGGTTTAATTTTAGCTTGCATTATTGGGGAAAGTTTAAAGATAAATATTTACACAGATTCTCGGTATGCATTTGCAGTGGTGCATTATTTTGGACAATTATGGAAAAATAGGGGATTTTACTTCGGAGTCACGTGAATGACTACGTAAAGAACCCCGCCAGGACGCATGCATGTCATATCGCTTTCACGCTTGCGAAACGACAGGCGGGGTGGTGCGTTCCCCCGCAGCGGTAAGTTTGAAACCGTGACCTGCAGGTAAGTGACTTACTCTGCGGTAGTTTTTTGTCCCCGTGCTGTTTTTACACAGGGGGGATGGGGAAGCTGGACAAAATAGTGTCCACAAGTGCTGCGAGTAAAGCTGGCTAGGGAGGACCGCGAAGTTGCGGGAGCCAGCAGCAGCTGAAGGCACAAGCCCCGTAAGTGGGATCAGTTGTGCTGACTTTTGGTCCCGCGCCGGCCAGAAGACCACGGCCGGGCGGGAGACTATTCAGAATGGGGCCGTCGACTTTGACAAGTCGAAACGGCAGGAGGCGGGGTGGAACGACGTTCCCCCGTAGTGACAGTTTAAACCTGGATCTGCAGGTAAGTGAAACTGCGGTCTTTATTCTCCCCATACTGTTTCACAGGTGGGGAAACATGGAGAGCTGTGCAAACAACGGCAGGCGGCACAGGAATCACCCGTAAGGGAACAGCTGTGCCCGACTTCGCTCCCGCACCGGCCAGATTAAACACCATGGCTGGGTGGGAGACTATACAAAACGTGGCCGTTGGCTTTGACAAGTCAAAACGGCAGGAGGAGGGGTGGAAGGACGCTCCCCCCTTAACGGCAAGTTATAAGCCTGGACCTGCAGGTAAATGATACTGTGGTCTTTATTGTTCCCATACTGTTCTACAGGTGGGGTAAACATGCACAAGGCAAAGAAGTCGACCAGAGCTGCGACAAAGCTGGCGGGGGAAGACCGCGGAGTTGCGGACGCCAGCAGCGGCTGGCGGCACAGGAATTACCCGTAAGGGAACAGCTGTGCCCGACTTCGCCCCCGCACCGGCCAGATTAAACACTGCATCTGGGCGGGAAGGCAAGAAGAAAACCAAAAGAGTCGTTGACTGATCAGTCCGACTTTGAGCAGCCGCGAGCGGCCAGCGAACGTGAGCGCTGGAGCCAGTTGGACCGGCTTATGGAGCAGAGCTCCAACAGAACAGACTCCGGGAGATGGAGTCTAGTCACTGTGGGCACTATGTAAAACCCACAGCAGCACCTCTTGTAGGGCTGATCAGTGCATCTCCCTCGTCAGAGGGGAGTACTGGGGGGTCAATTCCGGGCTGACCCTGAAGAGGGGTTTGACAAACAAAACTACAAGTGTGCAGGGGGTACAGGAAGGCAAAATCTACTGGTCATGGTGTCCAAATACATACAGCCAGACCACGATGGACACCACTGCAAAAATACTTGGGACCAGGAAACTGCGCATCCCTGAATGTTCCAGTCGTGGAAATAGCATCTGGAAACATGTCGAGGCAGGACTAAGGAAAGCCCTGGGGCTCATAAAGGCGACAACATTAAGGATCTCATACAGCCAAAGACAGCACCCTTATGCACCCACCAGCAGAACAAGAGAAGCTGGTGAAAGCTCAAAGGCCAGGTATACAGGACAGCGGTCTTTTAGAATATAGCTCAGACCGGCCTTTCTGGAAGATGCGCAAACCCCCAACCCAAAAACAAACCCAGACACCGGTGCCTCAACCTCCACAAAGACCACACAGAAGAAGCAAACTTCCACTGGTAATAATGGAGGTAGGTGGGTCTGGTCACTTACAAATTATAGGAAGAGTGGATAATACACACATTGGTAGGAGATTACACTCTTTTGGATACATGGTGTATATTAACTACAGACACTTATATCCTAAGCAGTATCCAGGGATATACCATTGAATTGTGCAAAAGGGGTAATGGGTAAACCCAACACGATTGGCTGGAATTTGTGTCTTATATCTTTATCAAAACAAAATAGATGGTGACAGTCACATCATCATCGAATTGACCAAATTGAATACATTGTACTATATATTCAGTACAAAATGGGAACTGGTAACTGCTAAAGGACTGATTTCCAAAGGCTACTCCATGGCTAGCATCGACCTAAAAGATGCTTACTATTCAGTGCCTATACGGACTGATCACAAACGTTATTTTAAAAAATTCAACTGGATGGGGCAGCTCTGGCAGTATAGAGCTCTACCAAATACATAATCATATGATCATACTAATTGTGGGCATAACTTTGGAGTTGGCCTAACTAGCTGTAACAGCCACCATACAATTGGGTGAAAATTGGGGTTATCATCCATACAGTTAAATCTAAACTAACGCCTACCAACATAATGGATTATTTGGGGTTCACTATTGACAGCTCACATGTCGGTGACTTTACCAAAGGACAAGGCTACAGTAATAACTGAGGCCTGCAACAACCCCACTGACATCAGTGAACCGTCTATCACATTGGTAGCAAGTATAATTGGCATATAGTGTCTGCCTTTCCAGCCACACAATTTGGACCTTTGTATTACCAAAAATCTACAAAGGGCAAAAATATAAACACTCAAAGTTAATACTGGTCATTTCGACAGACCAATAAGCCACCAATCAAAACTTATGGAATTAAAATCGTGGAGGGATAACATTCGGCATTGTTCCAACCCTATCGTTATCAGCAAACCCTTAGTGGTGCTACAAACTGATGCCAGTGCGCTTGGTTGGGGTACTACCAATTTCCATCTCCATCTGTGGAGGTAGATGAAGGCACAGGAGGCATCATTATCACAGACACTGGGCATAAACTACCTGGAAATGTGGGATACGTTCTATGGCCTAAAGTCATACTGCTCTGGGATAAATCACCAGCATGTTAGACTACAGAGTGACAATCTGACTAATACAATTTGGTAATGGTGTATCCAGAGAAATATTGGAATATCAGCTACTTACCTACCAGGTAATCCAAAATTCAGTGACAGACATCAGGTCACGCAAATTCAATAAAATAAGACTTAATCAACAGTTACCAAACTGTGTTTCTTGGGAACCAGACCCTGGGACAGCAGGGACAGATGCTTTTCACTGCATTGAGGGGGCAATTGTTTATCTATGCATTCTCTCCTTCTCTGCATCATCAGTCGGGTATTACGAAAAATACAACAAGACTCAGCGTCTGTTAATTGGTAGTGCTGATTGGCCTACTTAACCATGGTTCCCTGTGATACTCAACATGGGTTTTAACCATGCATCACCATCCTGAAACAACCAGATTATTGGTTCATCTCGTAACAGGGGAAACCATCCATGTCAAAAACACAAACCTATCAATTTGCAGAGTCTAAGGAAACCTCTACTGCAACTGAGACTGGCGGACCGAACATTGAACATTATCTCAGCGGGCCACAGACAGTCCACCAAAAAACTATATCTGGTATACATCAGGAAATGGGAGATATATTGTCACAGAAACAACACAGTTTGATGAACATAACGTCTGTTCTCGAATTCCTGGCAGGCCTCCATTATGATGAGGGGCTCAGTTACAGTGCCATTAACTGCGCCAGAAGTGCCCTTTCAACATATCTATGGCGAGGATCAGAGCGTCATTCTGTTGAGACTCACCCCTGGTAACCAAACTTATGAGGGGAATTTTTAATATTAATCCCCCAAGAACCAGGTACTCTCTAAATGGGATATGAGTATTGCCCTAACGTTGCTAAGGAATTGGTCTCCAGCAACAGCTCTGTCCCTGCAAAGACTGACGCACAAAACAGTCATGCTGATGGCTTTGGTCACGGCACTAAGGGTACAGTCGTACATAAGTTAAGGCTGCACTAGATGACTTCTTCAACAGGAATATAACGTTTCATATTACGAATTAGTCAAACAGAACAGACCGGGATCATCAGGCCTAAAAATAGAATTTAGGGATTACCCTACAGATATCGTCTCTGTATAATAAGACAATTATTGTTCTATATGGAGAACACCAAAAACAACTGAGGCTATGAGATGGCACTACTAATCAGCCACAAACAAACCCACAAAAAAGTGTCGGTTCAAACTATTTCCAGATGGCTGAAACTGGTTTTAACAACAGCCGGGGTGGATACTAACATATTCAAATCTTATTCCACCAGGGCTGCAACTACATCGGCAGCTATGGAGTTGGATGTACCAATGAACCAAATCCTCGAGACAGCAGGATGGATCAGGGGAAAATGTTCCAACTATTCTACCACAAACCAGTAGTTAAACTGGAACTTGCAGAGCCAATTTTAAGTTCTGTAATATAATTTCACCCCATAAATAGGGGCTATAATTTGTTGTTAACAATTTATCATGGATTTCAATGTTGGATTCATGTCTAAACATGTTAACACAATTCCTCCCACAGTCAATTAAGGCAGATGTGATGCATGGACTCGTTTCCACGGCATGAAATCACAGAGCTTTGAAATCTTCACGTAGTCACTCACGTGACTCCGAAGTAAAATAGTAAGATTAAACGAGAACTTACCAGTTCGAAGATTGATCGTTATTTTATGAGGAGTAACGTTGAGGGAATACGTGCCCTCCGCTCCCACCCTTGATCATATACTCAACTGGTATTTTCTTCTCTAATCTTACTATGTTCAATCATTACAGTTATCTGTGATTTCACGCCGCTGCTTTGAAGAATGACACGCATGCGTCCTGGCGGGGTTCTTCACGTATTCTCTCAACGTACTCCTCATAAAATAATGATCAAACTTCGAACTGGTAAGTTCTCGTTTAATCTTACTATTTCTAACTTCAGCAGGGACTCAAATTTCAAATAAACAATTGGTGACAGATTTATTGAAGGACTTAATGCTACCCAGACAAACATGTGTTATGAAATGTAGCTCCCACACAAAAGGACAGACCCCAATAGATATCGGGAATCATAATGCCAATTTAGTAGCAAAGAAAATGTCTCAGGAACGTAAGATGGTAGTACCAAAAATGATGAGGCAGACTAAAAGTTTAAATAACATGTCCCCCTCGGAGAAACTGATGCCAACCATCCAATAAATTGTTCAATTGCAGGAGGAGGCTACTGAAAGGGATAAATAATGATGGAGACATCTTGGATGTGTACAGGATTGTATGACTGGACTATGGACCATTCCGGCAGGGCAAACTTACATGACAAATTATTTGGCAGTATGGGTTATAGTATGTATGCATTATGCAACCCATTGAGGTGCAAGGGCAGTAGGAGACACTCTTTTGGCTACTTGGTAGCATCCAAGATTACACATTTTAGCTCAGAATGTAAGCAGTAATTGCCTGATCTGCCAGAAATACAATCCAGGGAAAGGAATAGGATGCAAAGAAGGGAAAACATCATTGACTCTGGGTCAGTTCGAGACAATGCAGATGGACTATATCGAATTAGAAAGGTGCCAGGGTTATAAGTATGTACTTGTCATAGTCTATGTATTCAGCCGTTGGATCAAAGCTTACCCAACCCTTGATAATAAAGCGGCTACTGTTGTCAAAGTGTTAATGAGAGAAATTGTCCATAGATTTGGCATTCCCATTCGACTTAGTTCAGATAATGGTCCACACTTTATTGGACAAATCAATAAAGAATTTTGTGAACAGCTGGGGATCCAGCAGCAATGACACTGTGCTTATCGACCACAGGCTTCTGGACTTGTAGAAAGGTCAAATCAGACCCTTAAAACTAAATTAGCTAAATTAATGGTGGAGACTGGACTCCCCATAGCTTTATTTCTGATGTGAATTACGCCTGTTGGGATATCTAGACTGAGCCCAGCTGAAATTGTTTATGGTAAACCCTTAAGAACACCTTGGAATCAGAATGCAATGCAAATAATCAACTTCCATCATATGACTGTGGAGATGACCGACTGCATACTAGCTTTCACCAGAGCATTGAGAGACTCACACTGTAGACTCAAGAATACCCCTGAGGTAAGGGAACAAGAGGACGAGGACGCAGGGGAAGAACGGGGCGTGGACCAGACATGAGTTACATATTTGGAGAAAGTAGGGGTTCCGAGACTAATGAGGATGAGGTTGTGGATGATTGCCTTTCTCCTGGTTGGCATTGTCCTTCTTCTGGTGACATGGTTGAAGAAAGGCCAGTGGAACCCAATATGGATACTCCCTATTCAGACTTTGCGACCATCGACTTTGCAGATCTGGCCTGGGACTGATAATACCATTACTTCACATTGGTCAGAAAAGCAGGTGCGACATCGAAGGGACCTCAAGGTTGAAACTGGTGCTAGCTCAGTCACCTCGCTCAACGCTGCCATGAACGATTGGTACAAGTGGGCACGATATACGGCAAAGACTTTAAAGTTGCCACAATGTATAATATGTGCCAAAGCTAAAGAAAGAATATTAGCTATACCAGAACCCCATAATTATACACATTGTGCAGAATTCTTGCAAAATATAGCACACTGGACAGACGTGTGTCATTGTCCAATACAGTGTTTAAATGCAGCGGGATCGACACAAGTAATGCTTGCGGCAGACCAATGCACTCTATGGAACTTCACATAGGTAACTTCTGACGGCAGTTGTGGCTGCAGCTGATAGATTTTGGATGTGCGGGGGTAAGCCCAGAAACACACTCACGCTCCATTGGACTGGATTGTGTGCCAGGGTAATGCTGGCACAATCTTCTTGTAATAAGTCCAATAAAGGTGTTCGCAAAAACCCGTAGGAAGAAAGCGTTTGACTCACTACCTGAAGGACTTTATCTGGATGTAATAGGACCACCAAGAGGAATACCTAATGAATTTAAAGCCAGGAATGAAATTACTGCAGGGCTGGAATCAATACTTCTTTGGGTTACGCCTGCAAAAAACATGGAATGGATCAACTATATCTATTATAACCAACAGAGGTTTATTAATTATACCGAGGATGCGCTGTCGGCCTTAGGGGACCAACTTGATGCCACTAGTAAGATGGCGTGGCAGAATAGGCAGGCCCTGGATTGGTTGTTGGCTGAGAAAGGGGGTGTTTGTGTCTCTTTGGGGAGCAGTGCTGTACCTTTATCCCCAACAAAACCAGCCCAGGGGGATCCTTTACTACAGCACTGAATAAAATAAGAAACCTAAGGAGCGAGGTCAAACAAAATGCAGGGTTCGGACATCAACTTTTTGGTTGGCTGGAAAGCGTGTTGAGAGGCTGGGGAGCATGGCATCTTAAGATTGGATTGACCATTGGGATCACACTGTTGGCAGTTGCGATTATGTTGTGTTGTGTTTTCCCTGTATTAAGTCTCTCCTAGTGAATGCTACTGTAAAGCAACTCCCATTGCTGCCGGGAGAAGACAAATCCAGCCCTCAAGAAAAACTGACCTACTACAATGGGGAAGATATTTCAGACGCTACTAAACAAAGTCTGTAAGGGAAATTGGATCTTTTTTCCTGCCCCACGAACATGGGGGTGGGTTTTTGGCCCAGTCTCCCAGGGAGCTAGAGAAAGTACACCGCACAGCATTGCACTAACCTAACCAAAGACCCTGTATTTTAGGGCTCTATGTGTGATTCGACCTGGGAAAATGTGTGTGTGGTTTTCTTTTTCTGTGAGACAAAATGTCTCAAAGGGGCGAATTATATGGAATTACATGGAATTATATGGAGAGTTAGATAGAGCTCTTGGGGCTAGTGGAGCCAAGGGATATGGGGAGAAGGCAGGCATGGGTTAGTGATAGGGGACGATCAGCCATGATCACAATGAATGCCGGTGCTGGCTCGAAGGGAAGAATGGCCTCCTCCTGCACCTATTTCTAAAGTTTCTATCTTTCTATGTTACACATAGCAGCAGGCGTCAGCTATTTCAAATCAGCCATTTTACTTAATACTCATGTGATGGTTAGTCATTTACCAGCACACTCATGTTATTATTAGTCATTTGATTAAACCATTTATTCAGTAAATATCCTTTGATAAACTACTACTCAAGTTACTTATTTCTACTTTTGTATCTTTGTATTCTTAGTAATTCATTTGTACCTTTGTATTCTTAGTAATTCAACCTATAACCTGGTATGTAACCTTTTTAACAGTATGACTGTCACGAGTTGCAGGTGGGAGATAAGGGTGGCGAAATATAGGGTGATAGATGAGTTGGAGTAATTAACAGGCCAAGACAGTAAATAAGGGTGGCCAAAGAAGAAGAGATATGGGAAGAGATACGGGAGTTGAGATAAGAATGAACCAACAATGGTAGTTAATGGTGGCGGAGCAGAGAGTGTCAGTATAGGATATGGATAGGTCCACGAGGAATGTGTGTATCCAAGACAAGGTAGAAGAGATATGACTGAAAACTTGTAATAAAAAGGAGTTTGCTGCTGCAGTAGGCGAGCAGACAGATGGTAGTCTTCCTGAGTGTTCCATCCGTTGTTTGCAAATAAAGGCTTTTTCGACTTCTCGAAGAATTCTCCGTGTCCGTGTCATCATATCCAACTCTGAGTTTCGGCAACCACGACACTCACCTGTCCAATCCCTTAAGAATTTATATGTTTCTATAAGATGCCCTCTCATCCTTCTAAATTCCAGTGAATATATGCCCAATTGATCCATTCTTTCATTATATGTCAGTCCCGCCATCCCGGGAATTGACCTGGTGAACCTATGCTGCACTCCCCGAATAGCAAGAATGTCCTTCCTCAAATTAGGAGACCAAAACGGCACACAACACTCCAGGTGTGGTCTCACCAGGGCCCTGTACAACTGCAGTAGGACCTGCTTGCTCTTAAACTCAAATCCTCTTGCTATGAAGGCCAACATGTCATTTGCTTTCTTCACTGCCTGCTGTACCTGCATGCTTACTTTCAGTGACTGATGTACAAGGACAGCCACATCTCGTTGCACCTCCCATTTTTCTAATATGACACCATTCAGATAATAATCTGCCTTCTTGTTCTTGCCACCAAAATGGATAACCTGACATTTATTCACATTTTACTTCGGAGTCACGTGAGTGACTACGTGAAGAACCCGTCCAGCACACATGCGCGACTTGAGCGTTCACGCAGTGCAACAGCGACGAACGGGAGTACAGGGTGCTCCCGCTACAGCTTAAAAAAGACGGACCGTCAGGTAAGTTTATTCTGAGGTCGTATTTTGAAAAAGTTGCTTTGCTTTGTCTCACCAGGTCGAGACAACTGGAAAAATGAGCAAAACAAGTCAAGCAAAAAGGACCGCCCCCCGTTCGACTCCAACAGAGGAGCATTCCATCAGTGGGGGGCGAGAGGCGTCAGGACCGCACACCCTGTGGTCTGCTATTCCTGACACCGAGCCGAGCCCAGTCCCGCTAGCGCAGCCTGAGCAGCGGGCTGGAAGTAAATCTACACGGAAGACAAACCGGCCGGTAATGTCCGACATCTCCAACGAGGATGTATCACCGCCTGAGAGCGGCAGAGACAGCCGCGTGAGCCGCATGGAGCGGCTCATGGAGCAAATGCTCCAGCGAGACTTGCTTCGGGAGCTGGAGCAGTCTCGCCAAGGGAGTTCAGGCACTCCCGCCACAGTGCCTCACAAGGCACTGGCCATCACTTCCCCCTCAGCCGAGGGCAGCGTTGGCGACCAGGGCTGGGCTGGTCAAGAAAAGGGGTCACTGGCCGAAGATGTTGGGAGTATGCTTGGGGCACAGGACCAGGAAGAGCTGCTGGCTGTGGTCAACCGCTACGTGGCAGCTCCACAAGCAGGATGGCCATTAGAGCCAAAACTGGCGGCCAGCATAGACTACCTGTCCTTCAAATCCCTACAAGAGCAGGTAGTCAATGAGGCACTAGAGCTGTATTCGGCCCCAGAAAATTGCGCTTCGCTCAACGTGTCGGCCGTCAACAGCCAAATCTGGGGGCACGTTGGCCAGAACATCCGCTACCAAGAATTAAAATTACAGCGGATTCTCAGGCTCCTGACGTCAGCCATCACTTCTTATGCTCATTCCGTGGATGGGGTGGAAATGACCACAAACCAGCAAGATGCATTAGCTCTGCTGTGCAACACCCAATTCAAGATCAACAACCTCCGTAAGGAGATAATAAGACCTGCCCTCAACCCGAAATTCGCTCGGTTGTTCAAAACACCGGCCTCAGAGCCACAAATCCTGCTCTTCGGTAAGGACCTCTCTAAAAATGTGAAGGACCTGGAAGAGGAGTCCAAAACATTTTGCCTCATGAGGGCTGGCCCCGGAACGAGCAGACCCACAAGACTCAGACGGCAGTACCCCACCGCGTCCACCAGTCGACGTCAGCCTCATGGGACTGGTGAAAGCTCGGGGTCCGCACACCATCCCCGAAAGCCTTTTTTAGGCCAGGGCCCAGAGCGGACCCCATGGAAAATGCGCCACCCCCAACCAGCAGCACATCAGACAACACATCGTCCAACGAAGAAACAAGAAACACCCATAACCATGGAGGTACAGTAGGCGGGTCTGGTTCCTACCAGCATATAAAAAGTGGTGGATCTATACTAAAAGGGGGGAGATTACAACTGTTTGTGGAAGCATGGATGTCTATCACAAATGATAAATATATACTCAACAGCATTCGTGGATACAAAATAGAATTTGTTCAAGAAAACATGCCACCAGTTCAGCATACACCCCAAAGGGTCTTTACCCTCTCAGTTAAAGAAAGACTAGAGGGTCAAGCAGAACTTGTGAGGCTACTTACAAAGGGTATCATTGAGAAAACCAAACATGAGCCCTTGGAATTTGTCTCAAATATATTCACTAAAACTAAAAAATGATGGTGGATGTCGCGTCATCATTGACTTAACTTCACTAAATATGTTTGTTAAGTATATACATTTCAAAATGGAAACGTTTGTAACTGCCAAACAACTGATTTCCAAAGGATACTTCATGGCAAGCATCGACCTTAAAAATGCTTACTAATCAATACCCATTCAAAAGGATCATCGCAGATACCTGAAATTTACCTGGATGGGGCAACAATGGCAGTTTAAAGCATTGCCTCATGAGTTAACATCAGCCCCAAGATTATTCACCAAGATATTAAAACCAGCCTTGGCAATATTAAGAAAACAGAAACATTTTGTCATGGCATATCTTGATGATATCTTAATAGTAGGCAAAACCATGGAATTGGCTAAATCAGCTGTGTCAGCTACCAAACAATTGTTTGAAACCTTGGGATTTGTCTTACATCCAGATAAATCTAAGTTGACGCCATCCACAACCATGGACTATCTGGGATTCACAATTAACTCAGTCCACATGTCTGTAACGTTGCCAAAAGAGAAAGCAGCAGAATTGGCACAAACATGTAACAATTTAATGGTCAACGATCGACCAACCATTCGACAAGTGGCAAGAGTAATTGGAAAAATGGTACCAGCATTTTCAGCTACACAATTTGCACCTCTGCACTATCAAAACTTACAATGAGCAAAAATGCAGGCGTTAAAACGACATGCAGGTCACTTTAACCGAGTCACGAAATTACCCATAGAAGCAATATCAGAATTACAGTGGTGGGTAGGGAACGTTTGGCATAGTTCCAGCCCTATCGTCATCATTAATCCAACGTTAATTATTCAAACAGATGCCAGTGCTCAAGGCTGGGGAGCAACTAATACCATATCCAGCACAGGTGGTAGATGGACTAATCTAGAGTCATCTTTACTACAGACACTGTGCATAAATTATCTGGAAATGTTGGTGCATTTTATGGCTTAAAAGCATATTCAACAAATATGCATCACTTGCATGTTCGTTTACAAATAGATAATACCACGGTGGTGGCCTATATTAACCATATGGGCGGTATAAAATCGATATCATGTAACAATTTGGTCAACACAATCTGGCAATGGTGTGTCGATAGACATATTTGACTATCAGCAACTTACCTACCAGATAAGCTAAATACAGCGGCAGACACCAGGTCACGCAAATTCAATGATAACACCGAATGGATGTTAAATCCCAAAGCATTTGCTAAAATTACAAAGCAATATGGCACGCCAGATATTGATCTGTTTGCATCCAGACTAAATCACCAGGTACCAATGTATGTCGCTTGGGAACCAGACCCTGAGGCAGCAGCGATAGATGCATTTGCGCTGGACTGGGGAAAATTCTTCTTTAATGCTTTTCTTCCCTTCTGCCTCATCAGTCGGGTACTACGCAAAATACAGATGGACTCTGCTTCAGGTATTTTGATAGTACCCGACTGGCCTACACAGCCATGGCTCCCAGTGGTCCTCGACATGGTCGTCGAAACCCCAATGACTTTTCCCAGTAGCCCAGACTTGTTAACTCACCCGGTATCAGGCATAAGTCACCCATGCCACGATAAAATTAAACTCCTGGGTTGCAGATTTTGAAAAGACCTTTGCTGGGCCTGGGATTGTCAGACAACACTATCAACACGATGATAGCATCCCACCGCATGTCCACAAGGAAACAATACTTGTCAAACATCAAGAAGTGGGAAAGATACTGTTCGAACACAGGAACAACATATTCAACTAATACAATAACCAATGTACTGGAGTTCCTGGCAGGCCTTCACCACAATGGACTCAGCTACAGCGCCATTAATACAGCCAGAAGTGCTCTGTCAGCCTATTTAGTTCAGGCACCAGGACAACAGGCCATGGGGTCCCACCCGCTGGTGATCAAGCTCATGAGAGGCATATTTAACTCTACTCCCCCCTGACCTAGGTACACCCAAATCTGGGATGTCAGTGTGGTCCTGCCATACCTTAGGGGATGGTCACCAGCCAGGTCCCTCACCCTGGAACAACTAACCCTGAAGAAGGTCATGCTGATGGCACTTGTCTCAGCACAAAGAGTCCAGTCCCTCCATCTACTACGATTGGACAATATGGTTGTAACACCAGACCGTGTCTCATTTACCATCCAGGGGCTGGTCAAACAGAGCAGACCAGGAACATCAGGTCCAGTCATGGAATTCCGGGCTTACCCACCTGAACCACGGTTATGTGTCATGACCCACTTATTGAACTACATTGACACAAAAAGAAATCCCCGAGGGAGAGAAAAAGCCTTATGGGTCAGCCACAAGAAACCTCATGGTCGGGTGATGAGCCAAACTATTTAAAGATGGCTCAAGCAGGTGCTGAAAGCTGCCGGTGTAAATACTAACGTGTATAAATCTCACTCCACCAGGGCAGCATCCACATCGGCGGCTAAGAGGATGGACGTGCCTATGGACCACATCCTGGCTACAGCGGTGTGGTCTAGGGAAAAAACGTTCCAAACTTTTTATAACAAGCCGCTGGCAGAACCTGTATCATTTGCAGAAAAAAGATTAGAATCTGCAAATATATAATTTAAGCCCGGGGGAGCATTTTTGTTTTTTGTTATTGTTTAATAAACACCATTATTGTTTTTTACAAACAGATTCATGGTTGATTACGATAACATACTTCTTCCTTCGAATGACTTCGGCAGTGAGTGAAGTATGAACTGTTACACGGTTTGAAATCACAGTGCTTTAAAATCTTCACGTAGTCACTAACGTGACTCCGAAGTAAAATAGTAAGATTAAACGAGAACTTAACAGTTTGAAATTTGATCTGTATTTTATGAGGAGTAACGATGAGGGATTACGTGCCCTCCGTTCCCATCCTCAATTATAGAGATCAACTGATATTTAAGTACTCCTTTTCTTTATTATGTTTATTTCAATTATTGTGTCTTTCTGTGATTCCACACTGCTGCTTTGAAGTATGTCGCGCATGCGTGCTGGACGGGTTCTTCACGTAATCCCTCATCGAGAGCTCTTTCTGGCAGATACCGCTGGACGAGAGAGAGAGAGAGATATATCCATGCACTGTATACTTGTATTTATACTTATGCATTTTAAATATGTCTGTCATGTTTTATACTTTGGCAATATAACAATGTTTTTTTTTATCATGCCAATAAAGTTTTTAAATTGAAATTGAAAAATTGAAAAAAAAATAGAGGGAAATAGAGAGAGATAGTATCCAAAGGAAAACACCAGCAAACGCATGTAGGGCACAATTAGGCAGATACCCACTGATAATACATATCCAGAAAAGAGCACTAAATGTTTGGAATCACCTTAAATCTAGCCCCCCCCCCCCCCCCCCAAATACCCTCCAGTTTAAAGCTCTTCAAACACAAGAGGGGAGCCCAGAAAAGAGTTCACTGTGTCAGTTGGTGCTGAGACTAACTACCCCTATTCAGTTAAACCCTATCCAGTTAAACCCTGACCGGCCTCAGATCAATACTGACCCCCAATCACCAGTTAGAGTGAACCAAATTATCAAACAATGTAAAGAAACGTATTTGGAACATTGGATTGGATTGGATTAGATTGGATTGGATTCAATGTTATTGTCATTGCACTTTTCAGTACAATGAAATGGTTTAGCCTGCAGTCATAACATTGGGATAAAGAAACCAAAAGACAAAGCAGATTAGAATGTTACCGTGCCCTAAAAAGAGATTATAAATTGGCAGACTATATCTCAACTGTTAGAGACATAAAGCAGAGATAGACCCTCACCAAATACAGGTTAAGTGACCACTATTTGGCAGTTGAAAAAGGAAGACAGAAGAGATTCTGGCAACCAAGAGAAAACAGAATATGCGGCCACTGTTTGACAGATGAGGTTGAAACAGAGGTGCACTTCCTCCTAAAATGCAAAAAATTTGACATAACAAGGAAAGCATACTTTGACAAACTCAGTGTGGAAACCACAGTACGCCTGCGGAGTCACAGAGACGCAGACGCGGAGCAACGGAGCGGCAGAACACCAGCGCGCACCAAGCCAGCTCGGCCGACCAGAAGCACCAACAGACGGCGACGCGTACGAAAACACCGCCGGGGACGCAGAGGTGGGTTAAAGGCCAGGTTAGAGCTAGCCCCACACAGGGTAGCGATTCCTAGCCTTTTCCTCGCCAACGTGCGCTCACTGGCAAACAAAATGGACGAACTCCGGCTAAGGATCACCTCCCACAGCTGGATCAAGGACTGCAACATCCTGATCTTCACGGAAACTTGGCTCAACACTGACGTTCCTGACAGCGCCATCCAGCTATCGGGGCGTCATTTACTCCGAGCGGACAGGACATCAGACTCCGGTAAGACCAGAGGTGGGGGTCTGTGCATTTATGTAAATAAAGCATGGTGCACGGACTCCACCATCATCGAGAGTCACTGCTCAGCTAACCTTGAGTTCCTCTTGGTTAGATGCAGACCGTTCTATCTGCCCAGAGAGTTCACCTCCATTGTTGTGACTGCAGCCTATATCCCTCCTGATGCTAATGCCAAGCTTGCAATGAAAGAGCTGCATACTGCCATTAGCAATCAACAGACGCACAACCCCGAGGCAGCCTTCATTGTTGCGGGTGACTTCAATCACTCTAACCTGAAGACTGTACTCCCCAAATTCCACCAACATGTCTCCTTCCCCACTAGAGTAGACAAGACACTGGACAAAGTCTACACCAACATGGCTGAAGCTTACAAAGCCATCCCCCTCCCCCACCTTGGTCAGTCTGATCACGTCTCATTGTTCCTGCTCCCTAAGTACTCCCCACTCATCAGACGGGTTAAACCAACTGTGAGGACAGTTAAAGTCTGGTCAGAGGAAGCGGACTTCACACTTCAGCAGTGTTTTGGAAACACTGACTGGAAGGCGTTTGCAGCCCAGGCCACCCTTGATTCCCACACGGACATTGATTCCTACACATCCTCTGTTCTGGACTTTATAAACTCCACCATCAATAGTGTCACCTCCCTCAAACGGGTGACCATATTCCCGAATCAGAAGCCATGGATGAACAGCGACGTCAGGCTACTGCTGAAAGCACGGGACACCGCTTTCAGGTCAGGCGATGCTCGAGCCTACAGTTCAGCCAGGGCTAACCTGAAGAGGGGCATCAAGAAGGCCAAGCACTGCCATAAGCTCAGGATTGAGGAGCACTTCAACAACAACTCCGACCCCCGACGCATGTGGCAAGGCATCCAGGCCATCACGGACTACAGACCCTCCAACACCACCCCCACATCCAGCGATGCCTCCTTCCTTGAGGAGCTTAACCACTTCTATGGCCGCTTCGACAGGGACAATCTAGAGACAGCCATCAAGGCTGTGCTACCTGCCGATCACCAACCCCTCACACTCACCCCCTACGACGTATTCGTGGCACTGAGTAGGACTAATGCACGTAAAGCTGCTGGCCCTGACGGCATCCCCGGGCGCGTGCTCAGGGCCTGTGCTGCGCAGCTGACAGACGTCTGGACTGACATCTTCAACCTGTCACTTGCCCAAGCAGTTGTCCCCACGTGCCTTAAAACCACCTCCATCGTGCCAGTGCCAAAACACTCCACTGCGGCAAGCCTCAACGACTTCCGCCCAGTTGCACTTACCCCCATCATCACCAAGTGCTTCGAGAGGCTGGTCCTGGCACACCTCAAAAGCTGCCTACCCCCCACACTGGATCCCTATCAGTTTGCCTACCGCAAGAACAGGAGTACGGAGGATGCCATCTCAACGGCACTTCACTCCGCCCTCTCCCACCTCGACAACAGAGACACTTACGTAAGAATGCTGTTCATCGATTACAGCTCAGCATTCAACACCATTATACCATCAAAACTGATCACCAAACTCGGTAACCTGGGCATCGACCCCTCCCTCTGCAACTGGATACTGGACTTTCTAACCAACAGACCCCAGTCTGTTAGGTTAGACAAGCACACCTCTTCAACCCTCACCCTGAACACCGGCGTTCCACAGGGCTGTGTGCTGAGTCCCCTCCTCTACTTCCTCTTCATCTATGACTGCACACCTGTACATGGTACTAACACCATCATCAAGTATGCAGATGATACAACGGTGATTGGCCTCATCAGAAACAACGATGAGTCGGCCTACAGGGAGGAGGTCCAGCACTTAGCAGCATGGTGCGCTGACAACAACCTGGCCCTTAACTCCAAGAAGACCAAGGAGCTCATTGTAGACTTCAGGAAGTCCAGGGGCGGCACGCACACCCCAATCCACATTAATGGGACAGAAGTGGAACGTGTTTCTAGCTTCAGGTTCCTGGGAGTCAACATCTCCGATGACCTCTCTTGGACCCACAATACCTCAACTCTGATCAAGAAGGCTCACCAGCGTCTCTTCTTCCTGAGGAGACTGAAGAAGGTCCATCTGTCTCCTCAGATCCTGGTGAACTTCTACCGCTGCACCATCGAGAGCATCCTTACCAACTGCATCACAGTATGGTATGGCAACTGCTCTGTCTCCGACCGGAAGGCATTGCAGAGGGTGGTGAAAATTGCCCAACGCATCACCGGTTCCTCGCTCCCCTCCATTGAGTCTGTCCAAAGCAAGCGTTGTCTGCGGAGGGCGCTCAGCATCGCCAAGGACTGCTCTCAACCCAACCATGGACTGTTTACCCTCCTACCATCCGGGAGGCGCTACAGGTCTCTCCGTTGCCGAACCAGCAGGTCCAGGAACAGCTTCATCCCGGCGGCTGTCACTCTACTCAACAACGTACCTCGGTGACTGCCAATCACCCCCCCCACCCCCCGGACACTTATTATCACTTATTATTATTTATTCAAATCATTTGCTATGTCGCTCTTCCAGGGAGATGCTAAATGCATTTCGTTGTCTCTGTACTGTACACTGACAATGACAATTAAAATTGAATCTGAATCTGAATCTGAATCTGATTTACAAGATGAAACATCAAAACTAAGATTAATCCTTGGCGAAGGAAATACGGCACATCTTGGTGCACGCACAATACGTAACAACATGCCATAACCTGAGAGACAGTGAATGACC
The DNA here is from genome assembly GCF_010909765.2 of Amblyraja radiata. NCBI lineage: Eukaryota > Metazoa > Chordata > Chondrichthyes > Rajiformes > Rajidae > Amblyraja > Amblyraja radiata. Next base: position 80,175,711 of record NC_045957.1, read on the forward strand.
AACATGCACATATGTACGCACACACTAATTGACATTAACTGACACTAAGAAATTAATATTGAATTGCTAAACTTGCTATTGTGTTGTACTGCTTACAGCTGCAAGAACATGTAGCAATCAATAAAGGGCTATAGGCCTATAGCGAGTTTATGTACAGGGACATATCTATCCATGCACTGTATACTTGTATTTATACTAATGCATTTTAAACATGTTTATACTTTGGCAATATAACTATGTTTTTTTATCATGCCAATAAAGTTTTTAATTTTTAATTGAAAAAAAATTTGAATTGAAATTGATAGTGAGATAGATAGTGAGATAGATAGAGATATAGATGGATAGATAGTTAGAGAGATATAAATCTAGATAGACGGAGAGACGGAGGGAGGGAGGGAGGGAGGGAGGGAGGGAGGGAGGGAGGGAGGGAGGGAGGGAGGGAGGGGCGGACGGGCGGACGGGCGGACGGACGGACAGACAGACAGACAGACAGACAGACAGACAGACAGACAGACAGACAGACAGACAGACAGACAGACAGACAGACAGACAGACAGACAGACAGACAGACAGACAGATAGACAGATAGACAGATAGACAGATAGACAGATAGACAGATAGACAGACAGACAGACAGACAGATAGACAGATAGACAGATAGACAGATAGACAGATAGATAGAGAGAAAGACTATGGGACAATCATAAAGGAGAGAAAGAGTAAGGGCGCATTAGAGATACAGAGAGATAGAAACAGATAGAGCAGTAAAAAAAATAGAACATTTTAGAAAGAGTGTACAAGAATGTAAGAGAGAGAGAGAGAGAGAGAGAAAGAGAGAGAGAGAGAGAGAGAGAGAGAGAGAATATGTAAATAATAAGTAAATAATGTAGGCCTATCTAATTTGTGAAAAGCCAAAGGATGAAGATTTCTAAGTATGCACTGCAGATGACCACAAAACCTACTTTCAGTGTACATTTGAAATTCATAAGCACTCTGTCAGTCTGCTAACATGCTCCTGATCAAATTTTTTGCCACAAGATATTTTCATTCAAGGGAAATTACCATCAATATGTCTACTCCCACAGTGTCAAGCATAACATTATTTCATACTCACTGAGAATTCAAATCCCTCAGTTTCTCATGAACAGTTTGAAACCAGAAAAAAATGAAATGTGTGTGTGTGTTTTTCTCTCTCTAAGTATCTGTTGCTGCACCAAGAGAAAGATTGTTTCAAATACAAAGTTATAAATATTCCTGACAAGGCAAGGAGACCACAATGTGATAGGGTTCAAGCAGTGATCAAACAGCCCTGTTCCAGTCAGATTGCAACTTGAATATCACAAGTGATAATCAAGTTATTGGGTTAATGCAATGAAGATTCATGAATTTGGTTCTTAATGTCAGGAGGGTGAATTATGGCGACAGACTGGAGAGACGATCACATGGCAATGAACAAAATACTTAAAGCTGTAGAAAATGTACATCTGCAACGTTGCTTCAAATTAACCTGCAGCAGATATATTAAATGTCATGGTCAGTGAAAGGTATAGGCTGCTATGAGAAACATATTCCACCGCAAAAAAGATGAACTGAAGATGAACTAAGATGAAATAAATGACTGAAAACAGCAGTTTTGAATGTCATAATGGTCCAATGGAAGTATCAATCTGGATGGATAAACTGGTGGATTATTTTTGATGATAGGTAGATAACTTAAGACTGTTTCATCGTGATTTATTCATTAAGCATTGGTTTATACTTTCATATTCAATGTAAAAGATTGTGTTTAAATCCCTGTCACTTCTCAACGGGCCTCGCGGCCAGAAGACTTCCCGACGGGCCGCAGCTGTGGACTGCGGTCTTGATGCCTCCTAGATCGGCGTATAGAAGCCCGGGTCGGGGCCCAGCCGGGGCCTCGCCGGTCGGAGCCCGGGTCAGCACCACGGAGGCATGTAGTGGGGTGTCCACAGCGATGAAATGGCGGTGGCGTGGAAGCCTAGCGATGATGGAGCCTTAACGGTGGTGAAGACTCACGGTTCGACACGCGGTCGACGGTTGATGAGACCATGAAGGACCACCGTGAGGGAGGGGGAAGAACAATAGAGGACACGGCATGGGGGCAGAGCAATGGACAATTGGGGAGGGGGGTGAACAAAAGATAATGGGGACCCAGCGTGGGGGAACTGCTAGGGGTGAGGGGGTGTGAGAGTACGTGCTTTGTAAATTTGTCAGCGCCGTAAGTGGCTCCTATTTGTATTTGTATACATTGTGTATACAAGCAAAGAACTTCACTGTGCCTAGCCACATGTGAAAATAAAGTCATAGTCATAGAGTCATAGAGTGATACAGTGTGGAAACAGGCCCTTTGACCCAACTTGCTCACACCGCCAACAATGTCCCAGCTACACGAGTCCCACTTGCCTGCACTTGGTCCATATCCATCTAAACCTGTCCTATCCATGTACCTATTTAACTGTTTCTTAAACAATGGGATAGTCCCAGCCTCAACTACCTCCTCTGGCAGCTTGTTCCATACCCCCACCACCCTTTGTCTGAAAAGGTTAACGCTCAGATACCTATTAAATTTTTACCCCTTCATCTTGAACCTATGTCCTCTGGTCCTCGAATCCCCTACTCTGGCCAAAAGACTGCATATACCCAATCTATTCCTCTCATGATTTTGTATACCTCTATAAGATCTCCCCTCAACCTCCTGTGCTCCATGGAATAGAGACCCAGCCTACTCAACCTCTCCCTATAGCTCACCCTCTAGTCCAGGCAACATCCTCATAAATCTTTTCTGAACTCTTTCAAGCTTGACAATATCTTTCCTATAACATTGTGTCCAGAACTGAACACAATATTCTAAATGCAGTCTCACCAACGTCTGATACAAGAGTTCAATTTCATTAAATTATGGTTTTTATCTTTTGTGGTAATGTTGAGTATAGAAGTTGGCATGTCGATGCAGTTATATACTGTAAGACGTAGAAGAGTATTGTTTAATTAAGAACTACAGATGCTGTAAAAATCAAAGGTAGACAAAAATGCTGGAGAAACTCAGTGGGTGAGGCAGCATCTATGGAGAGAAGGAATAGGCGAAGTTTCGGATCGAGACCGCTCTTCAGCCTGATGTCGGGGGGGGGGGGGTGGGAAAAAGAAAGGAAGAGGCAGAGACAGTAGGCTTGTGGGAGAACTGGGAAGTGGGAGGGGAAGGAGGGGGAAAGCAAGTCCTTGTTTTCTCCCTCCTTCCCCTCCCCTTCCCAGCTCTCCCACAAGCTCTCCATGTCAATCCAGAAGATTTGTATCCAACGGCTAACATAACAAAGACCAATGTCCATAAATTCTTATATGCTCAGCTCCTGGTCATATCTAAAAAAGCACAATGGAGTGGATGTTTAGCAAATACCAGTTAGACAATTTATAGAAAACACAGCGAGCACCATTTTTCTATGTGCCTAAGTGCAAAATTAATGGTAATATTAATAGAACAGCCAGATCATGCCATCAGCTTGGAATGATGAACATTATCCGAAAATAACATAATAAAACACAGGATTTCAAACTTATACAATAATCTGGCTTTCATCCTTTCATCATGCAAGAACATATTGATCAGGTGTCGGTAGGCCACTTGTCCCCTCAAGCCTGCACTGCCATTTAATAAGATAATGGCTAGTTTAATTATCTATATTATTAAAAGTCTGAACTTGACCACTTCCTGGTGTTCTGTATATTGATTTTAGAAAAAACACTGCCACTTACGGCCGTGATTGTTGGCCATCTTCCTCAGTCCCCCTCCGCTGCGCAGGACAAGAGGATTTTTTCCCATCGATGAAAAATAAAAGAGTTATTACTGTTTTAAAATGTTGAGATTCACTCTCCTGATGGCCACGCCCATTCTGGATGGACTATAAAACCTGGAAGTGTTGAGTGCCTCAGTCAGTCTCTGCAAGATGGGGGAGCGAGAGGGTCACGTCTCTCAGTCTGAGCTGTGAATAATACTGAACGCATGTATACTAAACTGTGAGTGCCCTTAATGTGGTTTGAAATTCAAAAGTGTTTTTTGGTTTGGAAATGCTTGCTAAAAGTATGTTTTGGTTTTGGAAATGCTTGCTAAAAGTGTGTTTTGGTTTGGAAATGCTTGCTAAAAGTGTGTTTTGGTTTGAAAATGCAAAAGTTGCCTTTTCAACCTTTGGGGGACCAGCCTTCCCGTGTGAAGCTGGGACACAACGGGTCCCACTTAGTCTAGTAACTTTAAATCTGCACTCACATCTACCTGCAGGAAATTTACAGCCCCTTGCTTAACAGTAATTAATCTACCTCAAGACACTGCTACCCTATGAGGAAGAGTTTCAAATAGTCATGTCTATCTGAAAGAAAATATCTCATCAGATCTATGTTGAAACGTTGACATGTTTGAAAACTCGTGAACTTAACTCTGTATTCACCCATTAGAGGAAACCTCCTTCCCATATTTACCCTAATTAAACTCTTAATGAGCCAAAAGGTGCTGCTTGACCTTCTGAGTTACTCCAGCAGATTAATATAGACAAAAGGAACTACAAATGCTAGTTCCCCCCCAAAAAAAGACACCAAGTGCTGTAGAAACTAAGCAGGTCAGACAGCATCTCTGGAGAACATTAACAGGCGATGTTTCATGGGCGGACCCTTCTGCAGACTGATTGTCGTAGATGGAGAGAGCTGGAAGAGGGGTAGGGGCAGGACAAAGCCTGGTAAGTGATAGGCAGATACAAGTGAGTGGGGTTTTTATTGGTAGTTTGGACAAATGCCAGAGGTGAAAAGACAGAAGGTAGTGAGATAAGGTGGCAGCACAAGTAGTTAGTGTGATCACTGAAGGTGGAAGCACAAGTAGATGAGGTGGTAAAGAAGGTGTGTATATGTAGTAGTTGTTTGCCTCAGGATTTGGTGCTGGGCACATTGCTGTTTGTGATTTATGCCAATGAGAAAGTAGTAGGTGTGATTAGTGAGTTTACAGATAACATTAAAATGGATGGTATCGTAAATAGCAAAGATAGTTATAAGAATTTACAGCAGAATCTTGATCAGTTAGGCAAGAAGGCTGAGGAATAATAGAGTTTATTGTTGATACATGTGACCTGTTGCATTTTGTGAAGTCAAACCAGGGCAGGACCTTCACAGTGAATGACAGGGCCCTGGAGAGTCTTGCAGAGCAGAGGGATCTAGGAATGCAGGAATGCTTTCCTTGAAAGTGGTGTCACAAGTAGATTGGGTGATCAAAAAAGCCTTTGTACATTGTGTAGATTGGTTATTTCCTACTAACCAATTTTAGTGCTTGTTAGTAGTAGCTCCGCCTACTATGTGATTTATATTACCAAGAGCTTGCTTACGTAATTCAGTCTGAGTAGCTGCTAGTTACTGTAATGTCCTGCAGACCAATGTTGTAAGTGGACTTTAATAAATATGTGTTGTATCTTGACGTGTGTGTGATTCGACTCATTACATGGTGTCAAGAAGTGATTTCTTACCTACTCCGTTCAAGTATATCGGGTTTTGTTTTTTTATATATGTTTTATGTGCCTGTCACCTCTATCATGGCAAACTTGTCTCGCTGTCCTAGTCCTTTGATCTTTGACTCCGACATTGCTGAACGCTGGCACCTTTTTGAGCGCGACTACATTCACTACATTCGCATCGTTCATCGCAACGATTATTTCAGATGTTCATGCTTCCGTGCTACTAAACCTGGCTGGCCCTGAGGCAATGAAATGTGTGGACCGTTTTACTTTTGCGCCTGCTGTTTAGATGCCAACAGTCTGATCCAAGTGCCTGAAGAAACGATTGATGACCCTGCAGTCCTGCTTGCAAAGTTTAGACAGTTGTGTGACCTTCCTTCGAACTCAATCGAATGCACCAAGTTTTTTGCTTGCATGCAGCAAGTTGACGAACAAATAGAGTGCTTTATCAGCGACTTAAAACACATGGCTGTGCGCTGTCATTTTGAACATTTATGCGATGAACTGATCCGCGACAAGCTCGTTGGAGGTATGCTCAGTGACAAGGTGAGAGACGAATTACTTCGTAACACTGAACTGACTCTGAATCAAGCTGAACACACCTGTCGGATTGCAGAGATAATGTCTTCTCACATTAAGTCTGTGACCTCTGGGCAGCGCTCCCAATATAGTGTTAATCTTACAGACACCTCCTGTCGTAACAAGCGTCCGCAGCCTTCTCCTGCCTGGCAGCAGCGAAGGTATCCTGCTCAATGTCCTAATTGAAACTATTCTCATGCTCCGGGTCGGGAGTTCTGTATTGCTTATGGTAAAATTTGCATTTTCTGCAAAAAATTCAACCACTTTGCAAAATGTTGTCATTCCCGTGTGACTGAATCCATCCCAAGGACGAGTTTGCAACTGTTGCAACATGAGCTTGCTGATAACGAAAGCCAGGACCTTGAGGTGCCATCCCCCGCTCCACTCTCTGCAAGTGAAGATAACAGTTCAGCCATCCACTCCCTCCTCTCTTACTCTAACGAGCAACTTGACCCTGAGGTAACCATGATTGTGCATAACAAGCCTGTGATCACTAAGATTGACACGGGAGCAAAATGTAATGTCATCTCGTTATCTGAGTTTCAAAAAATACGTAATGCTGAACATGTTGAAAAGACCTCGGCCACGCTACGGGCCTATGGGGGTGATGTTCTACACCCGCTGGGAGAAACTGATTTAAACTGCATCATAGACTCGCAGTCTCATACCCTGAAGTTTTATATCATCAAGGGGGATTCTGAAACTCTGCTTGGTATCAATGCATGCCACGATCTAGGCCTAGTCTACTTTGGCCACGTCCATCAACTCTTTCTCGCTGGGGGCTCCACTTAGCAAAAACTCTCTCAATATAGAGAATTGTTTAACGATGAGCTTGGCAAGCTGCCCCTCAAGTACAACATTGCTGTTGATCCCAAAGTCACTCCTGTGGTTCGAGCACCACATCATGTTCCGCATGCCATGCGCAACAGAGTAAACAATGAGCTCAAGCAGATGGTCTCCCTGGGTGTCATTGCCGAAGTTACTGACTCTTCTGATTGGGTTTCCACCATGGTGGTTGCAACGAAGAAAAACAAGGAAGAAACCCGTATCTGCATCAACCCCAGGGACCGTAACACAGCAATCAAACACCCACACTACCCTCTGCGAATGGTAGAGGAAGTTTCTGCTCAAATAGGCAACACATCTGTGATTGGATGCTAAAAGCTCGTTTTGGCAGATTCCGCTGGACCCAGACACGTCCAATCTTACTACGTTCGGCACCTCCTTCGGCCGTTAAAAATTCCTGAGAATGCCCTTTGGCATCAACTCTGCCAGTGATGTTTTCCAGTGCACCATGGAACAACAGTTTGCGGGGTATCCATGCGCCATCATTGTTGATGACATTCTCGTTTACGGGCGCAACTTGGCTGAGCATGACGCCAATCTGAAGAGTGCGCTGGACCATGCCACAGACATTTAGCTCAAACTCAATCCCCTGAAGTGCAAGTTTCAGGTCCCGGAAGTTACCTACGTCGGACATGTTTTCACAAGTGATGGTCTCAGACCAGACCCATCAAAAACTGTTGCTATCAACGAAATGCCGGTTCCTATTGAAGTTACGTGTCTACAAAGGTTCCTTGGAATTGTCAACTACCTGGGGAAATTTAGTCCCAACCTCAGCGATATATCTACCCCCCTGCAGGAACTGACACACAAAGACACTGCATGGTCTTGGTACCCATAGCACCAAGACCGTGACTATAAAACAGACGACCAGCCGCTGATCACCATCTTGATTAAACCCATTCGCACCGCTCCGACTCGCCTGCAACGGATGATGATGCAGCTGCAGCGTTTCGATTTCAACATTGTCTACAAAAAAGGCAAGGACATGCACATAGCTGACACGCCATCAAGGGCCCCACGCAAAACCAGCGAGCACCAGCCCTCTGAAAAGGACCAGTTCTCAGTAATGAATGTATCGTATGTTCCCACTGACTGCCTAAGCAGCCTGGCAGACCACACAACTTTACAATTGACGAGACTTGACAATTGCTGTCCGCAGTCATCCGGCGTGGCTGGCCGGATAAACAACACAGCACCGCACTCGCGATCCGCCCATACATCCTGGTTCGCAACGAACTGGTGTTACAGCTTGGGATTATAGTTTTGTATACCCTCCCACTACCGGGCCGACTGCTCCACTGCCAGAGACTGCGTCCCTCCCGGCCGCTCCACGGCGTTCAGTGCCCAGCTCGCCTATTTCAGCACCTCCACATGACGGGTCTCCGGTGCCATCCCTGGTCACTTCCCCTGTCCCCTCCCCAATCACTTCACCGGTGAAAGGAGGAGATGTGGATTCGTACCACACACGCGCCGGACGGGTCAGCAGGCCACCCATTAGATACGGTGATTTTGTATAAACATTTACCCTTCCCCATACGTGGTATTAGCGTTTCGGCTGCTGTATTGTTTAGCCACCATGTTTCCACATATCTGCATTATTTTGTACAAGGAAAGATGTAGATTGGTTATTTCCTACTAACCAATTGTAGTGCTTGTTAGTAGTAGCTCCGCCTACTATGTGATTTATATTACCAAGAGCTTGCTTACGTAATTCATCTGAATAGCTGCTAGTTACTGTAATGTCCTGCAGACCAATGTTGTAAGTGGACTTCAATAAATATGTGTTGTATCTTGACGTGTGTACGACTCGACTCATTACACATTGGCCTTCATCAGTCATGGTATTGAGTATCAAAGACAGGCACAAATTGCTGGAGTATCTCAGTGGGTCAAGCAAAATCTCTGGAGAGAAGGAACAGGCAAAGTTTCAGGTCGAGACTCTACTTCAGATCCAAAACGTCACCTATTTCTTTCCTCCAGAGATGCTGCCTGACCTGCTGACTCCAGCAATTTGTGTCCAACTTTGGTGTAAACCAGCATCTGCAGTTTCTTTCTCCACATATTGAGCTTTGAAGTTGGGATATCATGTTAGAGTTGTACAATATGTTGGTGAGGCTACATGTGGAATATTGTGTTCAGATTTAGTTACCCTGCTATAAGAAAGATGTTGCTAAGCTGGGTGCAGAAATGATTTACAAGGATGTTGTCAGGACTTGAGGACCTGAGCTATATGGAAAGGATGAGAGTACGATCATGAGGGGAATAGATAGGTTAAATCCAGAGTTGTGGATTCAAGAACCTGTGGTCATGGGTTTAAGGTGTGAGGGGTAAGACTGGAGTTTAAGGTGTAAGGGGTAAGGGAAACTGTACAGCAACCTTTTCATACAAGTATGTGGATCAGTCGCTATTTCAAATGCACACTGGCACCACCATACTGCTCCTTACCTTTCACACTGCCACCATTCATTTCCAACACAGCATTCTCTGACATTTCCACCATTTTCAACATGATCCCAACACCAGTCACATCTTATTATTCCCACCCCTTCCCACTTGCTGCATGTTCTCCAATCCCACCATAAACCCTTCCAGGTGAGACAGAGTTTCACATTCACATCTGACTTTATCTATTGCATTTAGTGCTCCTGATGTGGACTTCTTTACATCAGCGAGACCAAGCATAGACTCGGTGACCATTGCACTGACCTCCTTCCCATTCCCATACTAATCTTTCTGACCTGGACATTCTGCATTGCCAACGATGATGATAATTGCTTCATGTAGGCAAACACTAAGTTGGTTTAATGTCAGATCCTGATGAATAGAAGATTTAGAGAGCCTTTTTGCCAGACTTCTTAAAAAAGAAACATGTGCAGAATCATGTGTCTAGTAATGAATAATAAAACAAACATATCCTGTGAGGAAATTATAACAGGATTTTTACTATTTCACAAGCATGTCTCAAACCTTTTAACAATATTTGAACTTAGTAAGGTGCCTTCCTAATGACATTTGAGTGTTCAGCAGTTTCAATCAAATTGAAATAAGAATGAAAACACACATTTTGGCATTGTGATCATTCTTATACGAATCTATTATAAATATTGCCAATGAAATTCAAAACACACATTTTGCTTGACCTTTCCAAGGGTGGGGTGTGGATGAGCACAGCAGTAAAATCCAACTGTTTCTGATTCTACACTTTGGTATAATCACATTTCAAATTAGTTTCATAGCTGAAGGATAATCAAGGCATCCCACAGAAAAAACATCCAAACTAAATGAGATGAAATTGGCAAGAACTGATTGAAATGTGCTTTCAAGGTGACTTAACAGTGGCAGTGTATAAGTCACCAGAGTAACTGAATATTTCATTAAGTAGAAACGTATACTTTCAGAAATACAACTGCAGAGAGAAATCAGTGTAGAAGTACAAACATGAAAATAGATTTAAAAATGTAAGCTACCTGTAATGTGAGATTATGTTGAGTTAGTCTAATGATTTTGTAATGCCTCCAGATTTTGCATATCAATTATCATATGCCAACCTATTAATTATTGTTCGATCTAATGCGTTGGTTGATAATAATTCCTTGGTAGCCCACCTTGATTTCAAACTGTTCTGTCAACACCAACACTTCTATTTGTTTGTGCACGTTGGGTTGATTGCATTAGTCGAAAACAGGGTGGACCATTTGAAGGTTCCAATCTCCCAAAGCTCTGAGTGTCCTTTTGTGGTAAGCTGGTGAAGAATGAAGAATCCCCAAGTACCTCGGAGTCACCCTGGATCACACCCTCACCTATCGTGACCATCAGAAGAGGGTGGCTGATAAACTGAAAGCAAGGGTCAACATCATCAGGAAACTTGCGGGGATCCAATGCACACACCCTCCGTACCGCAGGCTTAGCCTAGTCTACTTCACAGCTGAGTTTTGCTCAACAGCTTGGGCTAATAGTCAAGCCAAGTCAAGTCAAGTGAGTTTATTGTCATGTGTCCCTGATAGGACAATAAAATTCTTGCAGAACATAGTAGGCATTTACAACAAAACAGATCAGTGTGTCCATATACCATAATATAAATATATACACACATGAATAAATAAACTGATAAAGTGCAAATAACAGATAATGGGTTAGTAACAATCAGAGTTTTGTCCGAGCCAAGTTTAATAGCCTGATGGCTGTGGGGAAGTAGCTATTCTTGAACTTGGTTGTTGCAGTCTTCAGGCTCCTGTACCTTCTCCCTGAAGGTAGCAGGGAGATGAGTGTGTGGCCAGGATGGTGTGGGTCTTTGATGATACTGCCAGCCTTTTTGAGGCAGCGACTGTGATAAATCCCCTCGATGGAAGAAATGTCAGAGCCGATGATGGACTGGGCAGTGTTTACTACTTTTTGTAATCTTTTACTCTCCAGGGCGCTCAGGTTGCCAAACCAAGCCGCGATGCAACCGGTCAGCATGCTCTCTACTGTGCACCTGTAGAAGTTAGAGAGAGCCCTCCTTGACAAACCGACTCTCCGTAGTCTTTTCAGGAAGTAGAGGCGCTGATGAGCTTTCTTGATAATTGCATTAGTGTTCTCGGACCAGGAAAGATCTGCAGAAATGTGCATGCCCAGGAATTTGAAGCTCTTGACCCTTTCAACCATCGACCCGTTGATATAAACGGGGCTGTGGGTCCCCATCATACACCTTCCAAAGTCTACAATCAGTTCCTTGGTTTTGCTGGTGTTGAGGGCCAGGTTATTGCGCTGGCACCATATGAACAGTTGCTCGATCTCTCTTCTATACTCCGACTCATCCCCATCAGTGATACGTCCCACAACAGTGGTGTCGTCAGCGAACTTGATGATGGAGTTCACACTGTGACCGGCTAAGCAGTTATGTGTGTACAGTGAGTACAGCAGGGGGCTAAGCACGCAGCCTTGAGGTGCTCCCGTGCTGATTGTTATCGAGGCTGACACATTTCCACCAATACGAACAGACTGTGGTCTGTGAATGAGGAAGTCGAGCATCCAATTTCAGAGGGATGCGCAGAGACCCAGTTCTGCGAGTTTGGTAACCAGCTTGGAGGGGATGATTGTGTTAAATGCCGAGTTATAATCGATGAATAACAGCCTGACATATGAGTTTTTGTTGACCAAGTGGTCCAAAGCGGAGTGGAGGGCCAACAAATTGCATCCACCATAGATCTGTTGTGGCGGTAAGCGAACTGCAGTGGGTCCAGGTTTTTGTCAAGGTAATAATAATAATAATAATGCATTATATTTGTATAGCGCTTTTCAAGGACTCAAAGTCGCTTTACATGGTGAGTCAAGAACAAAACAAAATGGAGCAGTAAGACAGAGATGCAAAGGGGAGGGGGACATGGGACTAAGGGTATGCAGAGGTGAAGAGATGGGTCTTGAGGTGGGACTGGAAGATGGTGAGGGACTCAGAAGTTCGGATCAATTGTGGGAGGGAGTTCCAGAGCCTGGGAGCTGCCCTGCAGAAGGCTCTGTCTCCAAAAGTGCAGAGGTTGGATTTCAGAATGGAGAGGAGACCGGCTGAAATGGATCTGAGGGACCGTGAGGGTTGGTAGGGGGAGAGGAGGTCAGTGAGATAAGAGGGGGCCAATTGGTTGAGGGCTTTGTAGGTGAGGACCAGGATTTTGTAGATGATTTGGTGGGAAATGGGAAGCCAGTGAAGTTTTTTGAGGACTGGGGTGATGTGGTGCCAGGATTTGGTCTGTGTAATGAGTTGGGCGGCTGCATTCTGGACCAGTTGGAGTCGGTTGATGCTGCTGGAATTAATGCCAAAGAGAAGAGAGTTACAGTAGTCCAGTCGGGAGGAGATGAAGGCATGGATGAGTCTTTCAGCAGCGGGGGGTGTGAGAGAGGGTCTGAGTTTGGCGATGTTGCGGAGGTGAAAACATGATGTTTTGACAACATGGCGGATGTGAGGCTCAAGGGAGAGGGTTGAGTCAAAGATCACGCCAAGGTTGCGGGCCTGAGGAGATGGGGAGACAGTGGTGCCGTCAATAGTGAGAGTGGGATTGTTAATTTTGGTAAGTGTTGATTTGGAGCCAATGAGGAGAAATTCTGTTTTGTTACTGTTTCATTTAAGGAAGTTGAGTTGCATTCAAGATTTGATGGCTGACAGGCAGGAGTTGATATGGGAGAGAGGGGGATGGTGGTGGGACTTGGTGCTGAGATAGATCTGGGTGTCATCAGCATAGCAATGGAACTCCAGTTTGAAGTGACGGAGTATATGACCAAGGGGGAGGATGTAGATGTAGATGATGAAGAGGGGGGGACCGAGAACAGAGCCTTGGGGAACGCCTTGAGTGACTGTGGCTGTAGCAGAGGTGTGGTTGTGGAGAGGGATGAAGTGGGATCAGTTGGAAAGGTAGGAACGGAGCCAGCTGAGTGCAGAGCCTTCAATGCCGAGGTCTTTGAGTCTGGTGAGCAGGATGTTATGGTTCACTGTATCGAAGGCTGCGCTCAGGTCGAGGAGGATGAGGATGTTGAGGGAACCAGTGTCAGCAGAGGTGAGGAGGTCGTTGAGGACTTTGAGGAGAGCAGTTTCTGCGCTATGGATGGGGCGAAATCCAGATTGGAGGGGTTCGAATAGGTTATACGCGAGGAGGTGGGAATGAAGTTGCGACGCAACGATACGCTCCAGGATTTTTGAAAGAAAGGGGAGGTTTGAGATTGGGCAGTAGTTAATGAGAGAGGAGGGATCAAGACCAGGTTTCTTTAAGATTGGTGTGACAGCAGCAGTTTTGAAAGCAGAGGGGACAATTCCTTGGGACAATGAGGAGTTGAAGAGATTAGTGAGGTAGGGGCAGAGAACGGGGAGGCAGGACTTCAGCAGGGGAGTGGGGAGAGGGTCAAGGGAGCAGGTAGTGGGTTTGGAAGAGCTGATGAGTTTGGAGATTTTAATAGGGGTGACCAGGTCAAACTGGGAGAGGAAGCAGTGTGGAGGAGGGGTAAGGAGGTCAGTGGAGATGTTGAAAGGAGGGGCCTTGGTAGGTGGTGGTGTAGATGCTGGGGAGTCGGGTACAGGGGATAAAGATTGATAGATGGTGCTGATTTTGTCAGCGAAAAAGTGGAGGAGTGAGTTGCAGAGATCCGGAGTAGAGGTAGGGAGAGTGTTGGCTCGAGGCTTGAGGAGGTTGCCCACTGTGGAGAAGAGGGTTCTGTGGTTAAGGCAGGGGTCGGTGAATATGGAGGCGAGGTAGGCAGATGTTGCAGCAATGAGGGCATCTTTGTAATCAGTGAGGTGGAGTTTATAAGCTTCAAGGTGGACTGTGAGAGATGATTTATTTGTGAGTCATTCAAGTCGGCGACCCGTCTGTTTCAGTTTCCGAAGTGCAGGTGTGTACCAAGGTGAAGATGTGTTAAAAGTTACGGTTCTTGATTTGAGGGGGGCCAGAGTGTTAAGGGAGGTAGACAAGGTGGAGTTGAGATGGTTTGTGAGATCATCAGGTGAGATGTGGGTTGAGTCCAGGGGGAGAGTGGTGGAGAGATGGTGGGGATCGATGGATTTTAGATTACGGAAGGTGATTTCTCGGAGGAAGCGGGGGCAAGGTGTCGGAGAAGGGATGGTGAACCGTATAAGCTTATGATCAGAGAGGGGAAGAGGCATGGATGGAGGTCGAGTACCGGTTGATTAGTGGAGCAGACCAGGTCAAGGATGTGACCTTTGTCATGGGTGGGAAAGGTGACGTGCTGAGTGAGAGAGAAGTTGTCAAGTAAAAAGGCGAATTCAGATGCGAGCTTGCAGGTGGGGGAGTCCATATGAATATTTAAGTCACCAAGTAGCAGCAGACGTCGGGAGAGAGATGAGGCAAGTGTGAGGAGTTCAGTGAAGTCAGATAGGAAGGAGGGGTTTGGTTTAGGTGGCCGGTAAATGAGGATGACTGTCATGGAGGAAAGGGCTTTGAAGGCGAGGAATTCAAATGATGCTACTGGGGGGAAGGTGAGTTCAGTGATCGGAAAGTTCTGGTTGAAAATAACAGCGAGGCCACCTCCATGGCGGGAGGGGCGGGGCTTGGAAATGTAATTAAATCCAGGTGGGGATGCTTGATTGAGGGAGAAGAAGACATTGGGTTGTTGCAGGTTTCAGTGAGCAGAAGGAAGCCCAGAGTGTAGTCAAGGATTAGTTCATGGAGGGCAAGGGCTTTGTTGTTGAGCGACCTGGTGTTGAGGAGGGCAAAGTTGGCATTGTGAGAGGGTGGAGGAATGGGGGCAGGCTGGAGAGATCTGAGGTTGTCCCGGTTGACAGTGCGTGTGGTCAGCTGGGATGGGGGGTGACGCGGCTGAGGGGGGGCAGAGCGTGGCAGTGAGCAGATTGATGGAATGGAATGTCCGAAGTTGAAGTAAACAAGCCTGCGCCGAGAGCCTCTGTGGATGTAACGTGGTCGATGTAGAAGTCTAAGCTGTTTAATGACTGGGATGCAGGATGGGATGTAGTTGTTGAAGAGACCAGTCAGTTGCAGAGTTGAGTATTTGAGCATGTTGAGGAGCCCGAGCAACTGCAGGAAGCAGCAGAGAGGTTGTCCAGTAGTGAGGGTGCAGAGAGGAGACCAGCTGAGAAGGTGAAGAGAGGTTGTCTAGCAGAGCGGGTGCAGCGAGGTGTCCAGCAGTGAGGGAGCAAAGAGGTTGTCCAGCAGTGCAGGTGTAGGTGCAGAGAGGTTGTCCAGCGGTGCAGGTGCAGAGAGGTTGTCCAGCAGTGCAGGTGCAGAGAGGTTGTCCAGCGGTGCGGGTGCAGAGAGGATCAAGCGTCGCTGGTGCAGGGAGGTGCCCAGCGTCGATGGTGCACAGACAGGTAACAGACAGGTTACAAAAGAGGGAGGGGGGAGTGGCGGGCGGAGAAGCGGCGAACAATCAACGCCAGCGTCCTCTCCGGGCAGCGTGCAGGGTTCTAGCGGCTAGCGATGAAGGCCGCAGGGCGACAGCCGTCGGTTGTCAGCTGAAGATCGTTCCACTGCCAAAAACGGCCAAATACGCCGCAGACCACCGCAATCGGAGCGACCCTCCAGTGGTCTCTCGTCGGTGGTAGGTCCAGGTCTCGTCCGAGGTGGAAATTTACTGCATTCGGCAATTGAAGCCGACTCGCTAAAAGTACCGTCATCAATTTGAATCTGCCGCCACCACCGCCATTTTACTCCATAAAAGGTAGGAGTTGATTTGCTCCACGATCAATCTCTCAAAGCACTTCATCACCACCGGTGTTAGTGCCACTGGTCGATAGTCATTGAGGCACGTCACCTTACTCTTCTTGGGCACTGGTATAATTGATGCCCTTTTAAAGCAGGTGGGGACCTCAGACCTCAGAAGTGAGAGGTTAAAAATGTCCGTAAAAGACTGGGCAATGGTCAAGAACTTGGCATCGGACTTGAACGAATACACCACAGTCGTTACAGACTTCTTAAAGAAATGTGTGGAGGAGTGCATCCCTACAAAATCCTTCCGAGTGTTTCCTAATCAGAAACCTTGGATGAACTTTGAGATCCGCACTCTTCTGAAGTCCAGACACCGGGCATTCACGTCCGATGATACAGTGGCCTACAAGATACGACCTTGGTAAGGCCATCAAAAAGGCCAAAAGGGACCTGCTCCAAACTGGAGGATGAGACAGATGTTCGCCAGCTGTGGCGGGGCCTGAATGCAATCACCTCCTACAAGGCTAACCCAGGAAGCAGCTTGAATGTCGGCGAAACATCACTCCCTGACACCAAACGATTTGACACTGTCATTAACTCTGCAATGCGGGTCATCACAGGGATGCTTAAGTCAACACCTTTGCAGTGCCTCCTGTCCTCTCTCAATTCACCCCTCGCAACATACGTAGAAGGGAGAGGATGTTGAAACATTGGCGCACCATCGAATCTAACCCTGACATTCCCATCCATGCTGACTTGAACAATCTGCTCAACATGTGCCTGAAGTCCCGCAAACCTTTCTGGTCTTCAGTTAAATCCCTGGAAGACTTTGACTCCAAGACTGAGTGGCGCAAAGCCTGGAAAGGTGCCAACACCTACAACGGCGAGGTAATCACAGACCCCACAGTGAAACCACCGGGATTTGACCTCCATCGCAAGCAAAGGCTAACCCTGAACAGAATCCGCACCCTCCATGCAAGAACAGCCTGCATAAGTGGGGGATGATAGACAGCCCTGCCTGCGACTGCGGACATCCAGACCAGACCATCACACACATCGTGAATGACTGCTCACTGAGGATTTTCCCTGGTGGCATCAAAGACATCCACCCAGTAACAGATGCTATCCTGGTCTGGATGTCTACCCTTGACCTACAACTTTAAGCTGTGCACGCCATACGCAAGAAGAAGACTATCACTTCTGACTTTTGCTGCATTTGCTCTGTTACCTTAGGTTCGATTCATGGAGTAGAATAACTTGGATGTTTAATCTGACAAATGTAAATTTACAATGACAGAAAAAATTGGAACAGATATCATGTTGCGATAACAGCTAAGGTTAAATAAAACAGCTTTACTTTTTAGGCCTTTAACCTGTTCACTAAGTTTTTTTCACTATTGTCCATGATCCGAGTATACTCGAGCGTGGCACTGAACCGGTTAAAGTTGCTTTTACTCAAGACCATTTTCTCGGTATATTTGTTTAAGAAAGGTCAATGATCTAGACAAGGAACAATATAAAAGCATTTATTAAACCTACTCAATTATGTAAATAACACGTTATTGGGTCTGAAATATGTTTATCAGTGTGTTTAAAGTGCAGTTGTAAAATAGATTATCTTTATCAGGAAATAAATTGGGTATAAAAAGTTGAACAAATTTGATATTATCCTTAATATCAATAAGGTAAAATCAAGGCAGATATTTGTTTGTTTTATTAAAAATCAATGTGCATTCTGAAAAAAGGGTCCTGAGCGGATATCCTTCAAATATAATGGAACTGTCAATGGAGTCATGAAATGAAGGCTCCAGTAAGTCTAAAGTTGAAGTGATAGCAGGCAAGTCTTGAGAAATTAAGTGAATCTAAATATCAAACCCACAAAGCTTCCATCAGCACTTCCAGGGATCTTATTTTGCACTGCAGAAAATAATCAAATCCACAGCTTTTTCAAAGGAAGGTTAATTCGTGCTGTGCTGCTGGCTGACTTGTGGTCTATAATCCATTAGCTGAAAAACGTAGTTGATTTTTAGCAGTCCTCTGAAATAACCCAACACTCAGTTGTACCGAACTCTGATAAATAAACAAAAAGTACAATTAAAATATACCTGAATAATACTCATGGCAAATCTAGGTATTGTTGTATATTTTTTGTATGAATATTCATTAAAAAACAGCAGAACTAAAATTAAAATATTTTTAATATTAATGACATTTTGGAATCTTATAATCCCTGTTGTAAAATATGTCATATATGTGTTAATATTGGCCAAATTAAAGACACCATAAAATGGAGAATTAATGCACCTGTTAGAATTGCTTAACTCTTGTCAGCTGAACTTTACAGGCTTTGAATGGCGCCAGCCAGTCTTGGCTCAGACTGGTATGCAGGATGGTGAGGGGTCCAGGCGTTCTCCTTGTTTCTTCTAAATTGATAAAATGCATAGTAGTTTTGCAAACAAGTCCTAAATGCATCATTTTGATTGGATCACTGTAAAAGCATTGTAAATAATATAAATAATGTTGCAAGACGGTCATCCTGTTAATTGATGATTGGTCGAACTGTTGAGCCTTGGAGAAACTGTTTGAATCTCAGGGAACATGTTTCAATGTTTATTCTTGTTTGCTTCCTTCTAGAACTTTCTTTCAAATACATTGTATTAATTACTGTATTATTGGGTTAGGGAAATGTCTATCATTTACTGTGTTTATCGATATCTGTTATTGGACTGTAAAGAAACCACCCCCCCTGTGGTTCGGCCCCTCAAGTTTCGGGGACCTATAAGTCAAGTCAAGTCAAGTTTATTTGTCTCATACACATACGAGATGTGCAGTGAACAAGACAAGATGCTTTCCACCGCCGCTGCGTAGAAGCACTGGAGGATCCTCGGAGACACTCTGAAATTCCTCAATTGCCTGAGGTGGTAAAGGCGCTGCCTTGCCTTACTCATGAGTGCTGAGGCGTGTGATGCCCATGTCATATCCTCGGAGATGTGGACTCCCAGATATTTAAAACAGTTCATCCTATCCACAGGATCCCCATTTATCCTCAATGGAGTGTATGTCCTCGGATGATGTGCCCTCCTAAAGTCCATGATCAGCTCCTTCGTTTTTTTGATGTTCAAGAGGAGGCTGTTATCCTGGCACCAGAGTGCTAGACCAGCCACCTCCTCCCGGTAGGTCTTCTCGTCGTTGTCTGAGATCAGGCCCACCACCACAGTGTCATCAGCAAACTTAATTATTGAGTTGGAGCTGAACCTAGCCACACAGTCATGTGTGTACAGGGAGTACAATAGGGGGCTGAAGACGCAACCCTGGGGCGATCCTGTGCTCAGGGTGAGGGACTTCGATGTATACCCTCCCATCTTGACTACCTGGGGCCTGGCGGTGAGAAAGTGATAAAAGACCAACCCCACGACGTCCTATGTCGATCTTCTGGGAGAACGCTTAGGACGGCGTGACCGTCTGGAGTGTCTCTGCTTGAGCGAGGCTAAAGAGGATTGATCAGGCGTATATGAGGATCAAACCCGCCTGGTTAGGTATAGTAGTGGGAACTGTAATTGTGTTTTGTCAAAATAAAGTTTAGATGCGCAAGTGCTTGACTCAGTGATTTTTGACTGAAACTAGACTGGGAGAAGCTTAGAACCAGCTATTTACATATTAAAGGCCAATCTGTGACACTGTGCGATGAGCTCATAAGATAGAGAGGAAATGACCCACTCCATGATCAATAGAGTTCAATAGTTATTTTATGGTCGCAAAACCGAGATAAGTGAAATGCTTTGTTTTGTATACAGTCCAGTAAAATCAAACTATATAGAGGCATAGAATCATAAAGCAATGAAGCAGGCCCAAAGTCCAACTTGCCATTGCTGACTAAGGTGACCCATCTACACGTCCCACCTGCCTGCGTTTGGCCCATTTCCTCTAAAACTTTTCTATCCATGTACCTGTTCATGTATTTTAACTGTTGTTCTAATACATGCCTCAACTACCTCCTCTGGAAGCTCAATCCATATACCCACCACTCTCTGTGTGAAAAATGTTGATCAAGGTCCTGTCCCACTTGGACGACCTAATCCACAAGTTTAGAAGACCGTAGACGAGTTGAAAAAATGTCAAAGGTGTGTTGACTCGCCGAAGTAAAAGACCTCCTATGAGACTCCTATGTCTATGACGTCCTACGACCCCCCTCAGCCTCAGTCTTCTACACCTAAGGCCAACCACGACTAGCTACAAGTGGAAAATGGTTCCTATTAAATCTTTCCCCTTCACCTTCAACTTGTGACCTCTACTTTCCCCTACTTTGAATAAAATACTCTGTGCATCTACCTTATCTATTCCTCTCGTGAGCTTATACACCTCTTTCACAACACTGCTCATCCTTCTGAATAAAGTCCTAGTCTGCCAAAATTCTCCTTATAGCTCAGGCACTCAGACCCTCAAGTCTTGTCAACATCTGCATAAATCATCTCTGCACTCTTTCCAGCTTAACAACACACAGGACGGCACAGTGGCACAACAATAGAGTTGCTGCCTTACAGCGCCAGAGACTTGGGTTCGATCCTGACTATTGGTACTGTTTTTCTGTGGCGTTTATACATTCTCGTTGTGATCACATGGATTTTCTCCAGATGCTCCAGTTTCTTCCCACATTCCAAAGACATGCAGGTTTGTAAAATAATGGCTTCTGTAAATTGTCCCCTAGTATGCATGATGTAAAACTGGGATAACATAGAAGCAGGGTACAGGTTATTTTTGGTGCAGACTCGATGGGCTGAAGTACCTGTTTCCATGCTGCGTCTCTAAATTAAACTGAACTAAACATCTTTCCTATAGCAGGTTGACCAAAACAGAAAACAATACTCCAAATATGGCCTCACCAACATCTTGTACAAATGTAACATAATATCCCAATTTCTGTACTCAAAACCTTGTGTGATGATAGCCAATGTGCCAAAACCTTAGTGACTGCCCTATCTACCTGTGAAGCCACTATGCCACAACAAGCCCCAGAGCAGGCCATTCACTGTGAAAGTCCTGCCCATGCCCTGCTGTGACTTCCTAGATTGCAACAAATCACACGTATCTGCATTAAACCCCATTAAGCATTCCTCAGCCCACTTAACCAACAGATCAAAGATCCAGCTGTAATTTATCATAACCATCTTTGCTATCTACGACATTTACATTAATGTCATCTTACTTATTTACATCAAACTTACTTATCATGCCTTGGACTTTCTTATCCAAATTATTGATACAAACAGAAATGGGCCCAGCACTGATCCCTGAGGTACAGTCTGAAAAACGATCTTCCACCGTCATCCTCTGCTTTCTTCCATGAAGACAATTATCTATACAGTTGGTTGGCTCTCCCTGGATCCCATGCAATTTAACCTTCCAGAGCAACCTACCGTGAGGTACTTAATCAAATGCCTTGCTGCAGTCCATACAGACATTGTCTGTGGCTTTACCTTCATCAGCATTTTTGATTACAAAAAATTCAATCAAATTTGAATATTTGATTACAAAATACTCAATCAAATTTGTGAGACAAGACCTCGCATGTACAAGACTATGCTGACTATCTTTAATCTACCCCTGTCTATCCAAATGCATATATATCTCCAACTGAGTTGCCATCAGTGGTACTAGGATATCATCATCAAGAAAATTATTTTACTGGAATACATCCATAGCATCATCATCATCATGTGAAAGTGTGCACTGCTGATTATTTTCAATGTGGGGGGGGAGGGAAGGGCTAATGTCACATGCAGTAGGCAAGACTGTTTGGTCAACTTTTGTAACTTTGTCGACGTCAAAACGTGGGGGCACATGTACTGCCTGGGTGAGGTCTGCTACATGATGTTATTGGGTTGTTTGCAAAACAATTCATTTCACTGTACCTAGGTACATGTGACAATAGATTATCATTGAATCATTGAATTGGTCTTCTGAACAATAAGATCCCCTCGTCTACACCAGCCAAGGAACACCCTGCATTGCACACAAAGCAGATGTGGCGACATTATGCTCACCTGCTACATACTCAATGTCTTACTGATCAAAGCTGTAATGTAACCAGGAGGTTGGATGTGAAGAGGTGAGGAAGAAGCAGGAACAAGAAAAACACCAGGTGAAATATCGTACTCAGTGCTCACACGCATATCTCTCAGATGAGCAGAGCAGCTAGATGTTGTACATACCGGATATCAGTTAATAGATTTATGCTTCTTGTACAATGCCTGAATTAAAATGCCCCTCGAAAGAGTACCAAGTGACCGTCTCAAAATTCTGACTGTTATCAGCAATGTAGTGCAGCATTAATCGGCCAAGGGTACCCAGATGACACAATACTACTTCACTTAACATTTCTCAGGACCTGAGCTGATTATAAAACATTAATGAAGCATTGCAACCTTTTTCCCTGTTTGGCAGCCCATACCAATACGTCATATGAGGATGTTCAAATTACTTATGCTTGTATTGATTGAGTGATGATATGGAGCTGGCAGCCGGAGCCAACCCACCAGGGTCCCGTCATGGTGGACCTTGTGAATCCCTTAGAAACACAAGCACACAGCTCCTGCCTCCTGACATTGTTCTCACTGATGAAAGTGCTAGATTTCTCCCTCTATCTGGGGCTCCTCCATTTCTTTCCTTTTTGGCAGCCATGATGGCCATTACTGCTCCCGAGCTGTTGAACAGAAACTATTTTCATAACATTAGCATAGGCCCACATCATTTTCTACTCCCACAATTGCTGATCACTCAAAGGAATCGAATGTGAATGGTGTATCTGGCCAGCTTAAAAGGTCCCTAAGCTGATCAATAAACCCTCTTGTGGAATGACTGAAAGGGTGTTAGATTAGGAGAGACCCAACAGGTCTGCTGTGGAAGCTTTTCACAGATAGCAAGTCAAGTTAAGTCAAGTCAAGTTTTATTCGTCACTTGCACATACAGTGCAGTAAAATTAATTTGCCAGCAGTGGTACAATAAAAAAAGAACACACAGTACACATTAAAAATTTAACACAAACATCCACCACAGCATTGATCACTGTGAAGGAAGGCACAACATTTGGTCAGTCCTCCTCCATTTTCCCCCATGGTCGGGACCACAACCCTCCGCATTCGCCGCTGCGGGCGTCCAGATGTGCAGACAAGGTAAGTCCAGGTAAGTCCTGAATCGGTGCTTCCCCACTGGAGACCGCGGCTTCAAGATGATGTAGGCCGCAGGCCAGCGGTCGAAGATTTAAAGTCCCCGCCGCGCCACAGCCAGTAGCACCGCAGACCGCAGGACTGGCAGTTGGAGCTCCTCTCCAGGGATCCCCTTCGAGGGACCCCGCTCCGGTTGGTAAGTCCCTGCCATGTTAGAGTAAGCCTCTGGCCGGCGGTCAGAGCTCTTCTCCTCCGGGGACCCCAACGAGGGATCCCAGGCTCCGGACACAGCGTCAGCTGGAGCTCCGCAGACTGCCGCGGGCCAGCGAATGGAGCGCTCCCCTCCGGCGACCCCAAGCGAGGGCTCCCCAACTCCGCAACGAAAGAGTCCTCGCTGCGCCCGCGAAGCCCCGGGCACTTTTCTGGGAAACGCCGCACCGATCCTCTATGTTAGGCCACGGGGGAGGCGACATGGAAAAAGTCGCCTCTCCGTGGAGGATGCGACCGAAGCGGTTTCCCCCTTACGCCCCCACTCCACCCCCCATACAAGACACGCAGAAAAACAAAGCCCCACCTCTAGTTTTGCCAGTCTTCAAAGGCTGTCAGGGTGTTTAAAGGAAGTGAAGACTAAAACAAAGGTTGGCTATAATTATTTTTTAAAATAATAATCAACCAAAAGCTCTGATCATTGAATTGATCATAATCAAACACAAATAACTAAAATTAAGGAGGGGGAGATAGATCAACCCTGATTGAATTGCGGATAAGTCTTCATGTGCCGAATGGCCTAATTCTACTCCTATTTCTTATGATCTTGTGACCTTAAACATTACAAAATATGCTAACAACTCACAGCGGCTTACTTTCGGACTTCCACATTTATTTTTTCTGAGATATTTTTGCCTTAACCACAACAATGTTTAAAAAAAAAAAAATGTAATGCCGGTTCAAGATTTGAATATTATCATCATACTTGAAGAGACATATTTGGTATTCATATCACATTCATACACGAATTAGAGAAAAAAACAGCATTTGGCCTGTGACCCTTCATTCATTCTCAATTATATTACATTTTCAATCATTCATTCAATCAATCAATATCAAACAATAAAAATACAAGAAATGTTGAGTTGCACAGTCAGACTAATTAAATTGCGGTTAGACAAAGTAATGCAAAAACTGCAGTATGTTTGATCTAACCACACGTAGGAGCCGAAACTGAACATAATATCCAAAAATTAAATAGAGTCACTGCATCATACAGCATGGAAATAGACCCTTTAGCCCAACTCGGCCATGCTAATCAAGATGCCCCATCTAGTACAATTTGCCAGCAGAGTCCTTCAAGCACTAGATGTGTGTTAAAAATATTCACAGATTTGACACACATTTAAAAAAGGAAAGGTCATGGAATTTGCTCATTAAAATAAAATAGTGACAGTTGAATAAGAGGAAATAGTTTCAATTCAGTATTTCTGGACAGTATTCAGAAAGAAGCTAAACTGAACATCTAAAATATAGGTCCAAATAGGGTAATGAATGCAAAATCACACAATTAAGAAAAAATATAATATTTCACTAGGAAGGCTATATGTTGAATGGGAACCGTCACCTATAATTGTCCTGTGACTTAGACGCCAACTCTCCCTGTCACAACTTTTATACTTCATTTGAGTGTGGCTTTAGGTTATTAAATTACTACCTCGTGCACCTTATGTTCCTTACTACATTCCACAGTATAGAAATAATTTACATTGTTTAACTTTGCAAGTGTATAAATTAAGTTCCGATATTTCAAAACCTCAAGCTTCACTTAGAATTTATTTTATATACGTCAGTCTTTTAAAACGGAACCCTATTGCTGTTACAATTTTATTTTCTTGGTCCAGCCTTTACTATAACATGCCCAATGGGCTTTGAACTCCTGGCCCACGTCATGAACTGAAACGGAAGCTGGGGCAAGCTAAATTATGCTGATGTATCAACTAACCTCATATAACACTGGAGGGTAAACAATACCAGGACTGCAGCTAATTAACCAGCTAAAATATCAGCTACATTCTGAAATTAATAACACAATCACATTAAATACAATTACTGTATTAGAGTTTGAAGATGTTTCTCTGAGTAGATAAGAATGTTAATCGTATCTTAATTCCATTTGTGATTGAGAATTTGGAGTGTCAATCACAACATTTGCAGCATGTTCTGAACTTAAAATATGACTGGGAACTCTCTGCCTGTTAACACAAATACAATATATCAGGTTGAATTTCAGTATAATGCAAACATGATTTATGTGGATCTAAATTATCTAGCGTTTCGATGTATAATCAATGGAGGACGTCAGTGAATCCTGATACTCAATTGAATTCAATGATAAAGTGGAAATATTTTAATAGACTACCCAAGAGATTTAAAAGTTTGTTAATTTGAGACTATAACCAAAGTTGGCAAATGGCCAGTTAGATAGCTATTGGAAATTTCAAATGAGAATGGAGAATTTGTTCTGCCAATTCTAAAAACACCGTAGAAGTTTAACCTATCAGATATCATTTTAGGTTTCTAACGGGCTAAAACTGAACCCCCACTGTGGCAAGTAACTTCCAATATCATGCTACAATCTCACAGATGATTCTTCCAGAATGGAATATCTTTGTTATTGACACAGCATCTTTTTAATCCTTGCAGCCTGGGAGTGAAGTCCACACCTTCAGAACTTTACCTAATGCTGATTACTCTGTCTCCTTAATATCCCAACTTACTTGCCTAGACATATTCTATATCCACCCAGCTATTGAAAACAGTTTTTTACCTGCATCATCCTCATAATTTTCAGCACTTTTATATTATCGAATAATCTACATTAATTTCCACAAAAAAGTATCTAGATTTTTTATTTGTCTTTTTCCAATATTTGATGAATGTTGTACCCATTTGAAATCTTCTATAGTCATCCTATTGAATAGAACCCAAATTAAGGTCTCCAATTTGTCTTATTAAAATTAATACAGTGCTATTCTATGCAAGTTACTTGTATTTGCTACTAGACCAAGCGCGGACCCGTTGGGTCCCCCTCCCCTACGCAATTTGTCACCACACATCCATAGCCCCTAACTGTGCAGGCGCGGCTGATGGGTTCCCATTGTGATGCCAGAGATCCCCGTTGTAATGCGATTCAAAATGGTAATCTGCAAATGGCGGCCAGCCCGGCAACCCTCCCCCAACTGCACATGCGCAGATACCAGGCATGGCAACATTCTAGCACGGACCCGTTGGGTCCCTTTCCCCCAACGCAATGTTCCACCACTCACACATAGCCCCCAACTGAGCAGGCACAGCTGACGGATTCCCATTGTGATGCCACAGCAACCTTCCTCCAACTGTGCTGGCGTGGCCGGCAAGGGGGAGCGTGACTGCCAGGTTTATTAAAGTTTAAAAAGTCAATGTATTTTAAAACATAACATCAATCTGAACGAAACTTTCTACTGCCTACTGCAGGACAATGGTGAGTAAGGTGGGCCTAAAATTGTTGCATACTGTTTTGGCTGTATTTCAGGAATAAACAAACAAACAAACAAACAAATAAACAAACAAACAAACAAATAAACAAACAAACAAGATGAGAGGTTTAGTAATATATACCGAGCTCGGACCCGCTGGGTCCCTTTCCCCCAACACAATATTCCACCAAAATGTGCATGCGCTGCTGACAGGCCCGCAATGTGCAGGAGCGACTGCCGCATTCAATGTTGTGCCGTTGATGGCAGAAAATAAATTAAAGTTAATAAAGTGAATAGAGGACCCGTGGAGCCTTTTGAAAAATAGAACAAAATTTACATGTGGAACCGTTGGGTCCCCGTTGTGAGGCCAGGCAAGTACACATGAAAATGCTGATCTGAAAATCAGCAAAGATTCGCACGTGCATTTACCAGGCACATGCAGGGAGATGCCATCATTTTGTGTCACTGCTTCGTCACCAGTGCCACTTTCAATTGTGATGTGGCTGACAGACCGCCCCCAACTGCGCAGGCATGGCCGGCAAGTGGGGGCACTGTATAAAGTTAATTTAAGTTTTAAATGTCAATAACCTGTGAAATATAACATCACTCTGAACGAAACTTGGCTAATGCACACCACAGGACAATGGTGAGTAAGGTGGTCCCAAAATTGTAGCATTATCCTGCACCATTTTGGCAGAGTTTTGGGAACAAACAAACACAATATATACACAAACAAGCAAACAAACAAGTGCAACCAGTTGGGTCTGCTCCCCCAACACACCCATTCATTCCCTACCCGTATCCCCCATGGGAGGCATGGTCCTCCAACTCAACCTGTTGCCAAACGTAAGATTCCAGCATTCCTCAGCCTCCCCAGAATTGGACTTTAAAAAATTCCCAATTGCACTTCCCCAATTACAATACCAATTGATCCTCCCCCTCCTGTCCCGCCAGGAGCTATGATGGCAACATTGTTGCAAATGTCGGGTGCACTTGCTGTGATATGCCATTGTGCTGAAAAGTTCAGAGTGTTCCTGTCTTGCAACTTTGTATCAAAGTGTGTTGGAAGCTGTGAGGAATGATTTTAACTGTAAAATTCATTTTGAATCCAGTCTTTTGATATTTTTAAACATTTTCAGTAATGTCGAGAAATAAAGTATGAAATGTTCAGATAAGGTGATACCGGCCTCGACGGGGGAAATGTCAATGAAATGTCAACGAAAATGTAAAAATGTTATCGTTACCGCGTAGTTTTTTTCGCAAAGATGTAAAGACACACACATACACACACGTACAAGATCAGGGTTTTAATAAGTATATGATATTTTTACAGATATCTCAAAAAAGTGTGACAAAAGTTCCATTCGGTATATTATGTTTTATATTATGTAGCAATCTTGAATGCTGAATTTAATAATTTACAGAAGAAAATAAGAGCAGCAGGAATTAGTCAATGAGTGGCACAGTGGTGCAGCAGTAGTTACTGCCTTACAGCACCAGGGTTCAATCCTGACCAGGTGCTGTCTGTACAAAGTAGGTACATTCTCCCTGTGACCGTGTAGGATGTCTCTGGGTGCACCAGTTTCATCCCACCTTCCAAAGATGTACAGGTTTGTTGGTTAATTAACCATATAACCATATGACATATAACAATTACAGCACAGAAACAGGCCATCTTGGCCCTTCTAGTCCATGCCGAACTCTTATTCTCCCCTAGTCCCATCTACCTGCACTCAGACCATAACGCTCAATTCCTTTCCCGTTCATATAACTATCCAATCGAACCTGCCTCCACCACTTCCACTGGAAGCTCATTCCACACAGCTACCACTCTCTGAATAAAGAAGTTCCCCCTCCTGTTACCCCTAAACTTCTGTCCCTTAATTCACAAATCATGTCCTCTTGTTTGAATCTTCCCTAATCTCAATTGAAAAAGCTTATCCACGTCAACTCTGTCTATCCCTCTCATCATTTAAAATACCACTATCAAGTCCCCCTTTAACCTTCTGCACTCCAAAGAATAAACACCTAACTTGTTCAACCTTTCTCTGTAACTTAGTTGCTGAAACCCAGGCAACATTCTAGTAATTCTCCTTTGTACTCTCTCTATTTTGTTGACATCTTTCCTATAATTTGGCCACCAAAATTGTACACCATACTCCAGAATTGGCCTCACCAATGCCTTGTACAATTTTAACATTACATCCCAACTTCTATACTCAACTAGACTAAGTGGGACCCGTTGGGTCCCACGTTCAAATGGGAAGGCTGGTCCCCTGACGCAATATTCCACCTCTCCACCAATTCCAATAATAGTGGCCAGTGGGGGGGCTTTCTGGAGGGCTGGTATGGGTTCTTGGGGTGGCAGCTCAGCCCCTCAAGCCTGATCTGCTGGCAGCTCACTCACGGCTGGTGGGCTGGCAGTTGACTCAGGGCTATTCCTTGAAATTCCATTTCCACCAGGGTGCAAGGCCACCAAATTCAAATCCATTTTCCTACCATTTCAAGCAGGGTGCAAGGCCACCAAATTCAAGTGCAGTTTCTTACCACATTGAGCAGGGTGCAAGGCCACCAATTCAAGTGCAGTTTCCTACCACTTCAAGCAGGGTGCAAGGCCACCGAATTAAAGTGCAGTTTCCAACCACTTCTAGCAGGGTGCAAGGCCACTGAATTTAAGTGCAGTTTCATACCACTTTCAGCAGGGTGCAAGGCCACCAAATTCAGTGCAGTTTCATACCACTTCAAGCAGGGTGCAAGGCCACCAAATTCAAGTGCAGTTTCATTCCATTTCAAGCAGGGTACAAGGCCACCAAATTCAAATGCAGCTTCATACCATTTAATGCAGGGTGAAACCACCATAAAACCCACACAAAACACCAAACTCACAGTGCAGAAGACATTCAGTGTGTTCAGTTGATTCACAGCTCAGACAGAGTTGTGACCTCTCCCTCCCCCATCATGCAGAGACTAAGCCACACCCACACTTCCGGATTTTATAACCCCTCCCCCACCCACCAGAAAAGGTGTGGCCTTCATGGTGTGATTGACAGGAGAGAGATTCTCAAAAAATTTTAAACATTAATAACACTTTTATTTTTCAATGATGGGAAGAATTCTCTGCACCTGCTGAGCAGAGGGGGACTGAGTAAGATGGCCAAACATCACAGCCGTAAGTGGTAGCGTTTTATCTAAAATCAATATACAGTGCAAACAGGAATTTGTTTTATTGCATTTGCAGTAGTGCCTTTTAACATCAAGCCAAAGCACCCAAACCACCATTTGCAGCAAGTAGTGCTTTTCAACTTCAAGCCAAAGCACCCAAGCCGCCATTTGCAGTAAGTAGTGCCTTTCAACTTCAAGCCAAAGCACCCGAGCCGCTATGTGCAGTAAGTAGTGCCTTTCAACTTCAAACCAAAGCACCCAAGCCGCCATGTGCAGTAAGTGGTGCCTTTCAACTTCAAGCCAAAGCACCCAAGCAACCATTTGCAGTGCATTTAAACTTCAAGCCAAAGCACCCGCCACCATTTGCAGTAAGTAGTGCCTTTTAACTTCAAGCCAAAACACCCAAGCCACCATTTGCAGTAAGTAGTGCCTTTTAACTTCAACCCAATGCACCCAAACCACCATTTGCAGTAAGTAGTGCCTTTTAACGTCAACCCAATGCACCCAAACCACAATTTGCAGTAAGTAGTGCCTTTTTACTTCGCCAAAGCACCCAAACAACCATTTGCAGGCAGTGCCTTTTTACTTCAAACAAACCATATTTTCATTTTCAAACCACATTAAGGAAACACAGTTAAGGAGACATGTGTTCAGTGTTATTCAGAACTCAGAGAGATGTGACCCTTTGGCTTCATCCATCTTGCAGAGACAGAGGCACACCACTTCCTGGTTTTATAGTCCCTCCCCCTCCCTCCAGCAGGGGCAGCAGAGAGAATGGGGAATGTTTTTAAAACATTAATATCTCTCCGATTTGTCATCGATGGGAAAAATCCTCCAGTCCAGGAAGGCGGAGGGGGGCTCTGAGCGAGGTGGCCAAAAATGACAGCCGTAGGTAGCGGAGTTCTATCGGAAATCGCAGCACAGTGGACCAAAAGCGGTCATGATCAGACTTTTAGTAATATAGATGCTCTGATTTATGAAGGTCAGCAAACCAAAAGCTTTCTTTACCACCCTATCTGCATGAGATTCCAACTTCAGTGAACTATGCACAGTTATTCCAAGATCCCTCTGTTCAACTGCATTCCTCAATTTGCTACCATTTACCATGTACGTCCTATTTTGATTTGTCCTGCCAAGATGTAGCACCTCACACTTATCAGCATCATACTCCATCTGCCATCTTTCAGCCCACTCTTCCAAATGGCCTTAATCTCTCTGTAGACTTTGAAAAACTACTTCATTATCCACAACACCACCTATCTTAGTATCATCTGCATACTTACTAATCCAATTTACCACACCATCATCCAGATCATTGATGTACATGACAAACAACAGTGGACCCAACACAGATCCCTGTGGCACCCCACTAGTCACTGGCCTCCAACCTGACAAACAACCATCCACCATTACTCTCTGGCATCTCCCATTCAGTCACTGTTGAATCCATCTTGTTACTCCACCATTAATACCCAACCATTGAACCTTCTTAACCAACCTTCCATGAGGACCCTTGTCAAAGGCCTTACTGAAGTCCATATAGACAACATCCACCACTTTACCCTCATCAATTTCCCTAGTAACCTCTTCAAATAATTCAAGAAGATTAGTCAAACATGACCTTCCAGGCACAAATCTATGTTGACTGTTCCTAATCAGACCCTGTTCATCCAGATGCTTATATATATTATCTCCAAGTATCCTTTCCATTAATATGCCCACCACTGACATCAAACTAACAGGTCTATAATTTCTAGCTTTACTCTGAGAACCCTTTTTAAACAATGGAACAACATGCGCAGTACGCCAATCCTCCGGCACCATTCCCGTTTCCAATGACATTTGAAATATTTCTGTCATAGCCCCTGCTATTTCTACACTAACTTCCCTCAATGTCCAAGGGAATATCCTGTCAGGACCTGGAGACTTATCCACTTTTATATTTTTCAAAAGTGTCAGTACTTCCTCTTATTTGAATCTCATAGTTTCCATAGCTACTCTACTTGTTTCCCTTACCTCACATAATTCAATATCCTTCACCTTGGTGAATACCGAAGAAAATAAATTGTTCAATATCTCCCCCATCTCTTTTGGTTCTGCAGATAGCTGTCCACTCTGACTCTCTAATGGACCAATGTTATCCCTCGTTATCCTTTTGCTATTAATATAGCTGTAGAAACCCTTTGGATTTACTTTCACCTTACTTGCCAAAGCAACCTCATATCTTCTTTTAGCTTTTCTAATTTCTTAAGATTCTTTTTACATTCTTTATACTCCTTAAGCACCTCATTTACTCCATGCTGCCTATAATTATTGTAGATCTCTCTCTTTTTCCGAACCAAGTGTCCAATTTCCCTTGAAAACCATGGCTCTTTCCAATTATCACTATTTCCTTTCAACCGAACAGGGATATAAATATTCTGTACTCTTAAAATTTCACCTTTAAATGTCCTCCAATTCTCTTCTACATCCTTCCCATAAAACAAAATGTCCCAATTTGCTCCTTTTAAATCCTTTCGCAACTCCTCAAAGTTAGCCTTTCTCCCATCAAAAATCTCAACCTTAGGTCCAGTTCTGACCCTCTCCATAATTATATTGAAACTAATGGTATTGTGATCACTGGACGCGCAGTGCTCCCCAACACATACCTCCGCCACCTGACCTGTCTCATTTCCTGTCTCAATTGACTTTAATAAATTTCCCTCGTGTCTCGGAGAGAACTAGTGTACAGGTGATTGTGGTCAGCATGGACTCAGTGGGCAGAAGGGCCTGTTCCCACACTGTTCCTCTAAGATATAAAACTAAAAACATTGCAGACTACTTTTCAAGCTTGTTTTTCCATTTGTAAGATCGACTTAAATAACAATTACCCACATCTTCACTTGTTGCTCCACGCCCATAAATGATGTCCTGAGGTTCAAACCTTTTTAATATCTGTCTTCTGCTTAATTACTTGGAATCAACAGTTTTCTGGGCAAAATAATTCCTGTGGAGAAGTTTTCCAATGCCTCAACATTTCCACAGAGCAGAGTCTAATTCCATTCTGAGCATAATTACTACTCAATTCTATTACCTCGCCATCTCCGAAGACTCAGAACTCGGTAAAGTCAGGGATTAGGCTATATTGCTCTTCTTTTTAATTGAGTTTGGAGATCACAGGCTGAATGACTACCGATGATGTTTGTGTATGGCTCAACGATAAAGTAGGCTAAGTGATATTTTCTTTTTCTGCCTTTAACTTATGTGATTAATGACTCCACGTAAAACAATAGACTCCTAGCTACAAGGGGAAAGTGAACCTGGAATTACAAAACTTGGCAACACCCCTGCCTGTGTGAATAGTCTCATTGCCCTGTTCCTGTGGTATTTCAGATACACAAATTTGCAGAATTTGCAGAATTCAACATAAGTAACAATAAGTTTTGGAACTCACTTGTGGACATGCGTAATCCAAACTTACTGGCTGAGCTCTGACAGTAGTATCCTGGTTGCTCTCCACCACTGGACGCTCCTCATAGAATTAAAATCTTGATGGGATGACCATTGCACTGAGCAGTCTGTTGTCGGATTCTGCGCCAGATCAGGCTTCAAACAATTTATTTGAAAAGGAAATGTTGTGTTATGGGGAGGAAAAGGAAAATTAAGATAATTAGTTTTGTAATTATAATGTATGTTTTAACACTTATCAGTGGTTTTAAGCTGTCATAAGGGCATAAGGTCACAACAGATCGGAGTAGAATTTGGCCATTTAATCATGGCTGATCTATCTCTCCCTCCTAACCCCATTTTCCTTCCTTCTCCCCATAACCTCTGATACCTGTATTAATCAAGAATCTATCTGTCTCCGCCTTAAAAATATCTACTGACGGCCTCCACAGCCTTCTGTGGCAAAAAATTCCACAGATTCACTACCCTCTGGATAAATACATTTCTCTTCGTCTCCTTCCTTAAAGAACGTCCTTTAATTCTGTGGCTATGACCTCTAGTCCTAGACTTTCCCAGTAGTGGAAACATCCTCTCCACATCCACT
Organism: Amblyraja radiata; assembly: GCF_010909765.2. Lineage (NCBI taxonomy): Eukaryota > Metazoa > Chordata > Chondrichthyes > Rajiformes > Rajidae > Amblyraja > Amblyraja radiata. The sequence goes on from NC_045957.1 coordinate 80,209,638, forward strand.
CTATCCAAGCGTTTCACTATTCTGTATGTTTCAATGAGGTCCCCACTCATTTTTCTAAACTCCAAAAAGTACAGGCCAGCGCCAAAAATTGCAGATCATAGGTTAATCTACTCATTCCTGTCCATAATCATAGCAATAATTATTTCATCATTGATAGTTTTTAAATATCTTCCCTGAGACATTAACAGCTATGTAAGGCAGACAGAGAGATTTTCTGGACAGACTTGGTTCTTCTGATCCTCAACAAACAGTAGCATTATTTAATTTAGTTTAGTTTAGTTTTGAGTAACAGCGAGGAAACAGGCACCTTCGGGTCACCAAGTCCGTGCCGAACAGCGATCCCCGCACACTAACACTATCCTGCACACACTAGGGACAATTTCCAATTTTTACCAAGCCAATTAGCATATAAACCTTTACGTCTTTGGAGATTGGTCAGGCTCAGGGCCTGACCACTTGGCTCCAGGGCCAACAAGATCAACCATCCAGACTGGAGGAGAGAACTCAGGTGAAGAGTTTCTCTCACACTTTTCCAATTTCACATATTTCCTCAAAATGTAACAGCTCAATTTCGATTAGCTGGATGTTAATTAACTCTACTGGATCTTGATTTAAGCCTAAAAAAGAGGATTAATCCAAACATAACACCATGTCAGCATCTGTAGATTGATGATTATAGAGAACATGACTTTGATTGATTTTATCTAAACACACATCCAACTCATGATGAGTACACGTAACATTACAGTGAAATTCAATCAGTTTTGATGCAGTTCAAATCCATGCCATAATGAAGTAATCCTTCGTGCTTTTTTGTGGAAACAATGTAATTTGTAAAGGCACAAGATCATGTCTTAGTTTACAGCACTAAAAGGTTGTTGAATTGCTTTCTGAATTAATAAATTCTTGGACAGAACCATACTTACAGTAGATTACACAGAAATTTATATCACGGAGAAGTTGCACTTGCCTGTTCATCTCTTTTCTTTCCACTATTAAGCACACAGTAGCACAGTGGTTTCAGTTACTGCTTTATAAAGCCAGAGACACAGATTTGATCTTGACTATGGTTGCTATCTGTACAAAGTTTGTACGTCGTCCCTATGACCACATGGGTTTTCTCTGGGTTGTCCGATTTTCTCGAACAAACTAAAGAGTTGTAGGTTTGGAGGTTAGTTGGCTTCTGTAAATTGTCCCTAGGGTGTAAGATAGAACCTGGGTACAGGTGAGCGTTGGTCAACGCAGATTTGGTGGGCCAAAGGACCTGTTTCCATTCTGTATCTCTAAACTAAACTATTCAGACTTACAAACAGCCTTTCCTGGTAAAGTAGCAGTTCACTTCCATTTCTTCTATTCTGATTACCGAGCCCACGGAGTCAGCCAATCTGCATTTGCGGTTTTCCACTATTGAAGAGACCACAACTTACCAAATAGTGAAAAGCCTGATAGAGTGAATGTTGAGAAGATGTTTCCATTAGTGGGAGAGTCTAAGACCAGAAACCATATCCTCAGAATAAAAGGACATAACTTTAGAAAGGAGATGAGGAGGAATTTCTTTAGTCAGAGGGTGGTGAATCTGTGGAATACATTGCCACAGATGGCTGTGGAGGACAAATCAATGGATATTTTTAAGGCAGAGATTGACAGATTCTTGATTAGTAAGGGGGTCAGGGATTATCTGGTGAAGGCCAGAGAATGGGGTTGAAGGGAAAGATATATCATCTGCAATTGAATAGCGGAGTAGACTTGATGGGCCGAAAGGCCTAATTCTGCTCCGGTAACTTATGAACATGAACACACTTACGCAATGTAATCTCTTCTGTATTGGATAAACCAACTGCAGATTAGATGACTACTTGGCGAATCGTTTGCTTTCAGTCCATGGAAATGGTCCTAGGCCTGCCATTTAAATCACCAAGTCACTACCACTCAGACCTCGCTGTCTGTGGTCTCCTGCATTGTTCAATATGTGAAAGCTGCAGCCTGCAGGATCCAATATCAAATTCTCCAACTTCAGGTAAATCACTCTTACATTTTATTTGGGTCCGAATTTATCATTTCTACCTTTAATTATTTTGACACCAGTTTTGTTTTAATTATTAACCAGCTCATAAATTTCTGATCAGTAACATGTTAAAGAAATAAAGAAGCATAATCTGTTACTTAAAGGGGATGCACCACTTGCGGCAACCTAATCTGCGAGTTTGGAAGAGTTTGCCCTCGACTAAAACTCACAGCATGGTCGACTCGTGGTCCTAGGAGGTCCTATGAGATCACTGAATCTCTCCTTCATGCTTGAGGGAAGTTTCTGCCTACTCGCGGCCTCAGTTAGGTCGCGGAAAAATTTTCAGCATGTTGAAAAAATTTCTGCGAGTAAAAATTGGTCGGCATGGTTCTTTAGAACTCGTAGAGCAGTGGAGTGGGGTCGCTATGTAGTTACAGGCAGTCAAGGGCAGCCGTAGACAATCTCCTTCACTGGCTGGGCATTTTAATTGGCTCATTAGAGTTTTCAGGACCAAGGACACTTTATGACACTTTATAAATATTCTTGTTTTGTTCTTTGTATGCTGTTTCAAACTTGCTTTTTATTCTTTTATTCTGTTCGAAATAAATAATAAAATAAATAAATGAATAAATAGATTTAAAAAAAGAAAAACCGACCGGTAATGTAAATAGTAAGATTAAACGAGAACTTACCAGTTCAAAGTTTGATCGTTATTTTATGAGGAGTACGTTGAGGGAATACGTGAAGAACCCCGCCAGGACGCATGCGTGCCATTCTTCAAAGCAGCGGTGTGAAATCACAGATAACTGTAATGACTGAACATAGTAAGATTAGAGAAGAAAATACCAGTTGAGTATATGATTAAGGGTGGGAGCGGAGGGCACGTATTCCCTCAACGTACTCCTCATAAAATAACAATCAAACTTCGAACTGGTAAGTTCTCGTTTAATCTTACTATTTTACTTCGGAGTCACGTGAGTGACTACGTGAAGATTTCAAAGCTCTGTGATTTCATGCCGTGGAAACGAGTCCATGCATCACATCTGCATTAATTGACTGTGGGAGGAATTGTGTTAACATGTTTAGACATGAATCCAACATTGAAATCCATGATAAATTGTTAACAACAAATTATAGCCCCTATTTATGGGGTGAAATTATATTATAGAACTTAAAATTGACTCTGCAAAGTTCCAGGTTTAACTACTGGTTTGTGGTAGAATAGTTGGAACATTTTCCCCTTATCCATCCTGCTGTCTCGAGGATTTGGTCCATTGGTACATCCAACTCCATAGCTGCCGATGTAGCTGCAGCCCTGGTGGAATAAGATTTGAATATGTTAGTATTCCCCAGCTATTGTTAAAACCTGTTTCAACCATCTGGAAATAGTTTGAACTGACACTTTTTTGTGGGTTGTTTGTGGCTGATTAGTAGTGCCATCTCATAGCCTCAGATGCTTTTGGTGTTCTCCATATATAACAATAATTGTCTTATTATATAGAGATTCTGTAGGGTAATCCCTAAATTCAATTTTGAGGCATGATGATCCCGGTCTGTTCCGTTTGACTAATTCGTAATATGAGACGTTATATTCCTGTTGAAGAAGTCATATAGTCCAGCCTTAGCTTATGTACGACTGTACCCTTAGTGCCGTGACCAAAGCCATCAGCATGACTGTTTTGTGCGTCAGTCTTTGCAGGGACAGAGCTGTTGCTGGAGACCAATTCCTTAGCAACGTTAGGGCAACACTCATATCCCATTTTAGAGAGTACCTGGTTGTTGGGGGATTGATATTAAAAATTCCCCTCATAAGTTTGGTTACCAGGGGTGAGTCCCAACAGAATGACGCTCTGATCTTCGCCATAGATATGTTGAAAGGCACTTCTGGCGTATTTAATGGCATTGTAACTGAGCCCCTCATCATAATGGAGGCCTACCAGGAATTCCAGAACAGACGTTATGTTCATCGAACTGTAGGTGATGTTTCTGTGACAATATATCTCCCATTTCCTGATGTATACCAGATATAGTTTTTTGGTGGACTGTCTGAGGCCCGCTGAGATAATGTTCAATGTTCAGTCCGCCAGTCCCAGTTGCAGTAGAGTCTACAAATTGATAGGTCTGTTGTATTTGACATGGATGGGTTCCCCTGTTACGGGGTGAACCAATAATCTGGTTGTTTCAGGATGGTGATACATGGTTAAAACCCATGTCGAGTATCACAGGGAACCATGGTTAAGTAGGCCAATCGGCACTACCAATTAACAGACGCTGCGTCTTGTTGTATTTTTCGTAATACCAGACTGATGATGCAGAAAAGGAGGGAATGCATAGATAAACAATTGCCCCCTCAATGCAGTGAAAAGCATCTGTCCCTGCTGTCCCAGGGTCTGGTTCCCAAGAAACACAGTTTGGTAACTGGTGATTAAGTCTTATTTTATTGAATTTGCGTGACCTGATGTCTGTCACTGAATTTTGGTTTACCTGGTAGGTAAGTAGCTGATATTCCAATATTTTTCTGGATACACCATTACCAAATTGTATTAGTCAGATTGTCACTCTGTAGTCTAACATGCTGGTGATTTATCCCAGAGCAGTATGACTTTAGGCCATAGAATGTACCCCACATTTCCAGGTAGTTTATGCCCAGTGTCTGTGATAATGATGCCTCCTGTGCCTTTCATCTACCTCCACAGATGGAGATGGAAATTGGTAGTGTCCCAACCAAGCGCACCGGCATCAGTTTGTAGCACCACTAAGGGTTTGCTGATAACGATAGGGTTGGAACAATGCCGAATGTTATCCCTCCACCATTTTAATGCCATAAGCTTTCATTGGTGGCTTATAAGTCTGTCGAAATGACCAGTATTCACTTTGAGTGCTTGTATTTTTGCCCTTTGTAGATTTTTGGTAATACAAAGGTCCAAATTGTGTGGCTGGAGAGGCAGACACTATATGCCAATTACCCTTGCTACCAATCTGATAGACGGTTCACTGATAGGCGTTAGTTTAGATTTAACTGGATGGATGATAACCCCATTTTTCACCCAATTGTATGGTGGCTGTTACAGCTAGTTTGGCCAACTCCAAAGTTATGCCCACAATTAGTATGATCATATGATTATGTATTTGGTAGAGCTCTATACTGCCAGAGCTGTCCCATCCAGTTGAATTTAAAAAAAATAACGTTTGTGATCAGTCCGTGTAGGCACTGAATAGTAAGCATCTTTTAGGTCGATGCTAGCCATGGAGTAGCCTTTGGAAATCAGATCTTTAGCAGTTACCAGTTCCCATTTTGTACTGAATATAGAGTACAATGTATTCAATTTGGTCAATTCGATGATGATGCAACTGTCACCATCTATTTTGTTTTTGGTAAAGATATAAGACACAAATTCCAGCCAATCGTGTTGGGTTTACCCATTACCCCTTTTGCACAATTCAATGGTATATCCCTGGATACTGCTTAGGATATAAGTGTCTGTAGTTGATATACACCATGTATCCAAAAGAGTGTCATCTCTCACCAATATGTGTATTATCCACTCTTCCTATAATTTGTAAGGGACCAGACCCACCTACCTCCATTGTTACCAGTGGAAGTTTGCTTCTTCTGTGTAGTCTTCGTGGAGGTTGAGGCGCCGGTGTTTGGGTTTGTTTTTGGGTTGGGGGTTTGTGCATCTTCCACGAAGGCTTGTCTGGGCTATGGTCTAAAAGACCGCTGTCCTGTATGCCCGGCCTTTGAGCTTTCACCAGCTACTCTTGTTCTGCTGGTGGGTGCATAAGGGTGCTGTCTTTGGCTGTAGGAGATCCTTAATGTTGTTGCCTTTATGAGCCCCAGGGCTTTTCTAAGTCCTGCTCCGACATGTTTCCAGATGCTATTTCCACGACTGGAACATTCAGGGATACGCAGTTTCCTGGTCCCAAGTATTTTTGCAGTGGTGTCCATCGTGGTCTGGCTGTATGTATTTGGACACCATGACCAGTAGAATTTGCCTTCCTGCACCCCCTGCACACTTGTAGTTTTGTTCATCAAAACCCCTCTTCAGGGTCAGCCCAGAATTGACCCCCCAGTACTCCCCTCTGACGAGGGAGATGCACTGTGCAGCCCTACGTAAGGTGCTGCTGTGGGTGTTTTTTATATCCCCACGGTGACTAGGCTCCATCTCCCGGAGTCTGTCATGTTGGAGCTTTTGCTCCATAAGCCGCTCCAACCGGCTCCAGCGCTCACAGTCGCTGGCCGCTCGCGGCTGCTCAAAGTCGGACTCATCAATCAACGACTCTTTTGGTTTTCTTCTTGCCTTCCTGCCCAGACAGAGTGTTTAATCTGGCTGGTGCAGGGGCGAAGTCGGGCACAGCTGTTCCCTTACAGGTGATTCCTGTGACGCCGGCCGCTGCTGGCGTCCGCAGCTCCGCGGTCTTCCCCCGCCAGCTTTGTCGCAGCTCTGTTCGACTTCTTTGCCTTGTGCATGTTTCCTCACCTGTAGAACAGTATGGGAACAATTAAGACCGCAGTATCACTTACCTGCAGATCCAGGCTTAAAACTTGCCGTTATGGGGGAACGTCCTTCCACCACTCCTCCTGCCGTTTTGACTTGTCAAAGCCAACGGCTCCGTTCTGTATAGTCTCCCGCCCAGCCATGGTGTTTAATCTGGCCGATGCGGGAGCGAAGTCGGGCACAGCTGTTCCCTTACAGGTGATTCCTGTGCCGCCTGCCGTTGTTTGCACAGCTCTCCATGTTTCCCCACCTGTGAAACAGTATGGGGAGAATAAAGACCGCAGTTTCACTTACCTGCAGGTCCAGGTTTAAACTGTCGCTACGGGGGAACGACGTTCCACCCCGCCTCCTGCCGTTTCGACTTGTCAAAGTCGACGGCCCCATTCTGAATAGTCTCCCGCCCGGCCGTGGTGTTCTGGCCGGCGCGGGACCAAAGGTCGGCACAGCTGATCCCACTTACGGGGCTTGTGCCTTCAGCTGCTGCTGGCTCCCGCAACTTCACGGTCCTCCCCAGCCAGCTTCACTCGCAGCACTTGTGGACACTATTTTGTCCAGCTTCCCCCCCTGTGTAAAACAGCGCGGGGAACAAAAAACTACCACAGAGTAAGTCACTTACCTGCAGGTCGCGGTTTCAAACTTACTGCTGCGGGGGAACGCTCCACCCTGCCTGTCGTTTCGCTAGCGTGAAAGCGATATGACACGCATGCGTCCTGGCGGGGTTCTTCACGTAGTCACTCACGTGACTCCGAAGTAAAATTGCCCGCTAAACTTTATTATAAGTTGCCTGGGTTCTTAAAAATGTCTCCACTCCTTCTCCCCCACTTCTCCCCCCCCCCACTTCTCCCATTCTCTCCCATTCTCTCCCCTTCTCTCCCCTTCTCTCCCCTTTTCTCCCCTTCTCTCCCCTTCTCTCCCCTTTCCCCTTTTCTCCCCTTCTCCCCCCCCTTTCACCTTCTCTCCCCCCCTCCTCCGCGCTCTCTAAAGGACTTACCATACACTGTGCAGCTGTCTTTTACCTTTCTGTTCATCGCGAGTGTGAAAGCTCTCCCCTGCTTTCCCTAAACCCCGCCTTTGCGATGTGTTTGTGTGTGTGCGGTCAGTCGATGCAGCTCGCGGTTTCATCGCTGACGGTCGATCCAGTTCGAGGTTTTGCAGGTGAGTGCCCTCAAGCTTGAAGGTCGAAGACAGTCGCTGGACGGTTGGGTCAGTGGGACAGGCCCTTTAATTGCTTTAAATCATTTGGTCCCACCCCAACAAAGACAGTCCCTTTCTTCAACCCATTCCACCCCCATCTTTTCTGCAACTAAAAAAGTACTCAGTTCTGAACATGGGTTCCAGACTTGACATCTTAAGGGCCTGTTCCACTTACGTGTCCTTGGCACACAAATTAAGCAACCTCGTGGTCCCGTTGAGCTGCGATGGTCCTGCGAAGGTCGGGCGGGATTACATGCATACGCACAGCCGTCTGGAGCGTGTGACGTCATTTGAAGATGGACACAAAGCTGGAGTACCTCAGCAGGACCGGCAGCATCTCTGGAGAGAAGGAATGGGTGACGTTTCAGGTCGAGACCCTTCTTCAGTTTGAAAAGAAGGGTCTTGACCCGAAACGTCACCCATTGCTTCTCTCCAGAGATGCTGCCGGTCCCGCTGAGTTACTCCTGCATTTTGTGTCTATCTTCAATTTTCTTGGCCCCGCTCTGGCAGTAGAAGTGGGGGCGGATCCGGACCGCAACGGCTGTGAGCCCCAGGCCCGCGCAATGATGCGCACAACTACATACCCCTTCCGCGCTTCTAAGTGGGTCCGGCCCCGCGCGGCCATACGATGCCCGTGCTCCTCAATGTAACCACGAGGTCGTGTAATTTGCGTGCCAAGGACACATAAGTGGGACAGGCCCTTTACTGTTTCTCTTTCAACAGATACTGCCTGAAACTGCATTTTCTGTTTTTATTACAGAAATCCATCATTTGCAGTCTTTTGATTTTCCTAAAATTCCACTTACATTGAATTCAATTGAATACATTTAATTAGCCAAGTATGTATACATACAAGGTATTTGCCTTGGTAAGTAACAACATGATATACAGTAAAGAATTAAGCGTAAAACATTATATTTTAAACATGCGAAGAATGAAATAAAATACCAGAGTAAAAGAAGGCTACAGACATTTGTTTGTTGAGTAGAGCTACTGCTTGTGAAAAAAGCTGTTTTTATGTCTTGCTGTGGCGGCTTTGACATCCAGTTGCCTTCCAGAGGGAAGTGCTTCAAAGAATTTGTGTCCAGGGTGAGAGAGGTCAGAGATGATCTTACCCACTCACTTCCTGGCCCTTGCAGTGTACAGTTCTTCGATGGGGGAAGGTTGCAGCCAACAACCTTCTTGGCCAATCGAACGATATGCTGCATCCTCCAGATATCATGCTATGTGGCTGAGCCAAACCAGGCCATGATGGAGAAGGTGAAGACAGACTCTATGATGGCAGTATAAAACTGGACCATCATTGCCTGTGGCTGATTGTGTTTTCTCAGCTGCCGCAGGAAGTACATCCTCTGTTGTGCCTTTTTGACTGGGGAGTCGATGGTGGCTCCCCATTTAAGGTCCCTGGAGATGATGGTTCCAAGGAACTTAAATGATTCCACAGATGTGATTGTGGTGTTGTTGATGGTGATTGGAGTGAGGGGAGGGGGAGCTCTCCTAAAGTATACAATCAATTCAACTGTCTTAAGAGCATTGAGCTCCAGGTTGTTGCGATGGCACCAGGATGACAGCTGTGTCACTTCCTGTCTGTAAGCAGATTCCTCACCATCCTGAATCAGTCCAATCAGGGTAGTGTCATCCGCAAACTTGAGAAGCTGGACGGAGGAGTCTGTGGATGTGCAGTCATTGGTGTAGAGAGAGTAGAGGAGAGGGGATAATAAGCAGCCATGCAGTGCTCCTATGCTGATGGTCAGGGAGTCCTAGATGTGCTTGCCCAGCCTCACATGCTGCTTCCTGTCTGCCAGGAAGTTTGTGATCCACTGACATAGGGGTTCAGGCACAATCAACTGGGAGAGTTTGGAGTGTAGTAGCTCTGGCACAATGGTGTTAACTGCAGAGCTAAAACCCACAAACAAAATCCTTGCATAGGTCCCCTGGCGGTCTAGGTGCTGGAGGATGAAGTGCAGGCCAAGATTGACTGTGCCATCCTCTGATCTATTGGCTCGGCATGCAAACTGCAGAGGGTCCAGCAGGGGGTTTGCGATATTTTTCAGCTGGGCAAGCATGTCTTTCAAGGGTCTTCATGATTACAGAGGTCAACGCGACAGGCCATTAGTCATAAGACCAGTAATCTTGGCTTTTTGTGTACAGGAACAATAGTGGAGACTTTGAAGCAGGCAGGGACAGTGCAGGTTTGCAGGGTAAGAATGAAAATGTCTGTGTAGACTGGTGCCAGTTGTTCGGCACTGAGCTTGAGGGTAGAAGGAGAAACATTGCCCAGTCCTGGAGATTTCCGGCTTTTCTGTCTCCTGAATAGCTTCTCCAGCTCATCAATTTCTATTGTTAGTGATGGAGAAGTGGCCAGACTGATGTTGGGCAGCAAAGAGATGGTGGGTAGTGGCCGATGGCCCAGTCTTTGCAGACTAGAGTCAGGCTGTAAGTGGGTGTGAAGAGGTGATTGGGGAGTAGTGGGTGGGTAAGGGCCTAGTCTTTGCAGACCGTAGTCAGGCTGTAAGTAGATGTGAAGTGGTGGATGGGGTGGAGAGGGGATTTCTGTCTATCGAACCTGCAGTAGAACTCATTCAGGTCGTTGGTCAGCTGACGAAGGAGTGGGGGGTTTTCCTCTTGTCGCTGGTGATTTCTTGCATGCCCTTCCACACTGAAGATGAGTCATTAGCTCAGAACTTGCTCCTCAACTTCTCAGAGTTCCTTTCCTTGGCAGCTCTGATTCCTCTTCTAAGCTTGTACTTGGCCTGCCTGTAGAGTTCTCCATCCCTGCTCCTGTAGGCCTCATGTTTGGACTGGAGGAGCTGTCTGATTCTGCTGTAAACCAGGGCTTGTTGTTGTTGAAGCAGATCCGGGTCCCAGTGGGAATGCAACTGTCCTCACAAAAGTTGACATATGATGTCACGGTGTCTGTATATTCATCGAGGCTTATGGTTGCTTCCATAAACACATTCTAATCAGTGTAGTCAAAGCAGGACTGTAGTTTCTCAATGCCCTCATTGTCCACTGCATTGTTCTGACCACAGGTTAGCAGATTTTAGTTTCTGCCTGTAGTTCGGAATAAAGTGAACAAAACAATGATCAGAGAGACCCAGAGCCGCACGGGGAACAGAGTGGTATACATTCTTGATTGTAATATAAAAATGATCGAGTGTTCTCTCCACTCTGATGGGGCAGGTAACGTGATGTCTATATCTCGGCTGAGGTTAGCCTTGCTAAAATCCCCCAAAACAATGACCATGGAGTCCAGGAAGTCACTCTCTACTATCTTTACCTGGTCAGCGAGTTGCGTTTGCACCTCACGTACGCAGGCTTGTGAGGGGATGTAAACTCCAGCGAGAATAAAAGAGGTCAATTCCCTTGGAGAATAAAAGGGTTTGCAATTTATTTTAAAAGATTCCAGATTAGGAGAACAGAAGTTAGACAGTGCCGTAATTTCACTGCACCAGCCCTGGTTAGGAAAGAAGCATATTCCACTGCCTCATGATTTCTCCGCTGCCTCTGCTTCGTGATCCGCTCTGTGTAGCTGAAAGCCAGCCAGTTGCAACATATTGTCCGGGTTCGACTCACATAGATACATAGATACGTAGAAAATAGGTGCAGGAGTAGGCCATTCGGCCCTTCGAGCCTGCACCGCCATTCAATATGATCATGGCTGATCATCCAACTCAGTATCCCGTACCAGCCTTCTCTCCATACCCCCGGATCCCTTTAGCCACAAGGGCCACAATTAACTCCCTCTTTAATATAGCCAATGAACTGGCCTCAACTACCTTCTGAGGCAGAGAGTTCCAGAGATTCACCACTCTCTGTATGAAAATTGTTTTTCTCATCTAGGTCTTAAAGGATTTCCCCTCTATCCTTAAGCTGTGACCCCATGTCCTGGACTTCCCCAACATCGGGAACAATCTTCCTGCATCTAGCCTGTCCAACCCCTTAAGAATTTTGTAAGTTTCTATAAGATCCCCCCTCAATCTCCTAAATTCTAGCGAGTACAAGCCGAGTCTATCCAGTCCTTCTTCATATGAAAGTCCCGAAGTCCCAGGAATCAGTCTGGTGTACCTTCTCTGCACTCCTTCTATGGCAATAATGTCCTTCCTCAGATTTGGAGACCAAAACTGTACGCAATACTCCAGGTGTGGTCTCACCAAGATCCTGTACAACTGCAGTAGAACCTCCCTGCTCCTATACTCAAATCCTTTTGCTATGAATGCTAACATACCATTGGCTTTCTTCACTGCCTGCTGCACCTGCATGCCTACTTTCAATGACTGGTGTACCATGACACCCAGGTCTCGTTGCATCTCCCCTTTTCCTAATCGGCCACCATTTAGGTAATAGTCTGCTTTCCTGTTTTTGCCACCAAAGTGGATAACCTCACATTTATCCACATTATACTGCATCTGCCATACATTTGCCCACTCACCCAGCCTATCCAAGTCACCTTGCAGCCTCCTAGCATCCTCCTCACAGCTAACGCTGCCCCCCAGCTTAGTGTCATCCGCAAACTTGGAGATGTTGCATTCAATTCCCTCATCCAAATCATTAATACATATTGAAAATAGCTGGGGTCCCAGCACTGAGCCTTGCAGTAGTCACTGTCTGCCATTGTGAAAAGGACCCGTTTACTCCTACTCTTTGCTTCCTGTTTGCCAGCCAGTTCTCTATCCACATCAATACTGAACACCCAATACCATGTGTGCTTTAAGTTTGTAAACTAATCTCTTATGTGGGACCTTGTCGAAAGCCTTCTGAAAGTCCAGATATAACACATCCACTGGTTTTCCCCTATCCACTCTACGTTACATCCTCGAAAAATTCTATAAGATTCGTCAGACATGATTTACCTTTTGTACATCCATCCAGGTCTAGGCTCATGATGTGAGCTGCAATATTCTTGCATCGTCGGCTATAAGGAGATTAATCTACCATTGTGTATTGAATAGAGTGCTGACGTTGTTAGAGGTCAGTTCATTTGATTCATGTGTGAGCATGATTTGTAGTGGAATAATTTAACCCAAATATCAAGAAAAGGAAACTCAGAAAATGTTATTACACCTGTAAATGTCATAAATTTAATTCAGTTTCATTTAGTTTAGAGATACGGCGTGGAAACAGACCCTTCGGCCCACTGAGTTTGCGCTGACCAGCAATCCCCATACATTAGCATTGTCCTACACACTAGGGACAATTTACAATCTTTACCACAGCCATTTAACCTATAAACCCGTACATCTTTGGAGTGTGGGAGGAAATCAAGGCACCCAGGGAAAACCCACTCAGTCACTGGGAGAACATACAAAATCTGTAATCAGGATTGAACATGGGTATCTGGCGCTGTGAGGTAGCAACTTTACCGCTGCGCCACTGTGCCGCCCACGATCTTCCAAGAAATTAATTTGTGGGAGAAAGAATAGGTTGTTATGTATCATTCCCATCCAATCACTAAACAGAGAACTAAACACCATTTATACAGAGGAGAATAGTCCAAGTAATGGAGCTCAGCTCAACATAAATGTTGACATATGACCACATTATTAATACAATGAGAATGAAACACTACAATGAAGAAGACTACACAAAGTGGTGGATATTGCCCAGTCCATCATGGGTTTTGACATGCTCACCATAGAAGGGATCTACAGAGACGATGATGAGAGGGCAGCTAATATTACCAACCCACACCACCACGGCCATGCTCTCATCTCAATGCCTTCTTGAAGACAAGATTTCTGTAGATCCCTTTTGTGATGGGGAGGTTAATGGGAAAAGGTAGATGAGCCTGACAACCATTACCACAAGGTTCAATAACAGCTTCTTCCCATCGACCATGTTTCTTCAATGGCCCTGCACAACCATAACCACAACCCAACCTCAGCAACAAACTACATTTATACCTAACCACTACTAAATTTGCATGATGTACTTTGGAATGTACTATCATGATATGGTTTAGCTAGTATTACTGATTATTGGTCGTATATTTATTTTAGTTTAGAGATACAATGCAGAAACACGCCCTTTGGCCCACAGTCCATGCCGACCAGTGATCCCCTTACACTATCACTATCCTACACACTAGGTACAATTTACAGTCTTTACCGAAGCCAATTAACCTACAAACCTGTACATTTTTGGAGTGTAGGAGGAAACCGAGGCAGCCAGAAAAAACCCACACGGTCACAGGGAGAACGTACAAACCCCGTGAGACAGCGTCCGTAACCAGGATTGAACCCGGGCCCCTGGCACTTTAAGGCAGCACCTCTACCGCTGCACCACCGTGCCGTATTGTTGCATTTAATGTGCCTGTAATGCTTCAGCAAGTAAGAATTTCATTGTTCCAGTCCCAGTGCATATGACAATTCAACACTCCTGACTTTATCTCTCTTTGAACGTCAGCAAATCACTATTTTTTATGAATTTAGAAGTTACAGGAGCAGAATTAGGCCATTCCGCGCATTGAGTCTACTCTGTCATTCAATCATGGCTGATCTATCTTTCCCTCTCAATCCCATTTCTTGATTAGTACAGGTGTTAGAGGTTATGGGGAAAAGGCAGGAGAATGGGGTTAGGAGGAAGGGATAGATCAGCCATGATTGAATGGCTTAGATTTGATGGGCTGATTGGCCTAATTCTGCTCCTGTCACATGATCTTATGATTCTCCTACCTTCTCCCCATAACCCTTAAACACCCATACTAATTTGTCAATCTCTGCCTTAAAAAACCCAATCACGGCTTCCAAAGCCATCAGTGACAATGAATTCCACAAATTCATCACCCTCTGACTAAATACATTCCTCCTTATCTCCTTTCTAAAGGTGCATCCTTTTATTCTGAGGCTGAGCCCTCTGGTCCTAGACTCTGCCACTAGTGGAAACATCCTCCGCATCCTCTCTATCAGGTCTTTGGCTATTCGGTATATTTCAATGAGGTCCCCCCTCACTTTGGCTTAGCTTTTGACTGCTGTTTGTTATGGAAGCCATCACTTGTCTCAATAGATGATGATGGTAGCAGAATTAGCTCAGGATTCTTCCAGTTTCCAGTCCCTTGACATGGGTGCCTCTGCTGTGGGGCCATTAATTGGATGATGCTGATGTAGCCGAAGACGAAGCGCAAAGTGCCCCGACAGGCTTTGGGAGGATGGTGCTAGCTGGAGAGAGACAGAGAGAAATACTGGGACCACACAAATAGGAGAAGCATGGTGGAAAATGTTGCATGATCAAATAAAGTGAGAGCTTTGCTGAAGATAACTTCATAGCTATGTAAGGTAGCCTAGATTGTGTCTGGGAGCGGACATTTTGCAAAGGGTACTGCACAAAAGGAAGCAAAATATGAATAGGAAACATAATCAAGATCTCTTTAGCCTGATAAGAAAAGATGTGTTTTGTTCACTCAGGCTTTGAATGAGTGACAAGTTGAAATGATTGACCGGAGTGGTGAGACCTTTGGGTTAGAACAAAGGCTTCCTTTAGAAGGTTGAAGAAAAGAAATTGTATAAAAGAAGGACAGTCCGATGCATTATCATTGACAACCCTGAACCAAGCATTGCTGGGAGTATTTTGTGAGTAGTCTTTTATAGCATTTGCCGAATTAACCTTGATGTGCTGTGTGGAAACATATAACCTAGCAAAAGGTAGAAAGAGAACAGTCAATAAAAAACCAACAATGATAGCCTTTCAAATAATTTGCAAGAAGGAAGTTTACCTGCAAAAGAAGGTCAGGTTGCTAGTGTTACTGATTGTATATTTATTGAATCATTGATTATTGGAGATATATTTGTGTGCTTTGCGTAATGGGGTCTGCCAAGCTGTAGCATGTAACTGTCCCACTTAGGTGATTTTTCAAACGAATGCCGGTGATTGTCAAGTTGCTGGCAGTCGCCTGAAAAACCGGCAACTGGAACGGCGACTGTCAGAGTGGAACACACACACACACACATCGCTTCCTTCATCTGCCCGTTATGCAGGTGAGGGACAGGGCAAGCGGGGGGAGCGCTGTATGAGTGAAATTCACATTGTGCAAAGCCAAGGTGACACAGACACACACTGCGATGAACAGGAGGGTTGGTGCTGTAATTAAGACGGCTAAAGCACAGTGTATGGTAAGTCCTTTAAAAGAGGAGGGGAGAGGATGGGGGAGAGGTGGAGGGGAGAAGGAGTGGAGACAACTTTTAAGAAGCCAGAGATACATGGCTGTGAAGCTCGGCGGACATTTAACATTACCGGTCGGTTATTCTTGGTTCTGAAAACTACTGCTTACTTTTTTTTTCCCCCAATGAGCCAATGAAATTCACTGGTAGAAAAAAATGCAGGAGAAACTCAGCGGGTGAGGCAGCATCTATGGAACAAAGGAATAGATGATGTTTCGGGTCGAGACCCTTCTTCAGACTGATGTGGGGGTGGGGGAGGGCGGGAAGAAGAAAGGAAGAGGTGGAGACAGTGGGCTGTGGGAGAGCTGGGAAGGGGATGAGAAGGAGGGAGAGAGCAAGGACTACCTGAAATTGGAGAAGTCAATGTCCATACAGCTGGGGAGTAAACTACCTAAGCAAAATAGGAGGTGCTGCTCCACCAATTTGCGGGAACAGTACCTCATATTTCGCTTGCGTAGTTTGCACCCCAGTGGTATGAACTTTGACCTCCAATTTCAGGTAGTCCTTGCTTTCTCCCTCCTTCACAGCTCAGGCAGGATGTGTAATCATCATTTCCATCCAGATAGTTCTCCAGAGACAGGAACAAACAGAAAGGAAGAAGTGATACTGTCCTTTCCCTTTAACATCTACCATCTGGGAAAGGCCAACAGACAAAGAAGGCTGCTCCTATTCCTACTAATTAAAAAAAAGGAAGATCTCACATATACCCTTGTGCCCAACCTTACCAACGTAAAATAGTAATTGATACCAGTGAAAAGGAAGAACAGATCGAAATAATTGAAAAAAAATACAGACAGCCTCTAGAGGCCATTGAGGCAAGCTCCAACATAAAAGAATTAAAGTAGAAAACCTGGGGATGAATACTCCTCTGTGGTTTGGGGACACCTACTTTGCACCTAAATTTAGTTGTTAAGAATAAATTGACAACATTCTGAATTAGATCTCTAAATTGTGTGGCAATGAATTGGAAGAACTCTAAAATTTGAGAATTGGAATGAGTTATTTCTCAGAGAGTGGTAGCGGTGTGGAATGAGCTTCCAGTGGAAGTGGTGGAAGCAGGTTCGATGGTATCATTTAAAAATAAATTGGATAGGCATATGGATGAGAAGGGAATGGAGGGTTATGGTATGAGTGCAGGAAGGTGGGACTAAGGGAAAATAATTGTTCGGCACGGACTTGTAGGGCCGAGATGGCCTGTTTCCGTGCTGTAATTGTTATATGGTTATATGGTTATAGGATATGGCTTAGGAATATTTGAAATTTGAAAATTAAGCTGGTAGTTTTAGTGTCTCACCCCCAGATAGACAGCCAGAGAAGAGTGAAGGATTGAGTAAGAAGTAGAGTAGAGTAAGAACATGACTGAAAAATTAGAGACCGTGAGAGATGGCGTAAAAAGAATAGGGAATGAGGAAGTGCAAAGGACAAAGCTTCCCTTCAAGAAGTCAAGGGTGACCACCTTGAAAGAGTTGCTGGAAAAGAAGGAGTGATTGGGTTGTATAAAGTACCAGGGGAGTGGGTACTTGTTGTCAGAGTCAATGTATTTGACCAGTGTATCGAAATTTATCCAACCCTTGATAATAAAGCGGCTACTATTATCAAGGTGCAAAGAAAATTATCCCTAGATTCGGTATTCTTAATTGGCTTGATTAAAAATGATGAACCACAACATATGGAATTAAATTGATGAAATTAAACAGCTGGGAATTCTACAGCAATTAAATTGAATTGAGTTTATCAGGCACAAGCTGTGGATTGGAAAGAGGTAAGATAGACCAATAAATTCAAAATAGTAAATTAAAGGCTAAGACTGAATTCGGCTGAATTGGAGCATTCCCCATGATTGTTTGAATGAGAGTCATGCCTGTAGGAAAATCTGGACTGAACCCAGCTGAAATTTATATGATAAACCTTCATTAGAAGTACATTGGAAGCCACCATGTGACTGCGGAGATAACTGACTCCATGTTAGTGTTGATTTTAGTATGGGGAAGGTTATATCACAGAATTGTAATTTATACAGAAAGAGGGCTGTTGGTTGATAGTGGATGACAGGAATGGATGGGAAAGCATAAATGGAAGTGTGGATTGTAATTTATTTCATCCCAAGTTCTCTTAGGAATTATAGGTTCAACTATAGATCAAGTACCAAGGGATTAACAAAACAGATGGAGGGGATTTGTGCCCACGAGAACTCGGGAGGTGAAGACTCATCAGACGGGGATCATGAAGCTATGCCCACAAAAACTTGGGAAGCTTCATGAGATTCTGAGAAGAAACATCATCATCTTGTTGTATATTTGTTTGATAGTGTACCAGTCACCAATGTATCTTTGGTTAGCATAAATGATGGTTATCATATATGATAAAAGGGTGGAATATTAATCCTGGCTGAAACAGAGCAGCCATAGCACCAAAATTTAATGAGGACTCATAAATTGCTAGGGCATTTTGATCAAGTCTAGTGTGCTCTGCAGGAAGAGGACAAGCTTCTGAATGGTGGCAGTAATTCCAGATCAGTTGTTCCTATTCAATTGACAGATGGATGGGATTCCTGCAGAGAGCATCCAAGGAAATGTAAAATGCTTGAGGTTAATTGTACATATTGTACATATTGTACATATTATAGTTACCCTACCGTTGTTGATTGGTTAAAGTGTTAAGCCTCTGGCCGGTTTGTTTGGATTCCAGGATGAATGTTCCATTATTCAAGTTCTGTTAGCTTCCTCTAAAAGCTTCTTCTGCAACAATGTACAGAAGAGTTTATCATTGGTCTGTGTAACTGTCAATAATGTATTGTTGTAATCTGTTATGTTTAATTGAATTGTAAACAGACCACCCTTTTGTAGTTCCTTAAGGTTCGGGGACCTATAAAAGTCAGCCCCCACGAGGTCGATCTTCTGGAAGAGCACTTTGGACTGCGTGACCTTTTGAAGTGTCTCTGCTTGCACGAGACTGAAGGGCTTGGCCTGGAAGATACAAGGATCGACCCGCAGTTGGTTAGATATCGTATAGGGTAATTTATTGTGCTATCCAAGTTTAGTTGTTCCAGTGCTGAATCAGTGTTTTATTGACTGAACTAGACTGGGGGGATGCTTAGAAGAGCTAATTTACACAGTTGTAGAGGATATTTGGTACTAATGGGACACCATCCTCCCCTTCCTCCTGTGGTATTAATAGCTCTCATCTTGTATGTATGTGTGTATGTATCTATGTGTCTGTTTATTTGATTTTCATCAAAACGCTACGCGGTATTGCTGAAATGTTTCCACATTCTTACATTTTTCCTGTCCACACAATAATCAGGTTCCCTTCAGATTTGATGCTATATTTCACGTTAGTGATGATTAGTTTAAAAAAAAAACCTTTGAAAATAATAACGGCTTCTGAGAGAGACAGTTTTCCAGCAGCTTCCAGTGCTGATGTCACAATGCCATCTCACAGTCCACCAATCAGAATAGCATCTCATTTACATAAGCTGCCGAGTCCAACTATGACATCACAATGGGACCTGACGGTGAAGTCTTCAAGTCCATTCCGTTTCCAACTTCGCAAATGTTACCCCAGCCCACTGCCACAGGGCACAGCCCACTCCCCACAACCCACTCCCCACAATCCACTCCCCACAGCCCACCCCCCACAGCCCACTCCCCACAGCCCACTCCCCACAGCCACTCCCCACAGCCCACTCCCCACAGCCCACTCCCTCCCCACAGAATTTTGAGAGACAGAATTTTGGCGATGCCCCTCTCTGGCATTTGTGGCCCAATCGTTAAGCAGCAGAATCACGTGGAAAGGATTTATTTGCTCCATGGATGCCGACACTGACTCAAAGGTCGAGTTCATTCATTGGCTCCATGAAGCACCAACTGCCCCCCCCCCCCCATGTGGGAAGGATTGATTGGTGCCAGGGAGCGCCAATGGCGTTGCGTTGGAGGACAAGGCCTCCTGTGGGGGCTACGGGGAGTAGCGGAATATTGCGTTGGGTGAACGGATGAGTGGTGGAAATGGGTTGCATTGGGGAATGGGTGATTGGTGGATTATTGTGTACAATAATACTTTATTAGCCAAGTATGTTTTGCAACATGCGAGGAATTACATTTGCCAAGTCAGTCGTACAAAAATAAGCATCGGAACACACAAAATACATTTTAACATAAACATCCACCACACTGACTCCAAAACATTCCTCAATGTGACCATCCATTGACGGGATGATCTTGTCTCCCGAAGCCAGTAGAGTTTTGCCCCTCTGCTTCGGGGCGATCAGCTCCTGCATCAGGGGGAAGTCTGCTCCCCCCCCCCCCCCCCCCACCAGGCGAACGAACCCCGAGTTGGGGCTGGTCGAGCCTCTGTGTCGTTAGAAGTGCTTGCGTTCATAGGTCAAGGGATTGAGTATAAGAGTCAGGTAGTCACGATGCAGCCTTTTAGATTATGCTATAACATTGCATGGTGGATGGTGGATATGGTGCACAGGGGATATGGTGAGAAGGCAGGAATGGGGTACTGAATGTGGATGATCCACCATGATCACAGTGAATGGCGCTGCTGGCTCGAAGGACCGAATGGCCTATTCCTGCACCTATTGTCTATTGTCTATTGCCATATCAGAAGCATGTAGAGGCTTTGCACATGGTACAGAGGAGGTTTACCAGAATTATACCTGGATTATGGGGTATTAGTTACAAGGAGGCATTGTACAGACTCGGTATTGTTTTCTCTAGAACTCTGGAGGTTGAGGGGGAAATCACAGAAGTTCATTAAATTATGAGAGTCACAGGACCTCGCCCCATAGAAACATAGAAATATAGAACATAGAAATTAGGTGCAGGAGTAGGCCATTCGGCCCTTCGAGCCTGCACCGCCATTCAATATGATCATGGCTGATCATCCAACTCAGTATCCTGTACCTGCCTTCTCTCCATACCCCCTGATCCCTTTAGCCACAAGAGCCACATCTAACTCCCTCTTAAATATAGCCAATGAACTGGCCTCAACTACCTTCTGTGGTAGAGAATTGCAGAGATTCACCACTCTCTGTGTGAAAAATGTTTTTCTCATCTCGGTCCAAAAAGATTTCCCCCTTATCCTTAAACTGTGACCCCATGTTATGGACTTCCCCAACATCGGGAACAAACTTCCTGCATCTAGCCTGTCCAACCCCTTAAGAATTTTGTAAGTTTCTATAAGATCCCCCCTCAATCTTCTTAATTCTAGCGAGTACAAGCCGAGTCTATCCAATCTTTCTTCATATGAAAGTCCTGACATCCCAGGAATCAGTCTGGTGAACCTTCTCTGTACTCCCTCTATGGCAAGAATGTATTTTCTCAGATTAGGAGACCAAAACTGAACGCAATACTCCAGGTGTGGTCTCACCAAGACCCTGTACAACTGCAGTAGAACCTCCCTACTCCTATACTCAAATCCTTTTGCTTTGAATGCTAAAATACCATTCGCTTTCTTCACTGCCTGCTGCACCTGCATGCCTACTTTCAATGACTGGTGTACCATGACACCCAGGTCTCGTTGCATCTCCCCTTTTCCTAATCGGCCACCATTCAGATAATAGTCTACTTTCCTGTTTTTGCCACCAAAGTGGATAACCTCACATTTATCCACATTATACTGCATCTGCCATGCATTTGCCCACTCACCCAGCCTATCCAAGTCACCTTGCAGACTCCTAGCATCCTCCTCACAGCTAACACTGCCCCCCAGCTTAGTGTCATCCGCAAACTTGGAGATGTTGCATTCAATTCCCTCATCCAAATCATTAATATATATTGTAAATAGCTGGGGTCCCAGCACTTAGCCTTGCGGTACCCCAAACCAAATTTAAAACAAATATTTCCAAGAAATCAAACTTCAGGTTCAGAGGGTAGACAGTCAAAGGGTATAGCTTTAAGGTGAGAGGGCCAAAGTTTAAAGGAGATTTGCAGGGCAACATTTTTAACAGAACCCACTGTCAGGTGTGGTACCACCTGGCCGCAGGAGCAGTCCTCAGTGGAGGTCTCTCTAGAAGGGAGTCCTCCCCCTTTACATCCGGGACCTGGGGTGGAGAGTGTTGCACAGAGCTGTGGCATGTAACAGATATTTGAGTCGCTTCATGGACTCGCCAGCCGCCTGTCACTTCTGCAGCAAGGAAGAAACTCTGTTTGATGTATACTGTATATGGAGTGTGAGAGGCTGCAGCACCTGTTCGACTATCTGAAGGGGCTGCTTCTTAAGTTTTGGCCGCACTTTAGCCACATGTTTCCGATCTTTGGTCACCTGGTACAGGGGGGGAGGGTCGGGAGGGGGGGGGGGGAGGTCTCCCTGTTGGTTTGCTCCTGGGCCTGGCCATTCATGGGTACTGGCAGCGGGTAGTCGATGGTCACACCAGAGTCAGCTCCCTGCCCCTCTTCTGGGCCTAAGTCCATGCTCACGTGTGCCTGGAGCGTGAACACACGGTGTCTACAGAAACTCCGGAGGCCTTCTGTGAATGCTGGCCGCCACAGGTGGTCGAGCATATTATTGATAAAGATGGCGATATTTAAATTTGATAACTGTTTGTTTGTAATCTGCCAATATATGCAGTCTTTGTTCGTGTTACTTTTCTGAATTTTTGTTTGTTTTGAATAAGTATTTTGTATTATAAAATATATATCATATAACTATTAAAAGTTTGATCTTGTATGTGGATGTATTTGTTTGTGTGTGTGTTTGTGTGTGTGTTTGTGTGTTCTCACACCTTTGCGAAAAATCTACGTGGTTACGATAAAATATTTACATATTCTGGTTGACATTTTTCCCGTAGAGATTAAAATGTGCTTATCTGAAAATGTAATGCTTTATTTCTCAACTTATTACTGGAAATGTTTAAAAATATGACAAAACTTTGAATTTAAAAACGACTGCATTTCGCTGACGACGTCACAATGGGTCTGCTCCGTGCGTCGTCTTCCATGCGCTGTGAGTGATGTCACCCCCCCCCTCCCCGGTTATTCAAAAGATGCAGAAAGAACGAGCAACCCTGTACTGGAGTCACTCTCTCGGGTCGCTCTCTGGGGTCACGCTCTCGGGTTGATGCCTGCCTCTGTGTCTCTCTCTGTGCCTCTGCCCTCTCTGTGCCTCTGCCCTCTCTGTGCCTCTGTCCTCTCTCTCTCTACCACCCTCCCTTTCTAGCCGAGCCTGTGAGTTGGGGGCTATGAGTGAGTGGATAGGGTGGGGATGGGGGTGGTTGAATAAATGGAGCGAATGAATAATATTAATAGAATATCAAGGGGAGTGGTTAATGTGTGTGTGTGTGGGGGGTGTGGTTAGTGTGTGTGGGGGGTGTGGTTAGTGCTTTTATACATCTTCATAAAATGGGCGGTACAGTGTCGCAGCTGGTAGAGCTGCTGTCTTACAGCTTCAGAGAAACGGGTTCAATCCTGACCTCACGCGCTGTCAGTGTGGAGTTTCCACAATCTCCCTGTGACTGTGGGTTTCCTTTTGGTGCTCTGGTTTCCTCCCACATCCCAAAGACATGCAAGTTCATAACATAATTGGCCACTGTAAAAGAAAAGCCCCGATTGTGTAGGGGTGGATGAGAAACATAGAAACATAGAAAATAGGTGTAGGAGGAGGCCATTCAGCCCTTTAAGCCAGCACCACCTTTCATTGTGATCATGGCTGATCGGCCCCAAACCCATGCCTGCCTTCTCCCCATATCCCTTGATTCCACTCTTAGTGGAATCAAGGGATATCTAACTCTCTCTTAAATCCATCCAATGACGTGGCCTCCACTGCACTCTGTGGCAGGGAATTCCACAAATTCACAACTCTCTGTGTGAAAAAGTTTTTTCTCAGCTCAGTCTTAAATGGCTTCTCCTTCATTCTAAGTCTGTGGCCCCTAGTTCTGGACTTGCCCATCATTGGGAACATTTTTCCTGCATCCAGCTTGTCCAGTCCTTTTATAATTTTATATATTTCTATAAGATCCTCCCTCATTCTTCTAAACTCCAGTGAATACAAGCCTAGTTGTTTCAATCTTTCCTCATATGACAGTCCCGACATCCCAGGGATCAATCTCGTGAACCTACGATGCACTGCCTCAATCACAAGGATGTCCTTCCTCAAATTAGGAGACCAAAACTGTACACAATACTCCAGATGTGGTCTCACCAGAGCCCTATACAACTGCAGAAGAAAGTGGGAGAACATAGAACAAGTGTGATTGGGTGACTAATGGTCAGCGTAGACTTGGTGATTAGAAGGGCATGTTTCCATGCCGTATCTCTAAGCTTAACAAAACCAAATAAGATTACTCATCTGTCTACCCTCCGAAGATTAAATTCCGAGCTGCTCCAACCTCTTATAACTCCGGCTGTCAAATCTTGGGAACATTTTGATAAATCTTCATTGAATTTCTTTATCTTAATGAAGGTCTTTCCAAATCATGGTAATAAAAACTGAAAAAATAAGTTCCAATACCAGCTCACCCATGTCTAGTAAAATTACGACATAAAGTCCCAAATCATATACTCAATGCCCTGACTGATGAAGGCCAGCATGCTAAACACCCCATGTACAACCCTGTCTCCCTGTGACTCCGTCAGGGAACTGTGTACTTTTATGCTTAGGCCTCTGTTCTACAGCACTCCACAGGACCCTGTTGTTCACTATGAAAAACATACCCTAGTTTAACTTCCCAAAATGACACCCATGTTTTGATATTATTCCCTTATCTGAATAGAGTGGCATTTGCTAATCCTACTTGCTTATCAAGGTCATGCTGTAATTGTTGATAACTTTCTTCACTGTCGATGATACTACCACGTTTATTCAGAAGATTATAAAACTACAGGTTAATTGCTGCACTCATGAAAGACTACAGGGACAGCTAATGTTAAAATAGTGGAACCTGCCTGCACTCAAGCATCAAAAGGTTGAAATCAACAGATAGCTGATGTTGATTCTCCAACAATTTACCACTTCACGGTTCTAATGTTTGTGATCAGCAACTCTATTTATCTCTCTTTGAGCCACTGAATTGTTCTGAGAATAGATACTGTATTTTTGCAGGTTTGTTTGTGCGGAGATGTCATGCAGAGTTCTGCAAGGAGTTGCGCAAGACCAGACTGAATGCCCTGTTTCTGCAGTCACCTGGGCACTAGAACATCATGTTTTAAAAAATAAAGCAGTGAGGTAACAACTCAAATAAAAAATATTACATGGCAGAAGCAGACAATAAATTGGGTTATAATGTATGTGCAATGCATTGCATTTTGTGTAAGAAATAAAATGAGTCAGTCAATGGTTAAGAGGAAAGATTGAAGGCAAGAATGATCTTGGCAGAGAGCTCTGTCCGAACCTAACCCTTCAATTATTACTATGTCTTAATTTTGAAACACCCACTCGACACTGATCAAATTAAGATGGAATATGAGCATTTATATGATACTAGACCAAGTGCAGACCCGTTGGGTCTGTTTCCCCAATGGCATTTGCGGGGGGGCGGGGGGGGTTGAGAAGAGGGGAGGGAGGGGAGAGGAGGAGGAGGAAACGGGATAGATTTAGGAGGGAAAGGAGAGCGGGGTAGGGGGTGTGAGATGGGGAGAGAGATGTGGGGGAGGGGGGATGGGGAAGATGGGGGGGAGGGAGGGGGAGAGGGGTGGGGGAGAGAGGGGAAAGAGTGGGGAGGAGGAGAGGGGTAGGGGGAGTGATGGAAGAGGGACAGAGGGATAGGGGGAAGGGGGTGGGGGGAGAGAGGGAAGGGGGTGGGGTAGAGAGGGAAGGGGGCTGGGGGAGAGAGGGATGGGAGAGGGGTGAGGAGAGGGGGAGGAGAGAGTGGGAGAGAAGTGGTAGAGTGGGGAGGGAGGGAGGGGTAGAGGGGTAGCGGGAGTGGTAGAAGGGGGACGGGGGAGTGGTTGGAAGAGGGACAGAGGGGAAGGGGTGGTGGAGAGAGGGGAAGGGAGCGGAAGAGAGAGGGGTGGGGGAGGGAGAGGCGCGGGTAAGGGGATAGAAGTGGAAGAGTGGGGAGGGAGGGGTAGGGGGAGTGGTGAAAGAGGGACAGAGGGGTAGGCGTAAGGGGGTGGTGGTAGAGAGGGAAGGGGGGTGGGGGAGAGAGGGATGGGTGGGAGAGGGAGAGGGGTGAGGAGAGGGAAACATAGAAGCATGGAAATTAAGTGCAGGAGTAGGCCATTCGGCCCTTCGAGCCTGCACCACCATTCAATATGATCATGGCTGATCAACCAACTCAGTATCCTGTACCTGCCTTCTCTCCATACCCCCTGATCCCTTTAGCCACAAGGGCCACATCTAACTCCCTCTTAAATATAGCCAATGAACTGACCTCAACTACCTTCTGTGGCAGAGAGTTCCAGAGACTCACCACTCTCTGTGTGAAAAATGTTTTCCTCATCTCAGTACTAAAGGATTTCCCCTTTATCCTTAAACTGTGACCCGCTTGTCCTGGACTTCCCCAACATTGGGAACAATCTTCCTGCATCAGACAAATGCAATTCAGGACTTTTCTCTTCACAAGCAAAGTCAGAATGACGGTTAGTGAAGAATTCGAATATTCGCTGAGCGTTCAGATGCTGCGCGCGCCTCCTGCACCAAAGGGGGGGTGGGGGGGGGAGCATGTGTCATCACACACAAAGATCTTGTAGCGGAGAGCTCCGCTATAAGATCTTTGGTCACATACTAAGCACACGCCTCCACAAACAGATGAGCGTCTTCTTGAATGGAGAGCGCGTGGCCGCCTCCACAAACAGTCACACACACTGAGGACCCGCCCCCACAAAAAATATTTTGTGAGGAAGGGGAGGAGGAGGGTGGAGAGGGAGAGGGGGAGGGGAGAGAGGTGAAGGGGGGGCGGAGCGGTTGGAGCGGGCGTGCATGAGTTGAGAGAAGAGAAAAGGGCAGAGAGAGAGAGAGAGGCTGGTACAACAACAAAAAAGCTGGATAAACTCAGCGGGTGCAGCAGCATCTATGGACCGAAGGAAAAGGGCAACGTTTTTGGCCGAAACCCTTCTTCCGGGTTTCGGCCAAAAACGTTGACCATTCAATTAGCTCCATAGATGCTGCCGCACCCGCTGAGTTTATCCAGCTTTTTTTATGTCTACCTTCGATTTTCCAGCATCTGTAGTTCCTTCTTAAAGACAGAGACTGTGCACGGTAAGGGAATAAGGAGGGAGAGGGGGTAGAGTGTGGAGGGAGGGGGAGAGTGGAATTGGAGGGGGAGAGGGGGGGGGGGAGAGAGAAGTGGAAGAGAGGGGAGGGAGGGAGGGGGAGAGGGGTAGCAGGAGTG
Source organism: Amblyraja radiata (assembly GCF_010909765.2). Lineage (NCBI taxonomy): Eukaryota > Metazoa > Chordata > Chondrichthyes > Rajiformes > Rajidae > Amblyraja > Amblyraja radiata. The sequence continues at coordinate 80,236,764 of NC_045957.1, forward strand.
GTGGAAGAGGGACAGGGGGAGTGGGTGAAGAGGGACAGAGGGGTAGGGGGAGGGGGGGGGGGGGAGAGGGGAAGGGAGGGAGGGTGAGGGAGGGAGAGGGGTGGGGTAAGGGAAGAGAAGTGGGAGGGGTAGGGGAGTGGTGGAAGAGGGACAGAGGGGAAGGGGGCGGGGGAGAGAGGGAAGGGGGTGGGGTAGAGGGGGAAGGGGTGGAGGAGAGAGGGATGGAAGAGGGGTGAGGAGAGGGGGAGGAGAGAAGGGGGAGAGAAGTGGAAGAGTGGGGAGGGAGGGAGGGAGGGAGGGGTAGCGGGAGTGGTGGAAGAGGGACGGGGGAGTGGTGGAAGAGGGACAGAGGGGTAGGGGAAGGGGTGGGACAGGGAGGGGAAGAGAGAGGGGTGAGGGAGGGAGAGGGGTGGAGTAAGGGGAGAGAAGTGGAAGAGTGGAGAGGGAGGGGTAGAGGGACTGGTGGACAGAGGGGGTAAGGGAAGGGGGCGGGGGGAGAGAGGGAAGGGGGTGGGGTAGAGAGGGAAGGGGGGTGGGGGCAAGAGTGATGGGTGGGAGAGGGAGAGGTGTGAGGAGAGGGAAACATAGAAACATAGAAATTAAGTGCAGGCCATTCGGCCCTTCTAGCCTGCACCACCATTCAATATGATCATGGCTGATCATCCAACTCAGTATCCTGTACCTGCCTTCTCTTCATACCCCCTGATCCCTTTAGCCACAAGGGCCACATCTAACTCCCTCTTAAATATAGCCAATGAACTGACCTCAACTACCTTCTGTGGCAGAGAATTCCAGAGATTCACCACTCTCTGTGTGAAAAATGTTTTTCTCATCTCTGTCCTAAAGGATTTCCCCCTTATTCTTAAAGTGTGACCCCTTGTTCTGGTCTTCCCCAACATCCGGAACAATCTTCCTGCAGCTAGCCTGTCCAACCCCTTAAGAATGTTATACGTTTCTATAAGATACCCCCTCAATCTTCTAAAATCTAGCGAGTACAAGGCGAGTCTATCCAGTCTTTCTTCATATGAAAATCCTGACATTCCAGGAATCAGTCTGGTGAACTTTCTCTGTACTCCCTCTATGGCAACAATGTATTTGAGCATTGGGCATTGTGACATCACATGATGGAACGTTCACCACGGGCTGGGGCTCCTGCAAAGGCATATGTAAATGAATCCATTCCGATTGGACATCTGTGAGCATCAGGTATTGTGACATCACACAATGGAACGTTCACCAACACCTGGGGCTGGTGCTGCTTCTATGGGTGCGAAGCCAGTTTATTTTTGAAATATTGGGGGGGGGGAAGGATTTGATTAAAAACGTGTACTTAAACACGACGAAATGTAATGAGGAGCGGATACTTAGAAAGAAAAGTGAAATCTCTACCGAAATGGAAAAGATATCGGCGATTCTGCGTCTGGTTTCGGAGTTGCAGGGAATCAAAGGAAGAAATGCGGCCGGAAGCCGTACATGTAAATGGATCCATTCCGATTGGACGTCTGCGAGCATCGGGCATTGCGATTGGACATCTGCGAGCATTGGGCATTGTGACATCACACGATGGGAACAAATCGAAAGGCAGACAGGCAGCCGGACGGACGGCAGGCGACATGCACAGAGTTTTAAAGATAGATAGATATGTATCCACTCATCAATTACTTTACATTTATAAATGTGGCTGGTATTCATTACTTGGCAACTTTCCCAGACAAATATACTGCTGTGACAAGTATGCATAAAATCCCACTACATCAGAATGACCAGTCGGTGTGAAACAAAGGAATACTGGCTCAGGATCTATGAGTCGTCCCTCTGCAATGCTGTGATAGAGGGAAATGTTTAAAAAATAGTTTGGAGGTAGTTAAATTGCACTTAAGGTTCAACATTAAAATTGGAATTTTCGTAAAATATTAAACTACATATATCTGATAGAAAAGTCTGAGCATTAGGGATGTTCAGAATTACTCTGGAGAGCTATTATGACAATGAATTGAGTACTGCCGCAAAAATGAAATGCCAAGTGAAATGAGTTTATTAATAACTTAGCGTGATCAAACCAATGGTGGAATCCCTGAAGAACATTTGAGACATTGGGCTGAGAAGAACCAAATTTTTTGGAAATGATTTTACAGTGTTAACCGTTGGTTCCCTACTTTCAAATCAACCGAGTTGGCTTTCTGATGTAGGGAAGGATATTACTAGTTACTTACGTCAGGTATATGGGACTAGGGGAGATTATGTGTTCGGCACGGACTAGAAGGGTCGAGATGGCCTGTTTCCGTTCTGTAATTGTTATATGGTTATTATATGATTATATGGTGTGGCAGAATTGGTAGATCTCAAACCAGCAAACATCTAGTGCAGAACAAATACAGAGAATCGAGCTTGGAACTCTAGTTTAACGCTTTGCAGAGCCAAGAGAGGAATACAATACAATACAATACAAATTTATTTGTCATTTGAACCTCGTTGAGGTCCAAATGAAATGTTGTTTCTGCAGTCATACATACAAAAAGAAAAGACCCAAGACACAACACAATTTAGACAGACATCCATCACAGCGCATCTTCTCCTCGCTGTGATGGAAGGCAAAAACGTATCTCTCCCCTGCACTCCCCTCTCCCCCCCGATGTCAGTCAAAGCCCCCGGCGGGCGATGGTAGTTGTCCCGCGGCCATGAACGCCGCGCCGGGTGATGCAAGGCCGCGCTCCGGGTCTTGTTGTTGGAGCCCCCGTCGGGTGCTAGCAAAGTCCTGCGGCCATTCCAAGCCGCGCGGGGCGATGCCAGGCCCCGCTCCAGGTACTCTTCAACCCCGCAACTCGGGCGGGAGAAGTCGCCGCTGCAGAAGCCCCGAAAAGCGGTCTCCCAGCAGGTACCCGCGGGCTCCCAGTGTTCCTGTCCACCGGACCTGCGGTTGGAGCCTCCGAATCTCCGGGGGTCGGGTCACAGCAGCACGCCACCACAGCTCCACCCGCTCCGGACTAGGCCAGCTCCGCGATGGTGAGTAAATTCCGCAGCTCCGCGACTGGAGCCCCAGGTCGTTCCTGCTGGAGGCCGCTCCACGTTGCAGCCCCAACGACAACGGAGACCCGACAAAGAAAAGGTCGGGTCTCCCGTGCAGGGGAAAGATTTTAAAGTTTCCCCGACCCCACACACTTACCCCGTCAAAAAAATAAATAAAAACTACATTAAAAACAAGACAGAAAATAATAAAAAGACAGACGGACTGCAGAGGCCGCTGCGACGTGAGTCGCGCCGCCCACCGGAATAGATTGGGTAGATGCACATAATCTCTTGCCAAGAGTAAGGGAATTGAGGACCAGAGGGCATCGGTTCAAGGTGAAGGGGAAAAGATATAATAGGAATCTGATGGGTAACTTTTTCACACAAAGGATGGTGGGTGTATGGAACAAGCTGCCAGAGGAGGTAGCTGGGACTCTCCCAACGTTTAAGAAACAGTTAGACAGGTACATGGATAGGACAGGTTTGGAGGGATATGGAGCCAGTGTGGGCAAGTTGGGCCGAAGGGCCTGTTTTCACACTGTATCACTCTATGACTATGATTCTATACAGTCATAAAGTCATAAGGTCATTGGTAATAGGAGCAGAATTAGGCCATTTGGTCCATCAAGTCTACTCCGCCATTCAATCATGGCTGATCCATCTCTGCCTCCTAACTCTATTATCCTGCCTTCACCCCATAACCCTTAACACCCATGCTAATCAATAATCTATCTATCTTTGCCTTAAACATATCCATTGACGTGGTCTTCACAGCCTTCTGTGGCAAAGAATTCCACAGATTCACCACCCTCTGACAAAATAAATTCCTCCTCATCTTCCTCCTAAAGGAACGTCGTTTTATTCTGAGGCTATGACCTCCACTACAACTAGTAGACAATAGACAATATACAATAAACAATAGACAATAGGTGCAGGAGTAGGCCATTCGGCCCTTTGAGCCAGCACCGCCTTTCAATGTTATCATGGCTGATCATCAACAATCAGTAACCCATTCCTGCTTTCTCCCCATGTCCCCTAACTCCACTATCTTTAAGAGCTCTATCTAACTCTCTCTTGAAAGCATCCAGAGAACCGGCCTCCACCGCCCTTTGAGGCAGAGAATTCCAGACTCACAAATCTCTGTTTGAAAAAGTATTTCCTCATCTCCGTTCTGAATGGCTTACACCTTATTCTTAAAATATGGTCACAGGTTCTGGACTCTACCAACATCGGGAACATGTTTCCTGCCTCTAGTGTTCCCAAACTCTGAATAATCATATGTTTCAATAAGATCCCCTCTCATCTAAATTCCAGACTATACAAGCCCAGCCGCTCCATTCTATCAACATGTTTTCTATGTTTCGATGGGTTATTCATAGGGGACGATCAGTCATGATCACAATGAATGGCAGAGCTGGCTCGAAGGGCCGAATGGCCTCCTCCTGCACCTATTTTCTATATGACAGTCCCGCCATCCCGGGAATTAACCTTGTGAACCTATGCTACCCTCCCTCAATCACAAGAATATCCTTCCTCAAATTTGGAGACAAAAACTGCACAAAATACTCCAGGTGTGGTCTCACTAGGGCCCTGTACAACTGCAGAAGGACCTATTTGCTCCTATACTCAACTCTTCTTGTTATGAAAGCCAAAATGCCATTTGCTTTCTTCACTGCCTGCTATACCTCCTCATCCCCCGGAAGTGGCGGCGCTGTGATACGGCTGCGGCTCGCCTGCAGTCTGTCTGTTTTTACTTTTTTGTGTTGTTTTTTTTGTCTAGTTTAGTAATTTTTTTGGTTATTAGGTTGTGTTATGTATGTGGGGGGAGGGTGAAAGGGCTTTCTGTCTCTCCCTTCGGGGGAATGCGACTTTTTTGTCGTATTCCCCTTCTCTTCCCCCGTCTGCGCTGAGGCCTAATGGCGGAGCTGGCGGCCTCCAACCTGCGACCGACCTCGAGGGTCCGGAGGTAGAGCCAGCCAGGAATCACCAACGCGAGGCTGGCCGTCTTCGAGCTGTGGCGACGTCCGGGTAGCGGCACGACTCGGCGCTCCGGTGAGGGCGGACGGCGCGGACCTGAGACACTCCTGTGCGGGTGGCACGGCTACCGGCTGGAAGGCGCTCCCGTGTGAGCAGCCCGGTGCGGGGCTGAGACGCTGCCGTGTGGGTGGCCTGGCTACCGGCTGGAAGGCGCTCCGGTGAGGGCGGACCGGCTCCCGGCTGGAAGGTGCTCCCGTGGGGGCAGCCCGGTGCGGGGCTGAGACGCTGCCGTGTGGGCGGCCCGGTGCGGGGCGGAGACGGTGCTCCGGCGGCGTTCTGGCGGCGGCGACTTGGATCTGGGGCTCGGCCGCGGGCCAGTGGAGGAAAATGTCGGGAGCTCGCAGGTCACAGGCTGGTGCCTGTTTTCCAGAGCACCCGTTGCAACAGCTGCGTCCGCTGGACTGGAGGGCGGCAGCTTCGACCACCACTGGGCCGCGGAGCTTGAACCGCGGGACTGACTTACCATCGCCCAGTGGGGTATCGCCTCAGCGCAGAGGGAGAAGAGGAGGGAAGATACAGTAACTCTAAGACTTTTGCCTCCATCACAGTGAGGAGGTGTTTGGTGAACTCACTGTGGTGGATGTTAATTTGTGTTTATTGTGTTTTGTTATTATTACATGTATGGCTGCAGGCAACAGCATTTCGTTCAGACCGAAAGGTCTGAATGACAAATAAAGGATTCAATTCAATTCAATTCAAATCTTTGTCATGTTTGTCATGTACATCAATGATCTGGATGATGGTGTGGTAAATTGGATTAGTAAGTATGCAGATGATACTAAGATATGTGGTGTTGTGGATAATTAAGTACATTTTCAAAGTCTGCAGAGAGATTTAGGCCAGTTGGAAGAGTGGGCTGAAAGATGGCAGATGGAGTTCAATGCTGATAAGTGTGAGGTGCTACATCTTGGCAGGACAAATCAAAATAGGAAGTACATGGTAAATGGTAGTGAATTGAGGAATGCAGTTGAACAGAGGGGTCTAGGAATAACTGTGCACAGTTCCCTGAAGGTGGAATCTCATGTTGATAGGGTGGTAAAGAAAGCTTTTGATGTGCTGGCCTTTATAAATCAGAGCATTGAGTATAGAAGTTGGGATGTAATGTTAAAATTGTACAAGGCATTGGTGAGGCCAATTCTGGCGTATGGTGTACAGTTTTGGTCGCCTAATTATAGGAAGGATGTCAACAAAATAGAGAGAGTACAGAGGAGATTTACTAGAATGTTGCCTGGGTTTCAGCAACTAAGTTACAGAGAAAGGTTGAACAAGTTATGTCTTTATTCTTTGGGGCGCAGAAGGTTAAGGGGGGACTTGATAGAGGTCTTTAAAATGATGAGAGGGATAGACAGAGTTGACGTGGATAAGTTTTTCCCACTGAGAGTAGGGAAGATTCAAACAAGGGGACATGACTTGAGAATTAAGGGACAGAAGTTTAGGGGTAACATGAGGGGGAAGTTCTTTACTCAGAGAGTGGTAGCTGTGTGGAATGAGCTTCCAGTGAAGGTGGTTGAGGCAGGTTCGATTTTATCATTTAAAAATAAATTGGATAGTTATATGGACGGGAAAGGAATGGAGGGTTATGGTCTGAGTGCAGGTAGATGGGACTAGGGGAGAATATGTGTTCGGCACGGACTAGAAGCGCCGAGATGGCCTGTTTCCATGCTGTAATTGTTATATGGTTATATTATATGGTTATATCTGCATGCTTACTTTCAGTGACTGACGAACAACGACCCCCAGATCCTGTTGTACTTCTCCTTTTCCCAATTTGACACCATTTAGATAATAATCTGCCTTCCTGTATTTGCCAACAAAGTGGATAACCTCACATTTACCCACACTAAGCTGCATCTGCCATGCATCTGCCCACTCCCCCAACCTGTCCAAGTCCACCTGCATTCTAATAACATCCTCCACACAGTTCACACTGCCACCCAGCTTTGTGTCATCTGCAAATTTCCTGATGTTACTTTTAATCCCTTCATCTAAATCATTAATATATATTGTAAACAGCTGCGGTCCTAGCACAGAGCCTTGTCACTGCCTGCAAATCTGAAAGGAACCCGTTTATCCCTACTTTTTGTTTCCTGTCTGCCAACCAATTCTCTTTTCATGTCAGCACCTTACCCCCAAAACCATGTGCTCTAATTTTCCACTAATCTCATATGTCGGACCTTATCAAATGCTTTCTGAAAGTCCAGGTACACGACATCCACTGGTTCTCCCTTGTCTATTTTCCTAGTTACATCCTCAAAAAATTCCAGAAGATTAGTCAAGCATGATTTCCCCTTCGTAAATCCATGCTGCCTCGGACCAATCCTGCTGCTGCTATCCAAATGTGCTGTTCGCCACATCCTCTCCACATCCATTCAGAGGGAGAGTGTTTATATGGAAATGCTAAAACTGAGGTGATGTCCATACTCTCAAATGGATCTCAGTCATGAAGCAAAGCAGAGGAGTTATCCTGGACAATATTTATCTCTCATTCAACATTTCTAAAAACATAGACTGACTGTTTTCCAAATGCAATTTGCTGCATGAAAATCGATTGTCATGTTTATAAAATTACAACAACGATCACACTTCAACGATCAACTATCCAAATGTGCCGCTATTGCATCTTTTATGATTGACTCCAGCATCTTCCCACCACCGATGTCAAGCTAACTGGTTCTATAATTCCCTGTTTTCTCTCTCCCGCTTTTCTTAAAAAGTGGGATAACATTAGCTACCCCCCAATCCACAGGAACTGATCCTGATTCTATAGAACATTGGAAGATGATCACCAATCTGTCCACAATTTCTAGAGCTACTTCCTTAGGTATCCAGGATGCAGTCCATCAGGCCCTGGGGATTTATCAATCTGCAGTCCCATCAATTTACCCAACACGATGTCCTGCCTAATGTGGTTTTCTTTCATTTCCTCCGTCACCCCAGATCTTCTGGCCACTAGAACCTCAGGAAGATTGTTTGTGTCTTCATTAGTGAAGACAGATTCAAAGTACCTGTTCAACTCATCTGCCGTTTTCTTGTTCCCCATAATAAAATTCACCCTTTTCAGTATTGAACGGTCCAATTTTGGTCTTAATCCTGTTCGTAGACCTCCGACACAGGATTGTGTCGAGACACAGATCTGGGGAAGGGTATAAAACAATTTCTGCAGCATTGCAGGTCCCGAAGAGCACAGCGGCCTCTGTCATTCTTAAATGGAAGAAGTTTGGAACCACCAGGACTCTTCATAGAGCTGGCCACCTGGCCAAACTGAGCAATCGGGGGACAAGGGCCTTGGTGAGGGAGGTGACCAGAACCTGATGGTCACTCTGGCAGAGCTCCAGAGTTCCTCTGTGGAGATGGGAGAACTTTACAGAAGGACAACTATATCTACAGCACTCCACCAATCAGGCCTTTATTGTAGAGTGGCCAGATGAAAGCCACTCCTTAGTAAAAGGCACATGACAACTCGCTTGAAGTTTTCCAAAAGACATGAGAAACAAGATTCTATGGTCTGATGAAACCAAGATTGAACTCTTTGCCCTGAATGCCAAGTGTTACGTCTGGAGGAGACCAGGCACTGCTCATCACCTGGCCAATACCATACCTACGGTGAAGCTTGGTGGTGGCAGCTTCATGCTGTGGGGATGTTTTTCAGCGGAAAGATCTGGGAGACTAGTCAGGATCAAGGGAAAGATCAACGGAGCAAAGTACAGAGAGATCCTTGATGAAAACCTGCTCCAGAGCGCTCTGGACCTCAGACTGGGGCGGGGGTTCACCTTCCAACAGGACAATGGCCCTAAGCACACAGCCAAGACAAAGCAGGAGCGGCTTTGTGACAAGTCAGTGAATGTCCTTGAGTGTCCTTAAGTCCCCATCCAACCTGACAGAGCTTGAGAGGATCTGCAGCGAAGAATTGGAGAAATTACCCAAATACAGGTGTGCCAAGCTTGTAATGTCATACCCAAGAACTCTTGAGGCTGTAATCGCTGCCAAAGGTGCCTCAACAAAGTATTGAGTAAAGTGTCTGAATACTTATTTAAATGTGATATCTCAGTTTTTTTTTAATTTACTTTGCAAAAATTTCTAAACAACTGTTTTCACTTTTTTATTGTGGGGTATTGTGTATCGATGTTGATAAAAAAAAATAATTTAATCCATTTTACAATAAGGCTGTGACGCAACAAAATATGGAAAAGGTGAAGAGGTCTGAATACTTTCTGAATGCGCTGCAATCCATTTCTTTGGGTTTGCATTAATGGAACAGAGCACATTAATGAATAAAGAACTGAGCTATCCTACTGTTTGGGTAACATTTTCAGTGCAACCTAAAGTAAGTTTAAGAAATAAATGGTTGTGATCAGTAAAATATAGTGGAAAGTCTGCAGGGACTGAGAAAAAGCCAAAGTTCCAGTGTGGCAGGTTGTGCAGTGGAATGTTTTGAAGCCCACATGTGTTGAGAACAGGGACTTCAATGTTTTTAGAAAGACTTTTGAGAAAGTACCAGAAATTAGGTTGAAAAAATACAAAGTGCTGGAGTAACTCAGTGGCTCATGCAGCAACATTGGAGATCATAGATAGAAACATAGAAACATAGAAAATAGGGGAAGGAGGCCATTCGGCCCTTCGAGCCAGCACCGCCATTCATTGTGATCATGGCTGATCGTCCCCAATCAATATCCCATGCCTGCCTTCTCCCCATATCCCTTGATTCCACTAGCCCCTAGAGCTCTATCTAACTCTCTCTAAAATCCATGCAGTGATTTGGCCTCCACTGCCCTCTGTGGCAGGGAATTCCACAAATTCACAACTCTCTGGGTGAAAAATGTTTTTCTCACCTCAGTCTTAAATGGCCTCCCCTTTATTCTAAGACTGTGGCCCCGGGTTCTGAACTTGCCCAACATTGGGAACATTTTTCCTGCATCTAGCTTGACCAGTCCTTTTATAATTTTATATCCTTCTATAAGATGCCCCTTCATCCTTCTATACTCCAGTGAATACAAGCCTAGTCTTTTCAATCTTTCCTCATATGACAGTCCCGCTATCCCAGGGATCAATCTTGTGAACCTACACTGCACTGCCTCAATCACAAGGATGTCCTTCCTCAAATTAGGAGACCAAAACTCTACGCAATACTCCAGATGTGGTCTCACCAGAGCCCTATACAACTGCAGAAGAACCTTTTTACTCCTATACTGAAATCCTCTTGTTATGAAGGCCAACATTCCATTAGCTTTCTTCACTGCCTGCTGTACCTGCACGCCAAATTTCAGTGCCTGGTGTACAAGGACACCCTGGTCTCGCTGCTCCTCCCCCTTACCTAACCTAACCCCGTTGAGATAATAATCTGCCCCCTTGTTTTTTGCCCCCAAAGTGGATAACCGCACATTTATTTATATTATACTGCATCTGCCACGCATCTGCCCACTCACTGAACCTGTCCAGGTCGTCCTGCAACCTCCTAAAATCCTCTACACAATTCACACTGCCACCCAGCTTTGTGTCATCCACAAACTTGCTAGTGTTGCTCCTAATTCCCTCTTCCAAATCATGAATATGTATGGTAAACTGTTGCGGCCCCAACACCGAGCCTTGCGGCACTCCACTCGCCACTGCCTGTCATTCTGAAAAGGACCCATTCACTCCTACGCTTTGCTTCGTGTCTACCAACCAATTTTCTATCCACGTCAACACCCTACCCCCAATACCATGTGCTCTGATTTTAGTCACCACTCCCGTGCAGGACCTTATCAAAGGCTTTCTGAAAGTCTAGATACACTATATCCACTGGCTCCCCTTCATCCATTTTGTTTGTCACATCCTCAAAAAATTCCAGAAGATTAGTCAAGCATGATTTTCCTTTCATAAATCCATGCTGACTTGGACTAATCCTTTTACTGCTATCCAAAGGCCCCTTTATTACCTCTTTGAAACTCTTTAGTTTCGGCCCGTTTGCGGGGCCCGTTTGCGGGGTTCGGTGAGCCGCGGGACTGTTGTGCCATCGCCCGGTGGAGAATCGCCTCAGCGCAGAGGGAGAAGAGGAGGGAAGAGACAGTAACCCTAAGATTTTTGCCTCCACCACAGTGAGGAGGTGCTTGGAGGATACACTGTGGTGGTGTTAATTTGTGTTTATTGTTGTTTATTATTGTATGATTGTATGTATGACTGCAGGCACGAAATTTCGTTCAGACCGTAAGGTCTGAATGACAATAAAGGTATTCAATTCAATTCAATAGATTCTGGAGTAGTCAAACCTCTTTACATTCTGGAGTAGCTCCTGAGGATTGGAGGGTAGCTAATGTAACCCCAATTTTAATAAGGGAGGGAGAGAGAAAACTGGGAATTACAGACCAGTTTGTCTAACATCGGTAGTGGTGAAAATGCTAGAGTCAGTTATTAAAGATGGAATAGCAGCACATTTGGAAAGTGATGAAATCATTGGACAAAGTCAGCATGGATTTATGAAAGGTAAATCATGTCTGACAAATCTTATAGAATTTTTCGAGGATGTAACTAGTAGAGTGGATAAGGGAGAACCAGTAGATGTGTTATATCTGGACTTTCAGAAGGCTTTCAAAAAGGTCCCACATAAGAGATTAATATGCAAACTTAAAGCACACGGTATTGGGCGTTCAGTGTTGATGTGGATAGAGAACTGGCTGGCAGACAGGAAACAATGAGTAGGAGTAAACGGGTCCTTGTCAGAATGGCAGGCAGTGACTAGTGGGGTACCGCAAGGCTCGGTGCTGGGACCCCAGCTGTTTACAATATATATTAATGATTTGGACGAGGGAAGAAAGCGAATGATATGTTAGAATTAGAATTAGATTTAGAATTACTTTTATTGTCATTCAGACCTTACGGTCTGAACGAAATTTCGTGCCTGCAGTCATACATACAATAATACAATAATAAACAACAATAAACACAAATTAACATCCACCACAGTGAGTCCACCAAGCACCTCCTCACTGTGGTGGAGGCAAAAATCTTAGGGCTGCAGTCTCTTCCCTCCTCTTCTCCCTCTGCGCTGAGGTGATACCCCACTGGGCGATTGTACAAACAGTCCCGCGGCTCACCGAACCCCGCAAACAGGCCGGCTCAAACACCGCGGCCCGGGGTGGTCAAAGCTGCCGCCCTCACGTGAGTGCCATACCTCTCTCGAGCTGGGCCGCTCCGACGGGAGCGCCGTACCTCCCTCGAGCTGGGCCGCCCCAACGGGAGCGCCATTCCACCCTCGAGCTGGGCCGCTCCGACGGGAGCGCCATTCCACCCTTGAGCTGGGCCGCTCCGATGGGAGCGCCATTCCACCCTCGGGCTGGGCTGCCCCGACGGGATTCATAGCATACATAGCAAAAGTATTTGAGTATAGGGGCAGGGAGGTTCTACTGCACTTGTACAGGGTCTTGGTGAGACCACACCTAGAGTATTGTGTACAGTTTTGGTCTCCTAATCTGAGGAAAGACATTCTTGCCATAGAGTGAGTACAGAGAAGGTTAACCAGACAGATTGCTGGGATGTCAGGACTTTCATATGAAGAAAGACCGGATAGACTCGGCTTGTGCTCGCTTGAATTTAGAAGCTTGAGGGGGTATCTTATAGAAACGTACAACATTTTTAAGGGGTTGGATAGGGCTAGATGCAGGAAGATTGTTCCCGATGTTGGGGAAGTCCAGAACAATGGGTCACAGTTTAAGGATAAGGGAGAAGTCTTTTAGGACCGAGATGAGAAAAACATTTTTCAAACAGAGAGCGGTAAATCTCTGGAATTCTCTGCCACATAGATGTGGCCCTTGTGGCTAAGGGGGTCAGGGGATATGGAGAGAAAGCAGGTATGGGATACTGAGTTGGATGATCAGCCATGATCATATTGAATGGCGGTGCAGGCTCGAAGGGCCGAATGGCCTACTCCTGCACCTAATTTCTATGTTTCTATGTTTAATAATTGACTCCAGCATCTTTCCCACCGCCGAAGTCAGGCTAACTGGTCTGTAATTCCCCATTTTCTCTCTCGCTCCTTTCTTGACTAGTGGGATCACATTCACTATCCTCAAATCCACAGGAACTGATGCTGAATCTATTGAACATTGGGAGATGATCACCAATGCATTCACTATTTCTAGAACCACCTCCCTGAGAACCCTGAGATGCAGTTCATCAGCCCCGGGGATTTATTATCCTTCAGTCCCATTAGCCTACTCAATACTATTTCTCGCCTAATGAAAATTAGGCAAAGTTTTATCTCAAGATCCTTCTGCAGATGCATCCCGGCCCGAAAAGTTGTTTATCCATGTTCTCCAGAGATGCTGCCTAACCCAATGTGTTTTGCTCAAGTTTGCAGCAACTTCAATCACTTGTGTCTAGAAATCAAATTGGTTAGTTTGGCCTTGAAGGCAGAGCCAAGCTGTAGAATGCCAGGAGTGAATGAAACAGGATGAATAAATCTAACAGGAAATTGATCAAATTGAGTAGTTTTCCAACCAGGATAAGGCCCTTTAGAATCTTCTACTGCACTTAGCAGATGTAAAAATACTGTCTGTATCCATTGCGATGTTGCTAAATACGTGGACCCCGCTAAGCATGGGAGGAGGCAAGTTAGGTTCAAAGATTCAAAGGTTAATAGCGGGGTATGTTAGTGTTATTCTACAGCTTGTTACCGTATACATAAACAGCCTGGAATGGTGCACAGAAATAAACTCTCCAAACGTGACATCAAAAAGCTAGAAACTAGCTGACTGAACACAGAAAGATATTGATAAACTGAGAAGTTGATACACATATGGTAACATTCAATGTGGACCAAGTTTATAATAGAGGAAGAAACAGTGGCAATTTAAGCTGTCCTGTCTTTTTCCTTTGAGGAGACATGATGCAGGAGAGGGATTTGTGAGCACAGGAGAGATTACTTGAATTATTACATAAGATTGTGAAGCAATAAAGGATCTTATAACCATATAATATAACCATATAAAAATTACAGCACGGAAACAGGCCATCTCGACCCTTCTAGTCCGTGCCGAACACGTATTCTCCCCTAGTCCCATATACCTGCGCTCAGACCATGACCCTCCATTCCTTTCCCCGTCCATATAACTATCCAATTTATTTTTAAATGATAAAAACGAACCTGCCTCCGCCACCTTCACTGGAAGCTCATTCCACACAGCCACCACTCTCTGAGTAAAGAAGTTCCCCCTCATGTTACCCCTAAACTTCTGTCCCTTAATTCTCAAGTCATGTCTCCTTGTTTGAATCTTCCCTACTCTCAGTGGGAAAAGCTTATCCACGTCAACTTTGTCTATCCCTCTCATCATTTTAAAGACCTCTATCAAGTCCGCCCTTAACCTTCTGCGCTCCAAAGAATAAAGCCCTAACTTGTTCAATCTTTCTCTGTAACTTAGTTGCTGAAACCCAGGCAACATTCTAGTAAATCTCCTCTGTACTCTCTCTATTTTGTTGACATCCTTCCTATAATTAGGCGACCAAAATTCTACACCATACGCCAGAATTGGCCTCACCAATGCCTTGTACAATTTTAACATTACATCCCAACTTCTATACTCAATGCTCTGATTTATAAAGGCCAGCACACCAAAAGCTTTCTTTACCACCCTATCTACATGAGATTCCACTTTCAGGGAACTGTGCACAGTTATTCCCAGATCCCTCTGTTCACCTGCATTCTTCAATTCCCTACCATTTACCATGTACGTCCTATCTTGTATGATATAATAGAAAGGGACACACAAATCTCAGGTCTGTACCAAGTTTGAGCCCACCCTTGCCTTGACATTTGTGCAAACTGATGATATCTAAATATCAGGGAGGGTGTAATGAATAGATTGCTCACTTTAATGGAACAGTGATGATGAGATTGCTTGTGGAAATATTTATTATTGAATTTTAAAAGGCTCGAGGTGATCACTTTGAACTGTTCAAGATCCTAGTGGATTCAGAAAAAACAAAAAGGGAGCGGAGCTTAATGTAATTTAACATCGACGGAAGTTCTCAAGATGTCTCTACCACCAATAGGTGGTTCTCCTTTTGCAGTATCGTTTTTTCTAGATACTGTAATATCACTATTTTTATTTTTATGTCACTTTACACTTTTCTGGTTTTCTCTCTAAGGTTACTTCCAAAAGGGATATACCAACAGAATTTAGTAGCTGCGAGTACCCACCCAACACCTAGAAGCCTGAGGTATTGTGTTGCACCATATGACATAAAGGTACCAAAGTAATTCATATTGCAAGACGATACGCAAAAGAAAATTGGAGGAATCACGTTTTGTCGCTGGAACATAAGGGGTGCTAATGAGCCAATCAAAAGGGGTAAGATTCTTGCCCAATTAAAATCACTTAATGCCGATATAATTTTCTTACAGGAAACATACTTGAAACCGCAAGCTCAGACCAGGCTGAAGGCAAATTGGATCGGCCAAACATATCACTCCTCCCATATCTCTAAATCTAGAGGCGTGGCAATTATAATTCGCAAAGGCATACCATTTAAACCAAATAATACAATAGTAGACAAGGAGGGGAGGTATGTTATAGTTACAGGAGAGATACATTCTACTTCACTTACTATGGTAAATATTTATGTGCCTAATTTTGATAACCCTCAATTTTTAAACAAAATCCTGAATATAATCTCCGAGTTTAATTATCAAAATGTGATAATTGGGGGAGACTTCAATTGCACCCTGGATCAATGCCTGGATAAATCTGCACAACAAAAGAGGCTTAACGTAAAATCAAAATCCAGTGAACTCTTAAATACATACATAAAAAACACAAATATAACAGACGTATGGTGGATTGCAAACCCAGCTGGAAGGGAGTATTCCTTTTACTCAATGGTACATAAAACCTACTTACACGTTGATTATTTCCTAGTGGACACAAAATTAATTCCCTTCACTACTAATCCTAAATATCATAATAGTATCATCTCTGATCACTCATCGTTAACTTTTTTTCTAAAACTAGAAGGAATGCCCAATAAAAAATCATTTTGGAGGTTCAATCCCCAAATTTTAAACAACCCGCAGGGTTGTACATATCTAAAACAACAGATGGAACTTTTTTTTGAGACTAATGACATCCCAGGCATATCACCCTCTTTATTATGGGAATATTTTAAGGGATTTATCAGTGGATCTATAATTTCATACCAAGCTTTTCAAAATAAAGAGAATAAGACCGAACAATTGCAACTAGAAGAACAAATTAGACAATTGGATTTAGACAATGCGAAATATCCAACCATAGACAAACACAATAAGATAACAATACTGAAATTTAAACTAAACAGAATCTTATCTGCAAGAGTTATCAGACTATTTCAAATCACAAAGCAGGAAAATTTCGAATTTGGTGATAAACCACATAAACGTTTGGCACGTCAACTGAAAACTGGAAAAGGATCATACGATTACAAAAATTTAATCAGATAAAGGTGAATTGTTAACATTACCTAAAGATATTAATAAAAGATTTGCTTAATTTTATCAAAATTTATATACATCCAAAACATAAATAGATAGCATTAAAGTCATAAATTTTTGGGATAACTGCAACCTCCCAAAACTCAATCTGTTGGAACAAGAGGAATTAAGAGCTCGGGTTTCAATTAAAGAAATAGAAGAGACATTAAATTCACTGAAGAACGGTAAAACGCCAGGACCGGATGGATTCAGTAATTAATTCTATAAAAGATTTTACGAGATAATCTCACCACGTTTACACAAACTTTACACATACGCTTTTAAAGAACAGACATTACCAGAAACATTAGCGGAATCAACTATCACACTTATACCTAAAAAAGATAAAGATCTAGAAGACCCTGGTTCATAAGGAGCTATTGCACTGTTAAATACAGATCAGAAAATACTAGCGAAAACTCTCGAAAGAAGATTAAGCAAATACGTTAGTAAATTAATAAATGCGGATCAAACGGGGTTTATACCCAAGAGACACTCATTCAATAATCTGAGACGTCTTTTCAATATAATGCATTCACATAAAATTGAAGAGGAAGATTTATCAATTATTTCATTGGATGCAGAAAAAGCATTTGACCAAGTAGATTGGGAATACCTCTTCAAAGTATTACAAAAATTTCAAATGGGAGAGAATTTTATCTCATGGGTAAAATTATTATATGACAAGCCTACTGCTAGAATATTGACCAATAACATACTGTCTCCGAAATTTCAACTATCCAGGGGCAATAGACAGGTTTGTGCATTATCACCCCTGCTATTTTCTCTTGCGAAAGAGTCCTTAGCAGGAAGCACGACTCGGCGCTCCAGTGAGGGCGGCCCGGCGCGGGGCTGAGACGCTCCGGTGGCAGCGGCATGACTCGAGGCTGGGATGGCGCTCCCGTGAGGGCGGCCCGGCCCGAGGCTGAGATGGTGCTCCGGTAGCTGAAGCAGCCCGGCGCGGGGCTGAGACAATGCTCTGGTAGCTGAGGCGGCGTTCTGGTGGCGGCGACCAGAATCCGGGGCTCGGCCGCGGACCAGTGGACGACATCGTCGGGAGCTTGCAGGTCACAGGCTGGTGCCTGTTTTCCGGAGCTCCCGCGGCAACAGCTGCGTCCCCTGGACTGGAGGGCGGCAGCTTCGACCACCCCGGGCCGCGGAGCTTGAACCGGCCCGTTAGCGGAGCTCGGTGAGCCGCGGGACTGACTTACCATCGCCCGGTGGGGTATCGCCTCAGTGCAGAGGGAGAAGAGGAGGGAAGAGACAGTAACCCTAAGATTTTTGCCTCAATCACAGTGAGGAGGTGCCTGGTGAATTCACTGTGGTGGATGTTAATTTGTGTTTATTGTGTGTTTTGTTGTTTATTATTACATGTATGGCTGCAAGCAACGACATTTCGTTCAGACCAAAAGGTCTGAATGACAAATAAAGGATCTAAGTAATCTAAGTCTAAGTCTAAGTCTATAAGAATGCATCCGAATATCCACAGTTATAATACTAAACACTCTAATAATAATAATATATCACTATATGCAGATGACGTACTATTATACATTACAAAATCGCAAATTAGCATACCAAACATATTAAATTTAATAGAGGAATTCGGTTCCTTCTCAGGATATAGAATAAACTGGAACTAAAGCGAAATCATGACAATAAAACCTCAAGAGCCGACACACCTTTTAAAATTTCCCTTTAGAATTGCTACAGAAAAATTTAAATATCTGTGTATCCAAATTGCCAGAAAATACAACTCTTTATTTAATGCAAACTATTTGCCCTTACTTACCAAATTACATGCCTTGACTCAATTTTGGAAAACACTTCCGATATCTTTAATAGGCAGAATAAATTCTCCCACAAATTTTGTACTTATCTCAATCAATACCAATATACCTACTCGATTTAAACTCGATTCCCACATCATGAATTTACTGGTTGGACAATTCAGCCCAACAGGTAGACTGGATAGTAATGGAGAGAGAGGATTGTACTCCTTTTAACATAGGAGCGATCCTTCTCTCCCCAATAAAATTGAATAATACAATGTACAAGAAAAATCCTATTATCCATAGCACAATACGAATTTGGAAACAAATAAAATAGTAAGATTAAACGAGAACTTACCAGTTTGAAGTTTGATCTGTATTTTATGAGGAGTTACGATGAGGGATTACGTGAAGAACCCGCTCAGTGCGCAGGCGCGGCATACTTCCAAGCAGCGGTGTGGAATCACAGATAGACACAGTTATTTTGAAGTAAACATAGTAAAGATAAGGAGACATCAATTTATTAGTTTGATCCATATAATGAGGGTGGGAGCGGAGGGCACGTAATCCCTCATCGTAACTCCTCATAAAATACAGATCAAACTTCAAACTGGTAAGTTCTCGTTTAATCTTACTATTTTACTTCGGAGTCACGTGAGTGACTACGTGAAGATTTCAAAGCTCTGTGATTTCAAACCGTGTAACAGTTTCATTTCACTCACTGCCGAAGTTCTTGAGGGAGGAAGTGTTATCGTAATGAACCAATGAGTCTATTTGTAGAAAAACACAATGGTATTTTTTAAACAATAACAACAAAGAATTAAGTTGCTCCCCTGGGCTTAAATTAAATATTTGCAGTTCGTAAATCTTTACTGCAAATAAACCAGGTTTTGCCAACGGCTTATTATAAAATTTCTGAACGGTCTTTTCCCTTCCCACCATCCTGCTGTAGCCAGGATGTGGTGTATAGGCATGTCCATTCTTTAGCCGTCGACATGGATGCTGCCCTGGTGGAATAAAATTTGTACATGTTAGTGTTTATCCCAGCAGTTTCTAGCACCTGCTTGAGCCATCTCGCAATGGTTTGGCTCGTACCCCACCATAAGGTTTTTGTGACTGACCCACAAGGCTTTTCATCTCCCTCGAATATTCTGGTTGTGTCTATGTAGGATAGTAGGTAGGTCATGGCACATAACTGTGGTTCTGGTGGGTAAGCCACGACTGGATTAGGTGTTCCTGGTCTGCTCTGTTTGACCAGTCGCTGGATAACGACAGATCTGGTCTGGAGCTGTGATCATGTTGTCCAGTCGCAATAGGTGTAGTGACTGGACCCTCTGAGCGGATACAAGTGCCATCAACCTAAGCGTCTTTAGTGTAGCTTGCTCGAGGCCGGGGGATCTGGCTGGTGGCCATTCCCTGAGATATGTCAGGACCACACTGATATCCCAAATATGGGTATACCTGGGCTTAGGGCTTGATATTGTAAATGCCCTTCATCAGTTTTACCACCAGTGGATGGGATCCCATCGCCTGTTGTCCTGCCGCTGGTTTGAGATAAGCAGAAAGAGCACTCTGCGCTGTGTTGATGGCACTGTAGCTGATCCCTACATCGTGGTGTAGATGGCCAGGAACTCCAGTATGTTGGTGGCTGTAGCTGTTGCGTATGTTGTCCATGTTTCCTGGCAGTACTTCTCCCTTTTTTGATGCTGGTTAAGTACTGCCTCTTGGTGGACGTTCGAAGGGATGCCGACATGGTGGTGATGGTTTGTTTGGACAATCCCAGTTCCAGGTAAGGTCTGTTCAAACTTGCAACCCTGACGTTTAATTTTCTCATGGCATGGGTGTTTAGCTTACCTGGTAGGTAAGTAGCTGATAGCCAAATATGTCTTTCGACATACCATTGCCAAATCATGTTGACCAATTTGTCGCATGATAATGATTTTATGCCACCCATATGGTTAATATAAGCCATCACCGTAGTATTTATCAATTTGTAACCGAACATGCAAGTGCTGCATATTAGATACATATGCTTTTAAACCATAAAAGGCGCCCAACATCTCTAGATAGTTAATGCCCAGTGTAAGTAGTAATGATGACTCTAGTTTAGTCCATCTACCATTTGTGCTGGATATGGAGTTAGTCGCTCCCCAGCCTTGAGCACTGGCATCTGTTTGAATAACTAAAGTAGGGTTAGTGATAAAGATAGGGCTGAAACTATGCCAAACGTTTTCTGCCCACCACTGTAGCTCTGATATTGCTTCAGTGGGTAAGTTCATGACACGATCATAGTGACCTGTATGTCGTTTTATTGCCCGTACCTTTGCTCTCTGTAAAATTTTTTGATAGTGCAAAGGTCCGAATTGTGTAGCCGGAAATGCTGCTACCATTTCCCCAATTACTCTTGCTACTTGTCGAATAGTTGGTCGCTCGTTGACCATTAATTTGTTGCATGATTGTGCTAATTCAACCATTTTTGCCTTTGGCAAGGTAACAGTCATATGGACTGAGTTAATTGTGAAGCCCAGGTAGTCCATGATAGTGGATGGCTTCAACTTAGATTTATCTGGATGTAGGACGAACCCGAGTTTCGAGGAGCTGTTTTGTAGCTGATACTGCTGCCACAGCCAATTCCATCGTTTTCCCTACTATGAGAATATCCTCCAGATATGCCATGACCATATGTTTTTGTTTTCTTAGTGAATAATCTTGGGCTGAAGTTCGCCCATAGAGCAATGCTTTGTACCATCCAGATAAATTTTAGGTATCTGCGATGATCCTTGTATATGGGTACTAGATAGTAAGCATCTTTAAGATAAATGCTTGCCATGAAGTGTCCTTTGGAATTCAGTTGTTTGGCAGTAACATATGTCTCCATTTTGAAATGTATATACTTAACAAATTTGTTTAGTGATGTTAAGTCAATGATGATGCGACAGACACCATCTTTTTTGGTTTTAGTGAATATATTCGATACAATTTCCAAAGGTTCATGTTTGGTCTTTTAGATGACCCCCTTTGTGATAAGTCTCACCAGTTCAGCTTGTCCCTCACGTTTCTCTTTGACGGAGGGAGAAATACCCTTTGGGGCCATTGTTGAACTGGCGGCGTTTTTTCTGACATGAATTGTATTTTATATCCTGTAATGTTGTTGAGTATATACTTGTCACTCGTGACCATACCCCATGCTTCTTTAAACAAGTGTAATTTCCCCCCTGTTAATAAAGCACCCTTATTCTCTATATGCTGGTAGGGACCAGACCCACCTACCTCCATGGTTATTGGCGATTCTGTTTCTTCATTTTCCTGAAGATTTTGTTCTGACGTGCTGGCGATGTTGGGGGGAGGCGCATTTTCCAGAGGGTCCGCTGCGGGCCCTGATCTGAAAGATCTTTGGGGATAATGTGCGGACCCCAAGCGTTCACCAGTCCCATATTGCGGACGTCGACTGGTGGATGCCGTGGGGTGCTGCCACTTGGGTATCGGAGGTCTTGGTTTGCTCGTCCCGGGGCCTGCCCTCATTAGGCCGAAGGTTTTTGATGCTTCCTGCATCTCCTTCAGTTGTTATTGAAATCTTTCCCAAATGGCAGCGCGTCCGTCTCCGCAGCTGGGGCTTTACACAAGCCAACAAATTTGGGATTGAGGGCAGGTCTTATGTTTCCCTCCTTCTCAAATTGTGTGGTACACATTAATGCCAGCACATCCTGCTGGCAGGTATCCATCTCCGTGGTCTCCACGGAACGAGCAAAGGCTGTGATGGCTGACGTCAGGAGCCTTAGGATCCGCTGTAGTTTGAGTTCTTGGGTCTGGATGTGTGACCCACATACCCCCAGATTTGGCTGTTGACACTTTTTACTTTGAGGGCCTCACCGTTTTCTGGTGCTGTGTTGTTTCAGCACCTCAGCGAGCACCTTTTCCAGTAATGGTTGATGCTGGCCGCCATTCTTGGTTCCAGCGGTGCTCCAGCCCGTGGGGTTGCTACAAGCGGTCCATCACACCCAACAGCTCTTCATGTTCCTGCACCCCTGGCATACTCCCGAATTCGTCCGCCTGCCCCTGTTCCAGACCAGCCCAGCCCTGGTCACCAATGCTAGCCTCCAGTAATGAGGGAGCAAAGGGCAGTGCATGAGGCACTGTGGAGGGGGTGCCTGACCTCCCTCCGCGAGATCGCTCTTTCTGCGCATCTCGCTGGAGCTGCTCCAATTGCTGTTGGATGCAGCTCAGGCGGCTGTCTCTCCTCCATTTAGGTGGAGACATGTCCCCGTCCGACGAATCGGACGCCACCGGCCGGATGCCTGTTCGGATGGCTAGACATCCAGCCCGCAGTTCAGGCACTAGCGGGACTGGGCTCGGCGCGGTGATGGGGATAGCGGGGCGACCGGTTATTGTTCCTACCGCCTGTTGCTGCCCCCCCTGCAATGGAACGCTCCTCCGCTGGAGTCGAGCGGGGGACAGGTTCTTCTGGAGCTTTTGCCTTGTAGATGCGAGAGCGCCCCTCAAGCAGCGCGTCTCGCAGGCATTTGCTCCGTGAGCCGCTCCAGCGGCTCAGGCGGCTCTCTCTCCCCCCGTGCGGGTGGAGAGACGTCCCGTCCGACATCGGGAAACACCTGCCGGATGCCTCTCGAGTGGCTATGCGTCCAGCCCACTGCTTCAGGTACTAGCGGGAAGGCCTCGGCACGGTGTCGGGGAATTACGGAACACCGGGTCGCTCTTACCGCCGTTGTTGCCCCCCTCCCCAACGGGAAAACGGGGGACAGTTTTGTTCCAGAGCCTTTTTCTCTGCCTGTAAAAACACAAGCAGAAAAAGGCTCACCTGTAAAAGAAAACCCGACCTCAGGATACTCACCTGACGGTCCGGTTCATGCTGTAACGAGAGTGCCTAGCTCCCGTTGCAAGCCGCTGTTGCACTGCTGGCGTAATGCCGTGCCTGCGCACTGAGCGGGTTCTTCACGTAGTCACTCACGTGACTCCGAAGTAAAATTAACTCTTAAATTAAGAAACCTATCGCTTCTCTCTCCTATAGCTAATAATCCGTCGTTTAAACCATCTATTATCGACAAAACGTTTACTCACTGGGAAAGAATAGGAATTAAAACATTTGGAGATATGTATGAAATGGGAAACCTTTTATCATTCCAAACATTACAAGTCAAATACAATTTGAAAAGTAATCAATATATTAGATACCTTCAAATTCGAGATTACTTGAAAAAACATACACAAGAATACCAAACTCTAACGTCAGATCTATTAGATGAAGGCATAAACAGAAAGGCGGAATTAAATAACTTAATATCATACTTGTATAATATCATTCTAAATATAGAGATACCATTGTCAGATGCAATTAGAAGAGAGTGGGAACAAGAACTATGCATAAAAATTTCTAAAGACAGATGGGATAAATATCTGCTATATGTACATAAATGCTCGATTAATGTAAGACATATCCTAATCCAATTTAAAATTTTACATAGACTATATTACTCGAAAACCAAACTGAATAAAACTTTTCCAAATGTTTCCCCCATCTGTGATAAATGTTTATCTCAAGATGCAACTATAGCACACTCCTTCGTCTCCTGCATAAATCTCCATAAATTTTGGAAAGAAATCTTTGAAATCTTCACAAAATTATTTTTTTTAAATTGGACCCCAACACAGAATTGATTATTTTTGGAACAATGAAAGCCTGCTCTGAGCTAACTTCATTTCAAAATTGTTTCCTTAACTATGGCTTGATAACGGCAAAAAAACGTATACTCAAATTTTGGAAAAATGCACCCACCCCAATTATTAAAATGTGGCTCACAAGCATGTCTGAAACGTTACATCTCGAAGATATGAGATTCGTCCTAGCAGGAAAATCAGAGCAATTCTTAAAGATATGGTCTCCTTTCATCGATTTATTACAAGTATAATATGGTGCACCATAACTCTGGAAATTAACCGTTTCAGAACTGGGTGAGGAGTGTGGAAAGATATGAAGTTGGTATATCCCTTTTCTTTTCTGTTCTGCTTTTTTTTCCTTTTTTTGTTTTTCCTTTCTTTCCTCCTCTTTTTTTAATATCTTTATGGGTTCTTTCTCTCTATCCTTCCACGAACTATCCATTTTTAACTGCTGGAGTGGTACTCCAGGGGTTTACACATCACTACTTTCCTTAATCTTCTCCTTTCTCTCTTTTTCTTGCTTCTGTTGTTCTTGCTTCTTGCTTCTCTATTGTTAAAAAAAAAAAAAAAAAAGACAAATATTGTAGCAGATGGAAAAGATTTGTCAGCAAATCTGAATGGAAAAGAGTTTTAGCTATTTCATGGACATAACGATGGAGTGCTGACCTAACTGAGAGCGCTCAGACTTTAGCTGATAGCTTTGTTGTCAGTTGAAGTGGATTATTTGGTGTTCTATGGCTGGGACAGTGATCTGTTTTCTCGGAATGATTGATTGAAGAATTGACCAGAGCACAGATTCTCATTTATGTTTACTTTAAGGTTTTTTAGTTTTAGTTTTAGAGATACAGGGTGGAAACAGGCCCTTCGGCCCACCGAGTCCGCATCGACCCGCGATCCCTGCATATTAACACTATTCTACACACACTAGGGACAATTCACATTTATACCAAGCCGATTAACCTATAAACCTGTACATCTTTGATGTGTCTCAGAGAAAACCCACACAGTTAAGGGGAGAACATACAAACTCCGTACAGACGGCACCTGGTCGGGATTGAACCTGGGTCTCTGGCGCTGTGAGAGCTTTAAGGCAGCAACTCTACTGCTGTACCACTGTGCCGCCTGTGAGGGGTAGATGGGATCTTTGCTGATTGTCTCTATATGCATCTCTGTATACCTGTAACTTTGTCCAGCCCATCAACTATCTGATATGTCTGCACTCCTCTATGCCAGACCTTCTGCACATCCTTAACTTTAACAGCTGCATCTTTAGTTGTCATGTGTTCAGCTACATAGACTTGAGCTCTGGTATTTTCATCAGTTCATAAGTCATAAGAGCAGAATTAGGCAATTCAGCCCATCAAGTCTACTCCAGCATTCAATCGTGGCTGATCTATTTTCCCTCTCAACCCCATTCTCCTGCCTTCACCCCATAACCCCTGAAATCCTCACTAATCAAATAAAACCCAATCATTTGGCCACTACGGCTATATGTGGCAATGAATTCCATAGAGTCTTGATGAAAGAAATTCCTCCTCTTCACCTTTCTAAAGGTAAGTCATTTCATTCTGAGGCTGGGCCCTCTGGTACTAGACACTCCCACCAGTGGAAACATCCTCTCCACATCCACTCTTTCCAGGCCTTTCACTATTCGGTAAGTTTCAATGAGGTCTATCCTCATCCTTCTAAATTCCAGTGCGTACAGATTCAAAGCTGTTAAACGATCATCATACATTTTGCATTTTCAGACTAAACCATCTCCTTTTGCTGGCCTTCTCTGCTTCTGAAACACCAAGATATGGAATGTGACAGTTTGGTGACATTACTTGGCCTGGACTATTGATTTGGATGTCTGAATTCAACACAACAGCTGGGAACTTGGGTTCGAAAAAACTTATCACACTAATTAGGAATAGGTAATGAATGTTGACACCAAATTCTGTGAATTAATATATATTTTTAAATGTCTTAATATTTCCTTATGTAGCATAATATTAGATTTTGTTTCATCACAATTATGTCAAATATGTTGGAACATGCTGCAATGTAAAGACCATGAGAAATACAAGGTGTGACTGGTTTTAAAAATGAGACAGCATCTTCAACAATCCAACACTTTCATTCTCCAATACTGTAAGAACAGTTTTGATTATACAGTTATTTACAAAGAATAGAATTTAGATTGTTACTTGAGTTGACAGAACTGCCGACAGAAGCATTAGAATTGTAAGTGTTTTGGTTTGACAAATGAATTTGCACTCAGAAAGATTACACAGCTGGCAAGCAAATCCTTTTTAAAATTTGAGACTTGTGTTAGTGGAGCGAAAGCTGCTGACGAAGTCATCATCTGTTGATATATCTACAATATATGGCAGCTTGATGCATTTTCCATACTCTCTTTTAAAAAGTAATTCTTTCATAGGGACAGTCATTCAGCATGGAAATAGGCCTTTTGGCCCAACTCATCCATGCCAGCAAATGTTGTAACTGAGCTTCCTCCCTTTGCCTGCATACCCCTCTAAACCTTTCCTTTCCATGTATGTGTCTAAATGTCTGTTTAATGGCACTATTATTTCTGCATCCACAGCTTCATCTAGCAGCTCAATCTATATAAGCACCACCCTCAGGAAACAAATATCTCTCATGTCTCTTTTAATTCTTTGCTCCCTCACTTTCAACCTATACCCTCTAGCTGGATTCCTCTGACTATTCACTCACAGCGGAGTTGAGAGTTATTGTGGAGGAGGCTATTCTCTCTGACTGAGGTCTGTGGGTCAGAAAGTTGAGTATCCAGTGGCAGAGGGTGGAGCTGATTCCTAGGTCCAGGATTTTGGAGATGAGTTTGAATGGGATTATGGTGTTGAAGGCAGAGCTTTAATCAATAGGCAGAGTCGATAAATAGGAATCTAACGTAGAATCCAGTATCTGGGACTCACTGGATGATGTCATTACTGCACGCTAACTTACTTTTCCTTCACACCAGGATGATAGTGGTCTTTTTGAAGCAGTTGTGGACCTCAGAATAGAGTAGTGAGAACAGTGCGGGGCGCCGCACGATTGGCATCCCTGCCAACAGTCTGTCTGTTTTTTCGCCTTCTTAAAATTTTTTGTGTGTGTTAAAAGTTTGTGTAAATGTTCTCTGGTTTGTTTTATGTGGGGGAGGGGGAGGGGGTCAGGGATACTTTTTTTCATTTTCTAACCTTGCTGGAGATGCAATTGTTTTCCGGGTCGCATCTCCAGTCACTCTACAGCCTACCATCGATGAAGCTGGAGACCTCCTCGAACTGACTTGAGCCCCCCCACGGTGTGTGGACTTACAATCAGTGCCGATCCCTTGCCTGGGATCGCTCCAACTACAGCCCGGGGACTTTACCATCAAGAGCTCGCAGTCTCGGGAGAGGCCGAGTCGGGAAGCTCCAATGACACGGAGGCTCGACCAGCCCCAACACGGGGTTCGATCGTCGGCGCGGGAGAGCTGACATCCCTCTGATGCATGAGCTGATCACCCAGACGAGCAGGGCCCAAACTACGCTGGCTATGGGAATCAAGATCGTCCCATCAACGGAGGGCTCGAGTCCCCTGACCGTGGGAGAGCATAGAAGGGTAGAGATTTGAACTTTTTTCCGCCTTCAACCACAGTGGAGGAGTCACTGTGGTGGATGTTTATGTTGAAATGTATTTTGTGTGTTACGTTACTTTATATTTATTTGACTGACTTGGCAAATGAAATTCCTTGTATGTTGCAAAACTTACTTGGCTAATACTTGGCTAATAAAGTATTATTATGATTGTGATTGTGATTGTGCTGCCCAGATCACACAAAAATAAATCTTTGTTAAAAAATGCAGAAGACTCACAGACAAAAGAATGAATAACCAAACATTTCTTCATACCTCTGCCGGCTCCTGGGTCTGCTGGGATGAGGAGCAATGTTTCAGAGAGTTCTCACCTGCATGTATAAATATGGATATGTGGGGTAGGAATCAGATACATTATCATTATTTATAAATTATAAACCACTCGGTGGGAAAAATGACTACAAACACTCTCCATTTGCCTTTTTCTAGACTTGTCAAACTCAACATCAAGTCTAGTTCAAGCTGTCTTCTGGTGAGATTTAATTTGAAAGACATAACTTCCTATGAAGTACTCACCCATGGGAATTTATAACTAGTTGTGGTTTAATAAAGGATGATGTGGGTAAAATAAACATCCATGGATAAGACTGGATGTGAAAGTTAATTAGTTTGAAGGTCAGACTTTTTCCACTTAATCCTGACCAGATTATATTTGTTTCAGGTAAACACTTCCTTCAATATCCTTTGCTGTCAATATAGTACTAAACTAGGAAGAGAAAACGCATTTCCACTGCATACTGCTTGATTTTCTTGATTCAAGTTATCCCCGACATTCTCCTTCATATAGACCTTATTTTCCTTCAGATAGATTCTTGATTAGACAATAGACAATGGACAATAATAGACAATAGACAATAGGTGCAGGAGTAGGCCATTCAGCCATTTGAGCCAGCACCACCTTTCAATGTGATCATGGCTAATCATCCCCAATCAGTACCTGTTCCTGCCTTCTCCCCATATCTCCTGACTATGCTATTTTTAAGAACCCTATCTAGCTCTCTCTTGAAAGCATCCAGAGAACCTGCCTCCACTGCCCTCTGAGGAAGAGAATTCCATAGACTCACCACTCTCTGTGAGAAAAAGTGTTTCCTCGTCTCCGTTCCAAATGGCTTACTCCTTATTCTTAAACTGTTGCCCCTGGTTCTGGACTCCCCCAACATCGGGAACATGTTTCCTGCCTCTAGCGTGTCCAAACCTTTAACAATCTTATATGTTTCAATTAGATATCCTCTCATCCTTCTAAAGTCCAGAGTGTAAAAGCACAGGTGCTCCATTCTCTCAGCATATGACAGTCCTGCCATCCCGAGAATTAACCTTGTAAATCTACGCAGCACTCCCTCAATAGCAAGAATGTCCTTCCTCAAATTAGGGGACCAAAACTGCACACAATACTCCAGATGTGGTCTTACTAGGGCTCTGTACAACTGCAGAAGGATCTCTTTGCTTCTATATTCGATTCCTCGTGTTATAAAGGCTAACATGCCATTCGCTTTCTTCACTGCCTGCTGTACCTGCATTCTTACTTTCATAGACTGATGAACAAGGACCCCCAGATCCCGTTGTACTTCCCCTTTTCCCAACTTGATGCCATTTAGATAGTTATCTGCCTTCCTGTTTTTGCTACCAAAGTGGATAACCTCACATTTATCTGATTTAAACTTCATCTGCCATGCATCTGCCCAGTCCCCCAACCTGTCCAAGTCACCCTGCATTCTCATAGCATCCTCCTCACAGTTCACACTGCCACCCAGCTTTGTGTCATTTGTAAATTTGCTAATGTTACTTTGAATCCCTTCATCCAAATCATTGATGTATATTGTAAATAGCTGCGGTCCCAGCACCGAGTCTTGCGGTGCCCCACTAGTCACTGCCTACCATTCTGAAAGGGACCCGTTAATCCCTACTCTGATTCCTTTCTGCCAACTACTTCTCTATCCATGTCAGCATTCTACACCCAATACCATGTGCCATAATTCTGCCCACTAATCTCCTATGTGGAACCTCATCAAATGCTTTTCTGAAAGTCCAGGCACACTACATCCACTGGCTCGCACTTATCATTTTCCTAGTTACATCTTCAAAAAATTTCAGAAGATTAGTCAAGCATGATTTCCCCTTCGTAAATCCATGCAGACTCGGACAGATCCTGTTACTGCTATCCAAATGTTCGGCTATCTCATCTTTTATAATTGACTCCAGCATCTTCCCCACCACCGATGTCAGGCTAACTGGTCTATAATTCCGTTGTCTCTCTCCCGCCTTTCTTAAAAAGTGGATAGCATTGGCTACCTTTCAATCCACAGGAACTGATTCTGAGTCTATAGAAAATTGGAAAATTATCACCAATGCACCACGATTTCTAGAGCCACTTCCTTAAGTACCCTGGGATGCAGACCATTAGGCCCTGTGGATTTATCAGCCTTCAGTCCCATCAGTCTATCCAACACCATTTCCTGCCTAATGTGGATTTCCTTCAGTTCCTCCGTCACCCCAGATCCTCTGGCCACTACTATATCAGGAAGATTGTTTGTGTCCTCCTTAGTGAAGACAGATCCAAAGTACCTGTTCAACTCACCTGCCATTTCCTTGTTCCCCATAATAAATTCACCTTTTTCGATCTTCAAGGATCCAACTTTGGTCTTAACTAATTTTTTCCTCTTCACATACTTAAGAAGCTTTTACTATCCTGCTTTATATTCTTGGCTAGCTTACCTTCGTACCTCGTCTTTTCTCCATGTATTGTCTTTTTGGTTATCTTCTGTTGTTCTTTAAACATTACCCAATCCTCTTGCTTCCTGCTCATCTTTGCTACGTTGTACTTCTTCGCTTTAATTTGTATACTGTCCCTGATGTCTCTTGTCAGCCATGGTCGCCCCTTTCTCCCCTTGGAATCTTTCTTCCTCCTAGGAATGAACTGATCCTGCACCTTCTGTATTATTTCTAGATATACCTGCCATTTTTGTTTCACTGTCATCCCTGCTAGTGTATCTTTCCAGTCAACTTTGGCCAGCTCCTCCCTCATGGCCCCATAGTCCCCTTTATTCAACTGAAACACTGACACCTCCGATCTACCCTTCTCCCTCTCCAATTGTAGATTAAACGTGACCATGTTATGGTCACTACCTCCTAATGGCTCATTAACCTTGAGGTCCTTTATCAAATCCGGTTCATTACATAACACTAAATCCAGAATTGCCTGCTCCCTGGTCGGCTCCATTACAAGCTGTTCTAAGAATCCATCACGAAGGCACTCTACAAAGTCCCTTTCTTGGGGTCCAGTACCAACCTGATTTTTCCAGTCTACCTGCATGTTGAAATCTCCCATAACAACCACAGCATTACTTTTGCTACATGCCAATTTTAACTCCTGATTCAACTTGCACCCTATGTCCAGGCTACTGTTTGAGGGCCTGTAGATTAGTCCCATTAGGGTCTTTTTACCCTTACAATTCCTTAGTTCTATCCATACTGACTCCACATCTCCTGTTTCAATGTCACCCCTTGCAAGGGACTGGATTTCCTCACCAACAGAGCAACCCCACCTCCTTTGCCCACCTGTCTGACTTTTCGATAGGATGTATACCCTTGAATATTCAGTTCCCAGCCCTGGCCCTCTTGCTGCCATGTCTCAGTAATTCCCACAACATCATACTTGCCAGATTTTAACTGAGCCTCAATCTCGTCCCCTTTATTTTTTATACTTCGCGCATTCATATACAGCACTTTGACCTCCGTATTCACTTCCCCCCTTGCACCACTCGCAATTGGCCCTGACCTTACTCTGTTGTCCCTTCTCGAGCTTTCCTTCCCATTAATTTGAGAATCTTTTGTAATTTTGCCTGAAGTCACTTCCTCTTCAACTCCATCTTTATAGTCCCAATTTGTCAACCCCTTCCCCCCACTATTTAGTTTAAACCCACACGTATAGGCGTAGTAAACCTGCCTGCCAGAATGTCAGTCCCGCTCCAGTTAAGGTGTAACCCGTCCCTTTTGTACAGGTCACCCCTACCCCAGAAGAGATCCCAGTGGTCTATAAATCTAAATCCTTGCTCCCTGCTCCAGCCCCTCAGCCTCACATTCAGATCCCCTATCTCCCTGTTCCTGTCCTCACTAGCACGAGGTACTGGAAGCAATCCAATAATATACAATACAATATACAGAGATAACCACCCTGGAAGTCCGGCATTTCAGCCTTGTTCCCAAGTCTCTGAACTCATGTTGGAGAACCTCCTTCCCCTTCTTCCCGATGTTGTTTGTGCCTACGTGCACCACTACTGCCGGCAGTTCACCTTCTCTCTCGAGGATGTTCTGAATTTGGCTCGTGACATCCTGAACCCTGGCACCAGGGAGGCAACAGACCATCCTTGCATCTCGTCTGCCGCCACAGAATCTCCTGTCCGCTCCTCGGACAATGGAGTCACCCACCACTAGGGCTCTGCCCGATGTCGGTCTCGCCTGTCGAGTCCCATCTCCAAGATTGGAGCCACAGACGTTTCTGCCGCTCGGACTGGAAACATCGTCTTGACGGAACATTTCCCAAGAGGGCGTACCTGTTTTCATTAGTCACAGCCACCTGGGTCTTCTGCAATCCTGAATTCCATCCTTTCTCTCCATCACACACCTTGGTTCTTCCCGTATCCTTGGTGTGACTACCTCACTGTAGATCCTGTCCCGGAAACTCTCGTTTTCCCAGATGGCCCTGACATCATTCAGCTGATTCTCCAGTGCCCCAGCACGGTCCTTCAGGAGCTGAAGCTGGACACACTTGCCACAGTTGTAGCAGCTAGAGGCTCCATCGTGTCCCTGGGCTCCCACATTCTGCAAGCCTCAAACTGTCTAAACTGCCCCGACATGTGTTCACTACGTTCCGTTCTCTCGAGCTTTGTGCGTAGCCTCCTCTCCTCAGTCTCCTCGCCAAAGACTCACACTTTACTCACCAAGGCACTTCCCTCACAAGGCCGCTCCCTAAGAGCCATCTTGCTTATATTGACCAATTTACCAATTTACCAATTGCCTAATTTACCAAATTACAAACCAAATTCCTCAGTTTTAAACTGTTTTCCTCCTCACTTCTAACTCTCCTCTCACTCGGGCTAGAGCCAATCAGTGCTTTTTCCTGCTTCTCTTTGCTGCTGTTTCTTAAAATCCCCGGAAGCTCTGAGTTAAGTCTGTCTGTGTTTTGCATCTCTTTTTAAACTATTTTCCCCCTCTGACTCACTTCTAACTTTCCTCCCACTCGGGCTAGAGCCAATCAGTGTTTTTTCCTGCTTCTCTTTGCTGCTGTTTCTTCAAAATTCACGGAAGCGAATAGTATGGGTGTTAGGCGTGATGGGGAGAAGGCAGGAGAATGGGGTTAGGAGGGAGAGATAGATCAACCATGAACCATGAACCGAATGGCCTAATTCTGCTCCTATTACTTATGGCCTTATGACATTTTAAAGGCCTAAACCTTCCAGAAGATATATCTTATTTATTTTTTCATTCATGAATATGAGTGTTACTGAAAAGATCTGCATTTAACAACCATCCTTTATTTCAGTAACGTGCTTCAGAGGGCAGTTAAATGTGTTTGTTTCGATCTTTGACAAGACCAGTGAAGGATTACATAGAAAATAGAACAGCACAGCGCTCTCAGTCTGAAGAAGGGTCTCGACCCAAATCCTGTTCTCCAAAGATGCTGTCTGACCCGTTGAGTTACTCCAGCATTTTGTGTCTATCTTCAGTGTAAACCAGCATCTCCAGTCCCTGATATTATATACTTCGATAAGATCACCCTTCAGCCTCTTCCGCTCCAAGGTATAAAGCGCAAGCCTAACATAGTAGTAGTAATGGTATCTAGTTTTTAGGATTTTTTCAGGATCCTCATCTGCAAGCCATTTAGCCCAGGGAACTTATTAGTCTTTGGACACATTTGTTTACTATTCTCCCTTACATGCCCATCAATTTCCCCACTCCCTTCCTGATTGTATTTCCACTCACATACACTGAAAGGTAGATTAAAGTAGTCAATTAACCTACCAGAATATCTTGGAGATATAGAACGTAACTACAGCAACCAAGGGACATCCACATGTATGTACAAACTCCACCAAAACAGCACTGGAGGTCAGGACTGAACCAAGGTTACTACATCTATGAAGCAGCAGCATGCCATGTTGTTCCAGTGTGCTATCATTGTAAAAGAGCAGAGGATATCATTACAGAATTGTTCAACAATAAAATGCATTATTAGTACCAGCAATTGAAACAAACACAATGTAAATGAACAATAGTAAATTATTGAAGCAATGAAGATTAAAGTGACAGAGACATACTGTAACTGGTCTGTTAGATCGGGACTGCTCCTCCAATGGGGGATTTCATTGTGGGCTAGTTGGACGGAATGTCTAATATTTGAGCCAACACATTTAGGAAAAGCAGACTCATAAAATCTAAATTTAAGGAACATATCCCACACAAAAGTGATTCTCAACAAATCAAAGAAAATGATTAAAAGAGACAGGGAAGAGGAACAAGAAAAGAAAAGAGGTTCAGTTCAGTTACAGTTTAGTTTAGTTTATTGTCACGTCTACTGAGGTATTGTGAAAATCTTTTTGTTGCGTGCTAGCCAGTCAGCAGAAAGACAATACATGATTACAATCAATCCATTTACAAAGTATAAATACATGATTAGGGAATAACATCTAGTGCAAGGTAAAGCCAGCAAAGTCTGGTCAAGGATCATCCAAGAGACATCAGAGGTCAATAGTAGTTCAACACTGCTCTCTGGTTATGGTTGGATGATTCAGTTGCATGATAACAGCTAGGAAGAAACTGTCCCTGAGGCTCGTGGTGAGAGTTCAACAATGGTTATAGGTTGCAGCCAAAACCTTCAAGCTGCAGTGTCAATGACGGAATCATGGTCTGTGACAATATTAGTGCACACTAGACTCCACAAAAACGTCAGCTTTGCTAAGGTCAATCATGCGCAAGTCCCCAGGTCACATTCCCAATGAGTACATTTTCACCTAGAAGTGAAAGCAAGTGGGACTTAACCTAAATAAGATCACTTTCATGAATAATGTAGGTATCAAAAGCACATATTGTAGGAAGGAACTGCAGACGCTGGTGTAAACTGAAGATAGACACAAAATGCTAGAGTAACCCAGTGGGACAGGTAGATTCTCTGGTGAGAAGGAATGGGTGACGTTTCGGGTCGAGACGCTTCCTCAAAGCACATGTAATTGGTTTCTGTTTCTGGAAAGTATGGGATGAAAATTAACCCTAAGACTGCCTTCCAGCCATAATTATACTACTGGCTTGAATTTTAACTTAAATTGAAATATTCTTACAACAAAATTAAGATTAAACCATTAGAATAATTTTTATTGCAAAATTCAGCAATCAGTCTTGTACAATTGTTTTGCTTCTCAAGAATTCAGTCAAATGGATCATGACTTAATATCCATTAATAACTAATGTCTGTTCAAGGTACGTTGGCTTCTACACCCAACTTGGCCTCAATGCTTGGATATCACTCAGACCTCTATGCTGGAACACTTTTGTAATATCGACCCCGTTGTGCATAATGCATCTATAATAGATTTTTTATACAAAATTCAAAAATATATCCCAGCAAACTGGATGTCAGTAATGAATTAGTAATGTGAAGTTACCATGCAGAAATTCAGCCAACCTCTTAGTAAGCCACAGATATATTAACATGTGCATTGCGCCAAACTAGCTGGAAATACATTAAACACCACTGAGCAGCCAAGCTTTCATTTCTGTGACCACATTTAAAAAAATTGTGATAGTAAATTCTATTATGTGTACATATGCTGCAGGAAGGTGAATACTTAGTCTGTGGATGGCACATGGCCAGACTGACTGATAGATACTCTGGGGATATACTGTATACATTTTCACAGTTTTGCAACATCGCAGTAACGGATCAGGGAATATTTCTGCAGAATCCTCCCCAAGCAGATTAAATTCAGAAAGTCAAGTCCATGATAAGGTAAATTGCTTCTAGTTTGTGGAAGGTGCAGTTTAAACATAGCCAGTTTCCTTACTTCATCCATCTGTTCAATTCCAATAAGCATTGAGTTTATCCAAAATTCAGTTGTCCGTATCTAATCTTGCCCTAATTCCTTCTCATCCATCAGCCACTGTCCTCGTTGGTTCTACATTGGTTAACAATCCAGCAATATTCAACTATAAAAATCTCAGTCTTGTTTTCAAACCTTTTGTTCCATTTTATTTCCTGTAATCTTCTCCAGTTTAAAGCAGAAATACCATTTCCCTTCAGTTCTGGATCCTTGTGTATTACCCATTATAATATTTCAACAATTGAAATAATGCCTTCATTGGGTCTTTACATTGGATTTCTTCCCTAACGTCTCTGCTTCCTGCTCGCTTTAAAGTTGCCTTGGGATTTCCATCTGCAGCATGTCTTCAATAACTCTTACCAACTTCTATAGATGTACTGTAGAAAAAAAAAAACTATTGAGGTGCATTACTGCATGGTGTGAGAACAATTCAGCCAATGACCAATATAAATCGTAGAAAGTTGTGGATGTACCCAGTCCATCACACAGACCGCCCTTCCCATTATCAATAGACAATAGACAATAGACAATAGATAATAGGTGCAGGAGTAGGCCATTTGGCCCTCCGAGCCAGGATGAACATTCACTGCAATCATGGCTGATCATCAACAATCAGTACCTCGTTCATGCCTTCTCCCCATATCCCTTGACTCTGCTATATTTAAGAGCTCTATCTAACTCTCCCTTGAAAGCATCCAGAAAATCGGCCTCCACTGCCTTCTGAGGCAAAGAATTCCACAGATTCACAACTCTCTGGCTGAAAAAGTTTTTCCTCATCTCCGTTCCAAATGGCCTACGCCTTATTCTTGTGGCCCCTGGTTCTGGATTCCCACAACATGGGGAACATGTTTCCTGCCTCTAACGAGTCCAATCCCTTAATAATCTATATGTTTCAATAAGATACCCTCTCATCCTTCTAAATTTCAATGTATAAAAGCCCAGTCGATCCATTCTTTCAGCATATGACAGTCCCACCATCCTGGGAATTAACCATGAACCTACGCTGCATTCCCTCAATAGCAAGAATATCCATCCTCAAATTTGAAGACCAAAACTGCACACAATCCTGCAGGCGTGGTCTCACCAGGTGTTGAAATGATCAGACTCACACATAGAGATTAGAACCTATAGTCTTTTATCAGTAATTCTATGGAGGAAACACCTTGTGCTTTCGTCTCCATGGTATACAGCTAATCTAAGAGAGAGAGAGAGAGCACACTAGCAAGCTTGTAGGTGGTAATCACCAGATCAGCAGTATGGGTGAAGATCAGGACTAGACTTCCTATGGAATGTCCCGCATGCATAATCTGTGTGGTAATATCTATATTGCTAAAAGTCTGTTCTTGACCGGTTTTGGCCATCTGTGTTGCGATGTCCGAGAGAACGCCGCCACCTATGGCCATCATCTATGGCCATAATTTTTGGCCACCTCGCTCAGAGCCCCCCTCCGCCGCATGTGTGCCGAGGATTTTTCCAGTCGATGAAAAATGATAGATATATTAATGATTTTACAAAATTCCCCATTCTCTCTGCTGCCCCCGCTGGCGGCAGGGGGGATGGACTATAAAACCAGGAAGTGGTGTGCCTCAATTAGTCTGCAAGCTGGAGGAAGGCAGAGGGTCACGTTTCTCTGATCTGTGAATAACAGTGAACACATGTCCACACAACTGTGAGTAAGTACCCTTAATGTTGTTTGAAAAAGAAAATATGGTTAAAGTAAAAAAGCACAGCCTGCAAATGGTTGTTTGGGGGGTTTGGGTTGAAATCAAAAGGTACTCTCTCCCCCCCCCCCTCTCCTCTCCCCCCTCCCTCTCCTCTTCCCCCCACTCTCCTCTCCCCCTCTCCTCTCCCCCCCCCCCCCTCTCCCCCCCCCCTCCTCTCTCCCCCCCTTTTTCTCTCCCCTCCTCCCCTCCCCTTCCCCCCCTCTCCCCCTCCCCCCCTCTCCTCTCCCCCCATCCCCTCTCCTCTCCCCCCTCTCATCTCCTCTCCTCTCCACTCCCCCCTCTCTCTCTCCCCCTCCCTCTCTCCTCTCCCCCTCCCCCTCTCCTCTCCCCCTCTCCCCTCCCCCTCTCCTCCCCCTCTCCTCTCCCCCATCTCCTCTTCCCCTCTCGTCCCAGCCCATCTCCTCCCCCCTCTCCTCTCCCCCCTCTCCTCTCCCCTCTCCTCTCTCCTCTCCCCCCTCTCCTCTCCCCACTCTCCTCTCCCCCTCTCTCTCTCTCTCCTCTTTTTCTCCCCCTCCCCTCCAGCTCCTCCCCCACCGTCCCTCCCCTAAACCCCCCTCCCCCCCCACACACCCCTACCCTTTTCCGTCCACCACCCCTCCCCCTCCCTGCTCCCCACCTCTCCCCCTCCCATCAACTCACCCCTCTCTCAGCACACCCCCTCACTCCTCTCTCCCCCCCCTCTCCTCTCCCCCCCTCTCCTCTCCCCCCTCTCCTCTCCCCCCCCTCCTCTCCCCCCCCCTCCTCTCCCCCCCTCTCCTCTCCCCCCCTCTCCTCTCCTCTCCCCCTCTCTCTTCCCCCCCTGTCCTAAACCCCCTCTCCTCTCCCCCCCTCTCGTCTTCCCCCTCTCCTCTCCACCCCCCTCTCCTCTTACCCCCTCTACTCTTCCCCCCTCTCCTCAACCACCTCTCCTCTCCCCCCCTCTCCTCCCCCCCCCTCTCCTCTCCCCCCTCTCCTCTCCCCCCTCTCCTCTCCCACCTCTCCTCTCCCCCCTCTCCTCTCCCCCCCTCCCTCTCTCTCTCTCCTCTTTTTCTCCCCCTCCCCTCCAGCTCCTCCCCCACCGTCCCTCCCCTAAACCCCCCTCCCCTCCACACACCCCTACCCTTTTCCATCCACCACCCCTCCCCCTCCCTGCTCCCCACCTCTCCCCCTCCCATCAACTCACCCCTCTCTCAGCACACCCCCTCACTCCTCTCTCCCCCCCCCCTCTCCTCTGCCCCCTCTCCTCTCCCCCCCTCTCCTCTGCCCCCTCTCCTCTCCCCCTCTCCTCTTCCCCCCTCTCCTCTACCCCCCCTCTCCTCTGCCCCCCTCTCCTCTCCCCCCTCTCCTCTCCCCCCCTCTCCTCCCCCCCCCTCTCCTCTCCCCCCTCTCCTCTCCCCCTCTCTCTTCCCCCCCTGTCCTCACCCCCTCTCCTCTCCCCCCCCTCTCGTCTTCCCCCTCTCCTCTCCCCCCCCTCTCGTCTTACCCCCTCTCCTCTTCCCCCCTCTCCTCACCACCTCTCCTCTCCCCCCCTCTCCTCTCCCCCATCTCCTCTCCCCCTCTCTCTTTCTCCCCTCTTTTTCTCCCACTCCTCCCCTCCATCCCCTCCCCCACCATCCCTCCCCTAAACCTCCCTCCCCTCCACACACCCCTACCCCTTTCCTCCACCCTCCCTGCTCCCCACCTCTCCTCCTCCCCTCACCTCTCCCCCTCCCCTCACCTCTCCCCTCCCCTCTCTCCCCCTCCCCTCACCTCTCCCCCCCTCTCCCCCTCACTCTCACCTCTCTCTCTCTCTCCTCCCCTCCACCCCCACCTTTCCCCTCTCACCCACCCTCCCTCTTCTCCTCCTCACCACCCCCTCTCCCTCTTGCCCCTCTCTCTGTGTCTCTGCCCCTTCTCTCTCTGCCCTCACTCTCTACACCACCCCCCCTCCCCCCCCTCTCTAGATGTGACTGCAAGTTGGGGGCTATGTGTCAGTAGATAGGGTGGTTATGGGGTAAAAGGAGCAAATTAATAA
Source organism: Amblyraja radiata (assembly GCF_010909765.2). Lineage (NCBI taxonomy): Eukaryota > Metazoa > Chordata > Chondrichthyes > Rajiformes > Rajidae > Amblyraja > Amblyraja radiata. The sequence goes on from NC_045957.1 coordinate 80,276,173, forward strand.
TATTAATATAATATCAAGGGGGATAATTAGCGTGAGTGCGGGGGGGGGATAGTTAGTGTGTGTGACGCTGCATGCCACCTCCCCCCCCCACAAACGCACGTTGGGGGAACAGACCCAACGGGTCTGCATTTGGTCTAGTGTATATATATATATATATATATATATATATTATCGACACACTAATCTACATCTTTCCTCCTAAATAATTAAATGCAACTGTAAAACTATTGATTACATATAGTATGTGTCAATAAACTGGAGAAAGTTCAAACATAGCTCAGGTATTTTACGGTGGGCTTACACATACGACCCGCTTGCACGCGGTACAGTCTTGCATCTTCTCCCATCACCGGAGACGCGATTGGTGTTGAAATAGGTGTAGGAGATAGAAGCAGCATTCCCGGTGATGAAATAGGAGACTTTGACACAGGTGGAGGTGGCGTGGCTATAGGCGAAGTTACCGGATCAGAAACATGTTGTCGTGCTGGTAAGGTCAGGCCGATGCCGCTGTGTTTGGATGGAAGTGGATAACTGTGCAGTCAGGATAGTACAGAGGTGGCAGGAGGTGCTGTCTATTACGTCTGTAGGTGCCGCCATCGGCATTGACCAAGTATGAACATGGCTCGGAGGCAGTTCCATAAATTACACCAAGGCGGTCGTGACCTTTGTTGGTTTGCAGACGCATCACCTGTCCCTCGGCTAGTGGTGGAGTGGTGCTCATCTTACCATACCACCCTTTATGAACGTTGCCTGGACTGGACGTCTGATGGTGAGAACACATGCGGTACCAGTGCCTGATTCGCCACAGGCAATGTTGCTCGGGTCTGCCTTGACATCAGAAGCTGGGCAGCAGAACCCAATATCGGGTCGTGGGAAATGTTGCGCAGGTTAAGCAGGTCCAGGTACACATCTGACTTTGCTCTGTGGGATCGTTCCATCAATTCTTTGGCACTCCTGATGGCACGTTTGATATGGTTCACTGCTTTAAAAACAGATACTCACAAACACGTTAGGAAAACCAACTCAAGCTTTACTGATCATCAGCTGGCAGAAGTGACGGGGATACACCAGTCAAGTAAGCAACAGACACTAGATTTCCCCGCGCCACCACTTCAATGAACAAAGATTTGCACAGTGTTTTATACTGTGTGTCACTTAGTCACATTCCAAAGATGTTAGTCATGGTCACAAGATGCAGCTAATACACATCGCCGCAGGACGAGTCTGAGCTTGTCTCTTATCAATTAATAGACACATTTCAAAGGCATCTTATCAGTTGGTACTTCCAACACAAGACATTTCAAAGGCATCAGTCTCTTTTCAGATGATACTTATCAGAAGTAGACAAAAGTGCTGGAGAAACTCAGCGGGTGGGGCAGCATCTATGGAGCGAAGGAAGAGGTGATGTTTCGGGACGAGACCCTTCTTCAGACTGACTTCATCAATATCACCACTAACTTCTATCCGGCACTCAAATTCACCTGGACCATCTTCCTACCATTTCTAGACCTAACTTTCTCCATCGCAGGTAACAGACTCCTGACTGACATCTACTATAAACCCATTGACTCCCATGGCTATCTGGACTACACTTCTTCCCACCCTGCTTCCTGTAATGACTCTATCCTGTACTCCCAATTAATTTTCTCTCGCTTTCTCTTATCAGATGATACTTTCAGGACAAGACATTTCAAAGGCATCGGCTATTGTCTCGATATACATCAACCTGAGACAAGCCTGGGCTTGTATCTTCCTCTTGGAATACAAGCTACAACCTGGTCAAGTATTCTAGCCACTTCCATTCTGATTTGGGCGGCCAAATGTGTAATGTATGGAGGAAGCATCGGGATAAAAGTGCAACATTCTCGGTCAATTATGGCACACGTCCCTCCTTTTACTGCTAGGATAAAATCTTGGGCCATTCTGTTCTGTAATACTACAGTTCCTATAGCTACTATCTCAGCTGTTACCCCTTCTATCTCATTCTGGGTTGCACTCAAAGAGGCGGCAATGGCATTCGCAATCATCTCCATAGCGGAGGCCATATTAATGAGTTCCCGTGATACTACCATACAACCATAGTATGGGAAAAGGATCATAAATAAATGCTCAGCCTTTATTAGGCTTCGCTTGGAAATCCCCATGTGCTGGTGTAATTGGTTCATGTTTCTCATGTGTGGCACCACATATATAACATAACAACACCCTGACATGTGATGGGGTCCTTTTAGTTGTTCCCAAGTTGCCCCTACTGCCCGCGACATTCCTGGTAACCATGGGTAGGCCCAGGATCCACATACAAAATATGTGCCATTTACCAATTCGGGGTGGGCCGTCAATGGTGGCTGACTGGGTTGTCATACACATACTGTTTCCCAAAAATACACCAGTGCCTTGGTTGTGGCAAAAACAGGTAGTATTAACTGGCCTGTGCGGATCTCTTAATATCTGCAGTCAGGGTATATCTGCTGCGCTAGTCATCTTTAATTTACAATCTTGTTTAAAGGGAGGGGTGCACCATCCCTTAATTATATTGTATCTCGGGCCTCCATAGGTGATGTTTATTGTTACGTTTATGTTATTTGTTATCCATATGATTTTTAGGCAAGACGTTTTTTTAGTGGAGTTACAGAAGCACCTCAGTGCCAGTCTCTCGGTAAGGTTTAGTGAAATGGGGACCAAGGGAATTCCTTCCTTACTGTTAGTCGGAACACCGGTGCATACCCAACATTCAGTCCCATGTGCCCGTACGGCAAACTCATGGCTCATAGACAGATAGGCATTAGTCCATGCTACTTGGGCCATGGTTAGGACCGTCAGCTGAATGAGCAATGCTCGTGCCATTCTTGCATCCAATCATCTTGCAGTCGGAGAGATGTATCCAACACGGGTGATTTTCAACCTTCACTGCTGTCGGTGTAGTCAGCAGCACCTGATGTAAGGCCCTGCCTGGGTCTTGATGTAGGAGCCCCCGGAGGGCGCTGGCAAGCCCCGCAGCCGTTAAAGCCACGCCGGGCGATGTAAGGCCCCGCTCCGGGTTGTTTTTCAACTCTGCAATTCGGGCGGGAGAAGTACCGTTGCGGAAGCTCTGAAAAGTGGTCTCCCACCAGGGACCCGCAAGCTCCCAATGTTACCGTCCACCAGGCCTTCGGCTGGAGACTCCGAAGCTCCAGAGTCGGGTCACAGCCGCGCGCCACCACAGCTCTCCACACTCCGAAGCCGGCCAGCTCCACGATGGTAAGTCCGCAGGCTACGCAACTGGAGCCCCCAGGTCGTTCCGGTTGGAGGACCCTCCACCGTGCTGGGTCCCAACGACAATGGAGACGCGACAGGGAAAAGGTCGTGTCCCCCGTACAGGGAAGAATTTAAAAGTTTCCCCCACCCTCTCCCCCCCTCCCCCCCTTCAAGTCTCTACACATTTACTTGCCTGGAGACAGGAAACTTGGCTGCTCATTTGCATTCTAAAAGACAAACACTATGATCACATCAAAACAAGCTTTCCCAAAAGAAAATCAGTAATCCATAACTTTGCCAATATCCTTACTCCCTTAAAAAAATAGATCATTATTAAGAAAAAACAATTTAAAAAATATTCCCAATTGTTCCAAACTATCTCCCCAAATTCACAATTTCAAATTCCTAGTATAAATGTATACTGATCACAATTTTCCCAAATTAACATTTTTTTTCCTGCGATATTGGCAGCTCCAATCTCACTTTAACCAGGATGCAAAAGCATCCAGGTCCCTTTTTGAACTCCGCTCAAAAGATTAGAAATAGGGAAAAAAAACTTTAAACTTCGATAAGACAAAACAAACTGCATAATTGCATTTCTCCTCTGTTTAATAGTTAAAAGAAAACAAAGAATAAACAGTTAATGTCCATATAAATAGATAAGCATATCCAAAGAACAAAGGAAAATAAAATAACTGTGTGTGACTCCACCCCCACACAACTACATCTTCTTAAAGAGACACTACCTATTAAAACATTTTTTTCTGTGACATTCACTCAGAAGTTGCCACACCTCATGCAATATGCTAAATCACAGATATTCACACATTTTAAAACAATAACATTCTCACTCAAAAGTAACAATTATGCAGACCTCAAGGAAATTATTCAAACTCTTAAAACTTTGATACACCCAAATGCACTCATAAGCTTGCCCACCATTCCACACGCGATGTACTGAATTATGTTTTTTTTTCTTTTTTTATTGCTTACAAGTTTATTTGTGTTTGTATTTTTTAACATGTTCAATAAATTAATAATTATTTAAAAAAATAATAAAATATTTTTTTTTTAAATTAACATGGAATTACTTTCCCCTTCTCAACTCTCCCTCAGCCCACTGGCTCCTCCTCTTCCTTCCTTCTTCCCGCACCCCCCCCCCACCATCACATCAGTCTGAATAGCCAAAACATTGCCTATTTCCTTCGCACCATAGATGCTGCCTCGCCTGCTGAGTTTCTCCAGCATTTTTGTCTGCCAAGGAATACACGTTTATGTCCTGTCTCTCGATAGCAGGCAACATTATTCAGAGAAGATGGTGTGGGAGACACATGGAAAAGCTCTGGCTGTAAGTTCTCTCGCTGGAACAGGTGGACAGATTGCTTTGTCTGCACTCTGTTCCCACGCGAATGGCAACAACGAATGTAGTGATTCCTGCGCTTACAGTAATGGCAACGTTTTCCATAGGCTGGGCAATGTTCACGAACACCTGTATGCGAAACTCCACAGTACACACAATTGTTAATGAACTTAACACCAGATCTACCGGGAACCTGAAAACTGGCGTTGGGCCTGATAAAACTTGCCGGCAACATTTACATCATAGGAAGAATGGGGACCTGACCCCAGAGTTTTAGTATGAGAATCTGTCATCTCTCTGCATCACATAAAAGATCATCACGTACCTTATTACTGAGAATTCCATAGACCAGTCTATCACGAATCAGACTATGACATAAATTGTCAAACTCGCAACAACTGGCGATGTGTTTGAAAGAACTGATGTACACTTCGAAAGGTTTGCCTTGCCTCTGGCTGCACGAAAAAAAATTATGGTGATCCATCACAAGATTAATGCATAGCTCACCCAGCTGTCTGAACTTGGGTTCTTGTATAGAACTCGTGTTCTTGTATAGATTCAGCCGGAACTATCTGGATACCCGCTGCATTAAACTGTGCTGGGGCGCAGTGAAATCTTCAAGCACGTCGAGTGGCCTCTGTACTGGCCAGGTTGAGGAGAATGGAGGCCCAAACATCTGGAGCAGCGCATGATGCGCGGCGAGAACATACACAGTGAAATCCTCTTCAAAGATGCGCCAACGCTCGACGAGGACACTATTGAACACTAAAGTTTCAGGCTTATGAAGAGTACCAGCCATAGTAAATCAACAAACTGAACAAAAAAAACTAAAATAACCTGAAACCAACTAGGCGAGTAAAGGGTCCGGGAGGTCTGACACCATGTTGAAATGATCAGACTCACACATAGAGATTAGAACCTAGAATTTTTTATTAGTAATTCTACTGAGGAAACACCTTGTGCTTTCGTCTCCACGGTATACAGCTAATCTAAGAGAGAGAGAGAGAGTACACTAGCAAGCTTGTAGACGGTAACCACCGGATCAGCGGTATGGGTGAAGATCCAGACTAGACTACATAAGAAATGTGCAGGAAATATTCTAAAAAGGAACAAAGCCAAACAATGACTTTGTCTGTTTAACCTTTTGCTGGTCAGCTGTCACTTAATCTTTTTTGCACCAGGACTCAGCTGGTCAAAGGATGCTCCATGACTTTAAAGCAATAAGTGGGAACGCAGTCCAAAGAGATGTGGCTGAAAAAGGCAGTGGGTGGGGGTGAAAGTTACGATGGGGACCATGAGACAGCAACATGGGTACATAAGAAGATAGCTCCTTTATCCATAACCATTCCGGGGGGGTTATGGATTAAGATTCAAAGGTGACATCAATATTAACAAACCAACTTCAATTATATTTGCAAATAAGAGATCCAACTTTCTACCACTTTTTCTGTTTAGAAATGTTTCTTAACCTCAAGCTGGTTCTATTTCCTAGATAACAATGTCTACTCATGGAGTGATAGAATCATAGAGGGTCACAGCACAGAAACAGGTCCTTCAACCCACCAGATCCATGCTGACCATTCATTAACACTCATTTTACATTTATCTAATATTTTTTTTCCATATCAGGATATCAGGTCCTCCAGATTCTACCACTCAATGACACAATAGTGGTAATTTACAGTGACGAATTAACCTATCAACCTGCACATCTGTGGGATGTGGGAGGAAACCAGAGGACACAAATGAAACACTTGCAATCACAGGAAGAATATGCAAACTCTACACAGATTGCAACCAAGATTTAGATTGAATCTTGGTCTCTGATGCTTTGAATATTTCAGAACTCCTGTAACACAATTCCCATTAGAATATGGAAATGATAAATGAAAACAATTATCATTTGCAAAACAGCAAGACAACATTGATTTCTTGTGTGATGGGAATTTTTTTGAATGCTGTATCTAATAGGAAACCAATTAAAAAGGCCACTTCTGAGGAAATGGACAAAGCAATGCTGGAATTGAGCAAAAAAGTGGTGAAGAAAAAACAATGATTCAATTCAATTGTACAAGAATAGTTTATTGTCACATGCAGGCCTCATCGAGGCAGTACGTAAAGAGTTACCACATTTCTGGCGCTGACTTACAAAAAGGTAATCGAAGTCTTATCTTCGGTTTGCAGCGGCGATCCAGGCCTGCCACCTGCCCTTTTGTTCTCGGCAGTCCCCCACCGGGTCCCCCCTACATTCTTAGCAGCCCACGGTTGGTCGCTGGTCACTCCTCGTTCTCAGCAGCACAGGACCCCCCCCCCCATGCTCTTGGTGGCATGAGTCCCTTCTTGCTTTTAGTGGTGCGGGTCCATCTGCGCTCTTGACGGCGTGGCAGCATACTTGCTCTTGGTGGTGTCAGTCCTTACTTGCAATCCGTGGCGCGGGTCCTCCTTACGCTCAGAGCCTGGAATTAATTTTACCAAGTACGTTTTTTTTTACATTTTGGGATCAGAGCAAATTTTTAAAAGGTTGTGAGTAATAAATTAACATCACATTGTGGAATCTGAAGTACATTCAAGAGAAGAAGCACAGATAAATCAGGAACTGATAGCTTCCAAGTTGAATATATTTGAAATGAAGGGTAATAAAACAAATTAACAGTGCAGATGATTATAGCTTTTGAGATTGAATGACATATTCCATCGGTATGGTAAAACTAGACTAATTTTCAGGTGCTTTCCATTGTAAGCAGCTCATGTTAGGTCCAATTCTGTATGTGCTGGTCTGTGTGGCACAGCAGTAGAGTTGCTGCCTTACAGCGAATACAGCGCCGGAGACCCGGGTTTTGTATATTCTCCCCGTGACCTGCGTGGGTTTTCTCAGAGATATTCGGTTTCCTCCCACACTCCAAAGACGTACAGTTATGTAGGTTAATTGGCTTGGTAAATGTAAAAATTGTCCCTAGTAGGTGTCAGATAGTGTTAATGTTCGGGGATCGCAAGTCAGCGCGGATCCGGTATGCTGATGGGCCTGTTTCCACACTGTATCTCTAAACTAAACTAAACTAAAATATTAATGAAAATGCCAGTATCATACAGGTATCATCAGGTACAGGTACATATTGGTCGGCTTGAGCAAGTCAGGCAGAAAGGCCTGTTTCTATGCTGTATGACTCCATGACTCTATAAATCTGGAGTGATACAGCATGGAACAGGCCCTTTGGCCCAACTTCCCCACACCGGCCAACATGTCCCAACTACACTAGTCCCACCTGCCTGCGTTTGACCCTTATCCCTTCAAACCTGTTCTTTCCATGTACCTGTCTAACTGTTTCTGAAATGTTGGGATAGTCCCTGCCTCAACTACCTCCTCTGGTAGCTTGTTCCATACACCCACCACCCTTTGTGTGAAAAAGGTACCCCTCAGATTTGTGGGAAATTAATTGCAAAGGCACTTGCAGGGATACTTGGATCATAGCTAGCCCCAGGAGAAGTTCTGCCTAATAGAGTCATAAAGTCGTAGAGTCATACCGCTTGAGATCAGGCCCTTCGGCCCAACTTGCCCACACCAACCAACCAACCATCTATACCTGCTTGTGTTTGGTCCATATCCCATTAAACCTGTATTATCCATGTACCTGTCTAAATGTTTCTTAAACATTTACGATAGTTGCACTTTGGTATGTGAAACCAGGGCAGGACTTACACAGCAAATGGTGGAGAGATCCGGAGAGTTGTAGAACAGTGAGATCAGGGAATACAGAAGTCATGGGTCCCTGAAAGTGGCGAGTCAAGTGGACAAGGTAGTGAAAAGTACTAAGTTGGGTTTTTGTGGTTTCAAAGATGATTGTGGTTAGGCCAGTGTAAGATATTATAGCTTTAGCATGTATATAAAAACAAAGCATAGGTTTTCAGTACACCTGTTGCCAGTGTGGGTCTTCTTTATTTTACAAAATACGTTGTGCATATTCATACATATTCACGAGAATGATAAGATATTGAATATGTCACATGACACAAATCATACTCAGTTCTTAAAGGGCCTGTCCCATCTGGGCGTAATTTGTGCATCATTTACGAAACATTATTTACACCTCACGGTGAGCATGGTGCGCATTACGCGCGCATGGTGCGTGGTGACGTAGGCAGTGACTGAAGGGGCTGAAGGGGCTGCTCATCAAGTTCTGGTTGCATATTGGTCCCATGGTCCCAGTGGGGAAGGCCGATCCGGGGGGGGGGACCTCTCATCACCCCCCCACCCCCCCAAACCCCCCCAAAACCCCCGCCCAACCCCCCATCGTGCGCCCCCCCGCCCCCACTTCCCGCACTCCCCCCACCCCTCCCCCCCCCAGTGTGAACTCTGATGTTGCACCCTCCCCCCCAGGGTGAACGCCAACAATGCACCCCCCCCCCGTCGTTAGGGGAGGGGGCCCAACGGGTCCCACTTGGTCTAGTAATATTTTAAAACTAGAGTGCATTAGCTTAAGCGGCCTTTTCACGGGGCGAGTTGACGCAAGATGTCACCAGAGTGAAGAGGTCGTGGTCCAGCACGAGTCTCGCACGATATAACGGCAGTAGATAAAGAGTTCCCACGGTACTCGGCATTTCTGCTATTTGTGCGAGTGACTTGTCCGTTTCCCGAGCATTCCCGTTAAATCTTGAATGAACATCGTGAACTACACGTGACACAAATGATGTAACTTTTTTTTTCACACACTATATATATCCTCCCTTGGTTGAATTGGCTCATTTGGAAACATATTTTACTGTGTATGTGGGAGACACAGATGGACTGAGCACAGTACCTCGGTCTTACTGTGTGTGGGAGAGGGGGAGAAAGAGACGTACACTCACAGAGGCAGAGTCTCTCAGCCTGTGTAAGAGGGAGGGAGAGAGAGAGAGGCACACACAAGGTGGATGTGAAATCTCACCTGCCTGTTTCAGTGACAGACACCCGCCGTCAGTAAATGAAGACACCCCCATCTGTCTCCCCCTCCTCTCCCTCGACTCCCCCACCTTTCTCTCCCAACTCCAGTCCCGTCCCGACCCCCTGGGAAACTGAATAGAGCAACAGTCAACTGCTGCCTGTGCGCTGATATGACAATAAAGGCTACTTTACTTTACTGAGTTAAAGAGTTCCCACGGTAGACTGTAAAACTGGGACCCTGGTTCTGGACTCCCCCAACACCGGAACCCTTCTTCAGACAGACTAATCGGAATTGAGTCTGAAGATGTGTCTCGTCCCGAAACATCAGCTTTTTTTCTCCAGAGATGCTGCTTGACTCGCTGAGTTACTCCAGCTTTTTGTGTCTGTCTTCGGTTTAAACCAGCATGTACAGTTCACTCCTTACACGGGTCTCTGTACAACATTGATTGGTAGCGTTCCGGACCCCTGGACCCGAGGACTCCGACCTGTATCTCTCAAAGAAGTACATGTGAAAAATTTCTCACGGACCATAAAAATGCGTAACCTTTCAGTAAAGTCCCTTTTAAAGTCTCTTTATTTTCTTGAATCTCATTAACATAACTCATGAATAAGTTGATGTCCATATGCGGATGCAAATCTTTATTTTTATTTATTTTTTAAATTCAATCCCACATAAGATAATTTTTACTCACCTTCTGTCCCCTCTGTCCAGCTTCCGGGTTCGCAGGAGTTCCCACGGTACCCGCAAGAGTTATTACGGATATCGCACTGGCCACTACGTTCATATAATGTTGCAATACTCAACCACAAGTGCACAAGTCAATCTTGGAGAAATTCAAACTTTCTTGAATTTTCTCCCGAGTGACCAAGTTACACGATGACCTGCCGTTAGCGCTACGGTGGTCCACGGTAGTCCACGAATGCCGCACTGTTATCGCACGAGGTTCCCACGATGTTAAACTCCGGTTAACTCTTGCGTCAAGTCGCCCCGTGAAAAGGCCGCTTTAACATCAGAGGAAAGAGGGATTTTAGAGGGACCTCGGGAGACATTTTTCCACTCAGAGAATTATCCGTATCAGGAATATGCTGTGAAAGGATATCATTACGACTTTTAAAGTACATTTGAACAGCTATACGAACAGGAAGGGTTTAGAGGGCTATGGCCAAAATGAGACTGCCCTCTATGCTAAATTATTTGCATGGACAAGGTGGGCCAAAGGGCTTGTTTCCACACTGCATAGCTCTATGACGATTTGACTCTACTAACAACCTACATAACACTTTAAAATGTTGCATAGTTAGATTATATTTTTAAATAGCCTGTAATGCAAAGGCTAACTAGACAATGCTTAAGGGAAATGATAATTTATGACAGAGAAAGCAAATTCACTGCAAGACTGCTGAAATAAATATATTGAAGGCAGAGGGGTTTTATGCACAAACGTGCTCTTTGATACACTTTGAATGGATGCATGATGGAGTGCTGGGCCTCCTGCTGTGAGACAGCAAACCCCCAGTAAAATGTTAGAAATAGTCATTCAGTAGGTATGTTGCAAAGCCTACCTGAAGCGTCCTTGAAAATCTTCCGTTGTGGGTGTGCGCGATTTTGGCGCCGTTTAGAGGGGGCGGGTTTAAAACGCGATTTTCTCTAAGCTGTTCCAATCGAAAATGTTCAGCCTAGTTAATTATTAACGAAAAATCGCTGGAAGACCCCGTCGCAAAAGCTATTATTAGGTTTAAAGGCCTTGAATAATAGTTATAGTAGTTTAAAAATCAATCTTTAAACCCGCGACCGTCACCAACCGCTGGGTCTCATAAAGCAAATAGCAGAAGTTAGGTTGTATATTTTTACATTAAAAAGGGCTTCTAAAGATCCCGTTATACAAAGTTTACTATTGCGAGTAGCTCAATTTGGGCCCATTATATCGCGCAGTATTTTTCTCGGCATTTGAGGGCACAAATCTACCGCAATGTGAACGTTCTAAACCAGCGCGTTCCACAGGATCCCACTGGAAAGCTGATTTAAATGGGCATTTATTTACAGCAATTAAACACTAAATTCCTTCCATTTGGCCTATAAATTAATGTAAATGAGATTTAAAAATCATGTTTTATTGTGAATTATTTGTGAATATTATTTGGACATTTAGGCTATTTAAAAATGTTAATCATTTATTAAGAAATGGATAGATGTTTAGATCTAGTAATTGAAGTCTGAAATTAGCTACAATTAGGTAACTAACTAATTATATGCTTTAATTTCAGGTCATCCAAGTAAGATTATTTTATATTTGTTTCAGAATGCTTCAATCTATGATAACTGAAAATTTCATTCAGTTCTCTTAATTTTTAAGAAAGTTATGGGCTTTTGACTGTTCACGATCACAGCTTTTTTGTTATGTCCATAGAAAATCAATAGGGAACAAGATGCTCATTTCCCAGTATGAAAATGGCCATAACTTTTTAAATACTTGAGATATGAAAGTGAATTAGGTGTCAAATTAAACTTATTTTTATGCTTTATCTGATGGGATAAATTACAGACTTGATTTTTAAAATCTCAAAATTTTGTAACATTGCTACATTCAGGGTGGTTCTCCACTCGTTTTTTAAAGACAGATGAGAGGAATGAAGCTGGAATTACCATGAGCTTAAAAAACAACTTAGAGTGGAAGATAGTATTCAACGTCGAGCTGCAGTCTATAAACACAGCCTGACGTATGCGTTTTTATTGTCCAAGTTTTCCAGTGCAGAGTGTAGAGCCAGTGAGATTGCATCCTCTATTGACCTGTTGTAGCGGTAGGCAAATATAATGGGTTGAGGTTTTTGTTGAGGTAGGAGTTGATATGTGCTATAACCAACCCCTTAAAGCACGTCATCATCACAGATGTAGTGCCACCAGCCAATAGTTATTGAGGCTTGTCACCTTATCCCTCTTGGGCACTAGTATTATTAATGCCATTTTAAAGGTGGAAACCTCAGACCTTAGTAATGAGAGGTTGAAGATATCCGCAAAACTCCAGCCAGTTGGTCTGCACAGGTTTTAAGAATATGACCAAGTACACCATCAGGTCTAGATACTTTCCGAGGGTTTACCCCCCTGCAGGATCTTCTGATGTCAGCCTCTGTGACTGTGATTGTAATACTATCGGGGATTATAGGGGCATGGGAGGACACATTGGCATTCCCCATATTAAAGCTTTCATAGAATTCATTAAACTCATCTGGGAATGATGCTTTGCATATGCAGACAGATGAGATTAGTTGATATTCACCACATATTCAGTATGGACATTGAGGACCAAAGGGGCCTGTTCCTGTGTTGTACTTTTCCATGTTGCATGTCCTGATTGACAATAAGTCCTTGTTTCTGGTGAGCTCTTCCAGCAGAGAACAGGTGCACATCCAGACGTAAACTCATAAAGTTCTCCCTTTGATCTTCTTTTGAAGAACCAAGATCAAAAGGAAGGAGTAATATATACCACGGTTGTGAGTGACTGCTTTATGGCAACACACCCGTACAGTTCTGACAAAGGCTAGCTTAAAGGGAGATTGATGGTTATATGTCATTAAACCTTCCCTTCATAGACACTGCCCAATGTACTCATATTCTAGCCTTGTGATATTAACTCTTATAAGTTAATTAATTTCATAATTGGAACTAATATGAGGTATTCCTAACCAGCAGAACATGTTGTTATCTTTACTCTTGTTTCTACTATTTGGTTGCAATTGAGTGGTGTTGAACTTCAGAGGTGTCTGATGGAATTCCCCATCACAACCAGTGTGGTAAATTGATGGCAATGATTGCTCATCTATGTTGAAAGCTGTTACTTTCCTGCCCAAGGAGAACCTTACCTTCCAATAACGTTGCAGGCATGGAGTGGAGGAGAAAGAAATATATGATGGGGAAGTGGCAAATTGCTTGCTCTGTAGTCTGATCTGTTGCAGTGTGGTATTAAGCCCTACCACTCATCATCACAACATGGGACAATTTACAGTCGCCAATTGATCCACATGACTTTGGGATGTTGGAGGTACTGACACAGGAGAAACTACAAATCCTGCACAGACAGCTCCAGAGGCCAGGACTGAACTTGTGCGATCCATGAGGCTGCAGCTCTATCAGCTGTGCAACTGTGCTACCCCTGCCACTCGTTTGCTTAATATTTGAGGACAGTTCATGGAGATTTAGCCTCTCCACATATAATCTGCATGCTATAGAGAGTTAAAGTATTTGATGCTGTAATTAGGTAGTGCTAATTGTCACGACACAATTGCTTGTTAAAGCATAAGGGTACAGAAATCATTCTGAATTATTTGTCCGTATGATATGTAAAATCTCAATGAATGTATGGGCAAATCTGTCATCTACTGAGTCTGTTGGATGGGGAGAGAGCGGGCCAGTGACCCAATGAGGGTCAGAGCAGCTTAAGGTAAAGGAATGGTCTTCACTGCAGATTCATACCTGCAAGGGAGTTGGTACCTTCATCGATGATCAGAGCATGGAATGATGAGGGCAGTGTTTTATGCACATAACAAATGGAAGGTATGGTGCATGTGGTGTGGATGATAGAAACTAATGTTGTGCACAATAGGGTGAAGGGGGATATTTTTGATATCTGGAACCTTGGATCGAGATTTGGGAAATGGTCTCGAATCAGGTTTGTTTCTATTTGGGTTAAATATGTTCACGGATTTATTTCCATTACGACAAAGACTTTCCAGAAATGAAACAGAAATGTGTTTTCCTGCATTTTTCTTAAAAATATTGTATGGAAGAATTTAACAGAGTATGAAGACTACAAAAAACACCAGATCTACATTGTATGGATTAATGGAGTTGAAAATAGTAACTTATGTGCTAACCTAGAGCATCATAGTGGCATTTATCAGATAATACTGTAAAGGGCCTGTCCCACTTTCACGACTTAATTCAAAACCTCTGCCGAGTTTAAAGGACCTAAAAAAAATCAAGATCGTGGTAATCTACGAACTCCTACGACCTTCCACGACTATGTTCACGAACTACGAACTCCTACGGGTATGTCTACGAATTCCCACAACTATTTTGATGCCCTCCTTACGAGTAAAAAGTTGCAATTTCTTTCATCTCGACCAATTTTTTACTCGTGGACATTTTGTATCAGGCTGGAAAAAACGTCCCGACTTACCTGTTGCCACGAGTACCTACAGCTAGCATAACGACCCGCTACGATATATCTACGAACTCCTACGGCCTCCTACAGACTAGTTACGAACATTATGCCAGTTTGAATCAAGGGGAAAACTCGGGAGAATTTGTGAATAACTCGTGAAAGTGGGACAGGCCCTTAAGTTTATGTTTACACACGATGACATATCTACCAATTAAACTATTGCCCTTATGTTTATTTATGAAGTAATCTATGTTAAGTTTTTACACAACCTTCAAATGTTTTCAATTCAATGATCAAACATTGTCTGGCTTGTTGATTGACAATTTTTGATGTTAGAAATTCAAATTGCTTGGCTGAATCCAGTTTAGTGCATTACATTCCCAGCTGAAATTCAGTTTGAGGCTAAATGAACACAAGAAAATAGGAGCATGCATGGATCATTTAGCCCCCAAAGTTTGCCCCACAATGCAATATGATCTGATCATGGCTGATCTGATGCTGACCACAATTCATCTTCTGGCCAGTTCTTCATAACTCTCAGTCCCTTGATCATTCAAATAGTTATCTATATCTTGCTTAAATACATCAAATTGTTTGGCCTCCATCATTATCAGAAGCAAACGCTTACGGTGGTTCAGTACCCTCTGATAGCGGCAAAGTATCGCAGTGGGTAGAGCTGCTGCCTCACATCACCAGAAACCTGGGTTTGAGGCCAGACCTCAGTTGGAGTTTGCACGTTCTCTATAGTTCAAGGTGGGCACACAGCTCTGAGGGTTTCTGTAACTTGACTTTGGCAGTGAGTAAAGGGGATCACCTAAATATTGGAAGACCGAGCTGAAGGATAAGGCAGAAAATGTTAAATGTTTGGAGGAAACAGGTTTTCTCAAAAAGGAAAAGGATGCGTGATGTGGGATGGATATTTGTCATGGCACTATGTCAAGAGTGAGTCACAAATGAAAAACTTGGTAGTGAAAATGAAAGATTAAAAAATGTTAACCGCCTTTGGAAAAGCACGGCGTGTCCTTGACTGAGATTGCAAAGGCTACGCTGAAAAGGCCAGACAAGATGGAATTGAAACTAATCAATACCACCAGTAAATTTGCTACAGTTAAACAGCGGAATACATTAATTGAGAAGGAGTAGCGGGTGGACCAAGTAAAAGCACAAGTTATGTTGTAGCAAGATGACTGGGACCCTGACCACTGAAATGGAGATATTTCATACTCAGATGGGACAGACAGAGATAATAAACTCAGCTGGGTCCTCTGTCTGAAACCGCAGTCACCACTATTTGGGAACATAGTACCAGAGAATTATGAGTCTTAGGTGCCAGATTGAAACAGCAACCGGGCGAGCCGATGGCTACTTGGCTCACCCAGCTGTGGGATCAGGATGCGTGGCATCCTGCTGGGGCAAGGCAGTAGTGAAGACCATAGCAGAAGTTGTGCGGCATGGGGGCACAGCGGTAAAATTGCTGCCTGACAGCGCTTAGAGCGCCAGAGATCCAGGTTCGATCCTGACTATGGGTGAGGTCTGAATGGAGTTTGTACATTCTGCATGTGACCGCGTAGGTTTTCTCCAAGATCTTCGGTTTCCTCCCACACTACAATGGTCTGTAGGTTAATTGGCTTGGTAAAATTGTAAATTCTTCCTAGTGTGTGTACGATAGTGTTAATGTGCAGTGATCATTGGTCGGTGTGGACTTGGTAGGCCGAAGAGCCTGTTTCTGTGCTGTATCTCCAAACTAAACTAAACTGGAGACAGTAGAGAGGGAGCAGATTACAACTAAATCTGTCAAAGTAAACCTGGAACAAAGCAAGACAGAAAATATAGGGAAAAGGCAGGCAAAAAGTGAACAAAGTAAGGTGCACTCAGAAAGAGATGTTTGCATATCAATTAAAAGCTGGGATGGAAGAAACACCTTTGGGGTCCTGTGTGTCCTTTGGAGACAGCAATGTGAGGAAGACCAAAAAAGGAGAAGGAGGAGAAGGTAGTGAAGCACTCTGCACCTCTCGTGCCACATCTCCACCTAAACCTGAAAGAGCTTAATCAATTGTGGCATCTCAGCCATCCCTTAGACTAGGGCTCTCAGGCTCAAGTACGAGTAATCCCCATCCCTGGAGTAATACCACAGAGATCAAAGGCCATATGTTCCAATAACGTCATAGTGGAGAGGGGGAAATATACAGAGGGGAATGGTGTTGGTATGATATGAGATGATATATGATATATGATGTATGATCCATGATGTATGATGATATGATATGATATGATATGATAACGATATGATATGATATGATAACGATATGATATAGCATGGAAACAGGCTCTTTGGCCCACAGAATCCATGCTGACCATCAATCACCTGTTGATAGACACAGAATGCTGGAGAAACTGCGGACAGGCAACTTCTGTGGATTGTTTAGGGTCGAGACCCTTCTTCAGAATGAGAGTCAGGAGAGACAGAGACACAAAGATATGGAAGGGTGTGTGAAAACGAGACATCAAATCAGATGAAGCTCAAGGAAGTGTCAGCGCTTCTCCGGAAGTGGCGGCGCTGCCTTAGCAGCTGCGGCTCGCCTGCAGTCCATCTGTTCTTTCTTTTTCTGTTGTTTTCTTGTCCTGTTTTAGCTTGTTAATTTGAGTTATTAGGTTGTGTATGTGTGTGTGTGTGTGGGGGGGGGGGGGGTGGGAGAAAGTTGTTTTAGTCTCTTCCTTCGAGGGGATGCGACTTTTCTTGTCGTATACCCCCGTCTCCGTCTGCGCTGAGGCCTAATGGCGGAGCTGGCGGCCTCCAACTGGGACCGGCCTCGGGGCTCCAGAGGCAGAGCCAGCCAGGACTTACCAGCACGAGGTTGGCCGACTTCGGGGCTGTGGCAGTGTTCCGGCGTTCCGGCAGCGGCGACCCGACTTTGGAGGCTCGACCGCGGGCCCGGTGGACTCGGCCACGGCCCCAGTGGATTACATTGTTGGGAGCTCACAGGTTGGTGACCTGTTTTTCCGGAGCTCCCGCAACAACAGCTGCGTCCGCTGGACTGGAGGGCGGCAGCTTCGGCAGCTTCGACCACCCCGGGCCGCAGAGTTTGAACCAGCCCGTTCGCGGAGCACGGTTGAGCCGCGGGACTGACTTACCATCACCCAATGGGGTCACAACATCGGAAGCCTGGATCGCCTCAGCGCAGAGGGAGAACAAGGAGGGAAGAGACAAAGACTTAAGACTTTTACCTTCCATCACAGTGAGGAGGTGTCTGGTGAACTCAATGTGGTGGATGTTAAATTTGTGTTTATTGTGTGTTTTGTTATTTTATTTTATGTATGACTGCAAGGCAACAAAATTTTGTTCTGACCGAAAGGTCTGAATGACAATAAAGGATATTTTGACTTTGACTTTGAACATATAGAATCGATCATTGTTAGCTGGGGTAAGTGATAACAAAGCATACAAATATATAATGTAATCAGGAGAACAATCAGACTGGTCGGAGAACTAGGTTGGGGAAGGGATGGAGAGAGAGGGAAAGCAAGGGTTACTTGAAGTTAGAGAAGTCAATATTTATACCGCTGGTTTACAAACTGCTCAAGCGAAATATCACCTGTTGACACTAATTTTATGTTATCCCACTTTTGCATCTACTCCCTATACATTAGGAATAATTTACAGAGGCCAATTAACTTACAAACCTGTGCATCTTTGTGATGCGAGAGGAAACCAGAGTGCCCGGAGGAACCCTACGTGTTCACAGGGAGAACGTACAAACTCTGTACAGACAATACCCTGGATCACATAGTCAGGATCGAACCCGTAACTCTGGCGCTTTAAAGCAGCTACTTTACCACTGTGCTGCTGTGCCGCCAAGAATTGTGACTAAATTAATCTTTTACTTATCCTTTTACTATATTTCACTATACTTTAATAAACATAGATTCTTGAAGTAAACTTATTCGCCATCTCAAAATTCTCAAAACCTGCTTATGTCATTGCAGTTTCAGTTGCTTTAAGCAGAGGAAAAACAAAACCAGTACATTACTTTGTTAAAAATATGATCGGAAAATACCTCACAAGCCAGTCTCAACAGTGGCAGCAATTACATTTTAAAATCTATCTGACAAAATCACCTAAAACTGCTGCTCTGAAGGTTTTTAAATGTGTTTGGCATAAAAACTTGAAATAACTTTTCAATATCACAAAGTCTGTGTGGTAACCTTATGACCAGATTTTCTCTGCTCTAATATTGATCCAAAGACCCCTGATCACAGCTGCCTAATGAGCAGCCCTGGCGCTTCTCATCAACTGGAGAAGCAATCAGGGAAACTGACTCAACTGTCTTAACATCTTCTGGAGACTTCACAGATGGGGCAAGGAACTATTATCAATTATTTGCCTTCAACATCTGACAACCTTCAGTGCAACCAATTGTTTCCTCAAAGTATTAAATGTATTTGCTCATGTTTCCAGTATCTGCATTTTCTTGTGCATCAATATTGGCAGAGTAGACTCAATGGACTGAATGGCCAAATCTGCTCCTTGAACTTATGAATATATTCAACTTTGTTTTGACATTGTCAGAATCCTGAGGATGAACTGAGTTCTTGTTAAAGTTATTGGAAGGCTTTTGTTGAAATATATTAGTTTATATTGAAATAAAGAATGAGCTGGAAAGTCCCAGCAGGTGCGAAGGAGAACCCAAGTCTTAATGAGTCAGCTGAAAGAGGTTAGACATTTAATAGTTTGGAGGTAAGCATCCAGAAAAGGAAGTAGCAGAAGGTGAGGGAAGAACAAAAGGGAAAATCACCAACATCATGGAGGGAAGAAGTAATATAATGTCAGTCAAAGCATTAACAAAATAGTTTGACACAAAGTGCTGGAGTAACTCAGCAGGACAGGCAGTATCTCTGGAAAGAAGGAATGGGCGACATTTTGGGTCGAGACCCTTCTTCAAAATGGGTGAAACATCACCCATTCCTTCTCTCCAGAGATGCTGCCTGTCCCAATGAGTTAACCCAGCATTGTGCGTCTTTCTTCGGTGTAAACCAGCACCTGCCGTTTCTTCCTACATTTTAACAAAATGGTAATGAAATAGGTAAAGCCACAAAAGATAGAGGAGCTGTAAAACACAATAAAAAAACAATTAATTTGTTGAGAAGTGATTTGAATTTCCTTGTTAAGAAAAATAAAAACATTGTTCTTTCTATTAAGATTGTGAGAATTTTGCCAAAGCATATTGGAATGCTGCTTTCCCTGATGATTCTAAATATCACTTGAAACATCAAAAGTAGAATGAACATGATGACTACAAATTGAATGAATGAATGAATGAATGAATGAATAAGTTTATTGGCCAAATATTCACATACAAGGAATTTGCCTTAGTGCTCCGCCCGCAAGAGACAACATGACATACAGCGACAGTAAGGCATGACATAAAACATTAAATATTAATAATAAAACATTATTGATTAAACATGTGTATTAAATATAATACCATTCTAAAAGGAGGCTACAGATTCTTGGCTATTGAGTAGAGCTACTAATGGTGGAAAAAAGTTGTTTTTATGTCTGCCTGTGGCAGCTTTGACAGTCCGGAGTCGCCTTCCAGAGAGAAGTGAATCAAAGAGTTTTTGGCCAGGGTGAGAGAGGTCAGAGATGATCTTACCCGCTCACTTGCTGGCTCTTGCAGTGTACAGTTCATCAATGGAGGGAAGGTTGCAGCCAATAACCTTCTCTGCAGCCTCTGGATGTCATGCTTCGTGGCTGAGCCAAACCAGACCATGATGGAGAAGGTGAGGACAGACTCTACGACAGCTGTATAAAAATGGACCATCATTGCCTGTGGTACATTGTGCTTCCTCAGCTGTCGCAAGAAATACTTCCTCTGTTGTGCCCTTTTGACTGTGGAGTTGATGGTGGCTCCCCATTTAAAGTCCTTGGAGATGATGGTTCCCAGGAACTTAAAAGACTCCACAGATATGACTGTGGTGTTGTTGATGGTGAGTGGGGTGAGGGGCGGGGGAGCTCTCCGAAAGTCTACAACAATTCAATTTTCTTAAGAGCATTGAGCTCCAGGTTGTTGCGATGGCACCAGGATGCCAGTGGTGTCACTTCCTGTCTGTAGGGGGGGGGGGATAGTGGACGAGACGGCAGTTTTTTGCAGTCAGGCTGTAATTGGGTGTTAAGTGGTGATTAGAGAGGGTTGGGTGGGAAAGGGTCCAGTCTTTTCAGACTGGAGTCTTGCTTTGAATAGACATGAAGTGGTGATTGGGGAGGAGTGGGCGTAGAAGGGTCCAGTCCAAAGATCATAGAGCGTAGCAAGTGATTCCACTCGACGAAAAAGCCGTAGTAAGTCATGGGTAATCTTTAACGCCATTTCTGTAACCAGCTTCCGTATCCACTTTAGTATCTATGCTTTGGTCATGACATTTTCATATTACTATCATTTTACCAAATACCACACAAATACCACACAAATCGTCTTTTTTTCGGCCTCTAGTGTGAAACCCCACATCGTCCCCTCTCTCTCTCTCTCTCGCTACGTTATCTCTCCCTGTTTAATTTCAGTCTCTCCATCTGCCCACCTCTCCGACCCACCTGCCCCCTCTCTCGCTCCTCTCATGGCCTCACGTTCTGACCCGCTTGTCCCTGCAGTTCTCTCTCTCTCCTCCCCCGATCTCTCCCGCTACCCTCTCTCTTGCTGTCTCTCGTTCTGACCCCGTCCTTTCCCTCGCTCTTCCCCTTCCCCTCCCCACTTTCCTTTTGTGACCTCTCTCCACTCCCCTCTGTCTCGCAGTGTCCACCTTCACCTCTTCCCACTGTCCATTCTTCCCTCCCTCTCCCTTCTCTCCTCTCCATTCCCTTCTCACTCCTCTCTCCTTCCCCATCTCTGTCCCCCTCTCTCCTTTCCACCCTTTCTCCCGTTCCTCTCTTCCTCCTCTCTCTCACCTTCCCTCCCTCTCTCTCCCCCTTTTTCCCCATCCTATCCTCCCCCTCTCTCTCCCTCTCCTCCTGTCGGCTTCCTCCCTCCCTCCCTCTCTCTATCTC
This sequence comes from Amblyraja radiata, assembly GCF_010909765.2. Taxonomy (NCBI): domain Eukaryota; kingdom Metazoa; phylum Chordata; class Chondrichthyes; order Rajiformes; family Rajidae; genus Amblyraja; species Amblyraja radiata. Next base: position 80,297,880 of record NC_045957.1, read on the forward strand.
TCTATCTCCCTCCCTCCTTTTCTCCCTGCCTGCTCCCTCTCCCTTTCTCTCTCCCACTCTCTCTCTCTGCTCTCTGTGACAAAGATCATAGATGCTCAGTGAGTTATCTCACGCTCCCCAGTGAGATGATTCCGCATGTGATTGTTTACCCCTCTCTGCGCACATCCTGTCCTGGAGCAACAAATGCGAAGCATGAGCGGAGAGGCAGAGAGGGTTCGCCTTTATAGTGAGGACAGTTTCTCTCTGCTGGGAACAGCGTCTTGCGCAGGGAGCGCCAGGATCGGTGTCACTGTCGCGGGTGTCGTTTCCATTGGAAACGTTGTTACCGGCCGAGAGATGTCGAAGATGGACTGTTAGCGCTGGAGCTACTGTGGGATTCTGGTAGCTGGATACGCAGTCTGCGTGCAGGGCTCCAAGCAAAGATACTATTAACATAGTATTATAAGTGTATTATAATAAACATAATATTACACAGTGTCCAAGCAGAGATACTATAAACATACTATAAACATAGTAAACACAAACTGTTCCCCCGCAACCCTGATTACACTGCGAGAGGCATAACTGAAGTCGGGTCGGGTTTATTGAAATAGCGGCGTTACGCTCCGTTGTGTACTGCACGTCAGTCCATTGGATTTTGCAGGTGTGGTCTATCTTGCTCCGCTCCACGATCTTTGGTCCAGTCTTTGCGGACTGGGGTCAAGCTGTGAGTGGGTGTGAAGTGTTGGTTGGGGTGGGAAAGGGTCCATTCTTTTCAGACTGGAGTCTTGCTTAAATAGGTGCGAAGTGGTGATTGGGGAGGTGTCGGTGTAGAAGGGTTCAATCTTTGCAGACTAGGGTCTGGCTATGTTGGTTGGGGAGGGGGTACCAGTATTACGTTTCTGCTTGTCAAACCTGCAGTAGAACTCATTCAGGTCGTTGGTCAGCTGATGATTGCCAAAATTCCTGCCCATTTCACACATAGTAAACTTGAAAAGTTGCTATTTCTGATGTTTCTTTGTCCCCTTGTCAAGATCAGGGCACAACTAACCTAAGCTGCACCATGGAAGCATCTTCACCATACAAACTATAGCAATTCAAGAACAAATATGGACAAGAAATAACTGTTAATCTTGTCTGCAACATCCACATCCATAAATAAACATTAAATCTCGACATAATTTATAACTAACAACAATAAGATTATGACTTTTTCCCACACCGAGGTCACTTAATCTATTATGCCTGTACCAGTGTACCAGACTGTACCAGACGGTACCACCAGTGTACCAGACTGTACCAGTCTCCTCTGACAGTGGCATATAATGAGAATGTCACGCGCTTGCACCCAATCAAGTTTCATTGTTGTTCACCTGTTTATCTAATTCCCTCTGAAATGTTGCAATTAATTCTGCATCAACAATTGAGTGAGCAGAAGCATTCTCATTTTATTAGGTTTTGTGTGAAGAAAATCCTTTGCTTATCCCCTTTTCAAATTTTGGCACTAATTATGTATTTATGACACTTTCAGCTAACGCGAAAATAAGTGACAAGTGAAATACAGACCAATAGGATGTAACCTTCTCTCTTACCCATTTAAAATGTTTTGTGAGTTTGAATCCTTCCTTTTATTCTATTTTAAGTCATTCTTGCCTTGGCAAATACAACAGAGCCATAGTTTTGTGCTAGTAAACCCTCACAACTATGTTTTCTTAGAAATAGTATTACCTTAATGAATATACTTTGTGTTTTTTCCAATGTTTGTTAAATGATAGTATGCAATAGCTCCATGAAGTAGGCTAATTACAATTGAATCTATGCTTCATACCAATTTACTTTTAAGCTCCTAGTAATTGAAAATGTAAAGCAATGACTAACATGAACGCAATTTGTTGTGGTGATAGGGTGAGGGGGAGCGGGGGTTACATCTTCAAATAGATTTGAGCATTATTTTTGATTCGCCAAACCTGTAAACTTCAATATTAGGCTTAATTGCTTACAAATCAATCCACTGGGTTTAATCCACTCAGATAAACGTTACTGTTTTCCTGACGTGGAAACAAACCCCAATTACTCAGGCTGAGAGAGTGTAGGCCAAGATTGACAAACAGAATAAACAGGGGTAAAGAAGCTTAACTATTAAAGCTACGCAGCTCAGCAGCATTGACAAACCACATTTTCCCAATTAAGGACAGATCCATTCACTATGTCTCTATATTTTCCATCTTTTTCCACAAACATATATCTATGCTAGCAAGTGCCTTCGCCGTCTAATCAAATGCCCTACACAGAAGTTTATCAAATACTTTTTGAAAGTCCAATAGATTGCATCGGTATACTTGGCAATTAATCTACATGCCTGAATTTTCTTGAACAATTAATTAAGTTGATTGAACATGGTCTAAATCTTAAAGCCACCTTGGCGGTCTCCAATTTGTCAAACAATGATGCTGCTTATTAATGTTATTCTTCATATTTCTCCTGCAAATTAATTGGCAGTCCATTTGGTAGTGGTACAAAGATGTAAAATCATTGAGGTGATGAAAGGGAAGATTGGACAGAGTATAAATTAGTTTTTCATCATTACCAAATGTGCACAGCAAATGAGAGACTCATGTTTTAGGGTGATTCTTCAGTAATGCCCCTATCCAAGTTAGGAAACCTGAACAGAAACCTCTGGAGACTTTGCGCCCCACCCAAGGTTTCCGTGCGGTTTCCGGAGGTTGCAGGTGGTTGCCGGAGGTTGCAGGTAGTGGAAGCAGGTAGGGAGACTGACAAAAACCTCCGGGAATCTCCGGGAACCGCACGGAAACATTGGGCGGGGCGCAAAATCTCCAGAGGTTTCCGTTCAGGTTTCCTAAGTGGGACAGGGGCATGTGTCTACTTTTAAGTTTCTGGAAAACCGATTATAAAACTTAAATTTATGCAACTTTGAATGTTGTTTCACATAGATGAACATCTCTACTATGGGAAAAATTTGTTTGGCGCAATCTTTTAGAGAATCTAATTTTTTTTCCCTCTCTTTCCAAGTTGGCCATTGCATTCAGTCAAATCCGTCGCTTTTTTATGATAACCAACACTAAAATATAACTGATTTTAAAATTCCTAGTCTTTCAAATTATAGAGTATCTTCCTCAAATAAACCACCAAAAAAGTACTTTTTCAGTCTAACACATTGATTTTAAACTTTTGTAAGTTTACTGCCGAACAAAGTGGTGATTTTCGGCAAAAATGGTAACCGTGACATAACTTTTCACCAACTTCCTCTTAAACAATATTAACCAGATGAATAGGCAGAATCATACTGTTCATTTATCAATTAAAATTGATAGTTATGGTCAATGTTGTTTAATTTTAAACATTATGAGCATAAAATACTCATGTGACGGATATGACTCAGCGTGATGGGGATGATCAAGCTTGGGGGTGTCACGTGACGTGGATGACTAAAACTATCTTAAAGGGCCTGTCCCATGTAGGCGATTTTTCAGTGGACTGCCGGCGACTGTCAAGTTCAGCACTCGCCTGAAAAACCGAGAACTGGAACGGCGACTGTCAGAGGGGAACACACACACACAAACAAATCACAAAGGTGCGGCCAGGGAAAGCGAGGGAGCGCTACATGGCGACCCCACTACAACTGCACCTATGACTACAGGATTATCGATTTCTCCATGGCGACCAATTTTCGGTCGCAGAAAATTTTTCAACATGTTGAAAAATTTGCAGCGACCATACTGAGGCTGCAACTTGTTCCCAGAATGTGGGAACTCCTCGCAACCATGAAGGAGCCTCACCAGAGACCACCAGCGAACATGTGGCGACCATGTGGCGATCATGAGGCGAGCGCAGAGTCACCTGCACTTGCCTAAAAAGTTGCCTAAGTGGGACAAACCCTTAAGGCTCCAACAGTTTGTTAAAGGTTGAGAACAGGAAGCAATATATGAACAGGGATTAGTGTTTCCTCAACACTGGTGTTTCATTCATTTTTATCAATTTTTCATGTGAAAATACAAGGCAGCTACTGTAGACAAAATCTTGTTTACTCAGTTGATGACGTTTCAATACACTGTATAACAATTTTGAACTGTTCTCAAAGCAAATACAATACGTGTATAACAATTCTAAAATAACAGGTTTAAACAGTTTTCAAGCCAACTTTCAATTATAACTATCTTTAACAGTTTTCAAACCAACAAGGGAGAGAATTATACCATTAGCAGAAATAACGGTCTCTTGGCGTAGTCTGGCGAGAATCTTAAGCTTGTTAATGGAGTGGGTGAAAATGCGAACCAGACCTTACCAAGAGACCATTACTTCTGGAAATGTTCTTGTTTGAACCGATAAATCACATTAATTCACATTACATTACCCATAGCACATCTTAAGGATTGTAGCACCATTATGGGAAGTGTGCAACTTAGTATGAATGTAGGCAATGTTTATACAATATTGCCAAGATGTATAAGAATTTCTTTCCAGAAATCTACAGCAATCTGGTGATGTCTGTTGTTCACCTTCTCAGGTGGTGGTATCCAAGTTATGACATTGTCATAATTATACCATACCTTGTCTTCCCTCATTGGCCAAAATAATCAATTTTTCCTTCTCTTGCCATGGAATTCATCTCTATTGAGTCTTCATCTATAATCATCAATAACGCCCGGATAAGGCTGACCCTCATACAATATTACACATAATTCACCAATCTTGGCATTTGCAAATGTCACAGGCTTCAGAATGCTATCTTGTGATTTTACTGTCCTTTCTTTAGTTGTGCTTTCTTTGGTTGTCATTTTTTCAGTTATGCTTCCTTCAGTTGACTTTTCTTCTGTTGTGCTTTCTTCAGTTGTCCTTTATTCGTCTTTTCCTTGGTTGTCTTTTCCTCCATTTTTTTTTTCCTTTTGTCTTAACCTGGCCTGTGTTGTTTTGAAGCAGGGTATGCCTTTGCAAAAGCAACTTAGCTCTCGATGGTCAACGATCTCAAGATCATTGATGAACAGGACCTGCGGATCATACATAAATATTACAAAATCATACAAAATCATACAAAAATATTACAAAAATACAAAAATATAAAGGGACTCGACCCTTTGTGTATGCAATAGGGGGGGTGGAATTTTGAATGTGATATGAGGCATATTTGTCTTTGCAATATCTACAGTTATAGGATTTACTGTTTTCCATTGCAAGATTTAATGTTATGCAAAAAAGCCAGAAATTATTTTTAAAAACTCGCTTGATGTATTTTCATAGTTCCCTGGACCAGGATCAGGTCTGTCAGTGTTTTGTTATCGGACTGTTTGATTTCCTCCTCTGTCACTTGAATCGGGTATACTTGTCACTTGCTTGAGGGACTCATACAGTTTATGTGCATTTGGGATGTCTTTTCCTTGTGCCACAAGATTGTCAACAGTTCTCTTCAAAACATCTCCAACCCCATCTGGTGCCCCCTTCCCATGTCCTGCTTCCATGAAGTTCCAAGTCATCTTCAGAAATCCCATGCTCTTCGGGATCGTTGAACCCAGCCAGAAGTTATTTTTGTTTCTATACTGTGTAGTTGGCTTGTCCAAAATGAAGTGCACTGGTGTTACAGCTGGGTAACGCTCTCTAATTTCCCGCAAGGCTGGGACAAGATGTCCCCAAATCCTAGAGGGATCGTGTCTTGTACAATCTGATATGGTGCAAAATGAATGGCAGCCATCCGCAGTATAATACATTCCAGTGTGCAATGATGCCTGTTGGTGGGATCGACCAAAGTGGACACTTTGGATCTCCTCAGAGTACTTACAGCCATAATTTTCAGAGTAAGTAAGTAAGTAAGTAAATTTTATTTATATAGCACGTTTAAATCAACTCGCGTTGAAACCAAAGTGCTTTACATAAAATAAATAATTAAGTTTCCGTACATCCATAGTAAAAATTAAAAATAAGATAAAATGACACAACACATTATAGAATTCAACATGAACGTCCCCCCACAACAAATCAAAAATTTCCACTGTGGGGAAAGGCATCAAAAAAGTTATGTCCTCTTCCTCTGTGAATCACCCGAGGTCAGGGCCTATTTGTGGCCTCCGCAGCCAGTCCGATGTTTTCAGGCCCTCTTGCCAGAAAGCTGGAACTCCGGCGTCAGGTGAACACTCCTCAGCGGCTTGGAAATATCTGGAGCGGCCGCTCCCTCCCCGGAGACTGCGGCACCCGAAATCAACAGGCCGCGCTGGTCGGAGCTGCGACTCTGGCGATCTCGGCAAGAGATCCCAGGCTCCGAGGTGTTTTAAATCCAGCGCCGCCCGCCCACGGCTGGACGCTCCGCAGGCACAACTCCTCGGATGTTGGAGTCGGCGGTCACATGCACTCCGGAGCTTACCGCACGGCGACCCTGTAAGGCATCGCCCACTCCCTGATGGTGTCCCAGCGCTGTGCCACCGCCGAAGCTGTAGTCCGGCCGGTCCCGACAGGAAACGCCACTCCAGTCCGATGGTAGGCCTCGAGGAAGGGGCGAAGAAGCAGCTCGGAGGGATGCCGCCTCTCTGACCAGGTAGGGACTAAGAAATAAAGTGTCCCCCTTCCCCTCCCCCACCACCCCACATGAAAGAAGACCTCCAACTAACATTTTGTTTTTTAACAGGACAAAAAATAAAAATAAAAAATGGTGAAAGGGCGGACTGCAGGGAGAACTGCCATACACAACGGCGCTCCACTCCTGCAGTCCGCCATTGAGTGGCAGTCCGCCATTGAGAGAAGTCTATGTGCACTACAACAGACTTTCCATCCGGGTTAGCCTTCAATTTTCTAAACTCTGCATACTGATGGAAAATGTTGAAGCGATGCATTGTATAGTGGTGCTTCAGCTCAGCCTCATATTTCTCGCACAGTGAGGAGAGGGCAAGTTTAAAAATCTCTTTCAGAGTTACATTGGTTGACTTTCCGTCACCAAACCGCTTTTCCTTTGTTTCCCACTGCTGATATTCAACATCCTTGTCCTGTGCAGGCAGCTGGAAGTGTACTTGTTTCCCCTGGCATGTTTTGCACTCATCATACATACATGCTTTGTTATGGATGTAGCAAACGGCTGACTTTATTGATTCTTCAACAGTCGTTGTTACTCTTTCCGCAGCTAGTTTCTGTTTTATAAGGTTCATGTTGGCACATCTCTTACACATGTAAGATTCTAGGTCGCTGATTGTTGGTTTCACTACCCACCAGGGCCTCATCTTAGAGAACATAGAGTGATGCATTCTCACCGCTTGATGTTCACACAGGAACTTTGCACGAAGAACAGTCAAGTGGTCATTTAACAGCCATTTCTGTTTCTGTATCTTGTTCTCGTGATCATGTCTTTCTTGCCTGGTATTAGTCGGCTGTTGTCATCACGTTCAAAGAAGTCAGTCACCATCTGCTTTGTTCCATCGTTCACCCTGTCCCTTCTCTGCATCCTTTCATATATCAGGTTTTTGCCAACATCTTTCTGGTTAATAATAATAATAATAATAATAATAATAATAATAATAATAATAATAATAATAATAATAATAATAATAATAATAATAATAATAATAATAATAATAATAAAATATTATTATTATTTTTATTATTATTATATCAGGTTTTTAATAATTATTTTGCCAACATCTTTCTGGTTAATATAATAATAATAATAATTATTATAATAATAATAATAATAATATAATAATAATAATAATAATAATAATAATAATAATAATAATAATAATAATCTTTATTGTCATTGTACAAGACAACGACATTTTGTTGGAGCAGTCCTCCAGCTGCACAGGAATATGAGTATAAAAATACGTTTAAAAAAGAACTATTAAAAAATTAGACTATAAACATATAGGAGTATGGGCGGGTGTGTGAGAGAGAGGGGGGGGGAATCAGTGTGGGAGGGGGATAGAGTTCAGTAGTGTCACAGCTCTATGGTAGAAGCTGTTTTTTAGTCTAGTCGTGCGGGCGCTCAGTGTCCTGTATCGTCTTCCTGAGGGCAGGGGGGTGAAGAGGCAGTGTCCAGGGTGTGTGCTGTCTCTAATGATGCCCTTGACCCTCCAGATGCAGCGGGTCCGGTAGATGTCCTCCAGTCTGGGGAGCTGGGTGCCGGTGATCCTCTCAGCAGTCTTAATGACGCGTTGGAGAGCTTTCCTGTTCTCTGCGGTGCAGCCAGAGTACCATACTGTGATGCAGTATGTGAGAACTGACTCGATGGCTGACCTGTAGAAGCTCACCAGCAGCTGTTGTGGGAGACGTGCCCTCTTCAAGCACCTCAGGAAGTGAAGCCTTTGAAGTCCTTTCATGACCGTCGCCGTGATGTTGACGGTCCAGGTCAGGTCGTGGCTGATGTTGACCCCGAGGTACCTGAAGTTCTGCACAGCCTCCACTGTCTCGCCGTTAATGGTGATGGGCTGATGGACGAAGGTCTTCGGTCTCCTCCTGAAGTCCAGGATCATCTCCTTTGTTTTTGCTGCGTTGAGGATCAGGTTGTTCTCACGGCTCCAGCTCACCAGGTTCTCTACCTCTGTCCTGTAGGCGGCCTCGTTGTTACTCGTGATCCTGCCTACCACGATGGTGTAATCTGCAAACTTTAATATGGTGTTGGCCTCGTGGGTGGGTTTGCAGTCGATAGTGTAGAGGGAGAAGAGGAAGGGGCTCAACACACAGCCCTGTGGTGCACCGATGTTCAGGGTGATGCTGGAGGAGACCTGCCTCCCCATGCGCACAGTCTGTGGTCGGCCGGTGAGAAAGTCCAGGACCCAGCTGCTCAGGTGTGTGTTGAGGCCCAGGTGGTCCAGCTTGGTGACTAGTTTGTGGGGGGGGGATGATGTTAAAGGCGGAGCTATAATCTATGAATAGCATCCGCACATAACTGTCCCGCTGGTCAAGGTGTGTCAGGGTGGAGTGGAGGGCCAGTGACACTGCGTCCTCCGTCGACCTGTTTGCCCTATAGGCAAATTGGTGGTGGTCTAAGGAGGGGGGGGATGCTGTTCTTCAAGTGTCCCAGTACCAGACGTTCGAAGCACTTCATCACCACCGGTGTCAGCGCCACTGGCCGATAGTCGTTGAGGGACCTGATGGCTGATTGTTTTGGCACAGGGATGATTGTGGCTGTCTTGAGGCATGTGGGGACGGAGGCCTGCAGCAGGGAGGTGTTAAACAGGTCCGTGAGCACCGTAGTCAGCTCCCCTGCGCAGTGCTTCAGAACCCGCCCTGGTACTCCGTCAGGTCCGGTGGCCTTGTTGGGGTTGATGTGCTGCAGGGTCCGTCTCACGTCGTGGGGGCTCAGAGTCAGCACCGGTGGTGAGGGTCCCTGTGTGCCCGTATGTTGTCAATGCTGTCGGCGCAATCAAACCTGGCAAAAAAGCAGTTCAGGTCGTCAGGGAGGGATGAGCTTTGTGCGTGTGTGGAGCTGTTGTAGCCGGTGATGGTTCTGATGCCCTGCCACACGCGTCGAGAGTCTGAGCTGTTAAAATGCTCCTCGATACGCTTCGTGTAGCGGTGCTTTGCTTCCCTGATGCCCTTCCTCAGACTGGACCTTGCTGTTCTGTAGGCCTCTGCATCACCTGAGTGGAAAGCTGCATCCCGGGCCTTCAGCAGACCAGTTACAGCGCCATTCATCCATGGCTTATGGTTGGGGAGTGTCAGTATTGTCCTCTGTGTGGTGACACTGTTCATACAGAAGGTGATGTAATCCAATACTGATGAGGTGTAGGTGTTGAGGTCTGTGTGGTTGTTGTGAGTGGCAGCCTGTTTAAAGATGTCCCAATCAGTGTACTCAAAGCAGTTCTGTAGCCTGTCCATGGCTCCTTCTGCCCAGACCATGATGGTGCGAACTGTTGGCTTTATCCTTGCAATGAGGGGTCTGTATGAAGGTGTTAAATACAGACTGATGTGATCGGATCGGCCAAGATGGGGGCAGGGGGACGCTTTGTAGCTCTTGGCAATGTTGCAGTAGACCTGGTCCAAGATATTGTTTCCTCTGGACGGAAAATCAATAAACTGGTGAAATGTTGGCATTACAGTCTTCAGCTTGGCGTGATTGAAGTCTCCTGCTATTAAAAACACGCAGTCTGGGTGGTTGTTTTTCAGCCGGTGGATAGCATCATGCAGACTAGCCAGTGCTAGCTTAGCGTTAGCTTGCGGTGGTATGTAAACAGCAGTGAGGAACACCACTGTAAACTCCCTTGGCAGATAAAACGGTCTGCATTTCACTGTAATAAACTCCAAGTCCGGGGAGCAAAAAGTCTCAACAATGTCAGTGGTGGTGCACCATGAGTTACACACATATATGCACACACCACCGCCTTTATCCTTACCGGAGTCAGCTGTTCGGTCTGCTCGATAAACAGTCCGGCCTGCTAGCTCAATAGCAGCATCAGGGATATTCGGATTCAGCTAGGTTTCGGTGAAGAAGAAAGCACAGCTACTTATCCTGTTTGAGTGAAGCCTCAGTCTGAGTTCGTCGATCTTGTTGACAATGGACTGGGCGTTCGCTATAAACAGGCTGGGCAAAGCTGGTCGGTCCGGTGAGCTCCTCAGCCTAGCGTGGATGCCGGCCCGCTTGCCCCGCTTTTGCTTCCTCTCCCGTCTCCGTCTCCGTCTGCCCCGCTTGCTGCTTCGGCTCGTTATCCAGGCAGGCGGAGGGGGTGGAATGTAGTTTGTACTCCGAATATTCAAGATGTGCAGTCGGTTATAAGTTATGTTCGTTCCCATTTGAAGGGAAAGGCTCACAGTGCAGAAAGTAAACATTAAAAAAAACACGAAAAACACTGAAAACCGGCAACTAGAGGGAGAGCTCCGAGCCGCTGCGACTGTGCGCGCCGCCACTTTACCCATTAAGGCGACGTTCATTAATGCCAAGCACCGATGACATGCGTTTAACCATCCTGTATTTCTTTATTATGTTGCTTGTGGTGATTCGTCTTATCTTTTGTTTATTTCGGTGCACATTGCTCCGCTGATACTTGTCACGCAATGCATCAAGGAGAGCATGGTGAAATGCAAGTTTTATGGCGATAGCTCTGTCCATTATACAATGTCTTAGGAACTTCCTCCTTTTCGAGCATGGCAAATCTCTCTCAAGCAACTATTCTTTCACCCTGTTGTATCTCTTCTTCCACCTCTTTGTCAGTCTTTCTTGTCCCTGTAATTGTTTCTTTGTGGCTTCTAGTTGTCTGTAGGCTTTTGCTCAATCTTTCTTGACCTTGATATGGCCTCTAGTGATCCTCTGATCAACTGGTCGTCGTGGAGTTGGTGGAGGCAGATTTGAAGCATTTCGAATCACTGGTGTTACTGGAGGACAGTCCGGAAACTGGACATGGCGACGAACACGATATTTCTTTGAACTTGCGAGCCAACTTCTTATTTTTCTCGGTTCCCCCACACTTCTCTCTATAACTGGAGCATAGATAGCTTTCTTGCGATTCCACTCGTTTTCCAAGTACTGCGCTTTCAGCACTGGGTCAGTGTTCTGACTATCACGATAGGATGAAAATGGCAACTTGTGAGTAGTGGTGTATGAGTAGCAGCATACAAAGGTGGCCAAGGTACAGATAATTTATCAACCATCTCATGTGTATATGATTAAACATGTGAGTACTTCACTTAAGTGAAGATGTAATGTGAGGATTCACTTAAGGAGTAAATAAGATAATAATCAAGAGCAAGTGATATGTTGCTCTTGTGTTGTGTTATTTACAACCACAGAGTGAATGACATTATCTGTCACATCATTGACAATGGCCAGTGTAATCTAATAATGCTTACATTTCACATTTTAAATAATACTGAACACAATTTTGCACAGACAGAAATATCACGCCACCATCCTTGGAGTGAATACGTTTTGTCAGTTTCTATTAGGATGATTTTTTACTTCTGCCAATTATTACAAGTCCCCATTAGGCATTCTACAACCAAAATCATGATTCACAGAATCAAGAGAGGGCTACTTTTGCTATCCCTTCACAAGAAAACAATCTTGTATCAGTATTTCAAACAAACTTTAATTGTGTCTGTCGAATAATGGATACCACAACTTTAACCTCACTTTTTGTGACTGATGACTTTCCAAAGGCAATTGCAGAAAAAATAAATAATGCGAATGGAGACATTCAATGTGATCATGGCTGATCATCAACAATCAGTACCCCGTTCCTGCCTTCTCCCCATATCCCCTGACTACGCTATTTTAAAGAGCCCTATCTAGCTCTCTCTTAATAGCATCCAGAGAACCTGCCTCCACCGCCTTCTGTGGCAGAGAATTCCACAGACTCACCACTCTCTGTCAGAAAAAGTGTTTCCTCGTCTCCGTTCTAAATGGGTTACTCCTTATTCTTAAACTGTGGCCCCTGGTTCTGGACTCCCCCAACATCGGGAACATGTTTCCTGCCTCTAGCGTGTCCAAGCCCTTAACAAACTTATATGTTTCAATGAGATCCACTCTCATCCTTCTAAACTACAGAGTGTACAAGCCCAGCTGCTCCATTCTCTCAGCATATGACAGTCTCGCCATCCCGGGAATTAACCTTGTAAACATACGCTGCACGCCCTCATTAGCAAGAATGTCATTCCTCAAATTAGGGGACCAAAACTGCACACAATACTCCAGATGTGGTCTCACTAGGGCTCTGTACAACTGCAGAGGGACCTCTTTCCTCCTATAATCGATTCCTCTTGTTATAAAGGCCAACATGCCATTCGCTTCCTTCACTGCCTGCTGTACCTGCATGCTTACTTTCATAGAATGATGTACAAGGACCCCCAGATCCCGTTGTACTTCTCCTTTTCCCAACTTGACGGCATTTAAATAGTAATCTGCCTTCCGGTTTTTGCTACCAAAGTGGATAACCTCACATTTATCCGCATTAAACTTCATCTGCCATGCATCTGCCCACTGCCCCAACCTGTCCAAGTCACCCTGCATTCTCATAGCATCCTCCTCACAGTTCACACTGCCACCCAGCTTTGTGTCATCTGAAAATTTGTTAATGTTACTTTGAATCCCTTCATCCAAAGCATTGATGTATATTGTAAATAGCTGTGGTCCCAGCACCGAGCCTTGCGGTACCCCCACTAGTCACTGCCTGCCATTTTGAAAGGGACCCATTAATCCCTATTCTTTGTTTCCTGTCTGCCAACCACTTCTCTATCCATGTCAGCACTCTACCCCCAATACCATGAGCCCTAATTTTCCCAACTAATCTACTAGGTGGGACCTTATCAAATGCTTTCTGAAAGTCCAGGTACACTACATCCACTGGCTCTCCCTTGTCTATTTTCCTAGTTACATCTTCAAAAAATTCCAGAGGATCAGTCAAGCACGATTTCCCCTTCGTACATCCGTGCTGACTTGGACCGATCCTGTTACTGCTATCCAAATGTGCGGCTATTTCATCTTTTATAATTGACTCCAGCATCTTCCCCACCACCGATGTCAGGCTAACTGGTCTATAATTCCCCGTTTTCTCTCTCCCGCCTTTCTTAAAAAGTGGTATAACATTAGCTACCCTCCAATCCACAGGCACTGATCCTGAGTCTATAGAACATTGGAAAATGATCACCAATGCATCCACGATTTCGAGAGCCACTTCCTTTAAGTACCCTGGGATGCAGACCATCAGGCCCTGGGGATTTATCTGCCTTCAGTCCCATCAGTCTACCCAACACCATTTCCTGCCTAGTGTGGAGTTACTTCCTCTGGCACCCCAGATCCTCTGGCCACTACTATATCAGGAAGATTGTTTGTGTCCTCCTTAGTGAAGACAGTTCCAAAGTACCTGTTCAACTCATCTGCCATTTCCTTGTTCCCATAATAAATTCACCTTTTTCGGTCTTCAAGGGTCCAACTTAGGTCTTAACTAATTTTTTCCTCTTCACATACCTAAAGAAGCTTTTACTATCCTGCTTTATATTCTTGGCTAGCTTTCTTTCGTACCTCATCTTTTCGCCCCGTATTGTCTTTTTGGTTATCTTCTGTTGTTCTTTAAACATTAGTGAGGCAGTTTAGTTTTGTAAGAACGTAAGAAAATTCAAGCATTAAGCATTAAGACCGAATTAAACCTAAAGATGGTGGAGTAATATATTGGTGAAATAGTATCATCCCGCAGTACTGACTAAAGACCATATGGTTACAGCACAGAAGAAGACAATGAGCCACTATTTCTGTGTCCGCTCCCTAAAAGAGCAACTCACTAGTTATAATCACTGCTGCTTCTCCGTATCACAAAACTTTATCATGCCATTTATCTATCCAATGAAGTCCACAATGTAATCACCTCTGCATAATTTGAAGCAGTGCAGTCGTATTCCAAACACGTGCAGTTTAAATATCTTTCTCTTAAGGTTATTCTTAATTTCCCCTTTATTTTACATGTGTGAACTATACATAGAAACATAGAAACATAGAAAATAGGTGCAGGAGTATGCCATTCGGCCCTTCGAGCCTGCACCGCCATCCAATATGATCATGGCTGATCATCCAACTCAGTATCCTGTACCTGCCTTCTCTCCATACTCCCTGATCCCTTTAGCCACAAGAGGCCACATCTAACTCCCTCTTAAATATAGCCAATGAACTGGCCACAACTACCTTCTGTGGCAGAGAATTCCAGAGATTCACCACTCATCTGTGTGAAAAATGTTTTCCTCATCTCGGTCCTAAAAGATTTCCCCCTTATCCTTAAACTATGACCTCTTGTTCTGGACTTCCCCAACATCGAGAACAATCTTCCTGCATCTAGCCTGTCCCAACCCCTTAAGAATCTTGTACGTTTCTATAAGATCCCCCCTCAATCTTCTAAATTCTAGCGAGTACAGGCCGAGTCTATCCAGTCTTTCTTCATATGAAAGTCCTGACATCCCAGGAATCAGTCTGGTGAACCCCTTCTCTGTACTCCCTCTATGGCAAGAATGTCTTTCCTCAGATTAGGAGACCAAAACTGTACGCAATACTCCAGGTGTGGTCTCACCAAGACCCTGTACCACTGCAGTAGAACCTCCCTGCTCAAGTTCAAGTTCAAGTTCAAGTTAGTTTATTGTCATGTGTCCCTGTATAGGACAATGAAATTCTTGCTTTGCTTAAGCACACAGAAAATAGTAGGCATTTACTACAAAACAGATAAATGTGTCCATATACCATGATATAAATATATACACACATGAATAAATAAACTGATAGTGCAAATAACAGAAAGTGGTTGGTAATAATCAGAGTTTTGTCCGAGCCAGGTTTAATAGCCTGATGGCTGAGGGGAAGTAACTATTCCTGAAACTGGTTGTTGCAGTCTTCAGGCTCCTGTACCTTCTACCTGAAGGTAGCAGGGAGATGAGTGTGTGGCCCGGATGGTGTGGGTCTTTCATGATACTGCCAGCCTTTTTGAGGCAGCGACTGCGATAGATCCCTCGATGGAAGGAAGGTCAGAGCCGATGATGGATCTGGGCAGTGTTTATACTTTTTGTAGTCTTTTCCTTTCCAGGGCGCTCAAATTGCCGAACCAAGCCACGATGCAACCGGTCAGCATGCTCTCGACTGTGCACCTGTAGAAGTTAGAGAGAGTCTTCCTTGACAATCCGACTCTCCGTAATCTTCTCAGGAAGTAGAGGCGCTGATGTGCTTTTTTGATGATTGCATTAGTGTTCTCGGCCAGGAAAGATCTTCAGAGATGTGCACGCCCAGGAATTTGAAGCTCTTGACCCTTTCAACCATCGACCCGTTGATATAAATGGGGCTGTGGGTCCCCCTCCTACTCCTTCCAAAGTCCACAATCAGTTCCTTGGTTTTGCTGGTGTTGAGGGCCAGGTTATTGCGCTGGCACCATATGGACAGTTGCTCGATCTCTCTTCTGTACTCTGACTCATCCCCATCAGTGATACGCCCCACAATAGTGGTGTCGTCAGCGAACTTGATGATGGAGTTCGCACTGTGGTTCGCTACGCAGTCATGGGTATAGAGTGAGTACAGCAGGGGGCTGAGCACGCAGCCTTGAGGTGCTCCCGTGCTGATTGTTATTGAGGCTGACACATTTCCACCAATACGAACAGACTGTGGTCTGTGGACGAGGAAGTCGAGGATCCAGTTGCAGAGGGATGCGCAGAGACCCAGTTCTGCGAGTTTGGTAACCAGTTTGGAGGGGATGATTGTGTTAAATGCGAGCTGTAATCAATGAATAACAGCCTGACATATGAGTTTTTGTTGTCCAAGTGGTCCAGTGCGGAGTGGAGGGCCAGCGAGATCGCATCCACCGTTGATCTGTTGTGGCGGTACGCGAACTGCAGTGGGTCCAGGTTTTTGTCGATGTAGGAGTTGATTTGCTCCATGATCAACCTCTCAAAGCACTTCATCACCACCGCCGTTAGTGCCACTGGTCGATAGTCATTGAGGCATGTCACCTTACTCTTCTTGTTACCTCAAACCCTTTTGCTATGAATGCTAACATACCATTCGCTTTCTTCACTGCCTGCTGCACCTGCATGCCTACTTTTAATGACTGGTGTACCATGACACCTAGGTCTCGTTGCATCTCCCCTTTTTCTATAGTCCTTGATATCTCTACCGGCATTGATAACCTCCCACTATCCATCGGCTTAGTCCCCTCATCACTTTATTTACTTCTATCACATTTCATTAATCCTTTTCTGCTCAAAATTATTCCCAATCTTTTGAATCTATCCTTGCAACCATAGTTCCTTATTTCAGGATCCATTTGTCATAAATATTTTATGAATATCATGTAAATTGGAAAGAATGTTGGCAGGAAAATGAGATTTTGTGGATAGATCCAAGATATGTCTGGTGGACTGACGGGCCTGATTTCTGTGCTGTACGACAAAGATATCACAACTCTAGAAATTCAAACTGTGGCAAAACAATGGCAGCAAGAAGCACAACAGTAAATACTGAAGAACAAAGTGATGATGAACTTATTCTAGAAATGGATAGAGAGGCAACTGATGAGGAGACATGAGTCAACAGTGTTTTGATTTTGGATGTCAGGTGTTCATCAAATTACAAATCCCAGTGTCAGAGACCCAAGAACAGTTAAGGAGGTCTAAATAACTGACCATGCCAGTTAAATGATTGAACCAATTACTGCTGTGTAGATATCAGTGTTGTGCATTTAAATATAAATGTGTAATTGAATCAGATATGCACATTTTGCAATAACATAATTACGCATTTGACATCAAAAATGTTTATTGTTAGCCTTCAAATTAGAGTTAAATCTCAATCTCAATCTAAACTCTCAATCTCCTGGTTCACCAATAATTTATTTAATGCTGTATTCACAAATTCTACAACGTGAAGATTGTTAATAAACATGATACATGACACTTACATAGTTAAAATAAATGTGTTTCTGAGAAGTTCTCCCAATACACCACCCAGAGACATGGGATTATTTTGTCTTTTTTTTTTCATCATTAGCTCTGGAACTCTCACCTAACAGCTCAGTGGGGGTGCAACAGTCAGCAGCAGTTCAAGAATAAAGCTTATCGCCTTCTTCTCAAGGATAATTATAGATGGGCAATAAATGCTGGCCTTTCCGATGATTCCCACAAACAGAAAATACATACCAAAAAGACCACTCTCTCTGAAAATGTTTGGAAACAGTTTGAACAACCTTCCTTTTCAAGTCTCCATCCACACCACACTGTACAAAGTGGGGGTGGTGTAGAATTATTACAGCTCTTTTTTTTCAGTAAGTGCCTAATAATAAATAATTTTGTGTGTTGGAGAGCTATTCAATTGTGATTCTAAGCTCCATTCCTGAATTTAATCATGCCCATCAATGCTCGTGAATATGCTCAATAGCACATTGAAGCATGGGGGTATTTATCTCTCTTTCTCTCCTGGCTAGGTGAAGGCATTTTAAACAGCAATTAAGCATTTGTGCAAACTTACTGAGGCTTGACTTCATGTGCATATTGCATTAGCAGAGCTAATAAACTAGAGATAAAACAGCAGAGGGGGCTGGCAGACTTCCAGTAGGGATATGACTGGAACACGTCGACTTAACCTTGATTGTGTTCTGTGCAGACAAAAATCTGCCGACAGCAGCAGGATCCACAATGGTGTTGGCAAACCAGAAAGGTTAGCAGTGGAGACCTTTGACAAATTACATGCATGAGAAGTGCACTCCTAAGATTCGGTTCCATCAGATTCAATGTGTGATTAGCAAAATGAAACGTAGTCTTTTAACTGTATAGAAAGGAATTGCAGATGCAAAAATAGACACAAAATATTGGAGTAACTCAGCGGGTCAGGCAGCGTCTCTGAAGAAAAGGAATAGGTGACTTTTCGGGTCGAAACACTTCTTCAGCTCTTTTAACTCTTGGACGAAGAATAGGCCTAGCATTGGGATAAGCATTGGGGGCTCAATCACTTAAGCAATTTTAATAGCAGGTAAAATGTGAAAGAAGGAATGTGAAATTTTGGGTCAAGATTCTTCTTCAAACTGAGAGCCAGGGTAAAGGGAAACGAGAGCGTGATATAGAGAAATATAGAACAAATGAATGAAGGATAGCAGGCTTATCAGCATCCCACTGGTAACTCACCAACAAAACCAATCCACTGGAAATGGCCTTCATGCCACTGAAATGAAGTTGCTTGTACCCAATAGGTAATTCTGTGGCTGATAATTCTCGATATTTTAAGAAGGAGTTCTCAGTGCCTATAACATCCAAACTGTACATTGGGATTAACATGAAAGTAAAGTGAGCAAATCTCCTCTTTCAACAGGAATGCGGTGAACCAGTATTCACTCATTTGCAATTGGTGATATGAAAAGTTAAGGGCCTGTCCCACTTACGTGTCCTTGGCACACAAATTACGTGACCTCGTGGTCGCGTTGAGGCGCACGGGGCTGGTCCCACTGAGAATGGCCGCGCGGGGCTGATCCCACTGAGAAGCGCGGAGGGGTATGCAGTTGTGCGCGACATCGCGCGGGGCTCCGAAATTTTTGTAGTGAACAAAACCTTTGCGCGCCAACAGCCTGTCGCGTAACTGACGGCCAAAGTGGGACAGGCCCAAGACCCTGGCGCGACGCAACGTCTCACCTCCAACAGCAGCAGAAGCAGGCAAACGATCGTCAATCTCAGCCTGGGGCTCACGCAATGGGTGAAGTTTCGGGTCAAGACCCTTCTTTTCAGACTGAAGAAGAGTCTTGACACGAAACGTCACCCATTGCTTCTCTCCAGAGATACTGCCGGTCCCGCTGAGTTACTCCAGCTTTGTGTCCATCTTCAAATGACGTCACGCGCTCCAGACGGCTGTGCATACGCATGAAATTGCGCGCAACCTTCGCGGGACCGCCGCGGCTCAACGCGACCATGAGGTCGCGTAATTTGCGTGCCAAGGACACCTAAGTGGGACAGGCCCTTTAGCTGGACTTCATTTGATGTTACTTGAGATTATGACTCAAACTAATGGATTGAATAGTATTTTTACCATATTTTCCTTTCAGTATCAATATAATAATTAAATTTAGATAGTTAAAAAAAACAATTTAAACATAAATAGAACATACTCAAAAACGATATAACACAGCAAAGAAAAGATGAAATACGAGGGAAAGCTGGGCCAGGAATATAAAGAAGGACAGTAAAAGCTTCTTTAGATATATTAAGGGGAAAAGAGTAGCAAAGTCAAATGTGGGTCCCTTGAAGGGAGATACGGGTGAAATTATTATGGGTAGCAAGGAAACAGCAGAAGAGTTGAACAGGTATCTCGGATCTGTCTTCACTAAGGAAGACACAAACAATCTCCCAGATGTACTGGAGGACAGGGGATCTAAGAGGAACTGAAATAAATTTTCATTAGGCGAGAAATAGTATTGGTTAGGCTAATGGGACTGATGAATGATAAATCCCCTGGACCTGATGGTCTGCATCCCAGGGTCCTCAGGGACGTGGCATTAAAAATAGTGGACGCATTGGTGATCATTTTCCAATGTTCAATAGATTCAGGATCAGTTCCTGTGGATTGGAGGGTAGCTAATGTTATCCCACTTATCAAGAAAGGAGCGAGAGGGAAAACGGTGCATTACAGACCAGTTAGCCTGACTTTGGTGGTGGGAAAGATGCTGGAGTCAATTATTAAAGAGGTAATAATGGGGCATTTGGATAGCAGCAAAAGGATTAGTCCAAGTCAACATGGATTTATGAAAGGGAAATCATGCTTGACTAAACTTCTGGAATTTTTTGAAGCTGTGAGAAGTAAAGTGGATGAAGGGGAGCCAGTGGATGTAATGTATCTAGACTTTCAGAAAGCCTTTGATAAGGTCCTGCACGGGAGACTGGTGATTACAATTAGAGCTCATGGTATTGGGGGTAGGGTGTTGACATGGATAGAACATTGGTTGGCAGACAGGAAGCAAAGAGTAGGAGTGAACGGGTCCTTTTCAGAATGGCAGGCAGTGACGAGTGGAGTGCTGCAAGGCTCAGTGTTGGGGCCGGAACTGTTTACCATATTTATTAATGATTTGGAAGAGGGATTTAGGAGCAACACTAAACAATTTTGTGGATGACACAAAGCTGGGTGGCAGTGTGAACTGTGAAGAGGATGTTTGGAAGTTGCAGGGTGACCTGGACAGGTTGAGTGAATGGGCAGATGCGTGGCAGATGCAGTATAATATAGATAAATGTGAGGTTATCCACTTTGGTGGATAAAACAATGGGGACAGATTATTATCTCAATGAGGTTAGGTAGAGTTGCTGCAAGACCTGGGTGTCCTTGTACACCAGCCACTGAAAGCTGGCTTACAGGTAAAGCAGGCAGTGAATAAAGCTAATGGAATGTTGGCCTTCATAACAAGAGGATTTCAGTATAGTAGTAAAGAGGTTCTTCAGCAGTTGCATAGGGCTCTGGTGAGACCACAACTGGAGTATTGTGTACAGTTTTGGTCTCCTAATTTGAGGAAGGACATCCTTGTGATTGAGGCAGTGCAACGTAGGTTCACGAGATTGATCCCTGGGATGGCAGGACTGTCATATGAGGAAAGATTGAAAAGACTAGGCTTGTAGTCACTGAAGCTTAGAACGATGAGGGGGGTCCTCATAGAAACATATAACATTATAAAAGGACTGGACAAGCTAGATGCAGGAAAAATGTTCCCAATGTTGGGCGAGTCCTGAACCAGGGGCCACAGTCTTCGAATAAAGGGGATGCCATTTAAGACTGAGGTGAGAAAAAATGTTTTCATCCAGAGATTTGTGAAATTCCCTGCCAATAAAGGGCAGTGGAGGCCAAGTCACTGGATGGATTTAAGAGAGAGTTAGATAGAGCTCTAGGGTCTAGTGGAATCAAGAGATATGGGGGGAAGGCAGGCACGGGTTATTGATTGGGGGCGATCAACCACGATCACAATGAATGGCGGTACTGGCTCGAAGGGCCAAATGGCCTCCTCCTGCTCCTATTTTCTATGTTTCTATGATAGAGATACAATATGGAAACAGGCACTTTGGTCTACTGAGACTTCGCCGACCATTGATCACCCATTCACATTAGTTTAATGTTATCCCACTTTATCATCAATTCGCAGCATATTAGGCACAATTTACAGAAGCCAATTAACCTAAAAAATCATATATCTTTGGAACATGGGAGGAAACTGCAGCACCTGGAGGAATCCCATCGCAGTCACAGGGAGGACGTGCAAACTCCACACAGACAACATTCAAAGTCAGGATCGAACCCAGGACTCTGGCGCTGTGAGGCACAGCATCACCTGCTCTGCCAATAAATCTCCCCTGCTGAGTACTGTTGACATTTATAAAGTTTTGATTAAATTCCATTCTGATATTTACTTTGTTTAATTTAATAAACTTAAATCTCCATCCGCTTATTTTGACTGTAATTCTATGCCTGATTTATCTAAAATAAAGCTCTCACCTTTGTTGCCAACTGATGATTCTTTAATGCTCCAATGTTGGGAAAATGTTAATGAAGACAGATATAACTGCTTGGATTTAGCTGGTGATGCACAGAGCTAAACTCATTTATAGTTAAAAATCAGTTTTGTTACTCGTTCCGTAAAGAATTTCCATCGATCGGTTTTGGACATTTTGATCAGATTTTCATTCATACAACTCAGTTTATCCAGCACATGAACCAAACAATATAGGTTAAGAAAGAGCAATCTGCTTCTGATAACCAGAAAAGAATCGCTGATTAACAAAAAGAGAAATGTGAGGTGTTGCATCACAGAGAAATGTGAGGTGTTGGATTTTGGGAAGTCTTACATAGGCAGGACCTACATAGTGAATGGTTGGACTGGTAGGGAGTGTTGTAGAGCAGAGGGATGTAGGAGTGCAGGTGCATGGTTCCTTGAAGGTAGAGTTGCAGGAAGATCGGGTGGTCAAAAGGGCTTTTGACACATTGGCATTCATCAGTCAGAGTATTGATTATAGAAGTTGGGAGGTCATGTTGCAGTTGTGTAAGATGTTGGTGAGGTTAATTTTAGAATATTGTGTTCAGTTCGGGACACCATACTAGAGAAAAGATGTTGTCAAGCTTGAAAGGGTACAGAGAAGATTTACGAGGATGTTGCCATGACTAGAAGGTTTGAGCTATAGGGAGTGGTTGAGTAGGCTGGGAGGGCATTCCTTTCCTTGGAGGGCAGGATGATGAGGGATGATCTTATAGAGGTGTATAAAATCATGAGGAATCGATCGGGTAGATGCACCGAATCTCTTGCCAGAGTAGGTGAATCGAGAGCTAGTGGACATAGGTTTAAGGTGAAGGAAGAAATATTTAATATAAATCTGAGGGGTAACTTTTTCACAAAACGAGTGGTTTGTGTATGGAACAAGCTGCCAGAGGAGGTAGTCAAGGCTGTGATTATCCCAACATTTAACACACAGTTAACCAGGTACATGGATAGGACAAGTTTGGAGGTATATGTATCAAACACAGGCAAGTGGGAATAGTGGAGCTGGGACATGTTGGCTGATGTAAGCAAGTTGAGCCGCAGGCCTGTTTCCACACTGTATCACTCTATGACTATGATTATGATTGGAATTCCGAAGGATTTTTGGTGTTACCTTCATAATCCAATACTATACCACCAAAAAACTCAAAATAAACTATTATGTCTCAAAGCGATTTGCCAAAGTTCAGTGGATGATGATATGAACAAACTATGCCTGCAGAATATCAGCTCATGTACTGTAGGTATCGAAGTTAAAGCTGATCAGTGACTTAGGTGCTCCTGTTAAATCCATGTCCGTAGCAGTGATAAGTTGTTTTTAACCAAATGTTATGTATTTTAGAGCAAGCAATATGAAAAGGAGAGGAGGAAAAAAGAGGGAGAAAAGAGAGAAAAAGAAAGAAGAAATAGAATTACAGCAAAAATTAAGAAACAGCAAGGAGCAAAAACATTTGTGGGAAGATGAAAGGGAGAGAGTGTGGTAATTAGATATAGAATGAAAGGGCAAATAGAAAGAAAAAATGCAAACAAAATAGGTAGAGATAATGAGGGTGGAGAAGAATTCAGGGAAAGAGGGATTGTGAAATAGATATAGGAGAAAATGGAATAGGGTGAAAGTGTGCAAAATAGAGAGAAAAAAGGAAAGAGGAAAGTAGAAAGAAGCTGCACTCATCTGTTCAAGAAAGTGCCTAAAATAATTGTTAGATACTGTATTCCGCTTGCATGGTTGGAAGACAAGATGTTTACTTCCTTCTTTAAGACTGACATGTCTCATTAGGGATGCGCAACACAGTAATTTCTACTGTGCCAACTCACTGGCATGGAGTCAGTGACTGTGGTATATTTAGTGTTGGCTGTAAAAGGCTGATTGCTGCTCACAAACTGTTATCTCGTTAAACAGTGTGTGGTGCAGTTATGCCCATCTTGTCCTTAAGCTCATAACGTCGGTGTAATTAAACTGGAGAAATCAGTTATTAAGTGATACGGGAGAGACAAAAAGCCGACATGAACTGGAAGGAATGAAAGCAATTCTTGCAAGCAGGTTTGTATTTCATGCAAGGTACACAAAATTGCTGGGGAAACTCAGCGGGTGCAGCAGCATCTATGGAGCGAAGGAAATAGGCGACGTTTCGGGCCGAAACTCTTCTTCAGACTTGTATTTCACGCAAGTGTTTTGTTTCACTAAAAACTATTAATGGTTTGCAGTAAGAGTTAACAAGAAAAACCATCGAACAGTATCATGGAAAGCATGGAATAAAGCATGGAATAAGGGCATTAGAGGAATGAATCGTAGATTGAAAAATCAAGTGCAATCAATTTAGGTGGAATTAAGAAACAGCAAGAGGCAGCAAATATTTGTGAGAATACCTTTAGATCTAAAAATAGCGGTGGTAAAGTAAGAGATTGATAATTCAGTGTGGTAGTCATATCTAACAAGGGTAATACAATAATCATGGATATCTTTACTCCACATAAAGATTAGGCAAACCAAACTAACAGAAATAGTGTATAATGTAAAACAAAACAGCCTCTATAATGTAAAACAAAAAAGCTTCTATAAATATGCAAAAAGGCAATGATTAGAAAAAAGTCAACATGCTTCCGTTGCAGACTGAGGTGGAAGCAGATTATGCATTTACTCGCTTGAGTTTGGAAGAATGAGGGGTGATCTAGTTGAAATATTTGAAAATTCTTACGGTGTTTGACAGGCTTAATGCCGGAGTGATGTTTCCCCTGCTCCCTGTTGGATTGGAACCTTGTTGTGGTCGGGGAGCTTGTATGTCTCAGTGACCCCTAGAGCTATGCCAGCGGGAGATTCATCTCTTGGTAGGGTCTCCCATGCTGGACAGGTCGAAGGGTCGAGGCGAGATGAAGAGCGATCCACTGGTCCTCCAGGTTGGAGGTTGAGCACAGGGCTAACAACCCTGCCTCGTAAAACATATATGTTACGGAAACAGCAACTGAAGGAATCAACACTGTGGCGTGATGGACTTCCAGGGCTATCGACAGATGCTAGGATGAATGTCAATGGTGAAAGCTGAAAGGAAGCCACTGGCAGGAAGGTGGAAGTTCTAAATGCCAAACATAAGACTAGGATAGGTTTTTGCTCAATGCCAACAAAAGAGCATGGACACCATCTTCACGAGAAGGTGCTGGAACTGGATTGACCATATACTGAGAAGAGAACCAGACAGCATCCCAAGAATAGCCCTGCACTGGACACCGGAAGGGAAAAGGAAAAGAGGAAGACACAAAACCACCTGGCGTCAAACTGTACAGGAGGAAATGAAAACAATGGACTTGACCTGGGGTAGTGTCCAGAAGCTAGCCCAGAACAGACAGGAGTGGAGGACCTTTGTTGTTGCCCTACATGTCAGGAGGTATAATAGGCAGTAAGTAAGTAAGTAAGTAAGTAAGTAGATGTTTCCCCTGGTTAGGGTACCAGAGGTCACAGCCATAGAATAAGGGCTATCCAGGCAGAACAGATACGTTGAAAATCCTTCATCCTGAGGACAGTGAATATCTCTACTCAAGGGAGAGATGGAATGCTATTTGGTATTTAGGACATTTATGGTTATTACAGCAATATGTCAGTGAGGTGAAAGATCAATTAATCATTAAATGACAGATGTAGACATAAAGGACAGAATGGACTACTCCAGTTTCTATTTTTTTAATTTTCACATAACTTTAAAGAAAGGCACACTGTAAAAATGGGAAGATGAGCTGAGGTGGATAAACGCCCCGTTTATTCTGCCCAAAGGCATGTGGATAGGTGGAGAATTGGTTGCTGTACTTTGCCCCAAGTGTGTGGGTGAGTGATAAAATGTGAGAGGAGTTGATGACAAAATGAGGTGTAAATTTAAAAATAATTAATGTAGGAAAAGAGTAAATCGATGATTGATGGTCTCTGTGGACTCAGTGGGACAATGCGTATATTTCTGTATTTCATTTCCCCATGTCTCTAAGGTCATTGTAAGGAAAGTTGTGCCAAGAAATAGAATGGGAAATAAATGGAACAGATTAATACTGTCCGTCACTGATCTTAAAACACAAAAAAAACAATCATTCAATCCAATTCCTAACACGTGACTTTCAGTTGCGTAGGGCTGAATATCCGGGATTCGCTTCTGAAATCCCACATTCCTTGTCTTTCAGAAATCATACTGATCATTTTGACAGAGCTATTAATCACCTGTTTCAATGTCTTGTTCTTTAATTTAGTGCCAAAGATCAGCCTATTAGGCTAAATCCAATCTAACATTTCACTGCAGTAGCAAGCATATGTCCACCATTAGAGTTACGATAGACACAAAATGCTGGAGTAACTTAGCAGGACAGGCAGCATCTCTGGAGAGAAGGAATGGGTGACATTTCGGGTTGAGACCCTTCTTGAGACTGAGTCAGGGGAGATACAGAGATAAGAAAGTGTAAGGTGTGAGAACGAGACATCAAAGGGGTGAAGTTCTAGGAAAATGTAGAATAGATTATTGTTAGCTTGGAGAAGGTAATAACAAAGCAAACAGAGATTAAATAAAATCTGGGAAGTCAATATTCATACCGCTGGGGTGTAAGCTGCCCAAGCAAAATATGAGGTGCTGTTCCTTAAATTTCACTGGGCCACACTCTGACAATGGAGGAGGCCCAGGGCAGACAGGTCAGTGTGTGAATGGGAGGGGGAGTTAAAGTGTTTAGCAACCAGAGTTCAGGTAGGTTTAGGTGGACTGAGTGGAGGTGTTCAGCGCAACGATCCCCGAGCCTGTGCTTGGTCACCCCGATATATAGGAGTCCACACCTGGAACATCGGATACAGTTGATGAGGTTGGAGGAGGTACAAGTGTACCTCTGCCTCACCTGAAAAGACTGTTCGGGTCGGACAGTCAAGGAAGGAGGCATATGGACAGGTGTTGCATCTCCTGCGGTTGCAGGGGAACGTACCTGGGATGGGAGTGGCTTGGGTGGGAAGGGACAAATTAACCAGGGAGTTGTGGAGGGAACAGTCTATGCGGAAAGCGGAAAGGGGTGGAGATGGGAAGATGTGGCTAGTGGTGGGATCCCGTTGGAGGTGGCGAAGCGAGACAGGCAGCATCTATGAAGAGAAGGAATGGGTGACTTTTGATTTGAGACCCACTGCCTGTGGTACCTCCTTTACATATAGTAATTTCCCTCCCACATCTGCCAAGATTCCACCCAAAATTGGAGAACGTAAATGCTATATCTTGCCCATTTTCTATTGGTAGGAAATGACTTATAAAATGAAGAGGGATTATTTGAACTAGTTGGTCTTTCCATCTAAATGAAAGATTTCATTCTTGAATCCAATTCCTTGTTGAAAATTTTTCCAATTAAGACCAACATTCTAGATTGATTGGCTGGAAGTCAAGTATGCATCAATTCAAGCTGCTGAGTTCACATTGATCAAATTCTGACAAATAATGAGTGCATATTTTAAGACGCTCTTCAAAAACACAATTATGCAATGAAACTAAGAGAAGACATGGCTTGTCATATTCATATTTAATAGATTGCATTGAATTCATGTGTTGCTGTATTCTTTGAGCATTATGCTTTTGTATTTCAAGGCAGGAGCAATTTATTTTCCACTTTCAAATTTAGTTATCAAAAATACTTCTGTAGATAGAACCTGGAAAAGAAATTATCATGTCATATGTTTCACTTTTATAAAAATTGCTTTCAAAATTGTTAAAAAGCATTAATTTAAGCAGAATGCTGTTGAAGCACTCAGGGAATTGAGGCACAGAGTACATATATATAAAATCACAGATTTTTACTGATCAACTGCAAATAACCTTTTAATGATGCAAGCAACTGCTCGGGGAGAGGGCAATTCACTGGTAAGTGTAGTCCTGAACCATTTGAAAAACTGGCTAACCCGATCACAATCACAAACATCTTTAAGTGATCAGATTAAAATAGCACACGTAAACTGTTGTGTATTTCATGTAATTGAGTGATGTACGCCCAAGGAACTGAAAGATGTTAGATAAATTATTGTTTAATCTATCAATATTTTTTATTGCCAGCCCCATTTATCTGGAGCAGATCCTTGGTTTTCTAAAGGAAATCTCAATGAAATGCTCAGGAAACAAAAGCCAACGGTACTTTATAGGGTTATATATAAGGTACTTGATATTGTAAATTAGTCTGTTCTGCCTTTCATTGTGGATACCTAGAGGCAGACTTCTGGAAATGGATTACCCCAAAATTCTCAACTGAATAACAATCTGGACAACATATATTTACTTAATGTTGAACCGATTAATATACTTTACGCAAACTTAAGTTAAACATTCAGAATTGGGATTTGCCATCCAAGAAATATAATCCTGAACTTTCTGACGGAGCGACCGCAGGCCGTGAGACTGGGCCCGAACCGGTCCTCCACTATCACCCTGAGCACCGGCACACCACAGGGCTGTGTACTAAGCCCCATGCTCTACTCCCTCTTCACTCACGACTGTGTTCCTGCATTAGACACCAACACCATCGTGAAGTTTGCAGACGACACAACAGTGATTGGGCTGATCACCGACGGTGATGAAACAAAATACAGAGCGGAGGTGCAGAACCTGGCGGACTGGTGTGCACGTAACAACTTGTCACTAAACACCTCCAAGACCAAGGAGCTGATTATTGACTTCAGGAGGTCCCATAATGGAGAATACGCCCCAATCTCCATCTACGGGGAAAGTGTGGAGAGAGTGTCCAGCTTTAAGTTTCTGGGCACTCACATTTCAGAGGACCTCACATGGTCCACCAACACCGCTGTGCTGGTCAAGAAGGCACAGCAACGACAGTTCTTCTTGAGGACATTAAAAAAGACTGGTCTGCCCCAACAGCTGCTGACAACCTTCTACCGCTGCACAACAGAGAGCATATTAACGTATGGCATCTCTGTGTGGTATCTCAGCTGCACGGAGGCGGAGAGGAGAGCACTTCAGCGCATCGTCCACAGAGATAGCAGAGGATTATTGGGACACAGCTACCATCCTTGGAGGGCATCTACCACACACGGTGCCTTAGGAAGGCCGTCAGCATCCATAAAGACTCCTCACACCCTTGTAATGGACTGTTCGAACTACTTCCCTCCGGCAGACGTTACAAGGCCTTCTACGCCCGAACATCCAGACTCAAAAACAGCTTCATTCCCAGAGCTATAGCGGCTCTGAACTGGCCCTGCTGAGTGCCCCCCATCCCACCTGGACTGTCTCCCTCAGATGGTCACGTCGCACAGTTTATTTATTTTTATTTTTTTGACATCGGTTGGAAGCTGCATACCAAATCTCGTTGACTTGATGTGCAATGACAATAAAATATATTATTATTATATTATTATTATTATTATTATTATTATTATTATTATTATTATTATTATTATTATTATTATTATTATTATTATTATTATTATTATTATTATTATTATTATTATTATTATTATTATTATGTCATTTTCCCACATTAGGTAATAATCTTTCTATCCTTTACTTAAACAGGCCTATGCATTGGTACGTGACAATAGACTGACCGTGAAACCTTGAAACAGGCAAATTTGAGAAGTGCCCATCTCAATGTTCTCTTAACTATAGCAATTGCACCAGATTCCTCCAATTCCTGATGGTGAGCTCCAGATATCAACCATTTTACTTCGGAGTCACGTGAGTGACTATGTGAAGAACCCGCCAGGATGCATGCGTGTCATATCGCTTCACGCATTGCGAAACGACAGGCGGGGTGGAGCGTTCCCCCGCAGCGGTAATTTTGAAACCGAGACCGACAGGTAAGTGAATTACTCTGCAGTCGTTTTTTGTTTCCCATGCTGTTTTTTACAGGGGGAAACTATGGACAAAAATAGAGTCCACAAGGGCTGCGTCTAAGCTGGCTGGGGAGGACCGCGGAGTTGCGGGCAGCCAGCAGCAGCTGAAGGCACCAGCATCACCGTGAGTGGGATCAGCTGTGCCCGACTTGGCACCCGCGCAGGCCAGATCAACACCATGCCCGGGCGGGAAGCCTATACAGAAAAGAGCCGTTGACTCTGACAAGTCGAAACGGCAGGCGGAGGGAGTGTTCCCACGCAGCGGCAAGTTTAAAACCGAGACCGACAGGTAAGGGAATTACTCTGTGGTCGTTTTTTATTTCCCGTGCTGTTTTTCACAAGGGAAACTATGGACAAGAGTCCACAAGGGCTGCACTGGCTGGGAAGAACCGCGGAGTTGCGGGCAGCTAACAGCGGCTGACGGCACCAGATCACCGTTAGTGGGAACAGCTGTGCCCGACTTGGCACCCGCGCCGGCCAGATCAACACCACGGCCGGGCGGGAAGGCTATACGGAACAGAGCCGTTGACTCTGACAAGTCGGACTGCAAGAAATGCCACGGGGACCAGCGTTACTGGGGCCAAATGGAGCAGCTTATGGAGCAGATGCTCCAACGTGACAGACTCCGGGAGATGGAGTCTAGTCACCATGGGCTATACAAAACACCCACAGCAGCACCTTACGTAGGGCTGCACAGTGCATCTTCCTCGACAGAGGGGTGTACTGGGGGTAAATTCTGGGCTGACCCTGAAGAGGGGTTTGCTGAACAAACAACCAGTGTGCAGGGGGTACACAAAAATGACTGAAGAAGGGTTTCGGCCC
Source organism: Amblyraja radiata (assembly GCF_010909765.2). Taxonomy (NCBI): domain Eukaryota; kingdom Metazoa; phylum Chordata; class Chondrichthyes; order Rajiformes; family Rajidae; genus Amblyraja; species Amblyraja radiata. Next base: position 80,328,453 of record NC_045957.1, read on the forward strand.
GAAGGATTTCCTTCGCTCCATAGATGCTGCTGCACCCGCTGAGTTTCTCCAGCATTTTTGTGTACCTTCGATCTTCCAGCATCTGCAGTTCCTTCTTGAACACAAGTGTGCAGGGGGTGCAGGAAGGAGAAAGAAATGTCGCAAGAACAACAGGATGCACTGGCACTCTTCTGCAATACGCAGTATGAGATCAATAGTATCAGAAAGAATGCCATTCGACCTGCCTTAAATCCAAAGTTCGCAGGCCTGTGCAAACCTGGAGACACAAAGCCACCAATATTATTATTTGGGGGCAACCTGTCCAAACAGGTTAAGGAGCTCGATGAGGAGGCAAAAACTCTGGGACTCATAAAGGCGACAACAGGAAGGACCTCCTACACTCAAAGACAGCACCCTTACGCACCCACCAGCAGAGCAAGACAATCAGAAGCTGGTGAAAGCTCAAAGGCCGGACATACAGGACAGCGGTCTTTTTTTGGCCATGGCCCGGACCTGCCTTCGTGGAAAATGCGCAAACCCCAAACCCAATCCCAGACACCGGCGCCTCAACATCCTCGAAGACTACACAGGAAGAAGTAAACTTTCCACTGGTAACCATGGAGGTAGGTGGGTCTGGTCCCTTATAAATTATAGGAAGTGTGGATAATACACATATCGGTGGGAGATTACACTTCTTTTGGGAGGCATGGATTGCATTAACAACAGACACTTATATCCTAAACAGTATCCAGGGATATACCATTGAATTTGTGCACAAAAATAGCCCCCAATTCAGCATGTACCGAACCGAATGTTGGTATTTTCACGAAAATAAAAATTGAATACATTTGTGCAGTATATTCATTTCAAAATGGAAACCTTTGTTACTGCCAAACAATTGATTTCCACAGGCTACTTCACGCCTAGCATCGACCTAAATGATGCTTACTATTCGGTGCCTATATGGACTGATCGCAGACGTTATTTAAAATTCAACTGGATGGGGCAGCACAGGCAGTATAGAGCTCTACCCAATGGATTAACATCAGCCCCCAGTCTGTTTACCAAATTTTTGAAACCAGCCTGAGCGTTTCTTCGGAAACAAAAACATATGGTTATGGCCTACCTGGATGATATATTAATTGTGCGCAAAACTTTGGAATTAGCTAAACTAGTTGTATCAGCCACCAAACAATTGTTTGAGAAACTGGGGTTTATCATCCATCCAGTTAAATCTAAACTAACGCCTTCCACCATAATGGATTATTTGGGGTTCACAATTGACTCAGTTCACATGTCGGTGACTTTACCAAAGGACAAGGCTACAGTCTTAACTGAGGCCTGCAACAACCTCATTGACATCAGTGAACCATCTATTAGATTGGTAGCAAGGGTAATTGGCAAAATAGTGGCTGCTTTTCCAGCCACACAATTTGGACCTTTGTATTACCAAAATTTACAAAGGGCAAAAATACAAGCACTCAAAATTAATGCTGGTCATTTCGACAGACCAATGAAGCTACCAATCAAAGCAATTATGGAATTAAAATGGTGGAGGGATAACATTCGCCATTGTTCCAGCCCTATCATTGTCATCAACACCTCAGTGGTGCTACAAACTGATGCCAGTGCGCTTGGTTGGGGTGCTACCAACTCCATCGCTAGCTGTGGAGGTAGATGGAATGCACAGGAGGCATCATTACTTCAGACACTTGGTATAAACTGCCTGGAAATGTTGGGTGCGTTCTATGGCTTAAAATCATACTGTTCTGGAATGCATCACCAGCATGTTAGACTACAGATTGACAATACCACCGTGGTGGCATATATTAACCATATGGGTGTAATCAAATCGACATCATGTGACAATCTGGCTAATACAATTTGGCATTGGTGTATTCAGAAAAATATTTGGATATCAGCCACTTACCTACCAGGTAATCTCAATTCAGTGGCAGACACCAGGTCACGCAAATTCAATGAAAACATCGAATGGATGTTGGATCAAAAAGTATTTGCTGATATTGTAGCATGGTACGGAACACCAGATATCGATCTATTTGCATCTAGACTCAATCACCAGTTACCAAACTATGTTTCTTGGGAACCAGACCCTGGGGCATCAGCGATAGATGCCTTTTCGCTGCATTGGGGGAAATTGTTTTTCTATGCATTCCCTCCTTTCTGCCTCATCAGTCGGGTATTACGCAAAATACAACAAGACTCGGCGTCTGGTATTTTGGTAGTGCCCGATTGGCCTGCTCAACCATGGTTCCCTGTGATTCTCAACATGGTCTTAGAACCATGTATCACCGTCCTGAAACAACCAGGCTTGTTGGTTCATCCCGTAATGGGGGATAGCCATCCATGTCATAATATGACAAACCTATTAATTTGTAGAGTCTAAAGAAACCTCTACTGGAACTGGGACTGACGGACCGAACATTGAACATTATCTCAGCGGCCCACAGGCAGTCCACCAAAAAACAATATCTGGTATACATCAGTAAATGGGAGATATATTGTTTCAAAAACAACATCACTTACAGCACGATGAACATAACGTCTGTTCTGGAATTCCTGGCAGGCCTCCATTATGATGAGGGGCTCAGTTATAGTGCCATTAACTGCGCCAGAAGTGCCCTTTCAGCATATCTGTGGTGAGGATCAGAGCGTCATTCTGTTGGGACTCACCCCCTGGTAATCAAACTTATGAGGGGAATTTTTAATACCAATCCCCCAAGAACCAGGTACTCTCATATATGGGATGTGAGTATTGTCCTAACGTTGCTAAGGAACTGGTCTCCAGCAACAGCTCTGTCCCTGCAAAAACTGACGCATAAAACAGTAATGCTGATGGCTTTGGTCTCAGCACAAAGGGTACAGTCTTTACATAAGTTAAGGCTGGACAATATGACTTCTTCAACAAGAAATATAATTTTTCATATTCACGAATTAGTCAAACAGAACAGACCGGGATCATCAGGCCTCAAAATAGAATTTAGGGCTTACCCTATAGATGATCGTTTCTGTATAATAAGACATTTATTGTTATACATAGAGAACACCAAAAATATCAGAGGCAATGAGATGGCACTACTAATCAGCCACAAACAACCCCACAAAAAGGTGTCGGTTCAAACTATTTCCAGATGGCTGAAACAGGTTTTAACAACAGCTGGGGTGGATACTAACATATTCAAATCTCATGGATTTTCAATGTCGGATTCATGTTTAAATATGTTAACACAATTCCTCCCTTAGTCAATTAAGGCAGATGTGATGCATGGACTCGTTTCCACGGCATGAAATCACAGAGCTTTGAAATCTTCACGTAGTCACTCACGTGACTCCGAAGTAATATAGTAAGATTAAACGAGAACTTACCAGTTCGAAGTTTGATCGTCATTTTATGAGGAGTAACGTTGAGGGATTACGTGCCCTCCGCTCCCACCCTTGATCATAAAGTTCAACTGGTATCCTCTTCTCTAATCTTACTATGTTCAGTCATTACTGTTATCTGTGATTTCACACCGCTGCTTTGAAGAATGACACGCATGCGTCCTGGCGGGTTCTTCAAGTAATCCCTCAACGTTACTCCTCATAAAATGACGATCAAACTTCGAACTGGTAAGTTCTCGTTTAATCTACTATTCACTGTGTAAAGAACCATCCCTTCAAATCCTCTTTGAAATTCCCTTCCTTTAAATTTCAATCCATGTTATCTTGTTTTTTCTATATTCCCACCAGGGGAGAACAATTCTAATTACCTACCATTGCTGTGCCTCTAATAAATTTACATGCCTTTTTCAGGTCATCCCTCAGCCACTTTTGTTCAGGGAAAAATAAACACAGCCTATCCAATCTCTCTCTGTAACTAAAGCTCTCCATTCCAGCAAACATCCTAGTGAATCTCTTCTGCACTCTCTCGAGTGAAATGAATAATTCTGATAATGTGGCAACCATATATGAACACAATACATCTAACATGGACTAACTAGTGCTTTGTGACGGTGCGATATAATGTCTTGATTTTTATATTCTCTGACCCTACTAAGTGTGGAGGTGGGGGTGTGTGATTGAGTTATGAATGAGTAAGTGACAAAGCTAGTTGTGAAAAGGAGAAAAAAGTTTGTCAGATTAGGAGAGAACAGAATGAAATGTGGAGCCAAAAGAAGGATACAAATGAAAGGAGAGAGGGTGAGTGGATAAAAGGGAAATTGAGGATTCGGGGGTGGGAAATGGGTGTACAAAGGAGAAGTGTAGTATGACTGGGGGTTTGGGAGAATAAGGGTGCACAAAAGGTTGATGGGTTCAAGGGAAAGAGAAATTGGAGAACTCAATGTTCAACCCATTGGGTTATAAGTGACCTGAGCAGAATATGAGGTGCTATTCCTCCAGTTTGCATGTGGCTTCACTCTGGCAATGGAGAAGGCCAAGGACAAAAAGGTCAATATCAGTAAGAAGGAACTGCAGATGCTGGGTTACACCAAAGATAGACACAAAATGCTGGAATAACTCAGCGGAACAGGCAGCATCTCTGGAAGAAGGAATGGGTGATGTTTTGGGTCGAGATCAGAGGAAGTGTCTTGACCTGAAACATCACCCATTCCTTCTATCCAAAGATGCTGCCTGTCCCACTGAGTTACTTCAGCATTTTGTGTCTATCCAAGAAGAATATGCGAATGGGAAGATACATTCAAATGGTTAGCAACCAATAGATCCAGCTGGTTTTGATGGACAGAATACAATTTTGATTAAACAATCTCCTAGTTTATACTTAATCACACTGATATAAAGGAGGCCATATTGTGAGTACCAAATGTAGTCGACAAGGTTTGAAGATGTGCACATGTGGGCAGCCTTGAGGAAGTTGGTGATGTATTCGATGTATTATTGTACCATCTGGGGGGAGGGGGAGTGAGAGCAGAACTGCAGGACATGGGTAAGGGCTCCATTTCCTGCAACAGGGAAGACACTATGTTTGCTATTCTTGTTCAGTCTAGGGGTGGGGGTGTAAGCTTCATTAACAATTGCATCTATGCAGAATTCATTGATTTTATCAACTTCACCACTAACCTCCTCTCCTGGCCTCAAATTCATGAACTATCTCTGACACCTCTCCCCTCTTTCTTAATCTCTCTGCCTCCATCACAGGGAACTGACTATTGACTGACATTTACTCCAAATCCACTGACTCCCACAGTTACTTTGACTACATCTTCTTGCACCTTGTTTCTTGCAAGGATGCTATCCCTAATGCCCCTGGCCCACTTAGTTCAAGTTCAAGTGAGTCTATTGTCATGTGTCCCTGTATAGGACAATGAAATTCTTGCTTTGCTTCAGCACACAGAACATAATAGGTATTTACTACAAAACAGATAAGTGTGTCCATATACCATAATATAAATATATACACATATGAATAGATAAACTGATGAAGTGCAAATAACTGAAAATGGGTTATTAATAATCAGAGTTTTGTCCGAGCTAGGTTTAATAGCCTGATGGCTGTGGGGAAGTAGCTATTCCTGAACCTGGTTGTTGCAGTCTTCATGCTCCTGTACCTTCTACCTGAAGGTAGCAGGGAGATGAGTGTCTGGCCAGGTTGGTGTGGGTTTTTGATGATGCTGCCAGCCTTTTTGAGGCAGCGACTGCGATAAATCCCCTCGATGGAAGGAAGGTCAGAGCCGATGATGGACTGGGCAGTGTTGACTACTTTTTGTAGTCTTTTCCTCTCCAGGGCACTCAAATTGCCGAACCAAGCCACGTTGCAACCGGTCAGCATGCTCTCTACTGTGCATCTGTAGAAGTTAGAGAGAGTCTTCCTTGACAAACCGACTCTCCGTAATCTTCTCAGGAAGTAGAGGCGCTGATGAGCTTTCTTGATAATTGCATTAGAGTTCTTGGACCAGGAGAGATCTTCAGAGATGTGCACGCCCAGGAATTTGAAGCTCTTGACCCTTTCAACCATCGACCCATTGATATAGATGGGGCTGTGGGTCCCCCTCCTACTCCTTCCAAAGTCCACAATTAGTTCCTTGGTTTTGCTGGTGTTGAGGGCCAGGTTATTGCGCTGGCACCATATGGACAGTTGCTTGATCTCTCTTCTGTACTCTGACTCATCCCCATCAGTGATACGTCCCACAACAGTGGTGTCGTCAGCGAACTTGATGATTCTTCAACTAGCATCGCAACCGGTTTCGACTAAAAAATTACCGATTTTTAAAACGGCAACCTATTTTTAGTCGCAGCCGGTTTTAAATTTTTTGAAATAATCGCCGGAACATAGAAGAAGCAGAAACCACTTTTGATCATTAGGGAGACCGACAAAATCCTCCGGGAACCTCCGGGAACTGCACGGAAACCTTGGGTGGGGCGCAAAGTCTCCAGAGGTTTCCGTTCAGGTTTCTTAAGTGGAACAGGGGCATTACTCTCAATTTCTCTGCATCCACCGCATCTGCTTCTACTAAAGATGCATAGATGCAGTTATTGAAGATAGATGGCACTTTCTAATCAAGCACATCTGAGATATCATCTTCAATAAATTTGCCCCCCCCCCTTCTCCCCCCCCCCCCCCCCCCTTCCTTCCTTCCTTCCTCCAGTTTAATCAGGTTCAAGGGTACAGTTTTCCCGGCCCACGCCTTACATTCCACACATCATTCTGCAACATTCCTGTCACCTTCTGCATAATCCTACCACCAGTTACACCTACCCATTCCCACCCTTTCCACTTTCCATAAAGACCATTCCTTCCACTACTTAATTCATTCATCTCCTCCCACCCAACCCGCACCCTCCCCAGATACGCTCCTGCAACTGCAGGAGACATAACACCTGTTGCTATTCCTCCTCTCTCACTTCCATCCAGGGACACTTGCAGACCTTCCAGGTGAGACAGAAGTTCACATACACTTCTTAAAACCTTGTCTATTACATTGTGCTCCTGATGTGGGTTCCTTTTTACATTGGCGGGACCAAGCGTAGACTAGGCGACGGTTTCACCAAACATTTACATTCTGTCCATCAAGGCCTGCTGGATTTCCTGTGGCTAACCATTTTAACTCCCCTTCCCATCACTTGGCAGGATTTATCCCACCTCTTTTCCAGCTTTCTCTCTCTCCTATTCCAATCCGTCTGAACAAAACAAAACCTATTAATTCCCTCCACTGATGCAGCCCGACTTGAGGAGTTCCTCCTGCACTTTGTTTTTTGGACATTATTCTATTTGTTATGCCTACAGTCTACTGCAACATACAACATGAATGAGAAAAATTGTAATGTTAACATTTCATCTAGGGTTTAGGTAGCTACCAATGTCATGAGCAACATAGAAACATAGAAACATAGAAATTAGGTGCAGGAGTAGGCCATTCGGCCCTTCGAGCCTGCACCGCCATTTAATATGATCATGGCTGATCATCCAACTCAGTATCCCATACCTGCCTTCTCTCCATACCCTCTGATCCCCTTAGCCACAAGGGCCACATCTAACTCCCTCTTAAATATAGCCAATGAACTGGCCTCGACTACCCTCTGTGGCAGAGAGTTCCAGAGATTCACCACTCTCTGTGTGAAAAAAGTTCTTCTCATCTCGGTTTTAAAGGATTTCCCCCTTATCCTTAAGCTGTGACCCCTTGTCCTGGACATCCCCAACATCGGGAGCAAACTTCCTGCATCTAGCCTGTCCAACCCCTTAAGAATTTTGTAAGTTTCTATAAGATCCCCTCTCAATCTCCTAAATTCTAGAGAGTATAAACCAAGTCTATCCAGTCTTTCTTCATAAGACAGTCCTGACATCCCAGGAATCAGTCTGGTGAACCTTCTCTGCACTCCCTCTATGGCAATAATGTCCTTCCTCAGATTTGGAGACCAAAACTGTACGCAATACTCCAGGTGTGGTCTCCCCAAGACCCTGTACAACTGCAGTAGAACCTCCCTGCTCCTATACTCAAATCCTTTTGCTATGAAAGCTAACATACCATTCGCTTTCTTCACTGCCTACAACACAATACAATACAATAAAATTTATTGTCATTTGAGCCTCAGTGAGGCTCAAACGAAATTCTGTTTCCACAGCCATACAAACAAAGACAATTCCTAGACATACACACAATTTAGTTCACACAAGGCAAAGTCTTTTCTCTCCCCTGTTCTCCATGTCTCTCCCGATATCCAAGCCCCAGGCGGGCGATGATAAGTCCCACGGCCATTTTAGGCCGTGCCGGGCGATTTACGGCCCCGCTCCCGGTCCAAATGTCACAAAGTTGGAGCCCCCGGCGGGTGCTGGAATGTCCCACGGCCATGAAGCCGCGCCGGGCGATGTACGTCCCCGCTCCGGGTCGTTCCAACCCCGCGACACGGGCTGGAGAAGTCGCGTTGCGGGAGCTCCGGGAAGCGGTCTCTCTCTCCACCCGGACCCGCGAGCTCCCGATGTCCCAGTCCACCGGACCTGCGGCTGCGTTGCTGGAGCCTCCGAGCCCCAGGAATCGAGTCGCAGCAGCGAGTCACCACCGCTCCCCACGCTCCGAGGCCGGCCAGCCCCACGATGGTGAGTAGTCCGCAGCTCCGCAGTCTCCCGAGCCCCCGGGTCGTTCAGGTTGGAGACCGCTCCACGGTGCTAGGCCCCAACGACAACGGAGACCCGACAGGGAAAAGGTCGGGTCTCCCGGACAGGGAAGAGACTTTAAACAGTTTCCCCCTCCCCCCCCCCCCCCCCCGCCCCCCACATATACACATTTAAAACCAATATTAAAAAACACCAACACTACATTTAACTAGACAAAAAATAAAAAAAAGACAGACAGGCTGTAGGGGCCGCTGCAACGGGTGAGTCGCGCCGCCAAGCTGCACCTGCATGCCCACTTTCAATGACTGGTGTACCATGACACCCAGGTCTCGCTGCATCTCCCCTTTTCCTAGTCGGCCACCATTTAGATAATAGTCTGCTTTCCTGTTTTTGCCACCAAAATGGATAACCTCACATTTATCCACATTATACTGCATCTGCCAAACATTTGCCCACTCACCCAGCCTATCCAAGTCACCTTGCAGTCTCCTAGCATCCTCCTCACAGCTAACACTGCCCCCCAGCTTAGTGTCATCCGCAAACTTGGAGATATTGCCTTCAATTCCCTCATCCAGATCATTAATATATATTGTAAATAGCTGGGGTCCCAGCACTGAGCCTTGCGGTACCCCACTAGTCACTGCCTGCCATTGTGAAAAGGACCCGTTTACTCCTACTCTTTGCTTCCTGTTTGCCAGCCAGTTCTCTATCCACATCAATACTGAACCCCCAATGCCGTGTGCTTTAAGTTTGTATACTAATCTCTTATGTGGGACCTTGTCGAAAGCCTTCTGGAAGTCCAGATACACCACATCCACTGGTTCTCCCCTATCCACGCTACTAGTTACATCCTCGAAAAATTCTATAAGATTCGTCAGACATGATTTACCTTTTGTAAATCCATGCTGACTTTGTCCAATGATTTCACCACTTTCCAAATGTGCTGCTATCCCATCTTTAATAACTGACTCTAGCAGTTTCCCCACTACCGATGTTAGACTAACTGGTCTGTAATTCCCCGTTTTCTCTCTCCCTCCCTTCTTAAAAAGTGGGGTTACGTTTGCTACCCGCCAATCCTCAGGAACTACTCCAGAATCTAAAGAGTTTTGAAAGATTATTACTAATGCATCCACTATTTCTGGAGCTACTTCCTTAAGTACTCTGGGATGCAGCCTATCTGGCCCTGGGGATTTATCGGCCTTTAATCCATTCAATTTACCCAACACCACTTCCCGGCTAACCTTGATTTCACTCAATTCCTCCAACTCCTTTGACCCGCGGTCCCCTGCTATTTCCGGCAGATTATTTATGTCTTCCTTAGTGAAGACGGAACCAAAGTAGTTATTCAATTGGACCGCCATATCCTTGTTCCCCATGATCAACTCACCTGTTTCTGACTGCAAGGGACCTACATTTGTTTTAACTAATCTCTTTCTTTTCACATATCTATAAAAACTTTTGCAGTCAGTTTTTATGTTCCCTGCCAGTTTTCTTTCATAATCTATTTTTCCTTTCCTAATTAAGCCCTTTGTCCTCCTCTGCTGGTCTCTGAATTTCTCCCAGTCCTCCGGTATGCTGCTTTTTCTGGCTAATTTGTACGCATCATCCTTCGCTTTGATACTATCCCTGATTTCCCTTGTTATCCACGGATGCACTACCTTCCCTGATTTATTCTTTTTTGCCAAACTGGGATGAACAATTTTTGGAGTTCATCCATGCAGTCTTTAAATGTCTTCCATTGCATATCCACCGTCAACCCTTTTAGAATTAATTGCCAGTCAATCTTGGCCAATTCACGTCTCATACCCTCAAAGTTACCTTTCTTTAAGTTCAGAACCATTGTTTCTGAATTAACAATGTCACTCTCCATCCTAATGAAGAACTCAACCATATTATGGTCACTCTTGCCCAAGGGGGCACGTACAACAAGACTGCTAACCAACCCTTCCTCATTACTCAATACCCAGTCTAAAATAGCCTGCTCTCTCGTTGGTTCCTCTACATGTTGATTTAGATAACTATCCCGCATACATTCCAAGAAATCCTCTTCCTCAGCGCCCCTGCCAATTTGATTCACCCAATCACCCAATTCACATGATATCATATTCAAAATAATTGTCGACTTTTTCTTCCCCCAAGAAACAAAGAAACACATTTTAAAATACACAATTTTTGGTGAAACATCTCTTGGTAATTGGAGCAAAAAAAAAAATATAAGGTTAAGAAGTGCTGTTTAAAAGTCCCTTTTTATTAAGGTGATAGAACAATAAAATTCAATGTTTATTCATAATAACAAATTCGCACATCTTCTTACTATCATTTGACTTAATTATTGTTGCAAAGCAGTCTATAACAATAAGTACAGAACAGCTACTGCACAGCAGAAGAACCCCATTGGAAAGCTATTCACAGAACCCATAAACACTGAAGTATGTGCAGTGAGTCACAACAAGAAAATAAGAAGCAGAAGACAAAACTAAATTCAATTGAGGACTAAAAAGTAACTTCAAACATATCCCAAGGATATGGACAGCATCCCTAGAAATATTTATACAACTTAGAATTTAAGCCTTGGCTGTCCCCTGAGCCAAATGTGAAAGATTTCACAGTACTATTTGAAAACAAAGTTGAGAATCCTCTATGTTATCCTGGCCAATATTTAACTTTCAACCAACATCACTGAAACAAAAAAAGCACTCAGCCGTGCCAAGGTGTTTTCACATGATGTGTCCTGGAAGCATTCAACACTACTGTGCATAAGAAACGTCCAGGTTCAACTATTTTCTGGGCAATCTTCTTGGAGTTGGTGGGTCTTTTTGGGAGGCTCATGCTGTGCCTACTCATCCATAACTGCAAAGTGGCTACACACACAGTCACTTGTTATCATTTCCCAAGGGTCCTCGGAGAGAGCAGCATGGGTTCTTAGGGTTGGTGGCATTGTATGCGAGTCAAAGCTCCTCTCCAATTATGTCCAAGTGCCACGTGCAGCAGCAGGCCGGTTCACTGCTGCAACCAGAAGATATACACAATACATACAACACACAATACAATTTATTTGTCACTTGAACCTCATAGAGGCTCAAATGAAATGTTGTTTCTACAGTCATACACACAAGAAAAAAAAGACCCAAGACACAACACAATTTACACAGATATCCATCACAGCGCATCTCCTCCTCGCTGTGATGGAAGGCAAAAAAAAACGTATCTCTCCCCTGCACTCCCCATTCCCCTCCCGATGTCAGAGTCAAAGCCCCCGGCGGGCGATGGCAATTGTCCCGCGGCCATTAACGCCGCGCCGGGCGATGCAAGGCCTCGCTCCGGGTCTTGTTTCTGGTGCCTTTCCCCCACAGTGGAAATGTTTTGATTCTGCTGTGGGGGGATGTTTGTGTTGAACTCTGTGATATGTTGTGTCCATTTTTATTCATTTTTTTAAAACCTTTTTCTATGGTTTGCAATGGAACTTATTATTTAAATTATGTGAAGCACTTTGGGGTCAATGCAAATTGACTTAAAATGTGCTATATAAATAAAGTTTACTTACTTACTTACTTACTTACTTGTTGTTGGAGCCCCCCGGCGGGCGCTAGCAAAGTCCCGCAGCCGTTGAAGCCGCGCCGGGCGATGATGTAAGGCCCCGCTCCATGTACTCTTCGACCCCGCGACTCGGGCGGGAGAAGTCGTTGTTGCTGAAGCCCCGAAAGCGGTCTCCCAGCAGGGACCCGCCGGCTCCCGGTGTCACCGTCCACCAGACCTGCGGAGGTCGGGTCGCAGCAGCTCGCCACCACCGCTCCACCCGCTCCGAACTCAGCCAGCTCTACGATGGTGAGTAAATCCGCAGCTCCGCGTCTGGAGCCCCAGGTCGCTCCTGCTGGAGGCCGCTCCACGTTAGAAACATAGAAACATAGAAAGTAGGTGCGAGAGTAGACCACCAGGTCCGTCGAGCCCGCACCGCCATTCGCTCATGGCTGAACACTAAACAGACACACTTACCCACAAACAGTAGACACAAGACACAGAACACAAGACACTACCCTCCCCTTTATACCGCTATCACCCCTCTCCACCCCAAGAACCTCGTGATCTCCTGGGGGAGGCAAAAAAACGGATAAAAACCCAGGTCCAATTCGGGAAAAAAATCCGGGAAATTCCTCTCCGACCCCAATCCAGGCGATCGACACTTGTCCAGGAGATCACTCAGGTCTTACTATACTAACCATACCTAGGTCCATATCCCTGCCCTCTCCCCGTAGCCCCTTATCCCCTTGGCAGCTAAAAAACCATCTATTTTAGTCTTAAATATATTTAAAGTTTCTGCTTCCACTGCTCCCTGGGGCAGTGAATTCCATAAATTAACCACCCTCTGGGTGAAGAAGTTCTTCCTCATCTCAGTTTTAAAAGAGCCCCCCCTTATTCTGCAACTATGTCCCCTAGTTCTAGTTTCCCCGATCATTGGGAACATCCTCGATGCATCCACCCGATCAAGGCCCCTCACGATCTTATATGTTTCAATGAGATCGCCTCTCATTCTTCTAAACTCCAAAGAGTAGAGTTCCAGCCTACTTAACCTTTCCTCATATGTCAATCCCCTCATTGCAGGAATTAATCTTGTAAACCTTCGCTGCACTGCCTCCAGGGCTAGTACATCCTTTCTTAAGTATGGACCCCAGAACTGTACACAGTATTCCAAATGTGATCTCACTAATACTGTGTACAGCTGCAGCAAGACCTCCGTGTTTTTATACTCAATCCCCCTAGCAATAAAGGCCAAAACTCCATTGGCCTTCCTGATTGCTTGCTGCACCTGCATACTAACTTTTAGTGATTCATGTACTAATACCCCTAGATCCCTTTGCGTTGCATTACAACGCAGCTCCTCCTCATTTAGAAAATAACTTGCCCTATCATTTTTTTTCCCAAAGTGAATGACTTCACATTTATTAGTATTAAATTTCATCTGCCAAGTTGTTGCCCACTCACCTAGCTTATCTATATCCTTTTGCAGACTCTTCCTATCCTCCTCATCCCCTACTTTTCCTCCCATTTTTGTATCGTCCGCAAATTTTGATATATTACACTTGGTTCCCTCCTCCAAATCATTTATATAAATTGTGAACAACTGAGGTCCCAGCACCGACCCTTGTGGAACCCCGCTAGTTACCGGTTGCCATCCCGAGTATGAACCATTTATCCCCACTCTCTGCTTCCTATTTGTTTGCCAATCCTCTACCCATGCTAATATATTACCCCCAATCCCATAATTTTTTATTTTTAGCAATAGTCTCTTATGTGGCACCTTATCAAAAGCCTTTTGGAAGTCCAAGTATACCACATCCACCGGTTCCCCTTTATCCACCCGGGTTGTTACTTCCTCAAAGAATTCGAGCAGATTCGTTAAACAGGACTTCCCCTTCACAAAACCATGCTGGTTCTGTCCGATGAAGTCATGTTTATCCAAGTGCCCCGTTAGTGTTTCTTTAATAATTGTCTCTAACATTTTACCCACCACCGATGTTAGACTAACCGGTCTATAATTACCCGCCTTCTGTTTACTTCCTTTTTTAAATATAGGTGTTACATTGGCCATTTTCCAATCCACTGGGACCGTTCCTGCCTCCAGGGAGTTTTGGAAAATTATCACCAATGCATCCACAATCCCCACCGCTATCTCCCTCAAGACCCTTGGATGTATTCCATCAGGCCCAGGGGATTTATCCTCCTTCAGTCTCATTAATTTCCCTAATACCACCTCCTTGGTGATCTTAATAGTATTTAGCTCCTCCATTCCTACCGCCCCCTGTTTATCCAGCGTTGGAATATTTTTTGTGTCTTCTATGGTGAAGACTGATACAAAATACTCGTTTAATGCCTTTGCCATTTCCATGTTCCCCACCAACAACTCTCCAGTCTCACCCTCCAATGGACCAACGTTCACCTTAGCCACCCTTTTTCTTTTTATATAGCTATAAAAACTCTTACTATTAGTTTTTATGTTGTTTGCTAAATTCCTTTCATAGTCTATTTTCCCCGTCTTAATTAATCTCTTAGTTATTTTTTGCTGACCTTTAAATGCTTCCCAATCCTCTACCCTCCCACTATCTCTGGCTACCTTATATGCCCTTGCCTTCAGCCGAATACTATCCTTTATAGTTTTACTGAGCCATGGCTGACTGTTCTTACCCTTACCCCTTTTTTTCTTCATAGGAATAAATTTTTCTTGAAGGTTATACAGTAGACCCTTAAACGTACACCACTGCTCATGTACCGTCTTATTCTTGAGTCTGCTATCCCAGTCAACTTTGATCAGCTCAGTCCTCATACCTTCATAATCCCCCTTATTTAGACTAAGCACCCTAGCCTGAGTTTCAACCTGCTCCCCTTCTATTTGAATATGGAATTCGACCATATTGTGGTCACTTGTTCCCAACGAGTCCCTAACTATGACATTTTTAATTAATCCTGCTTCATTACACAGGACCAGATCCAAGATTGCCTCCCCCCTTGTTGGTTCTGTGACATACTGTTCTAGGAACCCGTCTCTAATACATTCTATAAACTCTTCCTCTAGTCTACCCTGCCCAGTTTGGTTTGCCCAATTAATATGAAAATTGAAGTCCCCCATGATTACAGCAGTTCCCTTTTTACATGCGTCAACTATTTGCAGATTTATGTTCTGACTAACAGCGTCACAGCTGTTTGGAGGTCTATAAATTACACCCACTAGTGTTTTTTTCCCCTTGTTATTCTCTATCTGTACCCAAGCTGTTTCACTATCCTGATCCTTCAACGCAATATCCTTCCTCTCTATTGCCGTTATTCCCTCCCTTATTAAAAGGGCCACCCCTCCTCCCTTTCTTTCCTGTCTATCTTTCCTAATTGTCGAGTACCCCTCTATATTTAACTCCCAGTCCTGATCCCCTTGCAGCCATGTCTCCGTAATGGCCACGATATCATAACTATATATACTTAATTGCACCGTTAATTCATTTATCTTATTACGAATACTCCGTGCATTTAGATAAAGCACTTTCAGATGATTTTTACTATCCTTCCTTTCCGTTTTTGCCCCTTTTACATCTAGAGCTTTATCTTCACACATTCTGTCTCCTGTCACATTTTGACTTTCCGCTTCCCCACTGATACCCTGCTCTATTTCCTCTACCCCTGCCGTTATTACCCCCCTTGATACCTCCCCCCCGCTACTTAGTTTAAAGACCTCTCTACTGCCCTAGTTATATGATTTGCCAGGACCCCAGTCCCAGCACCGTTCAGGTGAAGTCCGTCCTTACAGAACAGACCCCCCCTGTCCCAGTACTGGTGCCAGTGGCCCAAGAAACCAAACCCATTATTCCCACACCAGTCTTTGAGCCACGCATTCAGCTTTTTAATTTTACGTACCCTCGCCGATTTGGCCGGTGGCTCAGGTAGCAATCCGGAGATCAGTACCCTCGAGGTTCTGCTTTTTAATTTATTCCCTAACTGCTCAAACTCCTTCAGCAGATCCTCCTTCCTCGTCCTTCCTATGTCATTGGTCCCCACATGGACCACGACCACTGGATCCTCCCCCTCCCTCTGCAAATTTCTCTCCAGCATCGCAGAGATATCCTTAACCCTAGCACTGGGTAGGCAACACAGCCTTCGGGACATGTTCTGCTGGCCGCAGAGAACCTTATCTACCCCCCGAATAATACTATCCCCTATCACTACGGCCTTTCTTCTAACTCCCCCCTCTTGAATGGCCTCCTGATCCACGGTGCTGCAGCCAGGTTGCTCATCCCTCCCACAGCCCCTGATCCCGTCCTTACATTGAGTAAGAGCCTCGGTCATGCTCGTCAGGGACAAGGGCTGTGGCTCCTGCCGCATCTCATCCTGGTTCCCCCTACCTGCCTCGCTTATGGCCACACCTTCCTTTCCTTGCTCACTGCCTACTGAATTAGTTAAACTGGTCGGTGTGACCATCCCCTGGCACAAAACATCCAGGTAATACTCCCCCTCCCTGATGTACCGCAGCGTATGAAGTTGGGTCTCCAGCTCATCAATGCGGAGCTGGAGTTCCTCTAGCCTCAAACACTTACTGCAGCTGTAGGGATCTTCTACATCAATGGTGTCGACAAATTCCCACATCTCGCAGTATTGGCACATCTCCTGACCGCCCATCTTATATAAGTAATTAACTGGTCCTATTTAAGAATCCCCTACTGTATTGATACACCCCTTATTTATATAATCCTACCTCCTATAAATGGGAAAGTACTCACCCCAGCCGTAAATTACCTACTGGTTTGGCTGTCTAGTGGTAATTCCGTCCGCTCTTCCTGTCTGGTCCACTGCTCCCTTGCAGTGCGTGGCAAACCTCTTTACCTCTTTGCAGCCCCAACGACAACGAAGACCCGACAGGGAAAAGGTCGGGTTCTCCGTGCAGGGAAAAGATTTTAAAAGTTTCCCTAACCCCCCGCCCCCCCCCCCCCACACACACACACATACCCCATCGAAAAATAAATAAAAACTACATTAAAACGGGACAGAAAATAACAAAAAGACAGACGGACTGCAGAGGCCGCTGCGACGTGAGTCGCGCCGCCCACCGGATTGTTTAATTAATGTTTGTAACTTTGTTTGGTGCCCAAAACCTGGCGACTCTTTTGTACTGCCTAGGTGAGATCTGCTGAATGATTGTATTGGGTTGTAAACAAAGCATTTCACTGTACCTAAGAATATGTGACAATAAAGTATAATTGAATCATTGAATCGGTGACCCGTGTGTGATGTCCCTGAGCATTTGTCTCATGTCATAAGGTCAGAAGGAATAGGAGTAGAATTAGGCCATTCAGCCCATCAAGTCTACTCCACCATTCAATCATGACTGATCTATCTCTTCCTCCTAACCCCATTCTCCTGCCTTCTCCCCATAACCTTTGACACCTGTACTAATCAAGAATTATCTATCTATCTTAAAAATACCAATGACAGCCTCCACAGCCTTCTGAGGCAAATAAATCCACATATTCATCACCATCTGACTAAAGAAATTTCTCCTCATCTCCTTCCTAAAAGAACATCCTGTAATTCTGAGGCGATGACCTCTAATCCTAGACTCTCCCACTAGTGGAAACATCCTCTCCACATCCATTCTATACAAGCCTTTCACTATTCTGTATGTTTCATTGAGGTCCCCCTCATTCTACAAAACTCCAGCGACTTCAGGGAAGTGATCCCAAGTTATTCTCACCATGGAGTCTTATGGAATGATAACAATTGCCTGTGAGTCCCGCCCCTCTGTAGATATTGAGTAGGCATGGAATTAAAGGACTGGCATGTTGAGGAGAATCAATGAACAACTAGAAAGCCCCATAGTGCACATCCAGAGAGGGCTTCCCAATTTCACTGTGTGTTATGATCCTTAATTTGTGACAACTGTTTTGTTGGACCCCGATCCTCCTGTACATCCACCTTCTCTTTAACCACTTCTAGACTCTCTTTCACCTCCCCTTGCAGAAGACCCTGAAGCAAGCTCTCAACTCTCCTGTTTACCCGGATAGTGGTAATATAGTAGAATGAAACTCTGTCTGCTGAATCCCAGGGGTTCTTCAAATGGTATAGACATTGGCATCTCATTGAAACTGCAAACATTCCCCTCCAGACTTCTGGTAATTAACGCTTTTCATTGTACATTTATTTGTTGTATTCATGGAGTAGGGACAGTAATTTCAAGACAAGGAGGGGAAAAACTTCATCTCCAAAATCTCACTTGGATATGCAGGTAAAAGGGCAGATCAAACAAACATCAAACTATTAAGTCCAGGCACATAGATTATGTTTTTTTTTTTTTTGCTTGCAGTATCAAAGAACATCAAAACACCTAAAAGCAAACTCAAGCAACCAAGAACTGGAAGAAAAATTAGACTCCTGAAGTAGGTGAAAAAGATGGTGACCTCGAAGTTCAAATACTGTAATCTGCTGGTGCTGAGGAAAAAAGGTTACTGAACCTTTCAGGCAGTGTATGCATTGAAGGAAAGATAGGGCCAACAGAAATTGCCACTGGTGCTGCAGTATTAGTTATGTGTGAGCAGGAATAAAAGTGAAATTGGCTAGATCTTTCAGAGAAACCCAAGCAATTATCTGCCTTCCTTTGTACCTAAACTGGAGAAAGATTCAAGGAGAAGTTAGAGAAAGTGATGAAAGAGAACCAGTATTCTGACTGAGTTGGTACTGATATTGGTATATTATTGTGTACCAAAATGCATTGAAAAGCTTTTATTTGCACACTATCCAGTCAAATCAAATCATGCTATACACAAGACCAATGTAGCCATGCACAAGTACAAGAAGTAATGCAAGCGTAAATATATTAGTGTACAGATGTAGTGTTTACAGCATTATGGCATTACCACCATAGGGAAAGAGCAGATAATAAAAAGTCCACAATGAGGTAGGTTAGGAGATTGGGATAACATCCTCTGCTTATGAGTAGTCTGTTCAGTAGTCTGAAAACAGCAGAAAAATGCTGTTCCTGAATCGTGTTGTACTTGCTTTCAGGCTTTTGAGACCACTTACCGATGTCAAGGGGAGAAGAGGGAGTGACCCCATTGGAGACTCTGTAAACTATAGCATAATAATTAACAGAAAATTAAAGATAGGTAAATCACCATTACCTTTTGGTGATGATGTGTTTACTGAGTTCAGACCGACCTCCACAACTCTCAGCATGTAATTTGCTTATAAGCAGAATGAATTGGAGAAAAAAAAATCAAGGAATACCACCTTGGACTGTTCTAATTCAACAGACTTCTATTTGGGATTTTCCAGGGAACAGT
Source organism: Amblyraja radiata (assembly GCF_010909765.2). Classification (NCBI taxonomy): domain Eukaryota; kingdom Metazoa; phylum Chordata; class Chondrichthyes; order Rajiformes; family Rajidae; genus Amblyraja; species Amblyraja radiata. Next base: position 80,347,815 of record NC_045957.1, read on the forward strand.
CAAGATTGATCCAAGGTCTGCCAAAGTGTCACAATGATGAAAGAAGACTCATCAGTGATAGGAAATACAGAGCAGAAACACAAGAAGAGTCTACAAGGTGAACTTGAGCAATTCCAAGAAACAAATGTGTGCATGGGAAAAGACAAGTGTGCCGTGGTGGTTGATGCAATGCTGGTTGACAAAAAAAGACATAATTGCTGGAGCAATTCAGCCAGTCAGGCAGCACCTCTGGAGAAGTATAGGTGATGTATCGGATAGGGATCCTTCTCCAGTCTAAAGAAGGATCCCAACCCAAAGCGTCACCTATTAATGTTCTCCAGAGATGCCGTCTGACCCATTTCTTTACTCCAGCACTTTGTGTCTCTTTATACCTTTTCTGCTTCAGACTTTTGCATAAGTTAAAGGGCTTTCTCATTGTGCGACCTGAAGCAAGACCTAACAAGATTTAACATCGTGGGAACCTTCTGCGATAGCAGTACGGCATTCGTGGACCACCGAGGACCTCCGTGGCGCTAACGGCAGGTAGTCGTGTGACTTGGTAAGGTCGGGAGAAAATTCAAACATTTTTGAATTTCTCCAAGAGTGTCTTGAGCAGCGTTGCAACATTGTATGGACGCAGATGCCAGTGCGATATCCGTGCGATATCCGTAATGACACTTGCGAATACCGTGGGAACTCCTGCGAACGGTAAACCCGGAAGCTGGACAGAAGGGACATAAGGTGAGTAAAAGAGGTGGTCTCAATATCGCCAATGGACCATGTGTCCATCGAGGACGTCCCACCTAATTGTCATTGTTTGAGAATCTTTTTCACAGTAAGACTTGCAGAGATGCCTCTCAGAAAATCGCAAAGAAAGGGGTCAAAGAAAGTCGGAAAGTTTTAGCCATGCAGGTAAATGAGGAGGAAACTCAGCAAGAGAGACAGGTGGAGAGGCAAGAGGAGATGCCAGAGATACCACTGCCTGTGGGCTCCTTGGAGCAGGGAGAGGGTGATCAAGGTGGATTTGAGATTGCCTCCCCAGTAGCTGTTGCCTCCACAATATTCTCAGCAGACGAGAACATAAAGGTTAGAAGGCAGAAGGTAAAGCCATATAACTTCAACAGGGAACAAGAGGGTGAACTGGTGGAGTGGTACCAATTCAATGAGATTCTCTATGACAAATCCAGAGAGGATTATAGAAATAGGGAGAGAAAGCGCAACCTGCTGGAGACGAAGGCTGCTGAGTATCCCCGGTGCTCATGTGAGTAACTATAACAATATATTAGTTTATGTACAGGAGAACAATTTAATGTTATCCATGATTTTAAAACATACAATGCTACAGATGTAAAAGTGCTGTTTTTGCAGTCACCTTTAATTTATCTTATAAGTCTGTCTGTTCCCTGCAGCTGCAATGTAAAAGTAGTGGCAGACAGCTTTTACACCCTCTTCGTTTGAAGTGGGAATCATATCTCTTTTAGAGCCATAAAATAAATTATGCATGAGGTCCCAAATTATTCTTTAACTCATTAAAGAGCTCGGGTGAAATTCTGACAAAGTTTTTGAATGCACTTTTATCCTCTTCGCACAGCACATTAAGCAGTTGCTCATATTGTCCTAATTGAGGTCTCCGTTGAAACATGGGCTTAACCCAGTGAGACTTCCTCTTAATTATCTTTTTAATTAATCTCACCCTTCTGCCTTCACGCAAGCGTTTTCGATGCACATGTTGCGCTAATGCATACAGCACGTCAATGAAAATAACAACCAGCCTGTACTCGAACCAACTTTGTATAGGCATGTCTGCAAATGAGACAATTCTACGAACGGAGGATATTTATATAGCGTGTGAAAAAAAAGTGACATCATTTGTGCCACGTGATTAACTACACTACAGTCCACGATGTTCATTCACGATTAACGGGAAAGATCGGGAGACGGACAAGTCAGTCGCACAAATGACAGAATTGCCGAGTACCGTGGGAACTCTTTATCGTGGGAACACTTTATCGTGCGGAACTCGTGCTGGACCACGACCACTTCACTCGGGTGACATCTTGCTTCAGGTCGCACCGTGAGAACTCGCCATAAGACGCTGAAGGACAAAGCCCAGATGAATGCACAATATACAACTACTGTTACCAATGGACATTTGATTTGGTGAGACCAGAGCTCAGCACTATTGTATATTCCAAACAAGCAAAGCCAAAAGAACAGACTGCTGCCACACTTCCAACTACCATTAGAAACAGATAATCTTGCATTTATATAAGATTTCGCATCAAAAATCTGCTTAATGGAATCCAATATTCAGCCAGAGAAAAGGCGTTATTGCATTCCACTCTGGAAAATAAATTCATTCCCCATCATAAAGCATTGCAAAAATATAGAACGGTGCAATAAAATGACTAGACAAGCTTTCCTTCCACGCTTTCATTTTTATATCAGGTCGATGAAGGCAATAACATCGGGACAGGGTTTTGCTGATCCACTGTAAGACTAAACTGTGGCATCCTAAAATAGGCAAACTTTACTTAAAAATGTCTATAAATCATTGTCATACATGATAGCCTTGATTTTAAATCCTTTCCTCACTTTGCAGAAAAGATACAAGCAAAGGTGACTTGCAACCTGCAATATTGTATTAATGCTGAATATTATCAGAGAAGGAAGTCCCAGCCTAGACAATTGCAACTATTATGTGGACAATTTAAATTAGTGCCTATCGAATAAATTTGGATTGTGATTAGTTATAATCTTGAAAATACTTTTAATCTCCACACAGTTGTCTGCTGAGTTTCAATGGATAATGACCTGTAGCTGGTAATTTTGTGAGCTAGTTTGACTTGCTGGGTTTCTGTCTTTATTTTTTATGTGTCATTGTCTCCAGGCAAAACCACAAAACTGCTATATATGGCTGTTATTGTAACTGCAATCTACCACGTATAAAAGGTGGAAAGACTAAAGGGCCTGTCCCACTTAGACGATTTTTTTGTCGACAGCCAGAAAATAGGCTGTCGCCACATGGTCGCGGGGTGACACCTGTATTGTCGTGAGTTGTCTCTTCAAGAGTCGTAACTTTTTTCTTGTCGCCACTGGATTTTGAAATGTTCAAAACCTTTCGGCGACAGTGGGATTGATGTTGCCTGTCTTCTCCTGCGTAGGTGCTATCGTAGGTTGTCATTGGTTGTCGCCAGGATGACGGCAGGTGACATTGGTTGTCGCCGGATGCTGACTTTGATGAATTCCATTGGCGATTACCTACGTCAACCGGCGACAGGTACCGGTGACTGAATTGTCTTCAGTTGGCTTCAGTTGTCTCTGACAGGGTTGTTGCATGTCGTAGTTTGCCGCGGGTGGACATAGGTTGACTTTGGTTGTCGTAGGTTGTCGCCTGTGTGGTGGTAGGTTGTCGTAGGTATGGTCATAGGTGGACGTCCTAAGTCCCGATGATTGGGTCGCCGGTTGTCGGTATCTTGTCGTGGCTTGACGTCGACTAGGTGGTAAGTTGTCGTAGACATTGTCATAAGGGGGGGGGGGTCCAGTCACCGCTTTTTCGGCGACCTGCTACAACTCTGACAACTGCCAAAAAATTGTCTAAGCGGGACAGGACCTTAAAGGATTGTGGTTGAAAATGACATGCATTGAAGAGAAGAAGGGGAGAGGAGGGAAAGTGAAAAGTAGGAAGAAAAGACAGAAGGACGGCAGAGACAGGATGTGCAAAAAGGTAAACAGAGGAAATATAACTATGATGGCAGGGCAGAAGGAAGAGACAGTGAGAAGGAAAATGGAGATGAGGGAAGCAAAATGAATCGAAAGGGGATCGTGAATGGAGCAACATAAAGAGCGAGTTTACAGCGGACTGCCCGCGACCTGGAACGTCGACCATCAGATCGGCACACACACACACACACACACACACACACACACACACACACACACACACACACACACACACACACACACACACACACACACACACACACACACACACATCGCAAAAGCGGGGCCAGGAAAAGTGGGGAGCGCTGTCTGAAATTCACACAGTGCAAAGCAAAGGTGATAGAGACAAACACCACGATGAGCAGGAAGGTTAAAGCACAGTGTACGGATAAGTCCTTTAAAAGAGCGGGGAGGGGGGGAGGGGAGAAGGGGGGAGAAGGGGGGGAGAAGGAGTGGAGACACTTTTAAGAAGCCAGACAACTTTTAATAAGCCAGAAATACACAGCTGTGAAGTATAGCGGGCATTTAACATTTCCGGTCAGTTTTCCGTGGTTCTGAAAACCCATACTTACGTTTTTTCTTTCCCTGCAACGACATGGCAACCCCACTACCACTGCACCTACGACTACAAAAGTATCGATTTTATCCATGGCGACCAATTTTTGGTTGCAGAAAAATTTTCAACATGTTGAAAAATTTGCTGAGACCATACTGAGGCCGCAACTAGTTCGCAGAATACGCAAACTCCTCTCGACCATGAAGGAGACTAACCAGAGACCACCAGCAAACATGTGGCGACCATATGGCGATCATGAGGATGGACAGTCTCCTGCACTCGCCTAAAAAGTCGCCTAAGTGGGACAGGCCCTTTAGGGTCGTGGCAAGGATGAGGTGTGGAAGATGGGGAAAATGTATGGGGAGAGTGAGAGAAAAGAACAATCAATTAAAAACATCCTCCCACATACCAAAGATATGAACGTTTGGAGGCTATCTGGCCATTGTGATTTACTCCTTGTTTGTAGGTGTGTGATACACTCTGGGGGCAAATGGTGGGAATAAGTGGAGAATAACAAATGTGATTAATGTTGGATTCATGTAAATAGGGTAGTTGTTTTCAGTGCGATCCTGCTTTTTGGAAATACAGCATGAAAACAGTCCACATGACCACATTACCTCCCACTGAGTCTGCAAGATTGATGGAAAGACCTGTTTTACTATGGTCTAACTGAAACAAAAGTAATGCAGGAACAGGGTACTGATTGTGGATGATCAGACATGATCACATAGAACAGTGGTGCTGGCTCGAAGGCCGAATGGCCTACTCCTGCACCTATTGTCTATTGTCTATTATCTATAAGACTTTATTGAAAACAACAAATGAGAACCTTTGTTCAGAGCAAATCCTACCTATTTCTCAGAAGATGGAGGCTGAAGTTTATCTTCATGATAGGTTGACATGACAAAAGTTAAATATACTCTGCTTGTATCCCAAATCCATCCCCACCCACTTCACAATCATTAAAGAGATGTAATTGATGCAATTTATCTAATTTGTTACAACATCCGGCATTTGGCCTGTACTCGCTGGAGTTTAGAAAAATGAGGGGGACCTCATTGAAACATACAGAATAGTGAAAGGCTTGGATAGAGAGGATGTGGAGAGGATGTTTCCACTAGTGGGAGAGTATAGGACTAGAAGTCATAGCCTCAGGATTAAAGGACGTTCTTTTAGGAAGGAGATAAGGAGAAATTTCTCTAGTTAGAGGGAGGTGAATCTGTGGAATTTTACTTCGGAGTCACGTGAGTGACTACGTGAAGAACCCCGCTAGGACGCATGCATGCCATATCGCCACACGCATTGCAACGAGTCACAGCAGGGGGAACGATGTTCCCCTTAGCGGCAAAATTTGAAAGCCGGGAATAGCAGGTAAGAAGACTCTGCGTTCCAGAATTTGAAAGTCGGGAACAGCAGGTAAGAGACTCTGCGTTCCTTCCACTTACCCTTTAGATGGAGACATGGACCAGATCCACGAAGGCTGCGGGAATGCTGGCGGGGGAGAACCGCAGAATTGCGGGCAGCCGGCAGCAGCAGCAAACGGCACGCTGATCTCCCGTAATGGGAACAGCTGTGCCCGACTTCGCTCCCGCGCCGGCCCGGCCGGTCGGGAGAGGAGCAGCCGCGAGCGACCAGTGCCCGTGTGCATGGGGGTCGGTTTGAGCGGCTGCAGCCGCGAGCGACCAGTGCCCGTGTGCATGGGGGTCGATTTGAGCGGCTGCAGGAGAAATTAAGCAGCCGCGAGCGACCGGTCGGTTGGAGTGGCTGCAGCATGACGAGCAGCCGTGAGCGGCCAGTGCCCGTGAGCACCGGGATCGGTTGTAGCGGCTGCAGCATGCAGGATAAAGAGCAGCCGGGAGCGGCCAGTGCCCGAAAGCACTGGAGCCGGTTGGACCGGCTGCAGGAGAAATTAAGCAGCCGCGAGCGACCAGTGCCCGTGAGCACCGGGGACGGTTGTAGCGGCTGCAGCATGCAGGATAAAGAGCAGCCGGGAGCGGCCAGTGCCCGAGAGCATTGGAGCCGGTTGGACCGGCTGCAGGAGCAGTACCCCTTGTGGGGCTGCAGAGTGGAAATACTCCAAAGAGGCAAAGCCACAGTGGGCAACTAACAAGCCCCACAGCAGTACTCCTTGTGGGGCGGCACAGAGTTTCTCACTCATCAGAGGGGAACACCGAGAGTCAATCCTGGGCTGGCTGCCGGAACTGGAGTAGGAGCAGCCTCAGGAGTAACGACTTCAGGAGCAGCCGCGATGGCCAGTGATCATGTGCATTGGAGCCGGTTGGGTGCCTGAGAGCATCGGGACCAGCTGGAGCGGCTGTTGGAGCAGGTAAGTGGCAGCTCCATGAGATGGAGACTAGTCACAGAGGGGCAGCTAGTACAGCAGTACCTCTTCTAGGGCTGCACAGTGTTCTCCCTCATCAGAGGGGAGTATAGGGGGTCAATTTTGGGCTGCACTTGAACAGGGGAGCAGAACATACCCCTAGTACACTTAGGGTGCAGATAACCTATTGGAAAACACTTACCATCAGGGAACTGCAAAACCTGAATGTTCCCAGTATCAACCAAAACATGGTAGGGCAGGGAATTGAAACGAAAGAAAGTTCTAAGTCCTAACAGCGGGACGGGATCGGTCGCACTATAAACAGAGACATGACACTAGATCACCAGGATGCACTATCCTTATATTGCTAACCTGGAACCTCCCAACCTCCAATATTAAAATTTGGAGGCATCTTATCTTAACAGGGAAAGAACTTCACATAGAGGGAACTCTGGGGCACATTAAGTAACGTCTTAAAAACTACTTCCTGGGAAATGTGCTACCCTCATCAGACACCGGCACCCCAACGACCACGGAGGATGCCGAAATAGTAACACACCTACTAATAGTAACCAGGGAGGTTGGTGGGAGATAACAGATCCATCTGTATGCATAGAATTATTCTACCGACACTTAAAATTCAGAGTTATAAGGGTATACCTTAGAATTATTCATTCCATTATCCTCCAGTTCAGCATGTACCGAACTAAATGTTCATGCTTAACGGGTAAGAATCAACTAAAGTGCATACTGAACTACAGTGCCCATATATTATAGGAGTTATGGAGGACATCCAACACGTATCACAGGAAAGAAACATCGTCTGCGGTCCACCGTTAACACAGTTCACATGGCAGTGACTTTGCCATAAGAAAGGGTACAGCCTTTATGGAAGCTTGCAGGGAACTAAACCATCCATCAGACTGGTAGTAGAATAATTGGCATTAGGGGCTGTGTGACAGCCACATGATATCGGACCTTTACATAATCACAGTACAGAGCGTAACACGCGTCACTCAAGAAATTATTTTGGGTTCATTCTGACAGACGAATGAAGCAACCAACAGAGGCCACTATGGTACAAAAATGGTGGAACATACATTAGGCATTGTTCCTAACCAAACACAGTTACCCGTCTATGGAACCACATACTGATGGGCCTTGGATTGGGATGCTACCAATTCCATCTCCAGCTGAGGGGGAGATGGTATGCTCAGGATGCATCACTACTAACGTTGGGCATATATACCTGGGGAAGTGAGAGCTAGTCATGGCTTTAAGTCATATTGTTTTGGGTTATATCACAAGTATGTTAGTCTAAAAAATTGACAACACCACCGGGGTAGCATATGTCAACCATATGGGTAGATACATATCGACACCATTTGACTATCTGGCCAACACTATTTGTGAATTGAATTGAATTGAATTGAATCCTTTATTGTCAGTCAGACCTTTCGGTCTGAATGAGATGTTGTTGCCTGCAGCCATACATGTAATAATAACAACACACAATAAACACAAACTAATATCCACCACGGTGAGTTCACCGGGCACCTCCTCACTGTGATGGAGGCAATAGTCTTAGAGTTACTGTCTCTATTAATCTGGATTAATAGCGTATCCAGATAGAGATTGGATATCAGCTTCCAACTACCAGGGAAACTGAATTTAGTGGCAGACAACAGGTCACGCTAAGTCTAAAAACACTGTATGGATGTTGGATAAAATATGTATTGCTGGAACAGCCGGTATGGAACACCAGATAACGACCTATTCACATCCATGCTCTTACCAGTTATCAAATTATGTTCTTGGGAGCCAGAACCTGGGGCAGTGGTTCAGATGTATCTTCGCTGATTGGGGGATCCTTTATGCATCCCTCCCTTTGCCTCATCAGTCGGGTATTTAGGAAGAAACTATAGACTCCACGTCTCGAAATTTGATAATACCTGATTGCCCCACGCAACCATGGGTACTGGTGATATCAACATGGGTCAGAACCATACATCACCATCCATCATAGACCTAACTTACTGGGTCTTCCCGCAACAAGGGGAGTTATCCATGTCACTATTATTTATTAACCTATTTATTTAGAGTTGAAAGCACCTCTTCTACACCTGGGACTGATGGACCGAATGCAGAATTATTTCAGCGGGTCACAGACAGTCCACCCAAACATCAGTACTTGGTATAATCTAATAATGGGAAGTACTGGCACAACAATAATCATCACCCACAGATCTATGAACATCCCATCTGTTCTGGAATTCCTGGCAAGCCTCCATTACGATGAGAGGCTCAGTCATAATGCCATCAACTGCGCCAGTAGTGCTCTGTCAACATACCTGTCGAAGGTAGAGAGCGGCATTCTGTTAGGACAAACCCTGGTAAACAAACTCATGAGGGGCATTTTTAAAATTAGTCCCCAAGAACCAGGTACTCCCAATTATGGGATGTGAGCATTGTACTGACCATGTTAAGAAACTGGTCTCCAGCTACAGCTCTGTTCCTATGGAAACTGACTATGAAAACAGTCATGCTGATGGTCCTGGTCACGCCACAAAGGGTCCAGTCACCACAGAAAATAAGGTTGGACAACATGATTAATTCATCTGGAATTTAAGGTTTACATCAGTATAATAGTCATACAGAACAGACAGGGGTCAACACGCCTAAAAAAAAAAATAATAATAAATTAAAAAAAACAGAATTCAGAGCCTACCCTACAGATGGTCGTCTCTGTATTATAACTCACTTACTATCATACATGAAGTATACTAAGATCATCAGAGGGAAGAAATGTCACTTTAATCAGCTACTAACAGCCATTCAAAACAGTGACAGTCCAGACCATCTCTAGATGGCTAAAACAAGTCCTAACTAGGCTGGAGTGGACACTAGCATTTCAAATCTCACTCCACCAGGGCTGCAGCTACATTGGCAGCTATGAAGTTGGACGTACCAATGGACCTAATCCTCAAGACAGCAGGATGGTCTACGGAGGAATTTTCCAACGACTTTATAACAAACCAGTCATTGAACCTGGAACATTTGCAGAAACAAATTTAAGTTCTGTACTATAATATACCCATAAATAGGGGCAATAATTGGTGTTAATATTTTTACTGTTGGATTTCAATATCGTATTGATGTCTAATGATGTTAACTCTATTCTCCCCAAAAATCAAGGCAGTTGTGATGCATGGACTCGTTCCACGGCATGAAATCACAGAGCTTTAAAATCTTCACGTAGTCACTCACGTGACTCCGAAGTAAAATAGTAAGATTAAACGAGAACTTACCGGTTTGAAGTTTGATCTTTATTTTATGAGGAGGAACGTTGAGGGACTACGTGCCCTCCGCTCCCACTCTTGATCATAGTCTGAACTGGTATCTGTTGTCTAATCTTACTATGTTTAGTCATTACAGTTATCTGTGATTTCACACCGCTGCTTTGAAGAATGACACGCATGCGTCCTAGTGGGGTTCTTCACGTAGTCCCTCAATGTTCCTCCTCATAAAATAAAGATCAAACTTCAAACTGGTAAGTTCTCGTTTAATCTTACTATTCTTTGCCACAGAAGGCTGTGGAGGACAAGTCAGTGGCCGTTTTTAAGGCAGAGATAGATAGATTCTTGATTAGTACTGGTGTCAAAGGTTATGGGGGAAGTCATGAGAATGGGGTTAGGAGGGAGAGATAGATCAGCCAAGATTGTATGGTGGAGTAGACTTGATGGGCCGAATGGCCCAATTCTTCTCCTATGACTTATGACATTATGAACATGTTTTACATGGAAAAAAGCTGTTCAGCCCAATTTGCCCATGCCGGCCAACCCATCCCATCCCATCTACACTAGTCCCACCTGCCTGCATTTGGTCCATATCCCTCTAAACCTATCCTATCCATGTACCTATCTAAATTTTTCTTAAATGCTGCGATTTCTTCCAAGGTGGTGGATGCTGAATCCGGGAGTCCCTATGACAGCTGCCAGAATTGTTATCAATTTTAAGAAGGAATGCATCACAGTATCCCTTGAAGTATATACTGTAAATCAAGTCAAGAGAGTTTATTGTCATGTGTCACAGATACGACAATGACATTCTTGCTTGCTGCAGCACAACAATATATTGTAAGCATAAATACAGAACAGTTTAGTGTGTCTATATAGCATAGACCATATACATACACATAAATAAACAGATAAAGTGCAATAGGCTGTTATAGTTCGGAGTTTGTTTGATGGCCTGATGGCTGTGGGGAAGACGCTGTTCCTGAACCTGGATGTGCCAGTTTGCAGCAGAGAGATGATGGCAGCGGAGAGATGAGTGTGTGGCCAGGATGGTATGGGACCTTGATGATGTTGGCAGCCTTTTTAAGGCAGCGACTGTGATAGATCCCTTCGATCGTGGGGAGCCGCTGATGGACTGGGTTGTGGTCACAACTTTCTGCATTCTCTTCCGCTCCTGGACGCTCAATTTGCCGAACCAAGCCACAATGCAACCAGTCAGCATGCTCTCTACTGTGCACCTGTAGAAGTTCGAGAGAGTCCTCTTTGACATACCGACTCTCCGTAATCTTCTCAGGAAGTAGAGGCGCTGATGTGCTTTCTTTATAATTGCATCAGTGTGCTGGGACCAGGAAAGGTCTTCGGAAATATGCACGCCCAGGAATTTGAAGTTCTTGGCCCTTTCCACCATCGTCCCATTGATATAAACGGGATTGTGGGTCCATATCCTACCCCTTCCAAATTCCACAATCAGTCCCTTGGTTTTGCTGGTGTTGAGAGCCAGGTTATTGTGCTGGCACCATTTGGTCAATCGGTCGATCTCACTTCTATACTCTGACTCGTCACCATCAGTGATTCGTCCCACAGCAGTGATATCATGAGGGATCATGGAATACTCTATGAAATAGTACATTAGAACCTGGATATTCAGCGAGCACTTATGCTCTAGAGAGACATGTGGACATATGAATGACCAGATCACATTTAGTACTCTGTGGCAGATAATGGGAATTGATCACCATTATGTTTAGCTTTTGTTAGATAGTTAAAACTTTATCAAAGTTTTCTTGCAATTCAAAAAGGAAATACATAAATTGGGTGATGTTTCCTGTTCAGTTAGTACGGGTGGTGGCTTCATAAATTACTATCCAGGTATTTAAAGAATTTTGATTCAATTAAAGAATCAAAACCTAAGCAGACACAGAGTGCTGGAGTAACTCAACAGGTTAGGGAGCATCTCTGGAGAACATGGTTAGTCGCCTATCCATATTCTCCACAGATGCTGCCTGACCCTCTCAGCTCCTCCAACACACAAAACTAAACATGACTCCCTTTGGTTATGTTGTGACGGAAATTGGGAATGCTTAAAGTGTTCAGCAGGTCGGGCAGCATCAGTGGCAGAGAAACAGAGTTGATACTTTAGGGCAAGGACCTTCACTGTTGAAGCAGTTTTGAGTTAACTATTTCAACAAAATGCAAACCCAGTGAGGAAAGGCCAGGGATGATTCCTGAGATCTTTGCAGCCATTAATCTCAGATACTTCAAAGGCATTCAATACATTCAATGCTACTTGGCTGTTTGAATATGTATTGAAATACAGAAACATGCAAATAGCTCATCTTAGTGCATAGTGCATAGAATTTCCTCAAATTTTTAATTTTTATTACTGTATCAATGAATATGTTCTAAATAATATGTACCAATTAAAATGGTCTAGCAGTTTCATCATTGTTATATTTCTATTTCCCTTTCAGTTTACCAAATGGCACATTAATTACTTGGTTATTGATAGACAGTTCCAGCCATTTACCAGATTCCTTGTGCCTGAAGCAAAATCAACGTAAAGATCTGCAGCAAAAACTCATTTCGTTTAGTTTAGTTCAATTTAGAGATACAACATGGAAACAGGGCCTTCAGCCCACCGAGTATGCACCAATCAGCGATCCTCGCACAGTAACACTATCCTACACAAACCAGGGACAATTTACACTTAAACCAAGCCAGTTAACCTACACACCTGTACATCTATGGAATGTGGGAGGAAACTGAATATCTCTGTGAACACGCACGCAGTCACAGGGAGAACGTACAAATTCCGTAGAGACAGGACCTGTAGTCGGGATCGATCCCAGGTCTCTGGCACTGCAAGAGCTGTCAGGCAGCAACTCTACCATGCCGCCCTTGCGACACCGTGATGCAGACTGGAATTGCAGCATAACAAACCTTCCTGCTAACTCATAGCATGACTTTGAGAAAGAGAAGGAATGAAAATTATCTGATATTTTCTACATAATGCTGCTCTGTATTTGTTAGGTTTGTTGAGGTTCTTAATTAATTTTCTATTGGGAAGGGCCATGATAAGATGTCATTACTACTTGTCTGTTGGTAGATCCATAAGGGGCTTTCTTGGTAGTTTGATCAATAGTCCGAGAGGCCTTTAACTATAGCTTACTTATGACCAGTTTATTCTGATGAGATCAAAGCCCATAATATTTTAAAGCAATTTCGTCTCTCTAGAGCTGAAGTGCTCGCTGAATGTATCATCAAGAATCTGTATTTTATCGACCAGGCATACTTGATGTGAATAAATCACAAACTCAGCAGATAATTTGTAGAAAGGAACTGAGCAAGTTTGCTGAATCAGTTAAAATTCTCCTGTTACATTTAAATCTTCCCAGGAATAGGGTAAATAGGCGAAATAAAAGGTGAAGAGTAATAACGAGTTTAATTTCTGTACATTGCACTCTCATCACTGAATAGTTGGTTGGACACAATACTGAGGAGAAGTTTGACTGATTTTCAAATAAGATGCATAATCAATGGAGTAACGGTTGTGTAAATCCAGTTCTGAATGCAGATGATGTCCGTATTCAGCAGTTTTGTTTAAAAGCTTGCAATGAGCTTCAAATACTATTTGTGTGCTTGATTTCAGTTTGATGGAGAAGAGGGTCGACGGGCCAGAAAATGGTGTAGACCTTCTCCGTTATTCCTGGTTGTCTCTCTACTGCTTTACAAAGATCAATATTTCTACGTGTCTGTTTGGGGCCCTGTCAACAAACATCATCAGTGGCAAGAGATTCCCAGGCCTGAGATTGCTGCTGAAAGGCCCCAAACTGAAGCCTGTGTTTCAAAATCTACCAACAGTCAGAATGGGCGTCCATATGTGACATTATGTCAATCGAGTCTTGATCACCAAAGGTCTTTTCATTTTATGAATGTTCTCAGCCACATCATTCCTCTTGCTCAGGAAGCTCAGGAAACGGTGCTCCGTCCAAACCACATGGGTAGAAGATGAGATGAGTTTTCATGGGCAACTAAAAGATTGGCCCTTGCATTCATCTACCAACATTAACGTGACCCTCTTTAGTGAGCGGAACTCACACTAATGGGAGAAACCCTAGCTCTTGAGCACTCTCAGCATACCATCCAACAAGGAACAAATTGGAACTGACCAGCCCAGATAATCCCTAATTACAAAACTCCTCATTCAGTCAGGAATATTATGAGGTAAAATTTCACATGGAACCAACCAATAGGGGGACAGGTTATTCAAAATCTTGATAGAAGGGGTAGTCTCAAGTGTTGTAATAAGGTGTTAAGAATTATAGAACTTAAGTAACCATTTAGATTACATTTTAGATTAAAATACAATGTATTCTGTGAACTAACTCACCGGTTGTCCTAAATTTGGAAGTCAGCAGTGGTTATCCCCTGTCAACAATGGGCCATTGTGGGCTCCACCTTTCCTGAGTCATCGATGCAGGCTCTGCTTTGTTCTGTACCTTCCCATACCTCCAGTGACGCCTCCCTGACTCTCAGTCTGATGAAGGTTCTTGTCCCGACACGTCACCTATTCCTTTTCTCCAGAGATGCTGCCTGACCCTCTTGAGTTACTCCAGCATTTTGTATTCATTATCTTCAGTGATCTTTTTCTGCCTTTACGACCAGTACAGTAATGGATAAATCCATACTGCCTCTTATAAATTATTCAGATGGCCCTAATTGGGGCAATTTTAAAATAGGCATCTTTACGACATGAATTATCTTCCTATGATGTTTCTTATAATAGGTTCTAAGTAATATCCAGAAATTAATCTCCATTTGGTATCTCAAAACACTCTACATGGTGGCAACATTACATAAATCTCTGCCCAGAATTATTTCCATTGCTTTCCACGTAGAGCTCAATATGCTCATGCTATTGCAACACCCCTTCCGGCACCCGTGGAGAATAATTCCCTGAGTCGGGGCTGAGTCCGTGAGCAGCGTGCGGGGAGTGTGCTGTGTGCGTGGAGTGAGCTGCGTGTGCCAGGAGCTGATGTTGAACCAGAAGTCTCTGAATGGTCAGAGTGGGACCAGAAGTTGCTGCGTGAGGCCAAAAGCTGAAGGTGCGGGTTGAGCAGAGTGCGAGCTGCTTCTGCTGCAACCACACACCCCCTTCCCACACCACCCCCTTCCCCCTCCTTCCCCACACCCCCACACCGCCCCTCCCCCACACACACACACCAATCCTCCCCCACACCTCCCCTTCCCCAAACTCTCCCTTCCCCAAACCCCCCTTCACCACACAACCCTTCCCCCACTACCCCCTTCCCCCACACCAACCCCTTCCCCCACTACCCCCTTCCCCCACTCCCCCACACCAACCCCTTCACCCACACACCCCCTTCCCCACAGCCCCCCTTCTCCACAGCCCCCCATCTCCACAGCCTCCCTTCCCCAAAACCCCCCTTCCCCACACCCCACCCTTCCACACCCCCTCCCTATACCCCCATCCTCCACACACCCCCTCCACCACTACCCCTCCCCCCCTCCCTCCCGCCCCTCCCTCCTCCTCCCTCACATCCCCCTTCCCCACAGCCCTCCTTCCCCACAGTCCCCCCTTCCCCACAACCCTTCCCCACAACCCTTCCCCACAACCCCTTTCACCACCACCCCCCATCCCACCCCCCCCCACAACTCACACCCCCCCACCCCCCTTCCCCACACCCCCCCCTTCCCCACACCCCCCCACATGCCCCCGCCAAACCCCACCCCTCTCCCCCACCCCCGCCCCCCTGCTCACGCCCCCTCCCCCACACGCACCCTGGGGTGGGTCCCAGTTACAGGGGAGGCCTGGTCCGACTGCACTCACCAGTTGCAGGTCCCGACTCCACACTCAATCATCGGCTCAAAAACCCACCGCCTGTCACACTCAGTGGCATCCAGCCCCATCTGCACTCATCGCCACCTGGCTCCTCGTGGTGGTCGCCGCCCCCGCCCGCGAACACAGCAGCCCACGAACACAGCAGCTCTCGCCCGCGAACACAGCAGCCCCCTCCGGGGAAAACAGCAGCCTGTGAACACAGGGGGGTGTGAGGGAAGGGGGGGCGGGGGGGGGGGGAGGGGTGGTCACAACAGACGCAGCTCACCCTGCACCTTCAGCTTTCGGCCTCACGCATAGCTCCGGGTCCCAATCTGATTTCACTCGGATGTTTCCGGCTCAACTTGCTCTCTGCCCGCATGCAGCTCACAGATTCAGCTCCACCTCCGAGACTTTATTCTCCACAGGTGCCAGAAAGGGCATTACCTTCATGGTGACAGACAGGCGAGAAGACCAATCTGCTTCTCTCACGATTTATTCAACATTCATAACTTTTTTATTATTTCACCGATCGTAAAAAAACTTGGGGCAGTTGGAGGAGAGGAGGATGGTGAGTAAGATGGTGAAAAAATCATAGCAATGTAGGGTAGCGTTTTTTCTAAAATGTCTTTACAACGTAGACAGGAAGTGGTCACGATGAGATTTAGTAATAGTATAGAAGAAGATAGATGGTGTTGTCTATTGTTTGCCTTGTTGGTTTAGCCAGCTGAAACTGGTGCTGCATTGCCAACCTCATGAAGTAATGTACCAACGTATTTCATCAACTGCAAGGTCAAGAGTTGAAGTCGATAAGCTGAATACTTCATGCAAACATTACAGTGCTGAAAGATCTCAGCAGGCCAGACAATATCAGTGGGGAGGGAAACAAAGTTAATGTTTTGAGTTAAGGACCAGTGACTCTTCAAGAGCCAAGATTGTTTCATTGTCATTTGTCCTAAGACGGAACAATTGAATTCTTACTTATAGTAGCTCAACTGACATACAAACAGTACTCAGAGAGTTAGGACACAAAGTGCTGGAGTAACTCAGCAGGTCAGGCAGCATCCCTGGAGAACATGGATAGGTGACGTTTTGGTTTTAGACCCTTCTTTCAACCCTTACTCAGAGAAGGTGTTGAATTAACTGTTTTCACAAAGTGAAATCCCCCAATTGTCTGAGCAGAATGGCCAATAAGTCTTTGGGGATAAGTTCAATGACATTCAATGTTGTTTGGCATTTTGAATATATGTTGAATAACACAATTTTTGATTAAGTCGACATACTATATCTTTCATGAATATTGGTATTGTCACGTGTATCAAGTTACAGTGAAAAACCTTTGCTTGCGTGCTGCCTAATTAACTCAGATAATACTAAACGTGATTACCATCAAGTCATATACAAGTACAACAGGTAGAACAAAGAGAAAAATACCAAAGTACAGAATATAGTCCCTGAGGAAGCACTGGTCAGTTTCCCATGGGTATTACGGCCTTGGTCTCTGCCCTCGCTTGTGGATCCCAACCCCACGCTGCCCATAGTCGAACGCTGCTCCTCAAACAGCAGCCCTGACCCCTCCCCAGCTCAAGATACCGCTGTTTTTGATGCACGGACTATTGTGCATTTGCACCCATCGTACAGTGTAGCATGTAATGCTTATTATATGGGATATAAATAGCACTATAACAGTCCATGAAGCCCAAACAGCCAGTGCTGGCATTTATTCCTAAATCATCCTTAACAAGTTTTACGACCCGGAGCGGGGCCGTACATCGCCCGGCGCGGCTTCATGGCCGTGGGACATTCGAACGCCTGCCGGGGGCTCCACCTTTGTGACATTTAGACCGGGAGCTGGGCCGTACATCGCCCCGCGCGGCCTAAAAATGGCAGTGGGACTTATCATCGCCCGCCTGGGGCTTGGACATCGGGAGAGAAATGAGAACAGGGGATAGAAAAGACTTTGCCTTCCATCACAGTGGGTTCACTGTGATGGATGTTTCTGTAAATTGAACTGTGTGCATGTCTGTAGGAAATTGTCTTTGCTTGTATGGCTGTGGAAACGGAGTTCCGTTTGAGCCTCACTGAGGTTCAAATGACATGTAATAAATATTGAATGAGATTGATTGATTGATTAAATAGGTTCTTGATTAGTACAGGTGTCAGAAGTTATGGGGTGAAGGCAGGAGAATGGGGTAAGGAGGGAGAGATAGATCAGCCATGATTGAGTGGCGCAGTAGACTTGATGAACCGAATGGCCAACATCTACTCCTATTACTTGAGACCTTATCATCACCCATCAGAGTTGCTCCCAAAGGCCTTGCCTTCTCCGTACATTGTTGGCGCTGAATCTAGGCAAATCTTTACGTGCTGGTCCTAAAAAAGGATCGGCAATTGTTCCTCTTTTAAATCTTTATTTACTTTAGTGGACTTTATCTTGCACAAAACATTATTAACTTATCCTGTATCTGTACTCTGTGGCTGGCTTGATTGTAATCAATAGGCAATAGACAATAGACAATAGGTACAGGAGTAGGCCATTCGGCCGTTCGAGCCAGCACCGCCATTCAATGTGATCATGGCTGATCATCCCCAATCAGTGCCCCGTTCCGGCCTTCTCCCCATATCCCCTGACTGCTATTTTTAAGAGCCCTATCTAGCTCTCTCTTGAAAGCATCCATAGAACCCGCCTCCACTGCCCTCTGAGGCAAAGAATTCCACAGACTAACCAAAAAGTGGTTCCTCGTCTCCATTCTAAATGGTTTACACCTTATTCTTAAACTGTGGCCCCTGGTTCTGGACTCCTCCAACATCGGGAAAATGTTTCCTGCCTCTAGTGTGTCCAAACCCTTAACAATCTTATATGTTTCAATGAGATACCCTCTCATCCTTCTAAACTCCAGTGTACAAGCCCAGCT
Source organism: Amblyraja radiata (assembly GCF_010909765.2). Lineage (NCBI taxonomy): Eukaryota > Metazoa > Chordata > Chondrichthyes > Rajiformes > Rajidae > Amblyraja > Amblyraja radiata. Next base: position 80,366,443 of record NC_045957.1, read on the forward strand.
GCTCCATTCTCTCAGCGTATGACATTCCCGCCATCCTGGGAATTAACCCTGTAAACCGATGCTGCACTCCCTCAATAGCAAGAATGTCCTTCCTCAAATTAGGGGACCAAAACTGTACACAATACTCCAGGTGTGGTCTCACTAGGGCTCTGTACAACTGCAGAAGGACCTCTTTGCTCCTATATTTGATTCCTCTTGTTATAAAGGCCAACATGCCATTCGTTTCTTCACTGCCTGCTGTACCTGCATGCTTACTTTCATAGACTGATGTACAACGACCCCCAGATCCCGTTGTACCTCACCTTTTCCCAACTTGACGCCATTTAGATAGTAATCTGCCTTCCAGTTTTGGCTACCAAAGTGGATAACCTCACATTTATCCGCATTAAACTTCCTGCCATGCATCTGCCCACTCCCCCGACCTGTCCAAGTCACCCTGCATTCTCAGAGCATCCTCCTCACAGTTCACACTGCCACCCAGCTTTGTGTCATCTGCAAATTTGCTAATGTTACTTTGAATCCCTTCATCCAAATCATTGATGTATATTGTAAATAGCTGTGGTTCCAGCACCAAGCCTTGCGGTACCCCACTAGTCACTGCCTGCCATCTGAAAGGGACCCGTTAATCCCTACTCTTTGTGTCCTGTCTGCCAACCACTTCTCTATCCATGTCAGCACTCTACCCCAAATACCATGTGCCCTAATTTTGCCCACTAATCTCCGATGTGGGACCTTATCAAAAGCTTTCCGAAAGTCCAGGTACACTACATCCACTGGCTCTCCCTTGTCCATTTTCCTAGTTACATCTTCAAAAAATTCCAGAAGGTTAGTCAATTATGATTTCCCCTTCGTAAATCCATTCTGGCTCGGACCGATTCTGTTACTACTATCCAAATGTTCGGCTATTTCATCTTTTGTAATTGACTCCAGCATCTTCCCCACCACCGATGTCAGGCTAACTGGTCTATAATTCCCTGTTTTCTCTCTCCTGCCTTTCTTAAAAAGTGGAATAACATTAGCCACCCTCCAATCCACGGGAACTGATCCAGAGTCTATAGAACATTGGAAAATTATCACCAATGCATCCACGATTTCTAGCGCCACTTCCTTAAGTACCCTGCGATGCAGACCATGAGGCCCTGGGGATTTATCAGCCTTCAGTTCCATCAGTCTATCCAACACCATTTCCTGCCTAATGTGGATTTCCTTCAGTTCCTCTGTCACCCCAGATCCTCTGGCCACTACTATATCAGGAAGATTGTTTGTGTCTTCCTTAGTGAAGACAGATCCAAAGTACCTGTTCAACTCATCTGCAATTTCCTTATACCCCATAATAAATTCACCATTTTCAGTCTTCAAGTGTCCAACTTTGGTCTTAACTAATTTTTCCCTCTTCACATACCTAAAGAAGCTTTTACTATCCTGCTTTATATTCTTGACTAGCTTACCTTCGACCCTCATCTTTTCTCCCCATATTGTCTTTTTGGTTATCTTCTGTTGTTCTTTAAACATTATCCAATCCTCTTGCTTCCCGCTCATCTTTGCTACGCTGTACTTCTTCGCTTTAATTTTTATACTGTCCCTGATGTCCCTTGTCAGCCATGGTCGCCCCTTTCTCCCCTTGGAATCTTTCTTCCTCCTAGGAATGAACTGATCCTGCACCTTCTGTATTATTCCTAGAAATACCTGCCATTTTTGTTCCACTGTCATTCCTGCGAGTGTATCTTTCCAGTCAGCTTTGGCCAGCTCCTCCCTCATGGCCCCATAGTCCCCTTTATTCAACTGCAACACTGTGACCCCCAATCTACTCTTCTCCCTCCCAATTGTAGTTTAAACCTGACCATGCTATGGTCACTGCCTCCTAATGGCTCATTAACCTCGAGGTCCTTTGTCAAATCCAGTTCATTACATAACACTAAATCCAGAATTGCCTTCTCCCTGGTAGGCTCCAATACAAGCTGTTCTAAGAATCCATCACAAACGCACTCTGCAAAGTCCCTTTCTTGGGGTCCAGTATGAACCTGATTTTCCCAGTCTACGTGCATGTTGAAATCTCCCATAACAACTACAGCATTGCTTTTGCTACATGCCAATTTTAACTCCTGATTCAACTTGCGCCCTATGTCCAGGGGAGTGTCACTCCCCGCCACTATTTAGCTTAAACCCATATGTGTAGCCCTAGCAAACCTGCCTGCCAGAATGTCAGTCCCCCTCCAGTTAAGGTGTAACCCGTCCCTTTTGTACAGGTCACCCCTACCCCAGAAGAGATCCCAGTGGTCTATCATATATAGTCTTTTTGCTGACTAGATTGCACGCAACAAAAAAGCTTTTCCCAGTATATGACAATAATAAACGAAACTAAATTAAACTAAACTCAACAAAACGATTACAGAGGAAAGGTTTAATGTCCGTAATGATGTAGGTTGGAAGATTGGGAGGACCTAGCTTTTGGGAGATCCATTCAGAGGTATTATAACAGAGGGGAATAAGTTTTAGACTTTAAACTTTAGAGATAGAACCTGCTCCTGAGTCTGCTGGTAATTGCTTTCAAGCTTTTGTGTCTTCTGGGAGCAGGGTGAAGAAGGAATACCTGGAATGGAAAAGGTCCTTGAATATGGTGGGTTATCAATGAATCAATGGTGGGGAGTCTGGGCTGAGTGATAGACTGGGCTACCTCCCCAAATCCGCAATTTCTTGTAGTCTTGGCTAGGGCTGTTCCCAAACCAAGCTGTGATGCAACCTGACATTATGATTTCTATGGTGCATTTGTGAAGTTAGTAAGAGGCATTGGAGAGATGCTGAATTTTCTCAGTGTCCCGAAAAAGTGGAGGGATGTGCGTGTTTTGTTTGTCCACAGAATGCAATGTGGTTGGTCCAGGACAAATTATTGGTGATATATGCACCAAGAAGTTCTCAACCATTTCCACTTTTGCACCATTGATGCCGATTGGGGCATGTGCTCCACCACACTTGCTGAAATCAATAACTAACTCCTTTTGCTGATATTGAAGGTAAGGTTGTTTCTTGACACTATGTATCTTGCTCTATCTCAAGGTGTATACTGCTACAGTGGTGTCATCTTCAAAAGTGAATATAGAATTATACCAGAAATTGGCCACACATTCAGGAGTGTACAGGGAATTTAATAGGGAATATTCTTTATTTTACAATTTTCAATAATATTTGAAGTAGGTGGTATAACATTGATTGATTGCACTGACATTGTAATATAATACAGTTGCTTGTTATGCCTCTTTGATTCTTTTACTTCATGGCAGGAGATTGTGGAGGCAAGGTTGCACTTGCAAATTATTGGCTATGTCACTTTTTTTTTTCTCAACTCAAAACCACAAATCACATTGCCCTTCATTTATCTCCATGACTTTGATCAAAATGAATACATGACTCCTGCACAGTGCTGATTTGCTGTACATTGTATTACATTGATGATTTTCTATTCCAATAACTTGAACATTTTAGAAGGCAAAGCAAATAGCTTTTCTACCCAAGAGAGCTATTGAGGCTCAATTGCTTAATACATTCAAAACAAAGATTGAAAGGCTTTTAAATGTTGGGGGAATCAACGGATGGTTAGTGTGGCTTTTGCCAGAAAGGGTAATTGAGGCAGGTACTACAGCAACATTTAAAAGACATTTGGATAGACTCTATGACAAGTGGATCTAAAATATGAGGCATGATCTTACTGAATGGCAGAGCAGACATGAGGGTCTGATCAGCCAACGCCAGTCTCTAGTTCTTATGTTATTTTCAATTCCATTGTCAAATTGTGTTTTTAGGTTAGCTTGACAATGCCAACAATGATAAAGAGACAACAATTGGGCTTTACAAATGTACACTCTTTGAGGCTGAATTTCAGCACATTGAAGTTCAACTGAAATATCTTTAACTTTTTGGAGCACAAATTACTCTTTTTGCCACTTGACTAATTATGTTAGGATTTCTCCCAAAGTATCCCACAAATGATATATTTGTTTAGATTAGTTAGATTAGTTATACAGCACAGAAAAGGCACTTTGGCACTGAATCCATGCCGACCATCCATCATCTGTTCACACTAATTCTACATTATCCCACTTTCTCATCCACTTCCTCCACATTAAAGGCAATTTACAAACATAGAAACATAGAAACATAAAAAAATAGGTGCATGAGCAGGCCATTCGGCCCTTCAAGCCAACACCGCCATTCAATATGATCATGGCTGATCATCTAAAATCAGTACCCTGTTTCTGCTTTTTCCCCATAAACCCTTGATTCCTTTAGCCCTAAGAGCTAAATCTGAAGGGCCTGTCCCACTTAGGTGATTTTTCAGCGGACTGCCGGCGACTGTCAAGTTCGCGGCACTCGCCTGAAAAACCGGGAACTGGATCGGCGACTGTCAGAATGGAACACACACACAAACACATCACAAAGGCGAGGGCCAGGGAAAGCATGGGAGTGCTGCCTGAAATTCACACGGTGCAAAACCCAGGTGATACATACACATACTGCGATGACCAGGAAGGTTAAGAGTGTACGGTAAGTCCTTTAAAAGAGGGGGGAGTGGGGAGCAGAGAAGGGGGAAGAAGGGGGGAGAAGGGGGGGGGGAGGGGGGGGAGGGGGGGGGGGGGGAGAGGGGGGGGGGAGAAGGAGTGGCGACACTTTTAAGAAGCCAGACAACTTTTAATGCCAGAGATACATAGCTGTGAAATTTGGCGGACATTTAACATTACCGGTCGGTTATCCTTGGTTCTGAAAGCTCGCGCATTCTTTTTTTCCCCCTAATGAGCCAATGAAAATGCCCAGTCAGCAAAGGCGATTAACTAAAACTACCTACGACTACCTCGACTACCCATAACTGCATGGCGACCCAACTACAACTGCACCTGTGCCTACATGATTATCGATTTTCTCCATGGTGACCATTTTATGGTCGCAGAAAATGTTTCAACATATTGAAAAATTTGCGGCGAGCATACTGAGGCCGCGGTTAGTTCCCAGAATGCGGGAACTCCTCGCGACCATGAAGGAGACTCACCAGAGACCACCAGCGAAGATGTAGTGACCATGTAGTGATCCTGAGGCGAGTACAGAGTCTCCTGCATTCACCTAAAAAGTCGCCTAAGTGGGACAGGCTCTTTCTCTGGAAAGACCCTCTCTCTTGAAAGACCAACTAACCTACAAAACCACATGTCTTCTTGATATGGGAAGAAACAGGAGCATCGGGACAAAGCCACAAATTCATGACAAACTGAAATTAAATCCAAGAGTCATGAGTGTTGGTTGTCATTTGCACCAGGAGTAGAACAAAGTGGCATTCTTACTTGCTGCAGCTCAACAGGCACATTACTTAGCAATGTTACAATATTTTGAGATTTTAAAAATCAAGTCTGTAATTTATCCCATCAGATAAAGCATAAAAATAAGTTTAATTTGACACCTAATTCACTTTCATATCTTCAGTATTAAAATAGTTATGGCCATTTTCAAACTCGGAAATTAGCATCTTGTTCCCTATTGCTTTTCCATTGACAACACAAAAGCTGTGATCGAGGACAATCAAAAGCCCATAACTTTCTTAAAAATTAAGAGAAATGAAAGAAATGTTCAGTTATTGTAGATTGAAGCATTCTGAAACAAATATGAAACAATCTTCCCCTCCCTCTTCAATCCCTAGAGAAAGCGGGGGTAGAGAGTGAGGGGTGGTAGAGAGGGGACGGTAGAGAGGGAGGGGGGTAGGAAGAGAGGGGGTAGAGAGGGAGAGTGGTAAGCAGGGAGGGGCGTAGGAAGGGAGGGGGTAGAGAGGGAGGGGAAGAGAGGGAGGGGGCAGAGAGGGGGGGAGGGGAGGGTGGTAGAGAGAGAGAGGGAGGGGGAGGGGGTAAGAGAAAGTGTAGACGTGGCAACTATCCTCCCTACCCCTTCCTCTCCCTCAATCCTCCCACTCTCCCTCCACAACTCCCCAGGATCTTTCCCCTTTCCACTCCATTCCCCATCCATCTCCCTCCTTCTCATTTCACTCATCTTCCTCCCCTCACTCCCATTCCCTGCCTCAGCACCTACCCAATACAATACAGTACAATATAATACCGTTTATTGTCATTTGAACGTCAAATGAAGTTCAAATGAAATTTGGTTTCTGCAGTCAAGGGAAAAAAAACACAACAAAAACAACAAAAAAAACAGGTTGTTGAACAGCGCCAGGGCCTGGAACTTGGCCTGGTTCTCATACTCGGCCCTGGCTGTAGATTCCAGCCATTAGCTCAGCCACCGCCTGGGCTCCAGTCCAGACCCCAACTTCATCTACGGGGTCGTCCCTGACTCTGGACCCAGGGTTGTCCTTGGTTCCAGCGGCGGCTTCTTTCTCAGCCCTGGTCATGGCCACATCCCAAGCCCCGGGCTCGGCCCTATCCAGCTCCAGCACCAGGCTCTGCTCCAGCCCAAGCCCAGTTCCCGGGCTCGGCCCATGGCACCACCCTCCCCGCCAGGTACCCGTTGGGCGTCGCCACCACTCCTCGTTCACCGCGAGCGCAAGAGTGCCCCTCCCTCCCAGAGTGTCCCGTCTGCCTTGCGAGTGCATTGTGACATCATTTGTTTTTTTCCCAGAAATGGGTGAGTTTTGACCCTGTTTTTAAAATTTAAAGGATTAATAACTTGGGAAATATAGGTGGGAATGCGACAAGAAGATATTCATCGCCGCGACGGAAAAATGTGAGTAGGGTGTGTGAAAAGTAGGGTGGCCTAGTGTTTGGAAGAAGATAGGAAAACCAGATTGACGCAGAGACGCATTGTGGACAGTTCGTGGGCACAAACACAAACAGTAGGAAGACTTTTAGTATTGTAGAGATAACTAATTAACTAAATAAATGAAGATTGCTATACCCATAAGAGGTTTTTCTTTATTTCAAAAATGAACTTTATTCTTAATAAAAATATATACAAAAGAAAAGATAACAGTGCAAAAACTCTTGATACATTCTTAATCTCTCAATACATTCAATATCCAGACCCAGGAGCAGTAGGTGAACTGTGTTTGTTGCCCTTGGGCTACAAATTCTCCCCTTTTGACTATTGTGGCTAGGCCTGCAGCCAGAACCCATTAACTCAAAATAAACCAGCACAAAGCAAGGTATAAGGCTGTTCAGCAAAGGTAATTTTGTGGCCACATATAAAAATTGATCAAACCTCATATCAAAGCATGCTGCAAGGGACCAATGGGACATTCAAATGAACTTTCAAAACAAGAGATGAAAGGAATGCAGAAGGAATTATTCATACAAAGACACAGAGACACGATTGACTGATCTTATGAATACATTAACCAAGGAGATGGCTGAGTTAATCAGCCACACAATGCTGTAAATGTATTCAAATTCTACTGTCTTGCCCATCAAACTCTGGTGCTCAGCTCGTTAACAAGATTTGCATACTAACACAACAAGTAACCATTGTGGCTCCACCTAGCCTGGATTTGTCACGCATCCTTTGAAACATCAGACTTATCACTGAGAAATTCCCATTTACCAGCATTATAAAATGCTAATAAAATTAGAACTTTAATCTGTCAAATCACCTTTTTATGATAGTGGTCAAAATCAAATAGACAGACACTTTCTAAAGATGACAATTTACCAAGTCAACTAATTTATAGATGTACAACAAACAGACAGCATAAGGTTGATGCACCCAGAACATGGGGGGAGGCTCCATTGAGGGAAATGGGTTTGTCAATCATCACCAGCGGGAATATTTAGTGAAACACTTTAGCGACATACCGTGAATTGTGGATAGATTTGTGTGGTGAAATGGTAATTGCATGGTGAAACACATTTGGAATAACTCAGTGTGAAGAAGGGTCTCGAATCTGAAGCGTCAACCATTCTTTCTCTACAGGGATGCTGCCTCTCCCACTGAGTTATTGACTCCATTTATACCTCACATCACCTCAGCAATGTCAGCAGCATAATCAAGGATGAGTCGCACCCTGGCCACTCCCTTATCTCTTCTCTTCCATCGGGCTAAAGATATAGGTGTGAAAAGGGGTGTCAGGGGTTATGTGGAGAATGCAGGAGAATGGGGTTAGGAGGAGAAATAGATCAGACATGATTGAATGGCAGAGTAGATTTGATGGGCCGAATGGCCTAATTCTTTTCCTATCACTTATGACCTAATGACATTATGAGTTGTTCCAGCATTTCTGTTTCTATGCCTGGAGAACATGGATAGGCGATATTTTAGGGGGTTTTTTGTACCATTCTTTAGAGTGTGACCCTTCAGCAATTTTACACCATTCAGACTGGTTCAGACTAAAATCAGCAGTTGTTGTATTGGTGCAGGGTGTGTGTTCACCTGTTGCACTGACTTGTTTAAGTATCTCCAGTTTATATGGTGCCTTTGAGTATTGCATAGCCCAAGTGCAAACAGAAATTAATGGTTCACTGATCCTTTTCCACCTAAAACACCCCCTCTCCATGTATTTTCACGTGCAACCACAGGCGATGTAACACCTGTCCCTTTATCTCCTCCATCCTCTCCATCCAGGGGCCTGAGCAGTCCTTCAAGGTGAGGCAGAGGTGCACCTCCTCTACTGCCACCAGTATCCCTGATGTAGCTTCCTGTATATCGGCGAGACCAGATTCGGCAACCAGTTTGCTGAATATTTGCTCTCAGTCGCCAAAACATACTGGATCTTCTGGTTGCCAAACACTTTAATTCCCGTACCCATTACCATACTGACCTTCTGATACTATCTGACATATTCCAAGATGGCGGATGTGCGGGAGTGGGCGCCGTCTGTGTATGGCAGCCTGCCCGCAGTCCGCCTCTACACCTTTCTTTATTTTATTTTATGTTAGTGGAGGTCTTCTATGTGGGGGGTGGGAAGGGGGAAACTTTATTCTTAGTCCCCTACCTGGTCGGAGAGGCAGCATCCCTCCGTGCTGTTTCTTCGCCCCGTCCTCGCGGCCTACCACCGAAAGTGGAGCGGCGTTTTCCTGTCGGGACCGGCTGGGACTACAGCTTCGGCGGCGGTGGCGCAGCGCTGGGATACCAACAAGGAGCGGGCGATGCATACCGGGTCGCCGTGCGGTAAGCTCCGGAGCGCTTTGGTCGCCGACTTCCAACATCGCGGAGATGTGGCTGCGGGCGTTCGGCCGCGGGCGGCGCTGGATTTGGAGTTGGAGCGCCGCAGAGCCAGAGATCAAGTTTCGCCGGGGTCGGAGCTCCAGCCGGCGCGGCCGGAGGACTACGAGTGCCGCGGTCTCTGGTCTCCGGGGAGGGGACAGCCGCTCCAGACTTTTCCAAGCCGCTGAGGAATGTTTCACCCGACGCCGATGTTTCATCTTTACGGCAAGAGGGCCCTGAAAATCATCGGACTGGCTGCACGGCCACAGATGGGCCCTGACCTCGGGTGTTTCACAGAGGAAGAGGACTTAACTTTCTGGTGCCTTTCCCCCACAGTGGAAATGTTTTGATTCTGCTGTGGGGGGATGTTTGTGTTGAACTCTGTAATATGTCGTGTCCATTTTTATTCATTTTTTTTAAACCTTTTTCTATGGTTTGCAATGGAACTTATTATTTAAATTATGTGAAGCACTTTGGGGTCAATGCAAATTGACTTCAAATGTGCTATATAAATAAAGTTTACTTACTTACTTACTGATACTATCCTGAGCCACCACCATTGCCAGAGTGAGGCCACGCTCAAACTGGAGGAACAGAACCTAATAATCTGCTTGGGTAGCTTCAAGTATAAACATTGAATTCTCCCAATTTAGGTAACTACAACCCCCACTTCTTCATCTCCCCTTTTCTCCTCCCCCTCCCCCTCCCCTGTGCCCACCTGGACTCACGCCTATTTCTCCCCTATTTCTCCTCCTGTTCCACCTACATTCCTTCCTCCACTTCACAATTCACAACTCCTCTAAACTTTTGGTTCACACCTTCCATCTTTTCATCTCTACACTTTGCCCAACCATCTGCCCAGTTTATCCACCTATTACTTGCCAGGCTTTGTCCTTACTTTGTCCTAAGAACTTACAAAATTCTTAAGGGGTTGGACAGGCTAGATGCAGGAAGATTGTTCCCGATGTTGGGGAAGTCCAGAACAAGGGGTCACAGTTTAAGGATAAGAGGGAAATCTTTTAGGACCGAGATGAGAAAAACATTTTTCACACAGAGAGTGGTGAATCTGTGGAATTCTCTGCCATAGAAGGTAGTTGAGGCCAGTTCATTGGCTATATTTAAGAGGGTTAGATGTGGCCCTTGTGGCAAAAGGGATCAGGGGGTATGGAGAGAAGACAGGTACAGGATGCTGAGTTGGATGATGAGCCATGATCATATTAAATGGCGGTGCAGGCTCGAAGGGCAGAATGGCCTACTCCTGCACCTATTTTCTATGTTTCTATGTTTGTCCTGCCCTTCCTCTCTTCCAGTTTTCTCTCCCCCCTCACCTTCATCCACCTATTACTTGCCAACATTTGCCCTGCCCTCCTCTCTTCCAGCTTTCTCCCCCCCCCCCCCCCGCCGCACAATCAGTATGAAGAAGGGTCCCGACCCAAAATGTCACCTATTCCTTTTCTCCAGAGATGCTGCTTGACACATTGAGTTACTCCAGCACTTTGTGTTTTTTAGAAACATGTGAGCTACATTTTTACTTCTCTTGCCACTTCCATCAAGAAGGATTGGCATGCACAAATTATTTGACACCTGTTTGTTTGGAACTGGTTCAATCAAAATAATAAAATTATTTTCCTCAAAAGGTCCAAAATTTCATCAGCACATGGTCAAAGGGACATGTCCAGCAGCTTCAGCAATTAGATGGGCAATTAAAATAATCATCATTCACATGCTGAAATACTTAGAATCTCATTCTCATCCAACATTCACTATCTTTCTTCCCTGCAAATAGCCCAACTTCATACACACCTAAGAATAATTCCAACAATTTTATTGGAATAAGATCAGAGAGAGAAATATATAGATCAAGAAATAATGCCCTGAGTGTGTGCTGCTTCTATCCTCTCAGCAACTAACAGCAGCTGGCAGTGAATGTGAATAATTCAGTCTCAGTCACAGAGGCCGATGTCAGGAAATCCTTCAGAGGGGTGAACCCACGAAAAGCACCTGGTCCTGATGGTATACCCGGTCGTGTTCTAAAAACCTGTGCGGACCAACTGGCGGGAGTTTTTACGGACATTTTCAACCTCTCACTTCTGAGGTCTGAGGTCCCGACTTGCTTTAAAAGGGCATCAATTATACCGGTGCCCAAGAAGAGTAAGGTGACGTGCCTCAATTACTATCGACCAGTGGCACTAACGCCGGTGGTGATGAAGTGCTTTGAGAGGTTGATTATGGAGCAAATCAACTCCTACCTCGACAAAAACCTGGACCCACTGCAGTTCGCGTACCGCCACAACAGATCAACGGTGGATGCGATCTCGCTGGCCCTCCACTCCGCACTGGACCACTTGGACAACAAAAACTCATATGTCAGGCTGTTATTCATTGATTACAGCTCAGCATTTAACACAATCATCCCCTCCAAACTGGTTACCAAACTCGCAGAACTGGGTCTCTGCGCATCCCTCTGCAACTGGATCCTCGACTTCCTCATCCACAGACCACAGTCTGTTCGTATTGGTGGAAATATGTCAGCCTCGATAACAATCAGCACGGGAGCACCTCAAGGCTGCGTGCTCAGCCCCCTGCTGTACTCACTCTATACCCATGACTGCGTAGCGAACCACAGTGCGAACTCCATCATCAAGTTCGCTGATGACACCACCATCGTGGGGCGTATCACTGATGGGGATGAGTCAGAATATAGAAGAGAGATCGAGCAACTGTCCATATGGTGCCAGCGCAATAACCTGGCCCTCAACACCAGCAAAACCAAGGAACTGATTGTGGACTTTGGAAGGAGTAGGAGGGGGACCCACAGCCCCATTTATATCAACGGGTCGATGGTTGAAAGGGTCAAGAGCTTCAAATTCCTGGGCGTGCACATCTCTGAAGATCTTTCCTGGTCCGAGAACACTAATGCAATCATCAAAAAAGCACATCAGCGCCTCTACTTCCTGAGAAGATTACGGAGAGTCGGATTGTCAAGGAAGACTCTCTCTAACTTCTACAGGTGCACAGTCAAGAGCAAGCTGACCGGTTGCATCGTGGCTTGGTTCGGCAATTTGAGCGCCCTGGAGAGGAAAAGACTACAAAAAGTAGTGTTAAACACTGCCCAGTCCATCATCGGCTCTGACCTTCCTTCCATCGATGGGATTTATCGCAGTCGCTGCCTCAAAAAGGCTGGCAGTATCATCAAAGACCCACACCACCCTGGCCACACACTCATCTCCCTGCTACCTTCAGGTAGAAGGTACAGGAGCCTGAAGACTGCAACAACCAGGCTCAGGAATAGCTACTTCCCCTCAGCCATCAGGCTATTAAACCTGGCTCAGACAAAACTCTGATTATTAACAACCACTTTCTGTTATTTGCACTTTATTTGCAGTTTATTTATTCATGTGTGTATATATTTATATCATGGTATATGGACACATTTATCTGTACTGTAGTAAATGCCTTACTATTTTTCTGTGTGCTTAAGCAAAGCAAGAATTTCATTGTCCTATACAGGGACACATGACAATAAACTCACTTGAACTTGAACTTGAATAAAGGATAGATTTCAACTTGACTATGGAACAAGGGGAGAGTGCAGACTTTGACAAGTTGCATCAAGAGAGATTAGTGATTGGAGGAACCAATTGGATGGAAGCCATCTAGGAGGGCAACTTTGCACCAGCACCAAGCTCCATCATGGCTATTAATGGAACTTTCCTCTGTGAATCCATATCTCTGATTGAAAGAAATGTTAATTTCAAAATATTAGAAACAGTGCGAGAATATACGACCCGTCTCCTGTATGGCTTACTGCAGGAGACTGACCACTTGAAGGAAACAAAGGATAGGTGTCCTCATTATTGACTTAAGAGATCCTTCCTCTAGATGGCTACCTGATAACAAAGTTGTTCCAAAACTCCTTAGCATTAATTTATGAATGAATGGGGAGATCACTCTAATAACGTCCAGATCAAAGGCTTTCAGTAAGGATGGATGTGCACTGTACAAGATCTCCATGGGGCTATGAAGGTTACCAAGAGAGAATTCCAAAACATGTGAAAGTCTCATTTCAATCAAGTAGTTGCCAGGCAAATGTGGCAGGGCCAAAATCAATTACAGACTACAAGCCAAAACCGGGGACAATCTCTGGCAACATCACATATCTCCGGATGGGCTCCCTGTCTTTAATGCAAAGTTCCACCAAGGCCATCCCCCCATCCCTTGCTGGTTCTGTCCCATATATTTCAATGACAGTTCAGAACTGCTTTCGCAAGGGTAAACTCTCAGAAAGCAGCCAGCTCAGATGGAGATTTTCTCCACAGATGCTGCCTGACCCGATGAGTTACTCCAGCACTTTGTGTTTTTCTTTGGTATAAACCAGCATCTGCAGCTCTTTTTTCCACAGCTCAGATGAAGTTGAATGAATTAATGAATGAATGAATACTTTATAATTTATTGTCACATGAGATAAGTCACAGTGAAATTCTTTGCTTGCATACCCACGGTTTGCAAATAGTCGCCACATAAGGGCGCTGACAAAGTTACAAAGTATAACCAGTATGTGCACCAGGTCCCCCTTTGTTCTCCACTCCCCCACCCCCCACGTCCCCCATGGCGGCTCTCTCACACCGGATCCTCCTTTGTTCCTTCCTTCAGCAGCGGTGTCCTCACTCCGTGGTCCGTCTCGTCCATCGGCTGGCGCCCCCATCGACCGCCGCACCAACCTCTCCACTAACACTGCCAGTTCCTCTCCGGATGCCTCCATGGTGCCGACACAGGCCCCAGCCGCGTGCTCCGACCTCAGCCGCGAGCTCCACCAACCCAGGCTCCGTCAGCCCTAGGCTCTGCCGCCTTCGCCAGCCATGGGCTCCAGCCTACAGGGGCTCCGGCCTCAGCTACTCTGCGGCTTGCTGGGAGGTGTCTGCCTCAGCAGTCCACCGGGAGGCATCCTGGATGGGTTCCTCAATGGGTTTTGAAATTGTGTGCCAGTCAACAGCTATAGTTTTCGCCATCATCTTAATCTCCTCATTCAACAGTCTACTGTCCCTATCTGCTTTAAGAATACATCCATTCTTCCAGTCCCTAGGAAAAATCAAGTGACCTGTCTCAGGTCAGGTCAGGGGAGTTCCCCCCACCACAGGTACCATGTAATCCTGTGCTACCCACTCCATGGTTGGATAGTAGGCAACTAAACCAGGTTTGCCAGGTGAGGAGGGGGCTATGGACACCCAGCAGGACCAAAAACAAGACCTGTCAAAGGGTGGATCAGCTCCACCCTTTGATCAGTGAGCCAACAGCCATCCACACTTCAGTAGAAGTTGTGATCACTGTTGTACATAGCATTGTAAGGCACCATGCCCATTGATGTTTTCAATGATGATGATGATGTCTCAATGACTACTGCCCAATAGCTCTGACATTGGCCATATGAAGTGGTTTCAAAGACTGTTGATGGCCAGTCAATCTAGACCCCTTAATATTTCTTTGCAGGACCCAGAGGTCAATGTAGGACACCATATCAATTGCATTACATTTGGACCTGGATCACTTTGACAATAAGAACACGGATGCTATTCATTGACTACATCTTAGCCTTTAACATCATTGTGTAGTTGGAATTCCATAGCATGGTGACCATTCAGTCCATTGTATCTGTGCTATCTCTTTGATAGAACCATCCAATTGGTTCTCCTTCCCTATATTTTCTTTTTGACATATATATTCATCTCCCCTTTGAAGTTTCTTCTTGTATCTACACCTTCTGCCCTTTCTGCCAGTTCATTGTTAAATCATAGTTGCCTACCTTAATAAAATAACATTCTCTCATTGGCCCCTTTTCGTCAATTATCTTAAATCTAAAATCATTGGAATATTTTTGTGTTAAATCTTCCTCAATAGATCCTCAATTTCATCATCATTGGTCTTGCCAACAATATAATTTTTAACTTTCCTTAAGAGGCAGTTAGATATGCACATTGTTATGCAGGGATGGGTATTGCATTCAAATGAGATTAGTTTATTTTGCCATAATGTTTGGCACAGATATTGTAGTCAGACATTGTTCCTATGCTGTAGCTTTCTCCTGCATGTTCTATGTCATAATACCAAATAAATGTTTCTTTAAACTTCTGGACCTTAGCCTTCAGGCTCCAATTGGAACTGGCTTCTGGACCCCCGGCCAATAGACCCCAGTTGGTTAGAATTGGTGATAGCAGTTCCACCCTGACCGCCCAATACTAATGCTCCTCAGGCTTGTGTACTCAGTCCCTTGTTCTATTCCCTGTACCTTTGAGTGCATGACTAAGTACAGCACCAACCCAATCTTTAAGCTTGCCACTGTTGTCAACTGGATCAACAATAACAATGAAACCCCGAGTACAAGAAAGGGATCGAGAACCTAGTGTCAAGGAGTCAGGGCAGCAACCTAACCTTTAACATCGGCAAGATGAAGAAATTGTTTGTTGACCTAAGCACGTGGGAAAGGTAGATCACAACCCTTACTTATCAATGGTACTACTGTAACAACTTCAGGTTTCTTGGCATCCATGTCACCAGCAACCTAACCTGGTACCTTCACATTAATGTGTGATCAAGTGATCAGTCTATCAACTTACAAAGAGGATTCTCGCAAACTTTTGCAGATGTGCTGGAGAGAGTTTTTTAAATGCATCCTTTGCAGCCTGGTATGGTGACCATTCAGTTTTAGACCGCTTACCTGTAAACCTGCAGTGAGTGATGAACATAGCCCAGTCCATCACAGCTTCATCACTTCTTTTTCACTTGGTGTGGACTCAGTGGGCCTTCGGCCCACTGAGTCCACACCAACCAGCGATTCCCGTACATGAACATAATCCTACACTCTCTAGGAACAATTTACACGTATACCAAGTTAATTTAACTACATTACTGTACGTCTTTGGAGCGTGGGAGAAAACGCATGCAGGTCATAGGGAGAATGTGCTTGTACAAACTCCGTACAAACAAGCACCCATAGACGGGATCGAACGTGGGTCTCCGGTGCTGCAAGCATTGCAAGTCAGCAACTCTACCGCTGATCTTCATGGTGTGCCGTACCTGGAAGGCTGGAAGTAACACCAACGATGCCTGACACCCTGGCCATTCCCTTTACTCTCTTCAACCTTCTGTGAGTAGATAAAGAGAGATTGAAAGCCTTGATTTAAGAACAACTTTTTCACAATAGCTATCAGACTCCTAAGACAACTACCTCTTTCATACTCCCTTTCCAGTGGCACTGCCATGTAATTTTATTCATACCTCTCTTATTCACTTGTTCCATTATTGCACTTTAGATTTTTGTATGAACTACTTCAGTTTCTGCATTTGTTGCTTCGTATTGCTGTTTTAACATTCATTGTTATATTTATTGTGCAATTGTAGTTATTGCTTACTATCAAAGCTTCATGCAAACTAGGAATTTAATTGCACCCTGGTGTATGTGACAATAGACTGATCTAGATCTGAATCAGAATCTAATAACTCCAACAATAGGAGAGCATAATTAGTGCTAGATGAGTTAAAAACAAAATGCGCCAAAATAAACTGTAGATTGGTTATTGCATGTGAACCAATCAGCGTAGTGTAGCATCACAAACTCCACCTTACTGTTTACTTTATATTAACACCCATTTCCTACATTAATTAGTCTTGGAAGTGGTAGTGATTAACTAACAACCTACTGTACCGCTCTACTATATGTTATGATTAAAGATGATTTAAACTTCAGACCTGTGTCACATCAATCATTTACATGGTGACAGACAGCGTGAAGTGACCCATTGCATCCGTATATCGGGTTTTATTCGCATTTTATCAGTTTTATCTGTATCACCATGGACCATGGAAGGGGGTAGGGGAGGGGAGGGTGTGGAGGGGAGGGGGGTTTAGGGGAGGGATGGCGGGGGAGGGCAGGGGTTTGGGGGAGAGGAAGGAGGGAGAGAGAGAGAGAGAGAGAGAGAGAGGGGTGGAGAGACAGGGGAGGGAGAGAGGGGGTGAGGGAGAGGGAGAGACAGAGAGGAGGAGAGAGAGGGGAGATGGGGAGAGGGGTGAGAGAGAGGGGGGAGAGAGAGAGAGGGGTGCGAGAGGGAGAGGGAGAGAGAGAGAGAGGGGGAAGAGAGACAGTGGGGAGAGAGTGATAGAGAGGGGGAGGGAGAGAGAGAGGAGAGGGGAGAGAAAGGGGGTAGGGGGAGGGACAGAGAGAGAGAGGGGAGAGAGGGGAGAGAGGGGAGTGAGAGAGAAAGAGAGGAGGGGGCAGGGTACGAGCGATCTGAGGACGGTGAAAAGCAATGAGGGGTCCAGCCGATCGTGGCTTCTGCAAAGGTAAGCACACCCACCAGCGTGGCAGAGACAGGCCGGGCCGAGCTGGGGAGGCGGGGGGGACAGAGATGATCGGGCCTCCCCGGAGAGGAGGTCGTCCCCTGTGATGGGTAGAAAGGAAAGGGGAGAGAGGTAGGGAGGAGAGGGGAGGAGGTGAGAAGAGGAGGGGGGGGGGGAGAGTGGAGGGGAGACGGGCGAATGAAGGGGCTCCATAATGCGGAGAGACAGAAGCGGCTTCTGACTCTCTGGAAATCCACAGCTTGAATGAGTGGGCAGGGGATGGGTGGGGCGGGGCTTCACGAGCTGCGCCAACAGTGAGGAGAACCTTCTTCAGCGTGTGAGCAACGCTCACCTCTGGATCTGGAGAACAAAGATCCTATAGCAGAGTGCAGCTATAGGATCTTTGCTGCAGAACATTCTCATTATTTCTGCGCCTTTTGAAGAACGGGAGGGTGCGTGGTGTAACGTACCTCGTGGAGAAGTGCGCATGCGCATTGACAGCAGCTGCATTAATCCACAGCGGCGGGGAGGGAGGGGCAGGGGGCAGGTGGGCCTTGATTGGTGGGCATGTGGGCATTGTGACTTAAGCAGCTGGCAAGCGGTGATTCTTTTTTTTTAAGTGAGTTTTGTGAACAATCTTTTTCAAAATCTGGGGAAATAATTGAGCAAATTTAGAGAGGAGTGGATTTCTGAAATCATAAGTTAAATCCCTACCGAAGTATGTAAACATCTCTGCCTTTTTGCTTCTGGTGTTCGAGGAGATACGTTTCAAAGGCAAAATGACACACACACACACACACACACACACACACACACACACACACACACACACACACACACACACACACACACACACACACACACACACACACACACACACACACACACACACACACACACACACACACACACACACACACTTACTTTTAAAAGTATATAAATGGCTCAGTGATGCCGCTTCAGGGATGTGTCTAATGAGTTAATATGAGACAAACTTGTCAGTGGCATGACTGATCAAAAGCTAAAGACTGAGCTACTACGGAATGCTGACCTAACTCTTGAACAAGCTTTGCATGCCTGCCGCACGTCAGAGATTGTGGCCCCACTGAGCGACCAGTTTGACACTCATAAAAAGAATACAAACCTGACAGGCTTCAATAAACGAGCCACCCCGACAGCTAACAGAAGATTTATGAATGAACTGCCGCAAATGGCTAATCGTGGATCTATCAATGAACCGTCGCAAATGTGTCCGAACTGTAACTATTTCCACAAGAGACGGATGTTCTGTCCAGTGAACGGCAAGCCATGCAACTACTGCAAGAAGACGAACCATTTTGCCTTTTGCTGCAGGTCCAGTGGGAACCGCAATTCTAGCTTGGCGTCTAATCTGCACCTGCTGCAACAAGACCAAACCTTTTCAGACTCCCAAGACCTGCCGAAGCTGCCCACGAGGACGATCCAATTAGCTCATATGAAGAGTCTACTGTTCACACCCTCCTCCACGCATCTGGTAAGCTTTTGGATTCCTCTGTGTCCATGCTAATTAACAACAAGCCTGTGAAGGCCAAATTGGAAACTGGGGCATGCATGAATGTAATGTCCCTGAATGTCTACAACAAGATAAGAAATAACGAGACCTTGACTAGAGATGGCTCTACCTTACATGCTTATGGGGGGGAGGTCCTGCATCCTCTTGGAAGAACTAGCTTTAAATGTGTATTGGAAAATACCACAAGAAATCTGACTTTCTATATCCTAAATTTGGACTCTGTGACTTTACTGGGCATCCATGTGTGCTAGAACCTTGGGCTAGTCTCTTTCGATCGCTCTGTTCATAAGTTACTACTGTCTGAGGACCCGATTTGGAGCTACCCTGATCTGTTTGATGGCAAGCTGGGCAAGCTTCCTACGACTTATAACTTCGTCGTTGATCCCACAGTTGACCCAGCTATCCATGCTCCCCACTGCGTGCCACATGCCATGAGTGACAGAATTGAGGTTGAACTTAAAAGTATGGTTTCCATGGGTGTACTAGCTGAAATCAGCGAACCTACAGACTGGGTCTCCATCATGGTTGTCACGGAAAAGAAAGACAAAGACGAGCTCCGCATGTGCAGCAACCCAAACACAGCCATCAAGCACCCACATTATCCGATGAGAACTGTCGAAGACATCGCGGCCCAAATCGGTCGCGCAACAGTGTTTTCCGTACTAGACGCAAAAAGCTCGTTCCAGCAGATACCCCTAGATGGCGTATCCTTGAACCTCACTACGTTTGCTACACCATTTGGCAGATTCAAATTTCTCAGAATGCCATTCGGTATCAATTCGGCCAGCGAAGTTTTTCAGAGAACCAAGTTTCACAGACTTCCCCTGTGCCATCATTATGGATGACATCCTGGTGTATGGCAAAGACATAGCGGAGCACAATCACAACCTCAAGCAGATTCTGGACAGGGCACGTGAGATCAACCTAAAATTCAACCTCAAGAAATGCAAGTTCCGTGTTCCAGACGTAACCTATGTCGGGCACGTATTCACTTGCGATGGCCTGAAGCCAGACCCGAAAAAAAACACAGCCATCCGTGAAATGTCTGCCCCTGTCGACGTGCTCAGCCTCCAATGATTTCTGGGTATGGTAAACTACCTGGGGAAGTTCATACCCAATCTCAGTGAACTCAGTTCACCACTGAGACAGCTCACCCGCAAGGACACTGAATGGACCTGGTACCAGCAACACCAACAGGTATTTGACTTTTTAAAACTACAGCTGGCCAGCGCTCCTACCCTCACATACTTCGACCTGAAGCGGCCTATCACGAGAACCTGTGATGCCTCACAATATGCGTTGGGCGCAGCCTGTCTTCAAACATCTGCCGATGGCATTGTACTACCTGAATCATGTGCCTCCGCACCATGACGGACACCGAACAGCGCTATGCCCAGATCGAGAAGGAGCTGCTAGCTGTAGTCTTTGCATGCTCAAAATTTAAAGATTTCATCTTTGGGAACACGTTCACAGTCGAAACCGACCATCAACCACTCGTAACCATCCTGAACAAACCTATACACGCAACACCTGCATGTTTGCAGCGCTAGATGATGCATCTCCAGCGGTTCGACTTCAGAATCATCTACAAAAAAGGAAAGGGCATGCTCGTTGCTGACAATCTCTCTTGTGCACCACGTGCATCTAGTGAACAACATCCCTATGAATCTGATGAGCTTACATTTCTCAAGGTTGACCATTCCCATGGAACGCCTGCATTGCCTGGCTGAACTCACAGCCGCTGACGGCACTCTACAACTGCTCTCATCTATTATCAAAAGAGGCTGGCCAGGTAAACAATCCAGCACACCACTGGAGGTGCAGCAGTTCTTCCTAGTCCGTGATGAGTTGGTAATACAAGACGGTGTCATTATCAAAGGTCACAAAGTCGTGATCCCATCATCCTTTCAAGACGAATACTATAAAGAGGTACACAACTGTCTCCCAGGCACTGAGGCTACGCTGGCCCACGCACAGAGCATGTTTTACTGGCCCGGGATGTCCAAGTACATACGGGACAGAACAGCATCCTGCCCCATCTGCAACAGTTTGGCACCACACCAACAGAGACAGCCTCTGCTACAACAGCCCCCACCAGCACTGCCATGGACATCTCTGACAGCGGAAATTTTCAAATGGCACGGTAAACACTACCTAGTCCTAGTCGACTCCGACTCCAACTGGTTCGAACTCGACTTAGTGCCCGCCATCACATCCGACATGGTTATACAAAAGCTGCAGAGGCATTTTTCTGTGTTCGGCGCGCCAGTCTGCCTGCAAACTGACAACGGAAGTAAAATTCACCAGCCACGCATTTCAACACTTTGCCAAACGATGGAACGTTCACCATGTCACAAGCAGCCCTGAATACCCCCAATCCAACGGGCTCGCTGAACATGCCATCAGGAGCGCAAAACAACTGATGGAACATTCACACCTGGCCAAGTCTGATGTGTACCTCGACCTCTTAAACCTTGGAAACATCTCCAGGGATGGGGTCCTGGGTTCACCAGCTCACGCCTGATGTCTCGGACAACACGACCTCCATTACTGGTTGCCCAGCAACAGCTGAAGCCACAGGTGTTTTAACCAGCTGTGGTCCAGATGTGCATTCAGGAGAAACACAACATTCAGAAACGCTCCTATGACAAGTCCAGCAAACCACTGAAGCCACTACTACGGTTTCAAATAGTCTGTATGCAGACCGCTGTGGGACATACCCGTCTGGGTTTCGTTGTCGGCCCCTCTAAGAAACCCCGCTCCTACCTTATCAACGCCGATGGTGTCCTGTACAGACAAAGCCGCCAGCATTTGCTGCTTCTGAACGAACCTCGACTACCTCCAGCCAATCCTTATGCTCCACCCCTGCCGTTTAAGCCCTCTGCTGTTCCTGCTACCACTAGTCCCAGCGAGCACTCTCTGCCTCGGTCGGCTACCCTGTCTAACCACATTAACTCTCCCGCATGCTCACCCTGCCAGTCGCCTCAACTGTCCCCAGCTGCTTTCTCCTTTTTGGGTTCACTGCCTCCCTCCCCCGCTAACTTTTCTAGTACGGAGGGAGAGAGGTTTGCCCGCATGCGTTCGGGTCATATTAGTAGACCGCCTGGCAGATATGGCGAGTACGTTTAATTCCGTGTGTTTAACATTTGCCTAACAATCTTTTCTCTTTACGGGGAACGATATAGATTGGTTATTGCATGTGAACCAATCAGAGTAGTGTAGCTTCACTAACTCCACCTTACTGTACACTTTAGATTAACACCCATTTCCTACATGAAGTAGTCTTGGAAGCAGTAGTGATGAACTAACAGCCTACTGTACTGCTCTACTATATGTTATGATTAAAGATGATTTAAACTTCAGACCTGTGTCTATTAAGTCATTTACAGAAACTATTCAAAGATGTCGTACGTTTCAATTTTCCCCATTCACAACAAGAAAACAAAAGAAAAATCAAAGAAGCGCCAAGGAAAATTCTGAGATTACATCAATTATTATGATAAAGATAAGTCTTACAGCAAGGATTCAGTCTCTCGTTGATTTTGGTGATCAGCACAAACTGCACAATTGGGAAATTTAACATTTTAATCTATTCAAGAGATTTGTCAAATACTGTGCAATTGAAAGTTATTATAATATGATTACAAAATTAATCATGTTCAACATAATTACAAGATCCAGAACTTCATTAAGACGTTAATCCAGAAGTTCATCAGAGTTTCTCAACAAGGAATAAATGCAGATTTATTTGCATAAGCAAAAATGTGGGGAATATAAATCTGTTAAAAATGATGCGAGAAACTGGTAACAAAAGGAATCAACATGCACATTAGACAATAGACCATAGACCATAGACAATAGGTGCAGGAGTAGGGCATTCGGCCCTTTGAACCAGCACCGCCATTCAATGTGATCATGGCTGATCATCCACAATGTACCCCATTCCTGCCTTCTCCCCATATCCCCTGACTTCGCTATCTTTAAGAGCCCTATCCAGCTCTCTCTTAAAAGTATCCAGAGAACCGGCCTCCACCGTCCTCTGAGGCAGAGAATTCCAGAGACTCACAACTGTGTGAAAAAGTGATTCCTCATCTCTATTCTAAATGGCTTACCCCTTATTCTGTTACAACTGCTCGTGGCAAACATAGAGAGAATAAAGTCATGAAATTGTCTCTCATCGGTGTGACTGGACAATAATCCCACATTATATTTTTTTAAATGATGGATTATATTGCGTTACTCTGACGACATTGTTATTGTCTGCTCCATTTGTGAATATGGAGGCCGGGAGAGGCATAAATGGGAGGTGGGTATGTGCTTCACTAACCACAATACCTGCTTCATATGTTTCTGTGCTCAGGCCACTGACTAGCTCTTGCCTGTGGCTGAACAGAGACCTCACTATTTCCATCGCAGGTGACAAACTACTGACCCACTTCCACTATAAACCCACTGACTCCCATGGCTATCTGGCCTACACTTCTTCCCACCCTGCTTCCTGTAAGGACTCCATCCCCTACTCTCAATTCCTCCGTCTACACCGCATCTGCACCCAGGATGAGGTGTTCCACACCAGGGCATCGGAGATGGCCTCATTCTTCAGGGAACGAGGGTTCCCCTCTTCGACTATAGATGAGCCTCTTACCAGGGTCTCTTCTATACCCCATGACTCTGCTCTAACTCCCCATCCCCCCACTTGCAACAAGGGCAGAGTCCCCCTTGTTCTCACCTTCCACCCTACCAGCCGTCACATACAACAAATAATCCTCCGACATTTTCGCCACCTCCAACATGATCCCACCACTTGCCACGTCTTCCCATCTCCTCCCCTGTCTGCTTTCCACAGAGACCGCTCCCTCCATAACTCCCTGGTCAATTTGTCCCTTCCCACCCGAACCACCCCCCTCTCCGGGCACTTTCCCTTGCAACCACAGGAAATGCTACACTTGTCACTTTACCTCCCCCCTTGACTCCATTCAAGGACCCATGCAGTGTTTCCAGGTGCGGCAGAGGTTCACCTACACCCCCTCCAACCTCATCTATTGCATCCGGTGCTCTAGATGTCAGCTGCTCTACATCGGTGAGACCAAGCGTAGGCTTGGCGATCACTTCGCCGAACACCTCAGCTCGGTTCGCAATAACCAACCAGTGGCTCAGCACTTCAACTCCGCATCCGATTCCGATTCCAACATTTCTATCCTGGCCCTCCTCCATGGTCAGAGTGAGGACCACCGTAAAGTGGAGGAGCAGCACCTCAAATTTTGCTTGGGCAGTTTACACCCCAGCGGTATGAACATTAACTTCTCTAATTTCAGGTACTCTACTTTCTCCTCCCCTCCCTCAGGCAACTGGCTCCACCTCTTCCTTTCTTCTCTCCCCCCCCCCCCCCACCCTCACATCAGTCTGAAGAAGTGTTTCGACCCAAAACTTTGCCTATTCCCTTTGCTCCATAGATGCTGCCTCAGCCACTGAGTTTCTCCAACACTTTTGTCTACCTTCAATTTTCCAGCATCTGCAGTTCCTTCTTAAACTTTTAGTCTCATTTTCACCTCTAGTCTTTGTCACATACTCCACCCATCTGCTGATCATACCCACTCACTCATGTGAACGAAACCCACATGGTCACAGAGAGAACGTGCAAACTCCACACAGACAGCACATGAGATCAGGATCGAACCTAGTCACTGGCGCTGAGGCAACAGCTTTACCACCTGTGCCACTGTGAAACCCTTCTTGACTCTGAAATGGCACGTAGCAAGTCACATGAAGAAGGATCTCGACATGAAACATCACCGATTCCTTTTCTCCAGAGATGCTGCCTGACCCATTGGGTTACTCCATCTTGTGTCTAAAAGCAATGTACAATGCTGGCTGAGTGAGTGATTCCCACATTGCTTCCAATAACCCTTTTGCAGCAATATGTTCAAGGACCTTGGAGAGAGAAGAAAATTGAAGATGTTGATGGTATGGCAGATGTTATTACTTTAATCATTGTCAATTTTTAATAACAATAGACAAAGACAATAGGTGCAGAAGTAGGCCATTCAGCCCTTCCAGCCAGCACTGCCATTCAATGTGATCATGGCTGATCATCCAAAACCAGTACCCCATTCGTGCCTTCTCCCCATATCATAGAAAAATAGAAACATAGAAAATAGGTGCAGGAGGAGGCCATTCGGCCCTTCGAGCCAGCACCGCCATTCATTGTGATCAAGGCTGATCGTCCCCTATCAATAACCCGTGCCTGCCTTCTCTGCATATCCCTTGACTCCACGAGGCCCCGAGAGCTCTATCAAACTCTCTTCCCTAAATGCATCCAGTGACTTGGCCTCCAGTGCCCTCTATGGCAGGGAATTCCATAAATTCACAACTCTCTGGGTGAAAAATTTTTTCTCACCTCAGTCTTAAATGACCTCCCCTTTATTGTAAGATGGTGGCCCCTGGTTCTGGACTCGCCCAACATAGGGAACATTTTTCCTGCATCTAGCTTGTCCAGTCCTTTTATAATTTTATATGTTTCTATAAGAACCCCCTCATCCTTCTAAACTCCAGTGAATACAAGCCTAGTCTTTTCAATCTTTCCTCAAACAACAGTCCCGCCATCCTAGGGATCAACCTCGTGAACCTACATTGCACTGCCTGAATCACAAGGATGTCCTTCCTCAAATTAGGAGATCAAAACTGTACACAATACTCTAGATGTGGTCTCACCAGAGCCCTATACAACTGCAGAAGAACCTCTTTACTCCTATACTGAAATCCACATGTTATGAAGGCCAACATTCCATTAGCTTTCTTCACTGCCTGCTGTACCTGTAAGCCAACTTTCAGTGACCGGTGTACAAGGACGCCCAGGTCTCGCTGCACCTCTCCCTTACCTAACCTAACCCCATTGAGATAATAATCTGCCCCCTTGTTTTTGCCACCAAAGTGGATAACCTCACATTTATCTATATTATACTGCATCTGCCACGCATCTGCCCAATCACTCAACCTGTCCAGGTCACCCTGCAACCTCCTAACATCCTCTTCCCAGTTCACACTGCCACCCAGCTTTGTGTCATCCGCAAACTTGCTAGTGTTGCTCCTAATTCTCTCTTCCATATCCCATGACTCCATTATCTTTAAGAGGTCTGTCTAGCTCTCTCTTGAAAGCATGCAGAGAACCAGCCTCCACTGCCCTCTGAGGCAAATAATTCCATAGACTCACAACTCTCTGGGTGAAAAAGTTTTTCCTCATCTCCGTTCTAAATAGCTTACCCCTTATTCTTAAACTGTGGCCCCTGGTTCTGGACTGCCCCAAAATCGGGAACATGTTTCCTGCCTCTAGCGTGTCCAAACCCTTAATCATCTTATATGTTTCAATAAGATCCCCTCTCATTCTTCTAAATTCCAGAGTATGCAAACCCAGCCGCTCGATTCTCTCAGCATATGACGGTCCCTCCATCCCGGGAATTAACCTTGTGAACCTACCCTGCACTCCCTCAATAGCAAGAATGTCCTTCCTCAAATTGGGGACCAAAACTGCACATAATACTCCAGGTGTGGCCTCACTAGGGCCCTGTGCAACTGCAGAAAGGACCTATTTGCTCCTCTCCTCAATTCCTCTTCTTATGAAGGCCAACTTATTGGCTTTCTTCACTGCCTGCTGCACCTGCATGCTTACTTTCATAGACTGATGTACAAGGAACCCCAGATCCCGTTGTACTTCCCCTTTTCCCAACTTGACTCCATTTAGATCATAATCTGCCTTCCTGTTTTTGCTACCAAAGTGGATAACCTCACATTTATCCACATTAAACTGCATCTGCCATCATCTGCCCTCTCACCCAACCTGTCCAAGTCACCCTGCATTCTCATAGCATCCTCCTCACAGTTCACGTTGCCACCCAGCGTTCTGTCATTTGCATATTTGCTAATGTTACTTTGAATCCATTAATCTAAATCATTGATGTATATTGTAAATAGCTGCGGTCCTAGCACAAAGCCTTGTGATACCCCACTAGTCGCTGCCTGCCATTCTGAAAGGGACCCGTTAATACCTACTCTTTGTTTCCTGTCTGCCAACTAATTTTCTATCCTTGTCAGAACTCTACCCCCAATACCATGTGCCCTAATTTTGCCCACTAATCTCCTATGTGGCTACTCAGTGTGCATCCCAGAGTACTTAAGGTAGTAGCCCCAGAAATAGTGGACGCATTAGTAATAATCTTTCAAAACTCTTTAGATTCTGGAGTAATTCCTGAGGATTGGCGGGTAGCAAACGTAACCCCACTTTTTAAGAAGGGAGGGAGAGAGAAAACGGGGAATTACAGACCAGTTAGTCTAACATCGGTAGTGGGGAAACCGCTAGAGTCAGTTATTAAAAATGGGATAGCAGCACATTTGGAAAGTGGTGAAATCATTGGACAAATTCAGCATGGATTTACAAAAGGTAAATCATGTCTGACGAATCTTATAGAATTTTTCGAGGATGTAACTAGTAGCGTGGATAGGGGAGAACCAGTGGATGTGGTGTATCTGGACTTCCAGAAGGCTTTCGACATTCTGGCTCCATCTGCCTCAACCACTACACATTGAAGAGGCTGGTATCCGTCTGTCATAAGTATAAGCGACAGGCCAGCATCGAAAGATACTTCAATCATACCCCTCACAAAAGAAAATGTCATATAATTGAATGCAACAATCAATAAAGGCAAAGATTCTAAACCAATAGAAGTTTCATACAAATCAGAGTATAAAATGTACTCAGTGATTTAAAAGATACTTTCCTAGGAAGGCAGTATTGACAAAAGATGTTAGTTGTTTGAATTTCTACTCTTTCATTGTATTTGAATCCATTTAATGCATTGTTATGATGTTGGCTGCAATCAGCTCAATGGGATACTTACCAGTTAGAAGAAATAAAAATAAATATGTTAGAGGACAGACAATTTGCAGGGTAAAGCATTGAGCACATGAGAACCAATACCATTGGGGTCAACGCTATCCTTACAGTTGTCATATTTCTAGAGCTACTTTTCAATGAAAGCAGACATGAACTACCATTATCTTCAATTTGCCATGACAGCATTTAGTTGATTAGGGAAAAGGATGATGGACCATGAAGATCACAGCCATGCACAAATGACAAGATCTGCCAGTGAACAGTAATATTTGTCCTCCAATATGTTTTTGGTCTACCAATGGAACCAATACTGCATGGATACAGGCCTTTCGGCCCATCAATCACACACTAGTTCTATGGGATAAATATAGTTCTATCCTATCCTATTATTATTATTTTCAGCCATGTGTCTCGATTAGATCTTGTGGCGTTACCTGGGGCTGGAATTTTGGAAATCACTGGAACGGAATTTGAGAAGCAGAAGCTACAAACAATCTGCTGGAGGAATTCAGTGCAGCATCTGTGGAGAGAAATGGACAGTCAACATTTTGGATCATGATTCTTCATCTGGATGGAAAGAGTAGAGGGGAGATAGTCAGTTTATAGAGGGGTGGCAACTGCACCTCCTCCAACCTCATCTACTGAACTTTCACCTCCTCCAACATCATCTCCTGTATCTGTTGCTCTTGGTGTGGACTCCTACATATCAGGTTTCCCTCTCCCCTGACTGTCAGTCTGAGGAAGGGTCTTGATCCGAAATGTCACCTATTCCTTTCCTCAAGAGATGCTGCCTGACCCGTTGAGTTACTCCATCCTTTTGTGTCTATCTTAAGTGATAGATGGATGCTGGTGAGGAAGAATTGATTGGCAGATGGAGTCAGGTGGGGGAGGGAAAGGTGGAGATGGAAGAGATGTTGGGAGTTGGTGCGTGGGGACAGCAAAGAACTTCAGATGATAGAATCTGATAGGAAAGGACAGATGGGGATGGTAGGGGAAAGGAAAGGAGCTGTGTGATAGGGAATTAATTTGAGGAAGGACATTCTTGCTATTGAGGGAATGCAATGTGGGTTCACGAGGTTAATTCCCGGGATGGCGGGACTGTCATATGATGAAAGAATGGAGCGATTGGGCTTGTATTCATTGGAGTTTAGAAGGATGATAGGGAATCTTATAGAAACATATAAAATTATTGAGGGTTTGGCCACACCAAAAACATGTTCCCGATGTTGG
The DNA here is from genome assembly GCF_010909765.2 of Amblyraja radiata. Taxonomy (NCBI): domain Eukaryota; kingdom Metazoa; phylum Chordata; class Chondrichthyes; order Rajiformes; family Rajidae; genus Amblyraja; species Amblyraja radiata. The sequence continues at coordinate 80,395,563 of NC_045957.1, forward strand.
GGGAGTCCAGAACCAGGGGCCACCGTTTAAGAATAAGGGGTAGATCATTTGAAACTGAGATAAGGAAAAACTTTTTCACAGAGAGTTATGAATTTGTGGAATTCTCTGCCACAGAAGGCAGTGGAAGCCGATCCACTGGATGCATTCAAAAGAGATTTAGATAGAGCTCTAAGGGCTAGCAGAATCAAGGGGTATGGGGAGAAAGCAGGAATGGGGTACTGATTGTGGACAATCAGCCATGATCACATTTAATGGCGGTGATGGCTCAAAGGGCCAAATGGCCTAATCCTACACCTATTGTCTGTGTATCTATGTATCTAAGGTGTGGATGGGATTGAAAACCTGAGTAGACCAGGTTGTAGACTAGCCAGATGGAATATGTGGTGCTGTTCTCTAGATTGTTTTTGGCCTCACCCTGGTAGTGGATGGGGCCAACAACAGTCTGGGGAGAGGAATTAAAATAGCTTGCAACAGGGAGCTCCAGATGACCATGATGGACAAAGTGCCATAAAACAGTCACCCCCAGTCTACGTTCATTCTTACTCTTGTTGAGGAAGCCACATCAATAACACTGAATTAATCAGACAAGGTTTGAGGAGGTGTAAATGAAGTGAAGTGATGAGAGAAAGTTTAGAAGTGGAGTTCAATAACATTCATTACTAAAGCACATGCTTTATGATAAGTTTTGATAAACATGATAAGATTTCTTTCAGTAATCAGTTGTTAAGAAGAAAATGTTATCATTTAATTTGATAATTCGAGATCAGGACAGGTGTTACCCTCTGCAACATCTGCAGTTTCAGGGAAATGTACCTCGGGAGGGTGTTGGTTGGGTGAAAAGAAAGAGTGAGCCAAGCGGTTGGGGAGGGAGTGATCACTTTTGAAAGCGGTTAGGGATTGAGAATATGTGACTGGTATTGGAATCACGCTGAACGTGGCGTTAATGAATAATGTGTTGGATGTAGAGGGTGATGGGGTGAAAGGTGAGGACCAGAATAACTCCATCCTCCTTCCAACTGGGTGAAGGGGAAGTGAGAGCAGACTGTGGGACAAAGAGGAGAACAGGGTGAAGGCTCCATCCACAAAAACAGGGGGAGAAATCATCTGAACTGAAGAAAGAGGACACCTCAGATTTCCTGGAGTGGAAAGATTCATCTAGGGAACCGATTCAGTGGAGATGGAGAAATAGAGTAGGGTGGTGTACTTGCAAGAAGCAGGATGGGAAGAGGTTGCATCAAGGTAACTGTGGGAGTCAGTGGATTTAGAGTGAACTTATTAGTAGACTTAGACTATAATAGTGGGCGACATTGTGGCACAGCAGTAGAGTTGCAGACTTAGGGTTTGATCCTGACTACAGATGCTGTCTGTACAGATTGTGCACGCTCACCCTGTGTCTGCATGGGTTTTCTCTGAGTGCTCCGGTTTCCCCCCCACATTCCAAAGAAGGCAAGTTTGTAGGTTAATTGGCTATTGTAAATTAACCTTAGTCTGTTGGATAGAACTAGTGTATGGGGTGATCACTGGTCGGCAAGGACTCAGTGGGTCAAAGAACACATTATCTCTAATAATGCATCAAGTTGGGAAAAAGGGAAGTATAACGGGATCTGGGGGTCCTTGTACATCAATCTATGAAAGTAAGCATGCAGGTACAGCAGGCAGTGAAGAAACGAATGGCATGTTGGCCTTTATAACAAGAGGAATCAAATATAGGAGCAAAGAGGTCCTTCTGCAGTTGTACAGAGCCCAAGTGAGACCACACCTGGAGTATTGTGTGCAGTTTTGGTCCCCTAATTTGAGGAAGGACATTCTTGCTATTGAGGGAGTGCAGCGTAGGTTTACAAGGTTAATTCCCGGGATGGTGGGACTATCATATGCTGAGAGAATGGAGCAGCTGGGCTTGTACACTCTGGCGTTTAGAAGGATGATAGGCGATCTCATTGAAACATATAAGATTGTTAAGGGCTTGGACACGCCTGAGGCAGGAAACATGTTTCCGATGTTGGGGGAGTCCAGAACCAGGGGCCACAGTTTAAGAATAAGGTGTAAGCCATTTAGAACGGAGACGAGGAAACACTTTTTCTCACAGAGAGTGGTGAGTCTGTGGAATTCTCTGCCTCAGAGGGCAGTGGAGGCAGGTTCTCTGGATGCTTTCAAGAAAGAGATAGATAGGGCTCTTAAAAATAGCGGAGTCAGGGGATATGGGGAGAAGGCAGGAACGGGGTACTGATTGGGGATGATCAGCCGTGATCACATTGAATGGTGGTGCTAGCTCAAAGGGCCAAATGGCCTACTCTTGCACCTATTGTCTATTATCTAGTGTCTATTGTCGAGACTAAAATATACTTCAGTTGATAGTCTGTCCCCTGTGATGGAGACAGAGAGAAGGAGAAAGGGGCGAGAGATGCCAGAGGTAATCCAATTGAATTTGTGGCATGGTGGAAGCTAATAGCAGAGTTGATGAAATCAACAAGTTCTTCACAGGTGCAGGAGGAAGCCATTGATTTGGGGGAGAAAGAGTTGGAGAATGCTACTGGAGCATATTTGGAAAAAGGAAGGTTTAATGTAAACAACACAAGGACAGGCATGGCTGGAGCGCATGCGAGTGCCCGTACCTACATCTTTGATTTGAAGAAAATTCGACATGTCAAAAGCAAGTTGTTATGGGCAAGGACATGTTCTGCAAGGCGGAGGAGATTTGTGGAGGAACAGATTGGGACTCTCATCAAGGAAGAATCCAAGACCTACTTGGTAGGAGTAGTAAATGAAATGGTCATCCATGGTAAAGTTGAGGAGATGGAGGCCTAGGAATTGAAAGTTATTATTGTGGTAAAGAGTGTGTGAAATATCTCAGATGTAGGTCAGAATGATTGAAACTAATACTTCCTTGAATGTGCAGGGCAAATCCACATTATGATGCCGGTCTGGCTATAGATACTTTTTTTTACCAACTTCCTTCCGTTATTCTCCCATTCCAATCACCACCTTGATATTTCACTTGCCATACCTAGTCCTAGATAGTAAGATGGACTTCATTCCCTGGTTCCTGAGAATAGATTAAGTAGCTTGCATCATAATTCTGGAAGTATGAACTTTAGATTTCCTCAAAATGACATCAAGGGAGATGATTGATTGTAACTTAATCACTGCAAAAACATTCACTTTGACCAATGGCTGATGGAGCTGTTTTCTTTCCAACTGTGTCCAAGGCTGGGTTAAATTTGTGCAAGATATTGCTTTGTTTGGTTTAGTTTAAGTTATCATTGTCACGTGTACCAAGGTACAATGAAAAGCTTTTTTTTTACTGCAAGTGAATCTTACAGGAAGGAAGAAGATAATACGTTATTGCCTTCCATCATAGTCGGCTGTGATGGGTGTTTATGTTAATGTTTTATGTAGTTGTGTGTCTCGTTGATTTTTTGGTATGACTGTATGGCAAATCAAATTCCTTGAGCGTTTTTTAACATATTTGGTGAATTAGAATGAAAGCTGAATTAGATATTTGGTGAATTAGAATTACATGCTGAATTAGAATGAAAGCTTTTCGAAGCCAAGTAGTTTGGGTAGTCAATAAAATGCAGGGTTGGAGAAAGAAGGAGAAGAAGGAAAGATCAGATAGATCAGGGCAGATAATATAGACCTAGGTAATTTACCAGCACAAAATAAATCATTATCGGAAATAAAATAAACCAGACTAGTACGAACAGGAACCATGAGAGATAGGAAGAACGAGTAAACCATGGAAAGCGATTATACTGGATGCAAATTTATTGTAAAACAAGTGTTGTAGTTGTGCGATTACATTGCTCAGTTATTTAAACAGTTAAAATAATGTTGGTGTAATTTGCCTGTTATCAATAGAATCATGGGTCGCCTTTAATTACATTCCTCACTCATGATGTTGCAGGCAAAATGTTTTATTAAAGTTAATGATTGAACTCATCTAATGTTTTAATAAAACAGAAGAAATATTTTTAATCTCATCACATTAGCTGGTATCATTATAAGATTATGTAAAGGAAATAATGGGTCTGTACCTTGCAGAAGCTTTAATGGTGTATTAATGATACATGCTGCGATTAAAACACAAATCAGACAACATATTCTGAGGTTTAAATATTTGAAAATTAAAATTATTTTTCCTCCTGGTATATTTAATACAACTCCATTGATCTGAAAGGGATTGGTAATCTTTTGTAAAAAGCAAAGCTTCAGCTGTTTTTTAAAGATGTTTTCTCTATTTCACAGTTAATATATTTATATGTTAATCAAGCAGTTTAAGGTAATCTTTTTTTTAATTTAGTACGGCACTGTGGCACAGCTGGTAAAGCTGCTGCCTCACAGTGCCAGAGACCAGTTTCCTCCTGCATCCCAAAGACGTGCGGGTTTGTAAGTTAATTGGCCTCAGTAAATTATTCCTAATGTGTAGGGAATGTATGCAACAGTGTGATAACATAGATCTAAAGTCAACAGATGGTCGGTGTGGATTCGGTGGGTCAAAGGGCCTGTTTCCATGCTGCATCTTTCAATCAATGACTGATCATCAAGAGCATTGTAGAACCAGCAAGACAGTCTATTATAAGGCAACTGGTTGCACTGTTGTGCCCACTCTGCTTCACACAATAGTAAAATGGCAATACCATAAGTTTGATGGGAGGGGGAGGGACTATAAAACCCGGAAGTGTTGTGCCTCAGTCAGTCTCTGCAAGATGGGGGAAGTGAGAGGGTCACGTCTCTCAGTCTGAGCTGCGAATAACACTGAACACATGTCTACTAAACTGTGAGTGTGGTTTTACTGACCTTGAGTGCACTTAATGTGGTTTGAAAATGAAAATGTGGTTGGTTTGAAGGTAAAGCGCTGCAAATGGTTGGTGGGGGTTTGGGTTGAAGTAAAAGCACTGCAAATGGTTGGTGGGGGTTTGGGTTGAAGTAAAAGCACTGCAAATGGTTGGATTGGGTGTTTGGGTTGAAATTAAAGCACTGCAAATGGTTGGTGGGTGTTTTGGGTTGAAGTAAAAGCACTGCAAATGGTTGGTGGGGGGTTGGGTCGAAGTAAAAGCACTGCAAATGGTTTGTGGGGGGGGTTGGGTCGAAGTAAAAGCACTGCAAATGGTTGGTGGGGGGTTTGGGTTGACGTAAAAGCACTGCAAATGTTTATTGGGGGTTTTGGGTTGAAGTAAAAGCACTGCAAATGGTTGGGGGGGTTTGGGTTGAAGTAAAAGCACTACAAATGGTTGGTGGGGTTTGGGTTGAAGTAAAAGCACTACAAATGGTTGGTGGGGGTTTGGGTTGAAGTAAAAGCATTGCAAATGGTTGGTGGGGTTTGGGTTGAAGTTAAAGCACTGCAAATGGTTGGTGGGGGTTTGGGTTGAAGTTAAAGCACTGCAAATGGTTGGTGGGGGTTTGGGTTGAAGTAAAAGCACTACAAATGGTTGGAAGTCTCAACTTGATTACTTCCTGTTTGCACTGTATATTGATTTTAGAACAAATGCTACCACTTATGGCTGTGATTTTTTGCCATCTTACTCAGTCCCCCTTCGCTCATCAGGTGCAGAGGATGAATTCCATCAATGAAAAATAAAAGTGTTATTAGTGTTTAAAAAATGTTGAGATTCTCTCTCCTGTCAATCATGCCATGAAGGCCACATCTTTTCCGGTGGGAGGGGGGAGGGATTATAAAACCCGGAAGTGTGGGTGTGGCAGTCTCTCCATGATGGGGGAGGGAGAGGTCACAACTCTGTCCGAGCTGTGAACGAACTGAACACACTGGATGTCTACTGAACTGTGAGTGTGGTGTTTTGTGTGGTTTTATGGTGATTTATGGCGGTTTTATGGTGGTTTCACCCTGCTTGAAATGGTATGAAACTGCATTTGAATGTGGTGGCCTTGCACCCTGCATAAATGGTATGAAATTGCATTTGAATGTGGTGGCCTTGCAACTTCATAAAATTGTATGAAACTGCATTTGAATTTGGTGGCCTTGCACCCTGCTTGAAGTGGTATGAAACTGCACTTGAATTTGGTGGCCTTGCACCCTGCTTGAAGTGGTATGAAACTGCATTTGAATTTGGTGGCCTTGCACCCTGCTTGAAGTGGTATGAAACTGCATTTGAATTTGGTGGCCTTGCACCCTGCTTGAAGTGGTATGAAACTGCACTTGAGTTTGGTGGACTTGGATCCTGCTTGAAGTGGTATGAAACTGCACTTGAATTTGGTGGCCTTGCACCCTGCTTTAAATGGTAGGAAAATGGATTTGAATTTGGTGGCCTTGCAGGTTGGTGGAGAGGTGGAATATTGCGTTGGGGGACCAGCCCTCCCATGTGAACATGGGACCCTACAGGTCCCACTTAGTCTAGCTTAATTAAATAAATTACTGAGTGACTGCATTTCTGACTTGGAACTGTTGAGGTTATGATCAATTCTTAGGAGGGGAACCCTGTCATAACTTGGGGAGATCGTGCATGTACCTTGTCCCTAATTCACTTTATTATATTTCCTGCCATTTTTTTGCTTCTTTACCCATCCTTGTGTTACTTAGGTCAAGTGCACCAAGATCACCATTCAGTGAGCATTCATATCTCATGATCTTTCAATACAAAACACCAGAGAGTCGTACATAATCAAAATATGCCCTTTTGCTCAACTCGTCCATGTTAACCTGTTTTTATAACTCAAGTCGTCCCTTCTACCTGCATTTAGTCAATTTCCCTCTGAACCTTTCCTTTCCACGTACCAGTCTAAATGGCTGTAAAATGGTTCCTTTGCACCTAGCACTACAGCTTCCTCTGGCAGCTCATTCCAATTTTCACCACCCACTTTCAGAAGACATTTCCCCTCGGGTCTCTTAAATCTTTTACCTTTCATCGTTGACCCATGCCTTTTAGTGCTGCACTCCTCTACCCCGGGAAAAAGACTCTGACCATTCACCTCACTTATGCCTCTGAAGATTTTATATACCTCTACAAGGTCACCACTCAGCCTCCCATGCTCCAGGGGGAAAAATTCCCAGCCTCCACATAACAAGCCCTTGAGCCATGTCAACATCATGACATTTCTCCTATAACAATATGTCCAGAATTATACACAATACTCCAAATGTGGACACACCTATACAGCTGTAACATGATGTCCCAAATTCTGTACCCAATACATTTACTAATTATAAACACAAAATGCTGGAGTAATTCAGCGGGACAGGCATCATCTTTGGAGAGAACGAATGGTTGACATCACGCATTCCTTCTCTCCATGTTGTGTCTTTTTTGGTTTAAACCAGCATCTGCAGTTGCTTCCTAAACACTTACCAATTACGTAGGAATGCTAAAAATCATCTTCATCATCATGTCTACCTGTGTCACTAGTTTCATGAAACTGTGTATCTCTATGTCTCTGCATTACAACACTCTCCAAGATTCTACCATTCATTGTGCAAGTCCTAACAAAGTACTTCACCTGACACTTGTCAAGTGTAATCTGCCATTCCTTGGCCCACTACCCCTTTTGATGTTGATCCTTTTGTAAATGTAGTTCACACTACCAAAAATTTTGGTATCAACTGCAAATGTACTAACCACATTGACTACATTGTCATCCAAATTGTTAATATAGATAACAAACAACAGTAATCCCAGCACAGATCTCTGCATCACACGACTTGTCAAATGGTTACAATCGGGAAAACAATCCTACAACCCATTGACACCTTCCACTAAGTTAATTTTGAATCCAGGCTACCTCATTCTGGATCCCATGAGATCTTACATTCCAGACTTGTCTACCATGCAGGACCTCACCAAAAGGCCTTGATAAAGTCCAAACAAATAACACCCACCAACCTGCCCTCATCAGTCCTTAGGATGACCTCTTGAATAAAACTCAATCAAATTTATGAGACATGATTGCCCATACACAAAGTTGTATTTACTATCCACAATCAGTCAGTCCTCACCTATCCATATACTGAGTAGATCCTGTCCTTTAGAATTCCCTTCAGTATCTTACCCACAAATAGAGTCATGCTACCCAGACCTGTAGTTCCTTGGCTTATCCTTGCAGCTCCTCATTAATAAAGAATCAACATTAGTGACCCTCCAGTCTTCTGGTACCTCCACAATGGCTAAAGATGATAAAAATATCTCTGCCAAAAATCCTACAATTTGTTTCCCAGTTTCCCACAATAACCGATGATGCACTTGGTCAGATCCTAGGGATTTATCAACCTTCACATTCTTTAAGACTGCTGGCACCTCTTCTATAGTAAATCGGATACGGGCCAGCACACCACTACTCATTTTTTTCAATTCCCTTGCTTCCATAACCTTGAGAAGTATTCATTTAATACCTGTCCCATCCAATAAGGCTCAGCACATAGATAATCATGTTGAACCTTAAACACTCATTATTGCTTAACCAAGTATATTTTCACAACAACTAGAAAAATAGAATATTCCACCATTCATCATGCAGCTGATTATGTTCATTTCAGAGTTGCACTTTATATTCTTAATGTATTTGTTTTATAATCAATTTCGTAGTAATAAATATTGCATGGACTAATAATCTACAAATTGATTGCATAGACGGACATTCTGAAGTTTCTTGTATTGTTAATAGCCTAGGTGTATAGAAATGTTACCTTATTTAAAAACATATATTGAATTAAACACCATTCATCTCAAATCGGTATAAAACAATTGTTTATATTATATCTGTTCACAGGGTGTGGGTATCACAGGCCAGCAACGATGGCTGTACTAAATTGCCCCTTGAACAGAGTTGCGAATTTGTGGAATTCTCTGCCACAGAAGGCAATAGAGGCCAATTCACTGATGTATTCAAGAGAGATTTAGATATAGTTATTAGGGCAAATAGAATCAAGGGATATGGGGAAGAAGCAGGAACGGGGTATTGATTTTGGATGATCAGCTATGATCATATTGAATGGCGGGGCTGACTCGAAGGGCCGCATGACCTACTCCTGCACCTATTTTCTATGTTTTTATGTTTCTATGAACTGAGTGGCTTGTGCGGCCATTTCAGAGATCCGTAAAGTGTCAACCACCTTACAACTATCTTGCTGCCTTTGTTTATTTTATGGCCACACAGCTTGATGCCTTGTTACAACCTTTATGTGATACTAATGCCTTTTGTTAGCACATATTTTCCTAGCAATCAGATGATATTTCCAAGTATAACACCATTGTTACTTCAACAGATTACACTGAGCTCGAACGGTTAGTTGTTTAAAGATGGAACAGAACACCTGCTTTTATTACGGCCATTGCTTTTCTCCATTAATCTATTAATGTTGGATGGCTTAATTGCAAAGCCTCTAGACACTCAAGTAGTAAAACATACGAAGCTGAGACATAGATAGAAATGATCAAGTGCAAGGACAGTCACTTAAATAAAATGATACAATCTATATTATGATTTCTCATTGGTTCCGACATGCTCTGTGATTAGAATCAGAACCTTTATTTTTACCTCAACACTTCAAGAATGTACTTGGTAAGAAGTGCAACCAAGAAATGAAACAGCATTAAAGGAAAACAATTGTTTCACAAACTAAATGTTAAATGTTCTATCGATAACAATTTTCATTTATCTTTTATGCAACAAAATTACCATAAAGTTCCTTCACAAGACTGCTACCAAAACATGAATTCACACGAAGCAACATCAGAAGGAATGAGGGCAGATGATGAAAAGGTTCATCAACAAAATAGGTTTTAAGGAGTTGCTTAAAAGAAGAAGGAGTGACAGAGGGACAGATACGTTTTTAGAGAGAGTATTTCAGGGTTGAAGGCCTTAACAGTTCAAGGCTCAGTGGCTGATATAGGAGTGATTAAATAGGAAGTGGGCAATATACAGAATTGGAAAGTGTAGAAATTAGAGGAAAGTGTTGTTACTATGATATTGTGTGTCTGTGTAATTCGCTGCCTCAGAGGGCGGTAGAGGCCAGTTCTTTGGATACTTTCAAGAGAGAGCTGGATAGGGCTCTTAAATATAGCGGAGTCAGGGGATTTGGGGAGAAGGCAGGATCAGCCATGATCACATCAAATGGCTGTGCTGGCTCGAAGGGCCGAATGGCCTACTCCTGCACCAATTGTCTATATTTGTTTAATATATTTTCTATGTTTTTCTTATATAAAGGTCATACATTGCCTAATATGAAACCTATCTAGGTCAGCAAGCAAAGGAGCAATGGGTGAATAGAAACCATGGTGCAGTAGACCAGTAGAGTTTGAATGGAATCAAGTTTACAGAATAGAGACAGGGGATGTGTTGAAATTGTCAAATCTACACGAACAAAGGTGTGGATATGACTTCATTGTATAACAAAGAGCAACGGAGAATCAGTTGCAGTGGTTACTGCAATGTTACAGTGGTGGAAATAAGCAGTTTTAGTGATGGTAGACAAAAGTGCTGGTAAACTCAGCGGGTGCAGCAGCATCTATGGAGCGAAGGAAATAGGCAACGTTTTGGGCCGAAACCCTTCTTCAGACAGTTTTAGTGATGGTATGACCACGCAGACCAAAAATAAACAAGACCAACGTGAATAGAGTCCAGTTCAGTTTCAGGCAGATAACAGGGAGTGGGCTAGAGCAGGTGGCTGAGAAACAACATCTTATTGTAACCAGAGCCCCAGTAAAGTGGTAAGATGTATATCAGCTCTGCTTAAGGTAAACAGGAATATGATTAGTCTTAACAAGTCATTGGCTCTCATCACACAATTTCTGCTGTTCCTTTGGCCAACAACAACTTGAGCAGAATTGAGACCAGGTGACCCAGTGGCTCACCTGTGCTGGCAAAGCCAAGGGTCCTTTGAGACATTTGTGAAGATATTCATAACACTGCCCACATTTCCTTCCTGCTTTTGTAATTCAAGGAGATGATTTGTCATTGTGGAACATTATAACTTATTTCTGGTTTGCTGCCAATCGTTGCCTAAGCCATACAGGAGAAACATTAAATTTTTCATGCAATCTCCAGCACTCACCACCTAGAATGTAATCTCCAATTCCCACCCTCATTCTCTGTCTCCCCACCAAAACCCCTTTTCCCAAAGATCCCTAATTTCCAACTTAGCATTCCGTGTTCTCTGACTGTTCCCCCACAACCTAGATCTGGCTTTCTCCCTTGATTATTAATCTGTTTCGTATTACTAGTTAGACTCCATACATAAGGCAGTAAAGAAAAATGGCTTGTACTTTCTTAATTTTTAACAAATGATGAGAAAATGACTCGCGTAAGTAAACGGGAGGCAGAAACAAATGTCAACCCACATGAAACAATTCAGTAAATCGGTAAGAGATTGGACAACACAGGCAGTACAGATGGGTGGAAAAAGGGTAATGTTAATGATATTACCTCATTAAAAAAATGGTTCCTTTGGCCCTGACTAGAGCATAAGCTCATTGTTACTGTAACCAACAAATTATTTGAACAAAAGCATAGCTGTAAAATTGAATTATGAGCTTGCCTTATTATGAAATTGAATGACAGGCACAAATATTTCTTTTTGACTTCTGAATCATACAATGTTCTAAACACTTAAATAGTTATGGAGATACTCCGCTATCAAACCCATGAAGAAATACTCGAGTGATACACATTGAACTATGATTATTACCTTACAACACTAATCCCTTGACATGCATTTTTGGTTCATTATATTCACTTGGAATGCAAGATTGGTATATCTTCCTCATAATGCTAGATGGCAGTTCAACCCCACTATTGGTAAGAAGGATATAATTCATTCTGCTTTTCTGAATCTTTCAATACGATGAATTAATGCTCAAAGGCACAAATAACTACAAGGGTGGTTTGGGAAATTTGGAATTTATATTATCTATGACTGGGTTGATTTTAACCATCTATGTCAGACAGATGTACTCTAATATAGATACTCTCCACCTAAATTGCAGCTGGCCAATTTTCGTATTCTCTATCAGTAAGTCATGCAATTCATGTATTATTTTCGCCGCTTTGAGGTTTATAGCAAAATAAATTTAAAACAAGCTTTGAAGTGTTGTACAATGAATAAGCTTGAGTTGTACTGTAGTGACTGCAAACTCAGGTTAGTATTGCAGCCTACTAATTTCATGTCATCTGACACACATTATTCTAATTGAATGTTTGCAGACATTTTGCTTACCAATACACAATCCCTGATATCCTCCCAATGAAACTGCAAAGTAGCAATATAACTCCCGATATCTGTCATGCATCCTCACAGAGACGCACTATCTGACCATTCAAAAATCCACTGGTGCTTGTGAGGAAAATGAAACAAGAATATCCAACTGTGACAGAGACTCATCCCCATGAGGACATCAAAGTGCACAAGAAAAATAGACTGTGTGGGAATGTTCATAAGCCCAGAAGAATTTATTGTATAAGAGTATTCAAGTTAAAAGACAATATCTAAATTCACACGAGCCCCAATTTCCTGGGAATATCCAAATACACTGGAGCATTAGACTGCACAGGATGATATGTACAAATTCAAAAAAATAATTGGTAGATCCAAACACACAAGAGCATTTAGTTAGGATGTGTAGGAAGGAACTGCAGATACTGGTTTACACCGAAGATAGAAAATAAATGCTGGAGTAACTCAGCGAAAAGGAATAGGTGATGTTTCTGGTCGAGATGATTCTTTTATTTAGGTTTAGCTTAGTTTAAGGGGTTGGACAGGCTAGATGCAGGAAGATTGCTCCCGATGTTGGGGAAGTCCAGGACAAGGGGTCACAGCTTAAGGATAAGGGGGAAATCCTTTAAAACCGAGATGAGAAGAACTTTTTTCACACAGAGAGTGGTGAATCTCTGGAACTCCCTGCCACAGAGGGTAGTCGAGGCCAGTTCATTGGCTATATTTAAGAGGGAGTTAGATGTGGCCCTTGTGGCTAAGGGGATCAGAGGGTATGGAGAGAAGGCAGGTATGGGATACTGAGTTGGATGATCAGCCATGATCATATTGAATGGCAGTGCAGGCTCGAAGGGCCGAATGGCCTACTCCTGCACCTAATTTCTATGTTTCTATGTTTCTATGTTTAGTTTAGAGATACAAAATGCAAACAGGCCCTTCAGCCCACCGAGTCTGCGCCTAACGCTATCCTACACACACCAGTGACAATTTACAATTATACCGAGCCAATTAACCGACAAACATGTACGTCTTTGGATGTGGGAATTAACCAGAGCACCTGGAGAAAACCCACGCAGTTCACGGGGAGAACGTACAAACTCTGTGCAGAGAATCATCCATTGTCAGGATTGAACCCGGGTGTCTGGCGCTGAAAGGCAGCAACTTTACCGCTGCACTACCGTGCCGCCCAGGTGCATCCTAATGCATAGGAGCATCGAAACAAAAGTGATGACAACAACTGTCCTAATTATGTTTCTCTGCAATTATGTCATTAGGATCCACCGCAGCAAAGAATTCTACTCTCAGCATACCACATCCACAACAGGCAACACAACCTCCACTCTCATCCTCCTCCGCCAATCCACACCTCCTGCCAAACACACTCACATCTCCCACTCCAATGACACAACTTAGGCAATCTTCAATTTTGTCGATGCATCTGGCATCAAACTTGGTTGTTAACAGACCCATAAGCTCTTTAAATCACACATAGTTTACTTAGTGTTCTGACACTACTGCAAATTCCTCAGCCAAGCAGTGATGAAAATAATATATGAATCGTAAAATACACTGTTAACATATTTTTTTTAAGTACCTCATAGGCTTAAACCTCACACTGTTGGAATACATGCATTCAATCGCTCAATAAAATGATGTCAATAGTAATATAATTTGGATACATTGATTTCCATATTGTTTCAGAAAAGAAAGCATAAAGTTTTCTGAAGCAGACCCAATCAACCAATGGGGCCAGCAATTTTACAGAGGCTACCTTTGGGACTGAGGCAAGGTGAGTGGTGATTGTACTATTCTGCTTAGACTCCATCAAGAGATCAATGAGAACCTCACCAAACTGACTCACTCTGCATTGTATATTCAGTGAGATTTTAAATTGGGGAAAGTCCTAAATTACTAAAGCAATTGGATTGGTAAATCAGTTGCTCTATATTGCAAGGAACATCGTTTTATTTAGCAATTGAAGGCATGTTTAGTTTAGTTTAGTTTAGATATACAACATGGAAATAGGCCCTTTTCGTCCACCGATTCCATGCCGACCAGCCACACCCCCACATCGACATTGTCCTACACACACGGGGGACAATTTACAATTATATCAAGCCAATCAACCTGCAAACCTGTACGTCTTTTGAGTGTGGGATGTCCCAGAGAAAACCTACGTACTCACAGGGAGAATGTACAAACTCCATGCAGACAGCAGGGGATCGAATCCGGATCCCTGGCGCTGCAAGGCAGCAACTCTACCACTGTGCCACCGTGCCGCCCCTGTGTTATAACAACCTCATGTGTTCTAACGGTGCGAGGTTTAAGCCTGTGAGGTACTTCTTTGAGGATCATGTGACAGTCACTGAAAGGAAGAGAAAAGTTTAATCATCAGGCCTTCCACTGAGATGCCTGCTCTGGCAAATTAAAAGAGGCTTGACACATTTTGCATTTCATTTGTGGATCCATTGGACATTGTGACATGGAACAATGACAGCTCAGCCTTTCTTTGTTTCACAGCATAAATTTATTCCTTGACTAGTCTGTCATATCAACATTGCTTTACACAGAATGTGTCATATTTCTTTCGCAGAACTAATAAGTTCACACGAAATATAACCATCTCCCTGCCAAGCAAGACAAATGTTCCAAGAACACTCATGGTCTGTTTACAAGCTGCTCACTTCTCTCACAGTGACATCAACCAGCCAATAATTACACTGGACACACCTAACTGTCCTCACTCATGCTCCTCATTGGAATTAAATAATCTTTACCAATTTATACGATACATACGATACGATACAATTTATTTGTCATTTGGACCCCATGAGGTCCAAACGAAATGACGTTTCTGCAGCCATACATTACAAACAGATAGACCCAAGACACAACATAATTTACATAAACATCCATCACATTGCTGTGATGGAAGGCCAAAAAAACGTATCTCTCCACTGCACTCTGCCCCCCGATGTCAGAGTCAAAGTCAAAGCCCCCGGCGGGCGATGGCGAATTGTCCCGCGGCCATTAAAGCCACTCCGGGTGATGCAAGGTCGCACACCGGGTTCTTGATGTTAGAGCCCCCGGCGTGCGCTCGCAGAGTCCCGCGGCCATTCCAAGCCGCGCGGGGCGATGATGTAAGGCCCCGCTCCAGGAGCTCTTCAACCCCGCAACTCGGGCGGGAGAAGTCGCCGTTGCGGAAGCCCTGAAAAGCGGTCTCCCTCCAGGGACCCGCGGGCTCCCGGTGCCGCCGTCTGCCAGACCCGCAGTTGCAGCCTCCGAATCTCCGGAGGTCGGGCCGCAGCAGCGTCCACCACAGCTCCACCCGCTCTGGACTCGGCCAGCTCCGCGACGGTCAGGTGAGTAGTCGGCACCAGAGCCCCCGGTCTTCCTGTTGGAGGCTGCTCCTCGTTGCAGCCCCAATGACAATGGATACCCGACAAAGAAAAGGTCGGGTCTCCCGTGCAGGGAGAGATTTAAAAAGTTACCCCCTCCCTCCCACCCCACCCCCACCCCCTCACACACATACCCCAACAAAAATAACAAAAACTACATAAAAACATAGACATAAAATAATAAAAACGCAGACGGACTGCAGAGGCCGCTGCTGACGAGAGTCGCGCTGCCCACCTCTTTTTAATATTAATATTCCTCTTTTTAATCTATATTTAATTTTTATTTTCTTCCTTCATTGGATATTAGCAAATCACAACTGGCACAGAATGAAGTCACTTTCACACCAGTTCTTTCACACCACTCAAATGGATTAAAGGCGATCTGTGTTTTAATTTCATCTACTACGTTGGGTTGAGAAATGTATTTGTTATTTTTAGTGAGTTCAAAAAGCAATGTTACCTTTAACCCTACTATTAAATCAGGGCTGCTCAAAAAATCGTGAATTTATCATAAACAAATTTGCACAAGGTTTATTTTTCTATTCAAAAAGGATTAATAAAACATAATTTACGTGGTTTCCAAGAGGACCATACTCATTTCAGTACAATGTCTAAAGGGCCTGTCCCACTGTGGCATTATTTGCGCGTCATTTACGCGATAGCCTAAAAATAGGTTGGCGTGTCGTGATGTGTGGTGAGGCGTGGTGACGCATACAGTGACGCACGGTAACATGCGGTGCTTCCCTGTCGCCCCAGGATTTTGGAATGTTCAAATCTTGGGGCAATATTTGGGTGTCTCATCATGTTGTGCGCCCTGTCACATGCTGACGTATGCTGTCCTGTGGGTGACGCCCATTAGGGTTGGGGTTAGGGACCACAGATGGGGTGTAAAACATTCTTCCTTCAATGCATGGATTTTAAACATTATTATATTAAAATTAATACAATAAAATCAATTGTGCAAATGAAAAGATGTCTGAGTCATTCAGTTTTATTTATAGATGTATTGGTCCGCTTCCAGATCCGATCACCGTCTCTTTTCACAGGGATGGATTCAGTGAGTGTAGGCTGAACTCCCCTACCCCCTCCTTCCCCCATCCTTCCTTCTCCATTCCCCCTACTCTTCCCCCCTCCCCTCTCCCCCATTTCGTCCCTTCCCTCCTCTTCCTCCCTTCTCCCCATCCCACTCTTCTCCCCCTTATCCACTAACCCCGCCCTCACATCCCCTTCTCCCCCCCCCCCCCCCCCCCCCCCAGTTTCCCCGACACCCTCCCATTTGTGGACCTAGCCTGCGACCAGCGATCCCCCGCACACTACCCCACACACGCTACAGACAATTTATACAAACCTGTGCGCCTTTGGAGTGCGGGAGGAAACCCTAACCCTAGCCCTAGCCCTAACCCTAACCCTGCAGGGGGTAAAGTGCAGGGGGACCTGCACAAATTTTATCAATCCATCATGTTAATACACCACTTCAGTGATGCAGTCTGACGAAAGAACACCCTTCACGCCACGTACAGGATGGACCCCAGACGACGACAAAGTCCCGAGAGAGATCACATAATACATAACAGATACAGCATCGGCCTCTGGGGATATGCCTACAACAAAAGATAAGCCTAACCTCATCAGAAAAGAGAGGGAGGCCATGACAGAGCTGAGAGATAACAATGAGATAGTGATCAAACCAGCGGACAAGGGGAGCAGTATAGTCATCATGGACAGACAACAGTACCTGTTGAGGCACATAGACAACTGAACAAGTTAGAAGACTAAATCAAGTTAGATGAACCCATATATAAAGAAACACAAAACGAAATAGGGGACATCTTGTAAGAGCCCAAGGCATCAGGGCACATCCTACAGAAACAAGTAGAATATCTAACAGGAACACAATCCAGTGCGAGGAAATTCTACATTCTCCCAAAGATACACAAAAACCCAGACACGTGGACAGTGCCCGGAGAAATACCCCCAGGTAGGCCCATTGTGTCAGACTGCAGCTGCGAATCCTATGGGGTGTCAGAATACATTGACCACTACCTTAACCCACAGGCATAGCCATACCACAGTTACATCAAAGTCACCTACCACTTCAACCGAATAGTTAACTCCCTGAATATACCGTCCAACACAATACATTTCACCATGGACGTGGAAAGCCTGTACACAAACATAGACACAGACAGGGGGATGCAGGCAGGGGGGTACATCCTGCAGAAAAATCCTGACCCAGAGAGACCAGACGAGGCTCTAGTCAAATTACTTTATCTGGGATTGACTAAGAATGATTTCAAATTTAACGGGGAGTTCTACTTACAAGTCAAAGGGACGGCAATGGGGAAGAAGTTTGCCTCAGCTTATGCCAACATATACATGGCAGAGTGGGAAGAGACAGTTTTCCACAAATGTCCTATGCGCCCAATGTGCTACTATGGGTTCCTAGATGACATTTGAGGAGTGTGGACACACTCAGAAGGGGAGTGAGAAGAGTTTATTGACACACACAATGCCCACCACCCTTCCATCAAGGTTGTCATGACTAGCCAGGAGAGTGTCGACTTCCTTGACACCACCGTCTTTAAACTACCATCAGATAACCAGGACCAAAAACTAGCTACCAAAGTATTTTTCAAACCCACAGACACCCACACCCTTCTACACACCATGAGCCACCACCCAAAACACACCTTCAGGGGTATCGTTAAGTCACAACTGTATATGTATCAGGGAGGAGGACTTCAACCAGGCCACAAGCACCCTCTTCACCGCCCTTAGACAGAGGGGGTACTGCAGACGGAAATTAAGACACATTAAGGCAGATTTTTTTAAAAGCATACAAGGGCCCAGACCTAGGCCGAGTTCGACACTGAAATTGCCACTAATAACAGGATACAGTAACATGGCTGTCCAGGCCCATAAAATAGTCAAAGGCCAACTTGAACAATTCCAAAGAGGATTTGTCACACTGCAAGGAAACAAAGTGAAGTCAGCATTTAGGAGGGCTAAAAATCTGAGGGACATCCTGGTCAGTACAAGTCTACCCACAACCTCAAACTGTGGGAAAAGATGGTATAGGCTCTGCACCCACTAGGTAATAGCCAAAAACATAGAGAACAGTGTGACAGGGAAGAGATGCTAGATCGCACAGAGGATAACCTGTGAGCAAATGAATGTGGTGTATGCAATTAAATGTAAGGAGTGTAACTTAGTATACATAGGCAAAACAGGTTACAGCTTCAGAGTCAGACTGACAGGGCACCTCAGCAACATCACGAGGGGAGACCAGTCCATACCCATTAGCAGACACTTCCAGCAACACGGGATCCAGTCTCTAGAGATCATGGGCCTAGAAACAAACATAAATTGGTCAACAGGATGACGGAAGAGAGCAGAGAGGTTATGGATTGAAGTGTTACAGACGAAAGAGTCCAATGGCCTTAATCTAGCATAAACTCAAACCCCTAAGGTGGATCCCGACTGACTCCTACAAATTTACGGAAGGGCAAGTGTAAGGCGAATAGATTTGGACAAGCGTGATGAGACCGTGGGCTAGAACCAAGTGGCAGTACATAGTGAAAAGGAATCTCCAGGGGGAGATCAATGAGCACCAGAGGGCATTTTGTCCCACTGTCCGATAAATCATAACCACTAGCCCTAACCCTATCCCTAACACTAACCCTAACCCTAACCCTAGCTTCTGCCTGCTCCTCATGGGAACTAAACTGTTGGCCAAGAGTTGTTAGAGAGGATCTAGCTGTCACAGATTGGGTCCACAAATAGGGGGTGTCCCCCTCTTCTCCCTTCTCCCCACACCACTCATCTCCCCTTTATCCACTACCCACTCCCCTCACATCCCCTTCTCCCCTTCTCCCTCCCTTCTCTCATTCTCCAAACCCCCCTCCCCCTCCCCCCCACTTTCCCCGACACTCCCCATTTGTGAACCCAGCCTGTGACAGCTAGATGCCACTAATAGTATTGCACAAAGGCCACATCATCTGTTTTAGTAACATTGACTATGGGATAAATGCAGACTTTGGGAACAACATGCCCCATCTGGGTGGTGGGTATTTAGACTCAGTGCCGGAGCAGGTGTGTGGCACTGGTACATTGACAACATTGCCTGCACGCAGTTGAAAAGCCCGCTGCCTCTGGGGGTTTGGAGAGACCATTGGAAGTGAAACCCGCCTCTGGGACAACTCGTGGCCAACAGTTTAGTTCCCATGAGGAGCAGGGAGAACATTGGGGGTTTGAGTCCAACTCCTGGGGCCCCTGTGTCACATTTAGTTCAGAGATACAGTGCCGTTCAGCCCACTGAGTCTGCACTGACTAGCGATCCCCAGCACACTATCCCACACAGGCTAGGTACAATTTATACTCATACCAAGTCAATTAATCTAGAGTTAGGGCTAGGGTTAGGGTTAGGGCTAGGGTTAGGGCTAGGGTTAGATGATTTATACTTATACCAAGTCTACCAATCTAGAGTTAGGGTTAGGGTTAGGGCTATGGATGAGGTTTGGGTTTCCTCCCGCACTCCAAAGGCGCACAGGTTTGAATAAATTGCCCTTAGCGTGTGTGGGATAGTGTGCGGGGGTTCTCTGGTTGCAGGCTGTGTCCACAAATGGGAGGGCTTCGGGGAAAGTGGGTGGAGAATGGGAGAAGGGAGGGAGAGGGGGAGAATGGGATGTGAGGGGAGGGGGTAGTAGATAAGGGGGAGAAGACTGGAGCAGGGGAGAAGGGAGGAAGAGGAGGGAAGGGAAGGGGAGAAGGGAAGCGGGTAGTGGAGAAGGAGGGATGGGGCGGGAAGAGGGGAGAGGGGAGTTCAGTCTACACTCACTGAATCCATCTCTGGTGATCAGATCTGGTAGCGGACCAATACATCTGTAAATAAAACTGAACGACTCAGACATCTTTTCATTTGCACAAATGATATTATTGTATTAAATTTAATATATTAATGTTTAAAATCCATGCATTGAAGGAAGAATATTTTACAGGCTCAACGCTAACCGGGCATCACCCGCATGACAGCATACGTCAGCGTGTATGTCGTGCAACTTGACGGTTTTACGGGTGTCAGTCACTGTCGCTCCGCAGTCGCCCAAATGTCGCCCAAGTGAGACAGGCCCTTAACACTCTTTGTGTGGCAATGAGAGAAGGGTGTAAATCCTTACAAATCACACTTAATATGGCAGTCAGGCAGCACACTGCAGCTGTCATGGAGGATACAGAGGCTGCAGGGGAGAGGGAAACAGTTCTTAGATTTATTTACAGTGCATTCAGAAAGTATTCAGACCCCTTCACTTTTTCCACATTTTGTTACCTTACAGCCTTATTCTAATATGGATTAAATTCTTTTTTTATCATCAATCTACACACAATAATAAAAAAGGGAAAACAGGTTTTTAGAAATTTTGCAAAGTAGTAGGCCCCTCTCGGTTATGACTGACCATGGGTGATGCATCCTGGTCAGATGCAAGCCTGGGCGATGTCATATGGAGGACAGGCTGTTGCCCATGTAGCGCGTCCCCCCTCTCCACGTTGCTGATCAATCCAAAAGAACAGCAGGGCTGTTACATTTTGGCATCAGCACTGACGCAGGAGCTGTCAGAGCTAGATTGCAGAAAACGACAAACTGTCTTAGGGGCTCCGAATCCGGATTTTCTTGAGGTTTACTCCTGGAGCCTTTTCCATGACTGGATATGGCCACAAGGCAGTGGAGGCTTTAATTCAGAGTTTTCCCTCTCCTAGATGGACTGCCTTCCCAGGCGGACGAGCCCCATCTGCCCGAAACTCGTGGGGGTGGGAGGGTCTACCTTCCCGTGCCCACTGGCCCACTAGCACCTGCCCACTGGCCAAATTTAATTACAATTAAAAAAGGGGGAGGGCTTGAGGCAGGGGCTGTCTGGGGAGGGGAGGTGGGGGGGAGGCAGTGCGCTGAGGAGCAGTGGGGTGTCCTTTGTTATGCCTGCCAAGTAAAGACCGGAAGTGGGGGTGGGGCGGGTGGGGGTGGGGCAAGTAGGGGTGGGGCAAGTGCGCAGGGCAAGTGGGGGTGCTGTTTTGCTTTTTTAAGTTTTAAACATCAATAACGTAAAATATACCATCAATCTGAATGAAATTTGTTTATTTTACCCCACAGGACAATGGTGAGTAAGATGGGCCAAATATTGCAGCACTATCGTGCACCGTTTTTGTGCAAATACAAACCGGGCAAATGGATAAACAAACAAGATGAGAGATTAAGTAATATAGAGATAGATAGATGTAATAATTGTAAGTATGATTCAGATTCAGATTCAGATTCAACTTTAATTGTCATTGTCAGTGTACAGTACAGAGACAACGAAATGCAGTTAGCATCTCCCTGGAAGAGCGACATAGAATATGATTTCAATAAATAAATCTATTTACATGCATACAATCATAGTGTTTTTCCTGTGGGAGGAGTGTCCGGGGGGGGGGGGTGTGATTGGCAGTCACCGAGGTACATTGTTGAGTAATGTAACAGCCGCAGGGAAGAAGCTGTTCCTGGACCTGCTGGTCCGGCAACGGAGAGACCTGTAGCGCCTCCCGGATGGTAGGAGGGTAAACAGTCCATGGTTGGGTTGAGAGCAGCCCTTGGCGATGCTGAGCGCCCTTCGCAGACAACGCTTGCTTTGGACAGACTCAATGGAGGGGAGCGAGGAACCGGTGATGCGTTGGGCAATTTTCACCATCCTCTGCAGTGCCTTCCGGTCGGAGACAGAGCAGTTGCCATACCATACTGTGATACAGTTGGTAAGGATGCTCTCGATGGTGCAGCGGTAGAAGTTCACCAGAATCTGAGGAGACAGATGGACCTTCTTCAGTCTCCTCAGGAAGAAGAGACGCTGGTGAGCCTTCTTGACCAGAGTTGAGGTATTGTGGGTCCAAGAGAGGTCATTGGAGATGTTGACCCCCAGGAACCTGAAGCTGGAGACACGTTCCACCTCCGTCCCGTTAATGTGGATGGGGGTGTGCGTGCCGCTCTTAGACTTCCTGAAGTCTACAATGAGCACCTTGGTCTTCTTGGAGTTAAGGGCCAGGTTGTTGTCAGCGCACCATGCTGCTAGGAGCTGGACCTCCTCCCTATAGGCCGACTCATCGTTGTTGCTGATGAGGCCAATCACCGTTGAATCATCTGCATACTTGATGATGGTGTCAGTACCGCCGATGAACACCAGTCTTTTGCAAAGAGGTGCAAAAACACAAATACATAAGCAGACACATACATGCACACTTACATACGCACACACACACACACACACACACACACACACAGGATGCGTAGAAAGCTGACCCTTCGGAGAAAAGTGAAGGCAACAGCAACCGAACACCCATAATTCTAGCCCTATCAGTCAGAGCAGCTCTGGAGGTTTAAGCAATGACGAGACCAAGCCAGCAGGTTGTTGCACCATTTGCCTTGTCAATCCCCTGAGAATTCACCGGAGATATCATTAGATACGAGTTTAACACAGATAAACGTGAGGTATTGAATCTTGGGAAGATTCAACACAGGTCCTGCCTTGGACCTGTGTTGGTCCAAGGCAGGACCAACACAGTAAATGGTTCTGGGGTGTTACAGAGCAGAAGGATCTAGGACTATCCAATTTTGAATTGCTGGGATGCTCAATCTTTAGTGTAAGACAGGTGGGCACTGGCTTAACAGCTGCGGCCCACCTGCAGTCCGTCTGTTTTTTTTCTTTTGTTTTGTTGCTTGTCATGTTTTAGTTAATTTTGTTTTATTAAGTTGTGTATGTGTGTGGGTGGGGTGGGAGAAACATGCTTTGGTCTCTTCCTTCAGAGGATGCAACTTTTTCTTCGGTCGTATTCCCCGTCCCCGTCTCCGTCTGCGCCGAGGCCTAATGGCAGAGCTGGCGGCATCGGAGCTGTAGCAGCGGCAGCAGCGGCGGAGACCCGACTCGGCACCGAAGCTGTAGCGGCAGCAGCAGCAGCGGAGACCCGACTCGGCACCGAAGCTGTGGCGGCGGCGGCAGCAGCAGCGGCAGCGGAGACCCGACTCGGCCCCGAAGCTGTAGCGGCGGCAGCAGCAGCGGAGACCCGACTTGGCCCCGAAGCTGTAGCGGCGGCAGCAGCAGCAGAGACCCGACTTGGTCCTGGAGCTGTGGCAGCGGCAGCGGCAGCAGCAGCGGTAGCGGAGACCTGACTCGGCCCCGAAGCTGTGGCGGAGGCGGCGGAGACATGACTCGGCCCCGAAGCTGTGGCGGAGGCAGCGGCAGCGGAGACCCAACTCGGCCCCGGAGCTGTGGCGACGGCAGCGGCTGCAGCAGCGGCAGCAGCGGTAGCGGAGACCCGACTCGGCCCCGAAGCTGTGGCGGAGGTAGCGGCAGCGGAGACCCGACTCGGCCTCGGAGCTGTGGCGGAGGCAGCGACCACCCGCGGAGTTTGAACCGTCGCCTCGGCGCAGAGGGAGAACAAAGAGGGAAGAGACAGAGACTTTAAGATTTTGCCTTCCACCACAGTGAGGAGGTGTTTGGTGAACTCACTGTGGTGGATGTTAAATTTGTGTTGATTGTGTGTTTTTGTCATTTTTTAAATTATATGTATGACTGCAGGGAAACAACATTTCATCAGACTGAAAGGTCTGAATGACAATAAACGAATCTAATCTAATCTAATCTAACCCTAGTCAAGAGATCATAAGACATAGGAGCAGAATTAGGCCATTCGGCCCATTGAGTCTGCTCTGCCATTCGATCATAACTGATCTATTTTTCCTTCCAACAATTATCTTGCCTTCTCCAGCTATCTTTAGACACCCTTAGTTAGCACAAACGTGTCAATCTATGCTTTAAAAATACTCAATGACTTGGCCTCCACTGTCTGTGGCAATGGATTCCATAGATTCACCACCCTTGGCCTAATTAAATTCCTCCTCATTTCTATTCTCAAGGCACTTCCTTTTGTTCAGAGGATGTTCTCCCTGGTTCTAGACTCACCCTCTATTGGAAACATCCTCTCCACAAGCACACTAAAAGGGCTTTTCATTATTCAGTAGTTTTCAATGAGATGTCCCTCATATTTCTATACACCAGCGTGTAAAGACCCAGAACCATCAAACACTCTTCATACATTAACCCAATCACCCTCAGGATTATTCTTGTAAACCTCATCTGGATCATCACCAAGGCCAGCTCATCCTTCCTCAGCTATGGGGCCCAAAACTGCTTTCAATATTCCTAACATGGTATGGCCAGCGTCTCCTAAAATCTCAGCATTAATCCTTGCTTTTATATCTAGAGTACACTATGTGTGGTAAAGTAAGACCACTAATTTCCACTTACTTTGCCTCCAAACTGTATTTGGTAATTGGAACTCCCCAATTCAATCTGAAGAAATCTTTGTAAGCATTTTGTTTCCATTTGTAGATCTAAATGTGTGGACATACCATGATCCTGAAGGCCAGTAGAGTCATGTAAAAAAAGACACAGGGTGAAAAAGACGCAGGTCAGACAACAGCTCAGGAGAACATGAATAGGTGACATTTCGGGTCAGGACCCTTCTTCAGACTGATTGAATCATGTGTAGGAAGGAACTGCAGATGCTGGTTTACACCGAAGAGAGACACAAAATGCTGGAGTAACTCAGCGGGACAGGCAGCATCTCTGGATAAAAGGAATGTATTACTTTTTGTGCCGAGACCTTTCTTCATGTAGTGCATCTGCTTCTTAACAATGCAACACTAATTAGTCTGTAGTTTGAAGACTTATTTGAATGCTCTGCCTTGCAAATAAGTAATGACCTTCTTTGTGCATGTAATGCAGCATGCATTTGCTAAGATATCACAGAAAAGGATCAAAATGTTTTATAAACAGAAAATAAAAATATATTTTTTATTTTACAGAAAGGAAGAGACAGTTATAGTTATGATGAATATGAACTGTTCATTGACTGTGCAAGCTGGCATCATCCAAAACTGTCCGTAGAATTATATAAAATGGGTCTCATTATAGAGTATCTGCAAAAGGCAGTTGAAAGTGATAAGGTACCAGAAGTTGAACTTGAAATGGTGTGCATGGAGGACAAATATTATGTTTAAAAAGTATTTCCACCATTCAAATGTTAATGGTGTAGCAAAGGTTGTGAGACTGATTCACCATCACGCTCTTCAATGATAAGGCAGTGTACGCAAAACCTTTCCATCTGGTTGCTTATTTAATTATATGTTCACCTCATGTCTTGCCCAAGGCCTTAGGCAGAAGCAGGCCCAAAGTCAAGAAGCCTAACTTGCACACTATTGATTCAATTTGTTATCAACCTTCTCTTGCTACTAGCAAGGATTAGTGAGGGACAATTAGCACTAGCCTCATAAATGGCTCATTG
This sequence comes from Amblyraja radiata, assembly GCF_010909765.2. Lineage (NCBI taxonomy): Eukaryota > Metazoa > Chordata > Chondrichthyes > Rajiformes > Rajidae > Amblyraja > Amblyraja radiata. The sequence continues at coordinate 80,421,477 of NC_045957.1, forward strand.
ACTCATTGCCTGGTTAATGGAGGTGATATGGCTGAGTTCCTCCGGATTTGAGCTTATTGCACGGTGTACAAAGTGACGAGTTCCTTTTCAAGTGGAATTTAGAGTCCAGGATGTAAATTGAAAACCAATTGCTACTCTTTGATGAAAATGAAGTAGTCCAACAATTATAATTGAATTATAAATGAACTGCAGATGCTGGAAAACATAGAAACATAGACATAGAAAATAGGTGCAGGAGTAGGCCATTCGGCCCTTCGAACCTGCACCACCATTCAATATGATTATGGCTGATCATCCAACTCAGTATCCTGTACCTGCCTTCTCTCCATACCCCCTGATCCCTTTAGCCACAAGGGCCACATCTAATTCCCTCTTAAATATAGCCAATGAACTGGCCTCAACTACCTTCTGTGGCAGAGAATTCCACAGTTTGGCAGAGAATTCCACAGATCGAAGGGAGATAAAGATAAAAATCGAAGGTAGATAAAGATGCTGGAGAAACTCAACGGGTGAGGCAGCATCTATGGAGCGAAGGAATATGTGACATTTCGGGTTGAGACCCTTCTTCAGAATTATATGTTGAATTATAAACGAGAGGCTAAATGCCACATTACCTATCTAACTTCACAATCTCTATAATTACATGCCTTATTCTCTTCTTTTAACTTTTCTTTCCCTCCCCAATATGAGTCAATATGAGAAGATTCTTCAGCTTTTCCTGTTTAAACAAATGTGGGAAGGATATGTACCATATCCCAAGAGATTGTGTTCAGATGCATATTGACATCCACACATGAACACAAATTAACTATGACAATGGAATGCATTTTTCAATCAAAGCAATGTTTCATTAAAGTTTTAAGAATAAAAAGTAATCCACCCGTTCTTTACTTATCAATGGTTCACTAACCTACTACCAGTCTGCTGAAGAGATTGCAAGAAGCTTGTGTAGAAAATGCCATGCAACTTCAAAATACTACATTCATTGATTTCGGAAGACATTTTTGTAAATCCCCAAATCCCCAAAATATCGCAATAATCCCACACTAAAGTAATCATTAAGAATAAAGCTAATGTATAAAACATATCACAATGCATGATTACACAATAACAACAATTGATGTAAAATAATTTTAACAATTACTAGTTGCAGCATTATATTGTGTACGATAAGGAATAGTAATCCGTTTCTTAAGCCCTCCGTTTCATCCTCGACCGCAGAACAAAACCAATCTCCTTCTACTAATACCCTCCTCCGCCTAGCGGAGCTGGTCCTTACCCTCAACAACTTTTCCTTTGACTCCCCCTATTTCCTCCAAATCCATGAAGTAGCTATGGGCATGCGCATGGGCCCTAGCTATGCCTGCTTCTCTGTAGGGTGCGTCGAACAATCCCTGTTCGAGGCGTCCCTTGGCCCTATCCCCAAACTCCACATCCGCTACATTTGTCAACTGCATTGGTGCTACCTCCTGCACCCATGCAGAACTCGCTGACTTCATCCATTTCACCACCAATTTCCATCTCGCACTCAAATTCACCTGGACCATTTCCGACATCTCCCTACCGTATTTATTTCTCACCATTTCCATCGCAGCCAACTGACCGACATCTACTACAAACCTACTGACTCCCATAGCTATCTGGACTACACTTCTTCCCACCCTGCTTCCTGTAAGGACTCTATCCCCTACTCCCAATTCCACTGTCTACATCGCATCTGCACCCAGGATGAGGTGTTCCAGACCAGGGCATAGGAGATGTCCTCATTCTTTAGGGAACGGGGGTTCCCCTCTTTACTAAATGAGGCTCTCACCAAGGTCTCCTCTATATCCCGCAGCTTCGCTCTCACTCCCCATCTCCCTAATCATAACCTTGTCATCGCCTTCCACCCCATTAGCCATCGCATACAACATATAATCCTCCGACATTTTCGCTCCCTCCAACGGGTTCCTTCCACTTGCCACATCTTCCCATATCTTAAAGACTAGACCAAGTGCAGACCCGTTGGGTCTGTGCCCCCAACGTGCGGTTGTGAGGGGGGATGCGGCATGCAGCATCACACACACTAACTATCCCCCCCCCTCCCGCACTCACGCTAATTACCCCCCTTGATATTATATTAATATTATTAATTTGAAAGGTGAGGAGGGGAGGAGAGAGAGAGGGTGAGAGTGAGGGGGAGAGAGAGGGGGTGCTGAGAGGGGGGTGAAGGGGAGAGGTGGTGAGCAGGGAGGGGGAGGGAGGGTGGAGGGAGAGGGTAGGGGGTGTGGAGGGGAGGGGGTTTAGGGGAGGGAGGGAGGGTGGGGGAGGGGATGGAGGGGAGGAGGGGAGAGAGAGAGGGGGGGGAGGAGAGGGGGGAGAGAGGGGGAGGGGGGGAGGAGAGAAGGGGAAGGAGAGGAGAGGAGGGGAGGGGGGGGAGGAGAGGGGGGGGGGAGGAGAGGGGGGGAGGAGAGGGGGGGGAGGAGAAGGGGGGAGAGGAGAGGGGCGAGGAGGGGGGAGAGAGGGGAGAGGGGAGAAGAGATGGGGAGAGGAGAATGGGGGAGAGGGGAGAGGGGAGAGAGGAGCGGGGGAGAGGAGGGGGGAGAGGAGAGGGGGGAGAGGAGAGGGGGGGAAGAGGAGAGGGGGGAGAGGAGAGGGGGGAGAGGAGAGGGGGGGAGAGGAGAGGAGAGGGGGGGGAGAGGAGAGGGGGGAAGAGGGGGGGAGAGGGCTGAGAGGGGCTGAGAGGGGGGGAGAGGGGGGAGAGGGGAGAGGGGGGGGAGAGGAGAGGGGGAGAAGAGAGGGGGGGAGAGGAGAGGGGGGGAGAGAGGAGGGGGAGAGAGAAGGGGGAGAGAGGAGAGGAGGGAGGAGAGGGGGGGAGAGAGGATGGGGGAGAGAGGGGGGGAGAGGAGAGGGGGGGAGAGGGGGGGAGAGAGAGGAGGGGAGAGAGAGAGAGAAAGGGAGAGAGAGAGGTGGGGAGAGAGAGGAGGGGAGAGAGAAAGAGGGTGCTTTTTTACTTCAACCCAAACAACCATTTGCAGGCAGTGCTTTTTTCCTCAAACTAACCATATTTTCATTTTCAAACCAGATTATGGGTACTCACAGCTGTGGAGACATTTATTCAGTGTTATTCAGAGCTCTGATTGAGGCACAACATTTGCAGAGACAGATTGAGGCACAACACTTGCAGAGACTGGTTGAGGCACACCACTTCCTGGTTTTATAGTCCCTCCCCCTCCCTCCAGCAGGGGCAGCAGAGAGAATGGGGCATTTAGTAAAAACATTAATGTCTCTGTCATTTTCCATCGACGGGAAAAATCCTCGGCACACATGCGGTGGATGGGGGCTCTGAGCGAGATGGCCAAAAATGACAGCCGTAGGTGGCGGCGTTCTCTCGGAAATCACAGCACAGAAGGCCAAAAGCGGTCAAGAACAGAGATTTAGTAATATAGATAGGGGAAGTCAGGGGATATGGGGAGAAGGCAGGAATGGGGTAGTGATTGGGGATGATGAGCCATGATCACATTGATTGGCGGTGCTGGCTCAAAGGGCCGAATGGCCTACTCCTGCACCTATTGTCTATCTCCTCCCCTTTCTGCTTTCCGCAGAGACCGTTCCCTCCGTAATTCCCTGGTCAATTCGTCTCTTCCCAAACCACCCCCTCCCCGTGTACTTTCCCTTGCAACCGCGGGAAATGCTACACTTGTCACTTTACCACCCCCCTCAACTCCATCCAAGGACTAAAAGCAGTCTTTCCAGGTGAAGCAGAGGTTCACCTGCACCTCCTCCAACCTCTTCCAATGCATCCGCTGTTCCATGTGTCATCTTTTCTACATCAGCGAGACCAAGCGTAGGCTCAGCGATCACTTCGCCAAACACCTCCGCTCAGTTCGCACTTACCAACCTGATCTCCCAGTGGCTCAGCAATTCAACTCCCCCTCCCATTCCAAATCTGACCTTTCTGTCCTGGGCCTCCTCCATTGCCAGAGTGAGGCACAGTGCAAATTGGAGGAACAGCACCTCATATTTCGCTTAGGTAGTTTACCCACCAGTGGCATGAACGTTGACATATTAATTCAGATAGTCCTTGCTTTCTCCTTCCTCCCCCTCCCCTTCCCAGCTCTCCCACAAGCCTACTGTCTCCGCCTATTCCATTCTTTTTCCCACCCCCTGCCCCGACATCAGTCTGAAGAAGGGTCTTGACCCGAATCGTCGCCTATTCCTTCTCTCCATAGATGCTGCCTCACCCGCTGTGTTCCTTCGATTTTTCTAGCATCTGCAGTTCTTTCTTAAACAGTAATATTGCATTTATTTTTGTTCTGGTATTAAACAAAGGAGCAACTTTCATTAAACTAAGGTAATAGATTGTCAACTTATCATCATGCTGTTTAAAACAAAAGTCCATTAATCGCTCTTCGGTTAAATCCTTCTGACAAAATAAATTGAAAACTAGCACAAAGGTCCAAACTCAAAACGACAGTAAGGATGATTAAACTTTAACTTTAACTGCTATTCGGTGCGTTAAGAAAAGTTTTCAGCACTTTGCTTATTAACTACACCTGAAGAAGTACACAAAATGCAGGGGTAAAACAGTGGAACAGGCAGCATCTCTGGAGAGAAGGAATGAGTGACGTTTTGGGTCAAGACCCTTCTTCAGACTGAAGACTCGAAACATCACCCATTACTTCTCTCCAGCATTTTGTATCTATCTTTGGTTTAAACCAGCATCTGCAGTTCCTTCCTGCACAGGCCAGGTAAATATGCACTTTATCGGTATTTTTGGATTCATGCTCAGATATAAGATACTAACACACCTTTCATTTTCTTTTACGTAAAATTCCCAATCCAGGAACATTGATTAACATCTATTCTTGCAGTCCCACTGTATTATTACCCAATTATTTATATTTTAATTGCCCAGCAAGCTGAATAATGTCAACATGGTAAGCATTAATTGACTTTCACACACTAACAACTTCATGCGTATAATGGCACTTTCAAAGCCTTTTTTAATTTAAATTCAGGTGCAGGTTGAGTGATTAAGTAGGTTGTGGTGTAAGTATTATAAATCTGTTCACTTTTGTTTCTATTCCAAAGGAACCGTGGTTGAGGCACTGAATTTCTTAGCTAACAAGAGATGTTTTTGTGAGGACTATCTCTATGTCAGGGTACTATTACGGGTGTGAAGCCCTAAAGTACTTTTCCAAAGTTTCATGTGTCTCATATGGTACCCTAATGGGCCTCTCCCACTCAGTCGACTTTTTAGGCGATTGCAGGAGACTATGCAGTCGCCACATGGTCGCGACATGTTCACGGGTGGTTGCCGGGGAATCGCCTTCATGGTCGTGAGGAGTTCCCGCATTCTGGGAACTAGTCGAAGCCTCATTATGGTGGTTGTGAATTTTTCAACATGTTGAAAAATTAACGGCGACTAGAATGAAGCCGCCATGGAGAGTAGCGAGAATTCTTGTGCCGTAGGTGATTCGCCAGGAGGTCCTAATAGGATGCCAGGAGGTCGAAGGTTCTCGGAGGTTCTTGTAGGTAGTAGCTGGTGCTGACCAGTGAATTTCATTGACTCATTGGGGAAAAAAAGGTAAGCAGTTGTTTTCAGAACCAAGGATAACCGACCGGTAATGTTAATTGTCCGCCGAGCTTCACAGCCGTGTATCTCTGGCTTCTTAAAAGTTGCCTCCACTCTTTCTCCCCCCTTTTACCACACCTCTCCCCCCCTCTTTTAAAGAACTTACCGTACACTGTGCTTTAGCCATCTTAATTACGGCGGCAACCTTCCTGTTCATCGCGGTGTGTGCCTGTTTCACCTTGACTTTGCACCGTGTGAATATTTTAGACAGCGCACCCCCCACTTGCCCTATCCCCCACCTGCATAACGGGCTAGTGAAGGAAGCAATGTGTTTGTGTTCCACTCTGACAGTTGCCGTTCCAGTTGCGGTTTTTCAGGCGACTGCTGGCAACTTGACAGTCGCCTGCAGTCCGCTGAAAAATCGCCTAAGTGGGACAGGCTCATCATGCATAGAACAGGAGGAATCCCATGAAGATGAGTCAGAAAAAGACTAAATATTCCTTTGCTGACAGACAACTTAGCAAATTAGGAAATATCTAAACATAAAGGAACTTATGGTTCCATCTTGCTCCATCAATCTGAAGATGGATTTCGACCCAAAACGTCATCTATTCCGTCTCTCCAGAGATGCTGCCTGTCCTGCTGAGTTACTCCAGCATTTTGCGTAGTTAACTGGATCACCTTTTACAACACTTTACACATACAATGAAGCTTAATCCTCTATATCTGCTCTTATATATTCCTCTCTTCCAACCAAGATTTCATTGTTTATCAAAAATCCTGTTGTGCTTAATACTTTAAAGATTTGGTATCAATTCAGGAAACATTTCAAATTTGTAGCTGCATCTCCTTTAGGCCCAGTATGTAACATAAGGAATTGTTTCAGAGGTGTGTAACCGCATTCTGGATCTTTGCGATCAGTCCAACTCTAAAATAAGGGCTGCTTGGGAGGAAGAGCTGGGACTTCAACTTACTGAGGAGTGGTGGGATAAAGTTGTGGGTGGGCTATGTACTGTTACGTCTTGCACTCGTTCAGTTTAAAGTTATACACAGGGTCCATTTTTCTAAATTAAGACTGTCTGGGATTTATCCAGAGGTGGAGGATAAATGTGATAGATGTTAGGGCCCACACTGTCATCGGAACCATATGTTTTTCCTTTGTCCACGATTACATAATTTTTGGTCCGGCTACTTTAATATATTGTCTACAGTAATGGGAACACCTCTACAGCCCTGTCCATTGATTACCATCTTTGGGGCCCTGGATGAGTCAGGTCGATTAAACTCTGTGCAAAAATAAATGATTAAATTTACATCTTTAATAGCCAGACGTCACCTACTCCTACAGTGGAAATCCCCTAACCCACCCTCTGTGTCACAGTGGCTCAAAGATGTAGTGCTTTTTCTTAAACTTGAGAAAATTAAATATACATTGGGGAGATGTACTGATAATTTTTTTCACAAATGGAAACCTTTTTTATCATACTTTACAGACTTGCAGGTTCTGCCAGACTAAGGGCTGGTTTGTTACATTTTGTTATGTGTATGTGCACTCTTCACTCTTAATTAGCCAGGGTGGGATGGGTGGGATGGGTGGGTGTGTGACTGATGGTATGGTTGCATTATATATATATATATTTTAAAATATATATATATATATTTTAATTATTTCTATTTATTTTATGATTCTGTATATTTTTGTATTTTTCTTTTGTGTATATTTTTAGTGTTTCTTATTAACATATCTTTTATCATTTTTGTGTTGATTTATTTAAAATGATAAATTAAAAAAAAATAATGTGCTTGTACTTGCCCTGATTAATCCATCTAGAAATAATTTCTTTGTTCGACTCCTTTTCCCCTTCCACCCCCTTACTTTCCCATGACTGAAAACCAGCGTACTTTTTCTTAAGGAAAAGAAAAATCACCGGTGCTTAGTGGATCAAGAAGTATCAGTGGAGAGAGTGGACAGATAACATTTTGGGTCGGGTCCCTTCTTCAGAATAATTTGTGTAAGTAGAGGAAGGTTGGAAAAAGAGATGGGGCAGGAACAAGCCTGGTAAGTGATAGGTGGTTACAGGTGAAAGGGGTAGGTGTTGTTCAGCAGATGGGTAGACCGTGACAAAGCCAAAATGTTCTTAGAATGCCAACTTTGAAGGAACTCTTGTATGCTTTAATTTCCCAGTTTTACTTAAATGTCCCAGACCTGAAATATAAATTGTTATTTTTTTCCACAGATGCTGCCAGAAATGCTGTTGCCAGCATTTTCCATTTCTATTTCAGGTTTATAACATCAGCAATTTTTAATATATATTCGCAAACATGCAAAAGTGAACTTGATGTATAAAAACTAAAAAGTGAAAGATATTTTTCTATATAACCCCTTCCCTCTCTACCCCACCCCCTTCCCTCTTTCCCCCCGCCCCGTACCCCCTACCCCTCTGTCCCTCTTCCACCACTGCCCCTACCCCCCCCCCCATCCCCACACTTCCACTTCTCTCCCCCTTACCCCACCCCTCTCCCTCCCCACCCCTCCCCCCACCTGTGTGTTTGGGGGGATGGTTAGTGTGAGCGTGATGCCGCAGCCCCCCCCCCTCCACCCTCAAACGTGCATTGGGGAAACAGACCCAACGGGTCTGCACTTGGTTTAGTACTTATTAAAAGTCTGATCTTGTACGTGTGTATATGTGTGTGTATATGTATGTATATATGTGGTTGTCTTTAAATCTTCACAAAAACACTACACGTTAACATTTACATTTTACATATTTTGATTGACATTTTCCCCTCAAGGCCGAGAACACCTTCACTGAACATGTTATGCTTTATTTCTCGACATTACTGATTAAAAGTAAGTAAGTTTAAAAACATCAAAAGATTTTGATTTTAAAACGACCAGCTTTCACTGATGTTGTCACAATGGCTCGGCTAGCAGTGATCAGCTTCACTGAAGATTTCATCCTATATTTCCCGTTATTTGCGATTTAAAGCTTTAATAATGCCAACTTTCACAAGACTTTTTACATATTCTGATTCACATTTTTCCCTTCTAGGCAGAGAACACCTTCACTGAACATTTTATGCTTTATTTCTCGACTTATTACTGATTAAAGTTTAAAAAAATCAAAATACTTTCGCAAGAATTTTACTGTTAAAATCAATCCTGCCAGCTACCAACACTTCGATCCAATGTTGCGACACAGGAATATTTTTCAACTCACAGGAGGGGGAGGGTGAATTGCTTTTGCAACACGCAGGGCTAGTGCAATTGGGGGCTACGGGTAGGGAACGGGTGCGTTGGGGGAGCAGACCCAATGGGTCTGCACTTGGTCTAGTACTGACTTAAAAGTCTTCACGTGGTCCACCCTGTTTTGATGAATGCAATCAACCTGGCGTGCACAAACAGAAGATCAGAACAGGTTGTATTTCAACTTCAGGCTGAGCACGCCATACACAAGAAGAAAAAGAAGAAGATAATACCACCTGCCTGCATTTGGCTCATATCGATCTCAACCTTTCCTATCCATGAACCTGTCCAAATGTATTTTAAATATACCAGTCTCAACTACCTCTTCTGGCAGCTCATTCGATATACCCACCACCCTCTGTGTGAAAAGTTGCCCCTTGGGTTCCTATTAAATCTTTTCCCTCTAACCTTAAACCTATGTCCTCTGTTCTTGCTTTCCCTACTCTGTGTAAAAGACTCTATGCATTCACTCTATCTATTCCCCTCATGTTCTTATACACCTCTATTAAATTACTCATCAGCCTCCTGCGCTCCAAGGAATAAAGTCCTAGCCTATCCAATCCCTCCCTGTAGATCAGGCTCAGTACTTTTAAGTACTGGCAACATCCTCAAAAATCTTTTCTACATTCTTTCCAGCTTAACAACATATTTCCTATAGCAGGGTGACCAAAAATGAACACAATACTCGAAGTGCAGCCTCACCAAAGTCTTGAACAACTGTAATATAACTTCCCAAATGTTATACTAAATACCCTGACTGATGAAGGCCAATTTACTGAAAGCCTTCTTGACAACCTATCTACCTGTGACACTGTTTTAACACTCTCTAGGGCCCTGCCATTCACTGTTAAGATCCTGCCCTGGTTTGACTTTCCAAAATGCAACACCTTGCACTTATTGTGTAGAAATCTATCAACCACTTACACCCACTTACCCAGCTGATCAAGATGATGCTGTAAGTTTTGATAACCATCTTTGCTGTGTACAATACCACCCACTTTAGTGTCATTTCTATCACAATCAAGTCAAGTTGAGTTTGCTGTCATTTGAACAAGTACACGGGTACAATAAAAAATCTGGCTTGCACCAGCATCAGACTCAGACAAATACCTAAAAACAAATTAAACATAACACAGATCACAGAATATGGAACATACAAAAGGTATACCACAGGAACAGGCCCTGCAGCCCCCAATGTCTGTGTCGATATGATACTAAGACCAACCCTTATCTGCCTGCACATAATTGATATTCTTAATTCCCTGCATATCCATGTGCTTATACAAAATTCTCTGAACTGCCTCTATCATATCTGCCTGCACCACCAACTCTGGTAGAGCATTCCAGGCACTCGCCAACTTCTGTAAAAAAAAATCTGCCTTGTACATCTCTTTGTCCCACTCACCTGAAAGCTATGCCCTTTAGTATAGTAATTGATATTTCCATCCTGGGAAATGGGTTCTGCTGTTCACCCTATCTATGTCGCTCATCATTTTATACACTTTAGTTAATTCTCCCTGCAACCACCAGAATTCCAGAGAAAACAATCCAAGTCTGCACCTTGTTTTCCTAGTTGAAAGGGTTACGGTTCACTTTCTGAATCTTCTTTAGTGAATCCTAACTGATGGAAATGTGCACAAAATCATGAGAGGAATAGATCAGGTAGACACACATAGTCTCTTGCACAGAGTAGAGAAATTAAGAACCAGAGGACATTGTTTTAAGATGAAGATGAGGGGGGAACCTGAGTGGTAACTTTTTTACACAAAGAATGGTGTTGTATATGGAACGAGCTGTGAGAGGACATAGTTGAGGCAGGTACTATCACAACGTTTAAGAAACATTTAGTCAGGTACATGAATAGGACAGGTTTAGAGTGATATGGGTCAAACACAGGCAGTTGGGACTAGGGTACTGTAGATGGGACATTTGGCCAGTGTGGGTGAGTTGGGCGGATGGGCCCGTTTCCACGCTGTATGACCCCATGACTAAATGGATGAGAAGCTACTGAAGTATTGGAAGGAAGGTAACACAAAAGGTAACAGTCTCTGAAAGTGCCCTGGGGGTGGCTCGATAGTGGTATCATTACATAACTAAGGTAACAAACCAGAAACTAGGATTAATTACCAGGAGGCACAAGGAACAGATGCTGGAACTGCTAATTCCCTCTAATGCAGGCATCATTCTGGTAAATTATATATAATTTATATATAAAATCTCTGAAAGAAAAAAAGACAAGACAATTGGTGCATAAACATAATTGGAAAAAAAAGCTACCAAGGACTTATTGAGATCTAATCAGAAGCTATACTGCTGCCTGAAGATTGTAGACATACCTCTTCATTTTTACATGGGCTTTGGGCTGTTGCCATTCTCCTCATATTCTGTTGGATATATGACATAAATACCAATCCTGGCGGATCCAGCTGAGATTGAAAGAAAAATATAGCCACTTTTAGGCAAATGTGATATGGATTATGATTAATTTGAAGATGGCATCTTAGGGCATAGAATAAGCAGGGGCCATTCACAATGGGTGCCAGAAGGACAACACAGTGCCTATTAAGAGATAGTGTACTAGTTGGGAGAGAGACTGTCATATCGGAGTTTTATCTTGGTCTTGAAAGGCAAGTTGCTTTTGTGACACTGGGAATAAAACATCATAGAACCTGTGGGAAAGTATTTTTCACGGGATGTAAGCCACATAAAGATCACAAATCATGGTATGTGCCTGGTTATGTGTGGGACATTGAAGGAGTGAGATGAAAGAAGATACAAGACCTTATGTAGTAATCTCATGATTGCTTTTTGTATTACATATTTAATGGAACATGAAGAGAATGGCAGGGAAGCTAAGGGATCATGTAAAAATCAAGTAAGAGAGAGTGGTCTTCAGGCAATAGACCAGATTCTGGTTAGATCAAGTGAAGACAATACCAAAGGGAATGGTTTTTGTTGAGTTGAATCCACATCAGTTGATGAAATGGCAGCTGTGTCTGAAGGAGACAAACAAACACAGATCATCAGAAAACTCCTCTAATAATGTTTCTTTTGCAGCTCTTTGGTGTTTAATTTGGTACAACAGGTATATCTTATGAAAGGTTCACAAATCCAAATTCACTACTTACAAAACGTGAGTGTCTTCTTTCTCAATGTGATAATGAACTCATGCTTGTTTATATTTGACACAAACCTGTAAATTGTTTTAATTAAATATTACTTAACAAAAATAATTTTTACGTTGAAGCAAAGTCTTAATCCAGGCTGATGGGAATGGGTGGAGACAGCGGGGATGAAACGAAATGAGGGACAGGAGGGGAAAGGTGCGGGATCAACAATGCCTTTTGGTCCCTCAAAGATGGCCTCAGGTGGGGTGGTTGATGACCAGTACTCCCTCCACCTTCAGAGATACCTGGGCAAGAGGCGAGTGGTAGATTTGATTCCACCACTTGACATTCTTCACCCGGCTTTACCAATAATTATCTTTGTCAAGCCTCGGACCAACTCAACAATGGAGAAGATCTTGCTTATTAAATGTTCCAAAAAACATAGGACATATCGATTAACTAAGTTCATAAGGTCATATGGAATAGTAGAATTAGGCCATTCGGCCCATCAAGTCTACTCCGCCATTGAATCATGGCTGATCTATCTCTCCCTCCTAACACTATTCTGCTGCCTTCTCCCCATACTTCTGACATCTGCACTAATAAATAAGTTTTCCATTAAGACTTTTTTAGTTAAGGAGCTGTGTGGCTTTCCAATTAAGTAAAGTGCTGTTGGCTATTGTTAAGGCAGATCAATGCACAGTGTCTGAAGAAGGTTCTCACCTGAAATATCATTTATTCTTTATTTCCAGAGATGCTGCCTGTCACGTTGAGATACTCCAGCATTGTGTGTCGATCTTCAATGAACTTTCTTCAATTGTTTATAGGTTAATTGCAATTAGTTAACCTAACGCACAGTGCTAAATATCTTCAGATGTGTGAGGCCACCTGTTTTCTTTTTGGAAAAGGTCAAATTAGAGTTTCTGTTAAGGAGTTGATCTGTATGGGAATTTAAATCTGAACTGCAGTGGATTTGTAAAAAACAAAGCAAGTGGGAAAGTTGTTTCTTCGATTGACACTGGTAATTAGTCTGGCCGTTGGGAATATAGCTCCAGTAAGATTGAATTGTTTCTTAACTAAAACATACAGCATCTGTTACTGTAGGTATTCTATAACTTTTGCATAACACCATTCTGCTATATCTTATGCATACGTGAAGGTGTGGTGATTCTTACTTGAGACATCATTAAAATTGAGTTTTTAAAAACTTTTGTTCAGAGTAATAAGAGGCTGATTTTAACCAGTGGACAGCTGAATTCTTAACCTTGTATCAATTCAATGCATCAGCGACATGTTAGATGCATGGAAGCTGTATCGTGTAATGATGTAAGCATGCTTGGTTATGCAAAGTGTGTAGAAAGAACCCTTCATGATGGACGAAAAATGTATTGTGGCGCCATCTGGTGGTTAGGCCAGTTATAGATTGAACCCTCATTAGTAGAACGGGCACGTGACTGCGTTTGGCGAGAAGATTACTTCATGAGTCACGGGTGTGCCCGACTGCAACTGCAAGGATTCAGTTATCTGACTCTGTATCTGCCAATAAAGATCACTTTATTCTCAACGTGTGTCTCGCCATATTGGAGACCCCGATGATCCAAAATGGTTCTTTTGGATTTTCACGATGGACGCAGCCGACAATTCTGCTCAACAGAATGCCATTTCTTTCAAACTGCCCGTGTTCTGGACTTCACAAACTGAGGCCATTTCCATATTCGACGCATTAGGGCCAATGACATGAAGTATTACCATGTCGTTGATGTGCTGGATCAGGATACGGAGGGTTGCCTCGTACATTACCTGCGCCAGCAGCCAGCTGCTGACAAGTACGAGGGCCTCAAGGAGCTCCTCCTGTGTACCTTTAGTCTCAGCCACCGTGATCGTGCGGCGAGGCTTGTGCACATGGGAGGTCTCGGTGATCGCAAGCTGTCCGTGTTAATGCTTACCTTGATGGATGGTCATCAGCCCTGCCTCCTTTTTGAACACGCCTTCCTGGAGCAGATGCCTGAGGATATCTGACTACTCGCAGGTGAGGATTTCGTCAATCCACTGCAGCTAGCTGAGCGAGTGGACGGGCTATGGTAGGCCAAACAACAGGACTGTGTTGCTATCGATCGGGCGTCAGCTGTGCCTCTGTGGGCTCATCAGCCAGTTCCTGCCTCCACCGGGGGTTTGGCTGTGAAGCTGGCCCCGAGCAATGCCGTTAAGGAGACGTGGTGCTTCTATCACCTGCGCTGGGGTTCAGAGGCCCATCGATGTCACCCAACATGCACGTTTCCAGGAAATGCCTTGGCTGGCCGCCAGTAGTGGTTGCTGTGGTCGGCCTGAGACATCACCTCTATGCCTGGGACCGTCATTCAGGGCAGCATTTCCTTGTCAACACGGGAGCAGAGGTCAGTGTTTTGCCCCCGTCGGGACGCGACACTCGTTCCAGTAAGTGGGGACCTTCCCTTACCATAGTTAATGGCAGCTCCATCCGGACGCATGGAGTTTGCACAGTCCCTCTCATCTTCGGTTCCTACCATTTTACTTTGATTTTTACCGTTGCTGATGTCTCCCAGCCATTGCTTGGTGCCGACTTTCTCTGGGCTCAATCCCTGCTGGTTGAGGTGAGGGGGCAGCCCCTCATTCGGCTGCCTGTTCGTTTTTGTTACTCCGGTTCTGGGGGGGTCATCTGGTGGTTAGGCCAGTTATAGATCGAACCCTCGTTAGTAAAACTGGAACGGTCACGTGACTGTGTTTGGCGGGAAGATTATGTCATGAGTCATGGGTGTGCAGGATGCAACTGGAGGGACTCAGTTAGTGCTTACTCTCAGCACGTGAGTGTCTGACTCTGTATCTGCCAATAAAGATCACTTTATTCTCAACGTATGTCTCGCCATAGTATTGCCTTTATTCTGCAATAGCATCACTGTTATTCTGCAATAACATCACTGTTACAAATGGTGGGCACATCATTGAATGAAAGTGCTTATGAATCCTAACAGTTGGAACTGGATGAATCACAGAGGGGAAGAGTGAGTGAGGGTCTCACAGAACCCATCAGTGAGCGGAGGTGATCTTCTTCAAAGCAGCCATAATTTGAGGAGATTTTGCAGTGGAGCAGTAAATTGCTGCTCTCCTGTTGTTCCAACTTTCTCCCTGTTGAGATCCTCCAGCACTATGTGTTTTAATTACTCGGAGGCTGGATTCAAATTGTACCGTGCAGAGGGGGAATTTAGACATAAATGAGAAGCAAAACAATGGTATTACCTGTGCTGCCCATTATTCAAACTCATTTTATTCACTGGTCTCTTAAAGAAGGAAATCTGGCCTTGCTCAAATATGACTCTAGGCTGATACTGATTAAGGGGCTACCATTGAGTAGTAAAAAGGAGCAGGGAATATTATGCAAAAATATTGAAAGAGCCAATGAATGGGAGGTTTTAAAATCAGTGAAAGTGTAAGTCCGAATTAGAAACTTAGAAGACTTTAAAGATATGTACAGCTCTGAATTAGAAAGATATGCACAAATTAACTAAACTGTCATGTAATATGCCAGTTGCATAAGTAACATGTGAGAGTACTGAAGAGTACTGCACTATTTTATGGTACTGGAACATTATTTCTACTTTGACAAAGGGAGTAATGGTGTGATTACAAATCTAACATTTCAACCAGAGATCAGGACTAATTATCTGGAGCAAAATACCAAGTAGCAGAGAAATCAAAGGATCATGCAACGACTGACAAATACATTGACAGACAACATTATGTATCAGGATCCTTCTTCAGGACCCTTCTTTAGTCAGAGGGTGGTGAATATGTGGCATTCTTTACCTCAGAAGTCTATGGAGGCAAAGTGAGTGGAGGCAGAGATTAATCTGGAGCCATATTTAAGGCAGAGATATATAGATTCTTGATTAGTATGGGTGACAGAGGTTATGAGGAGAAGGCAGGAGAATGGGCTTAGGAGGGAGAGGTAGATCAGCCATGATTGAATGGCGGAGTAGACTTGATGGGCCGAATGGCCTAATTCTTTAATACTTATGAACTTATGATTGATAGAAATATGGGGGAGAAAGCTGGAAAAGTGACAGATGGATACAGGTGTGGAGAGTTTCGATTGGCAGATGGGTGGAGTATGTGACAAAGGCTAAAGGTGAAAAAGAAACAAAGAATGTGAGATGAGGAGAGAAGAAGAGTGAAATGTAAAGAGGGATAGATATAGATTAATACAGGGAGAGAGGAAAGAGGAGAGATAAAAGGGAAATAAGGGACGGGGATGGGAAACAAGTGTCTGAGGAAGGGGAATGGAGCTGGGTGACTACTGGTAGGAGATAATGGGAGCAAATGGCTGTGCACCGAGGTGGGGAGGAAAGCAGAAAATAGTATTCGGGGGTATTACTTGAAATTGGAGAATTCAACATTCACACCACTGGGTTATAAGCTACACAAACAGATTATGTTGTTCCTCCAGTTTGCATATGGCATCACTCTGGTAATGGAGGAGGATAATGGCTGTGTAGGAAAGAACTGCAGATGCTGGTTTAAATCGAAGGTAGACACAAAATGCTGGAGGAATTCAGCGGATCAGGCAGCATCTCAGGAGAGAAGAAATGGGTGACGTTTCGGGTCGAGACCCTTCTTCCTGACTGAATGGTTGTAGGGGAATGGGAAGGGAAATGGAAGGGAATGGGAAGGGAATGGAAAGGGTTAGTAACTGAAAACTCCAGGAGACCATGGCAGACAGAGTGCAAGTGTTCGGCAAAACAGTTGCTAAGTCTATGCTTGGTCTTGCCAATGTAAAGGAGACCACTTTTGGAGCACTGAACGCAGCAGAAAAAGTTTGAAGTGGTGCTTGTGAACCTCTGTCTCATGTGGAAGGCCCCTGCAGTCCTTGGATGGAGGTGAGGGTGGAGATGAAGGAACAGTTATGTAAGAAAGAACTGCAGATCGTTTACACCAAACATAGACACAAATTGCTGGAGTAACTCAGCGGGTCAGGCAGTATCTCTGGAAAACAGGTAACGTTCCGGGTGGAGATCCTTCATCAGACCAAGGGACAGGTGTTACATCTCCAGCAGTTGCAGGGTAAGGTACCTGGGGAGTAGGTGGATTGTGTAGAAAGGCATGACTGAATCAAGATGTTGCAGAGGGAGTGGTCTCTGCAGAAAGCAGAAATGGGGTGGGAATGGGAAGATGTGACTGGCAGTTGGATCATGTTGAAGGTGATGGAAATATCCAAGAATGATGTGTTGGATGTGAAGGTTGGTAGAGTGAAAGATGAGCAGCAGGGAAACTCTATCAATGTGCCGTCCGATGGAATGGGGGCAGAAGTGCAGAACTCTGGAACAGAGAGGAGACACAAGTAAGGGATCCATCCACAATAGCAGGTGAGAATCTGCTTTTACAGAAGAAAGAGGATATCTTGGATGTCCTAGCATGGAAAGTCTCAAGATGGGCTTGGGGTCAGAGACAGAGAAATTAGTGGATGTCACCTGTGATGGAGACTGAGAGATTGCGAAGGGAAAGGGAGATATTAGAGATAGTCCAAGGGAATTTGAGGCAGGGTGGAAGTTAATAGTAACATTGATGAAATCAACAGGTTTCACACAGGAGCAGGAGTCTATACAGTCAACGATGTAGCAGAAAAATAGTTGGGGCATGGGGCCAGGAGACATTTGAAACAAGGATCGTTCAACATAACTCACAAAGAGACAGGCAGAGCTGTGGCCCATGCAACTGGACATGGCTGCACCTTTGACTTGAAGATAGTGAAAGGTGTCAAAACAGAAGTTATTAAAGGTGAGGACAAATTCCATGGAATCTGAAAGTCATTGCAGAGGCAGAATGATATTATTTGGTATTGAAGAGTACATGATTATTGGGAAAGACTGGAAGATAGGCATGTGACGATCGTCTTTGTGCAGAGATAGGCATGACCTATATTGGAGAACCAAAATGTAGAAACAGCTACAAGGTAACTCTCTCATGGTATTATACAGAGCCCCCAATGGTATACATATGGAAGTAACAGGAGCTTGTTAGAAAGCCAAAGTAATAATCATAGGGGATTTTGATCTCCATATTGATTGGAAAAATAAAATTTGCAAAGGTAGCCTAAGTGAAAAGTGCATAGTGTTTTTTTAAGACAGTACATTCTGGTACATCAATGTACATTTTAAGACAGTACATTCTACACCAAAGGTAGGGCTGGCAGGTCACAGTTTAAAAAAATAAACAGTTGTCCATTAAAGACAGAGCCTGGGTAAATTATTGTTTTCCTCATAAGGTCATGAATTTTTGGAAATTATTCCTCGAAGCATGGTGAAAGCAGAGTCCTTGAATATTTTTTTGCAGAGACAGATGGACATTTGATAAGCAAGTGGGGGGGGGGGGGGGGGGGGGTTGTTGCTATGGCTAGAGAGAACGGTGAAGTTGAGGTTGCAGACATGATCTTAATAGCTGGCAGAGTTGATTTTAGGGCAGTGGTTTGCTCCTGCTCTACATGTATGTTTTCAGAAGTTTGTATGTAGATGTAGGACAATCATAGGCCAGTTGTACACAAATAATGGAAATTATGGGGGCATCCTTCTGCAATTCTGAATGAATGGAAAATAATTCTAATTAGCAGTATTTGGCTTGCCTCCCAGCCATATTTAATATATCTGTGCTTCATTCAGGCAATTTAATCTGCAAAAGTACATTAAAAAATCAAAATCTGCATTGTTACTTCGAAAATGTCAATTCATTGTGACTGAATATATTAGCCACTAGAGTGTAAATGTAAAGCATTGAATTACAGCTCAGAATAACAGATATCAAATTCTGAAACCAATTCTGCACTATGGCTTTTAACCTTACCTCAAAGTAAATGGAGAAACCCTCCATAGAAGTACAAAGAAGGAAAACAGTAATTGATTTAGTGAGTTGTATAGCACAGAAACTGGCCTTTCAGCCCACAATGTCCATGATCACCTTTTCTCCATCATTTCATTTGTCAGCAGTAGGTCGGCATCCTTCTATGTCTTGCTGATCTAGGTTCCTGCAAATAGGTCTTGTATGCATGACAATCAAATCTCATTCCAACACCTTCTCTGTTAACACATTCCAGATGTCAACCACTCTCTGTATAAAAAATAACTTTCCTCTCATATCCCCCTTGTTTTTCAAGGGGAAAAAAAATATTATTTACTCTCTGCCTCTTAAAATGTTACATACCTTTATTAGTTTACCCTCAGCTTCCTTTGCTCCAGAAAAAAAAATCCAGTTTATTCAATCTCACCCCATAACTAAAGTCTTCTAATTCAGGCAACAGCCTAGGCAATTTTCCTTCCATTTACTCCAGTAAAATCTCATCCTTCCTATGGAGTGGCAACTAGAACTGCACACAATATTCTAAGTTCTGTCCAACTTGTCTTTTGTAATATAACAACCCAATTCGTCAAAGTCAAAGTCAATTTTTTTTCGTCACATGCACCCGAAGGTGCAGTGAAATGAATTTGCCATCAGCGATACACTTAAAAGAACACACAATACACAATAAAATTTAACACAAACATCCACCACAGCATTCTTCACTGTGGTGGAAGGCAACAAAGATCAGCCAGTCCTCCTCCTTTGTTCACTGTCTCTGTTCTCTGTCTTGATCAATGATGCCATACGTCTTCTTCAACACCCATTATCTGTGTTGCCACATTTAGGGAATTGTGGACTTGAACCCCATGGTCCTTTTGTTCATTAACATTTCTTAGACAATAGACAATAGACAATAGGTGCAGGAGTAGGCCATTCGGCCCTTCAACCCAGCACCGCCATTCAATGTGATCATGGCTGATCATCCCCAATCAGCACCACGTTCCTGTCTTCTCCCCATATCCCCTGACTCCACTATTTTTAAGAGCCCTATCTAGCTCTCTCTTGAAAGCATCCAGAGAACCTGCCTCCACCGCCTTCTGAGGCAGAGAATTCCACAGACTCACCACTCTCTGTGAGAAAAAATGTTTCCTCATCTCCGTTCTAGTATCTAGTATCCTGCCATCTATTTACTTTTAAAACTGTGTGTGTGTGTGTGTGTGTGTGTGTGTGTGTGTGTGTGTGTGTGTGTGTGTGTGTGTGTGTGTGTGTGTGTGTGTGTGTGTGTGTGTGTATGTGTGTGTGTGTGTGTGTGTGTGTGTGTGTGTGTGTGTGTGTGTGTGTGTGTGTGTGTATATGTCATTTTGCCTTTGAAACGGTTCTCCTCGAAAACCAGACGCAAAAACGCGGAGATTTTTACAGTTTCGGTAGGGATTTAACTTATGATTTCAGAAATCCCCTCCTCTCAAAATTTGGTCCATTATATCCCCAGATTTTGAATAAAATTGTTCACAAAACATCAAAACATTTTAAAATCAAACTGCTGCACGCGTCACAGTGCCACCTCACAGATGTCCAATCACAATGGATCTCATTTACATTGTCATTTACATCACAATGGGACAGGTGTAGGAGATTGGAAACTTCACGTGGTCCCGCTAAAACCAAACTACTACATGAGTCACGGACATCTAACAGATGTACAATCACATCACAATGGGACAGGGGTGGGAGATCTCTCCCCCTCCCTGACATTTAAAAAAATATTAATGATGCCCAGCTGCTGACCTCACAATGCCTTTGCACTGGGCCCAACTGCCTCTCGGGCCCGCCCCGCCCTGCCCCCCAAGCCTGGCCCCGGCCCCGCCCTGTGACCTCACAATTCCTTTGCACCTGGCCCAACTGCCCCCTGACAGTTTTTAAAAAATAAATTTGCTGTCTTCATTGACAGCATATTGTGTGTGTGTGTGTGTGTGTGTGTGTGTGTGTGTGTGTGTGTGTGTGTGTGTGTGTGTGTGTGTGTGTGTGTGTGTGTGTGTGTGTGTGTGTGTGTGGGGCGGGGGTCCTCCCCTGAATTCCATAGAGCTGCTGACAGCTTTCATGCATGAGACGCGGACGCTTCATTTCCAGAACATTCTGAACACGTGACGCACGGTTGCATTTCGCTCTCTCTGTCTCTCACCCTCTCTCTCTCCCCCTCTCTCTCCCCCCTCTCTCTCTCCCCCCCTCTCTCCCCCCCTCTCTCTCCCCATCTCTCTCTCTCCCCCCCTCTCTCTCCCCCCCTCTCTCTCTCTCTGTCTCCCCCCTCTCTCCCCCCCTCTCTCCCCCCTCTCTCAACTCTCTCTCCCCCCTCTCCCTCTCTCTCTCCCCTCTTCCTCTCCCCACCCTCCCTGCCCTTCCCTGCCCTCCCTCCCCAAACCCCTCCTCCCCCTCCCGTCCACCCCTCCCCTACCCCCTTTCCTCCAACCCATCCCCTCCCTCCCCCTCCCTTCCCCCCCACCTCTTCCCCTCCCTTCCCCCTCTCTCCCTTTCCTTCACCCCCATCTCTCCCTCTCTCTCCCCCTCTCTCTCCTCCTCTCTCTCCTCCTCTTTCTCTCTCCTCTCACCCCTCCTCCCCCACCCTTGCCCCCTCAACTGCCCTCCCTCTCCAACCCCCTCTCCCTCTGTCTCTTGCCCTTCTGTCTCTGCCCCTTTCTCTCTGAAAATTAATAATATTAATATATCAAGGGGGTAGTTAGCGTGTGTGCAGGGGGGGGGGGGGTAGTTAGTGTGTGTGGCGCCGCATGCCACCCACCCCCACAACCACATGCACTTGGTCTAGTATACTTTTAAAACTGTGTGTGTGTGTGTGTGTGTGTGTGTGTGTGTGTGTGTGTGTGTGTGTGTGTGTGTGTGTGTGTGTGTGTGTGTGTGTGTGTGTGTGTGTGTGTGTGTGTGTGTGTGTGTGTGTGTGTGTGTCATTTTGCCTTTGACACGTATCTCCTCGAAAACCAGACGTAAAAATGCGGAGATTTTTACAATTTCGGTTCGGATTTAACTTATGATTTCAGAAATCCACACCTCTCTAAATTCGGTTGATTATTTCCCCAGATTTTGAATAAAATTGTTCACAAAACATCAAAACATTTAAAAAATCAAACTGCTGCATGTGTCACAGTGCCACCTCACATATGTCCTATCACAATGGATCTCATTTACATATGATATGACACCACAATGGGACAGGGGTGGGAGATTGGAAACTTCACGTGGTCCCACTATAATCAAACTGTTGCATGAGTCACAGTGCCATCTCACAGATGTATAATCACAATGGATCTCATTTACATATAACATCACAATGGGAGAGGGGTGGGAGGTCTCTCCCCTCCCTCCCTCCCTTCCACCCCCGTGTCTTTCTCCCACTCCCCCCTTCGATCTCTCCCCCTTCTCTCTCTACCCCCTTCCTCTCTCTCTCCCCTTCTCTATCTCCCCTCCACTCTCTCCCTCTCCACTCTCTCTTCACCTCTCCCCTCCCCCTCTCCTCTCCCCTCCCCCCTCTACCACCCCCTCCCCCCTACCCCTGTCTCCCCTTCACCCTCCCCGCTCTCCTCCCATTCCCTCCCCCATCCTCATCCCCCTCTCTCTCCCCCCACTCCCATTCATCCCCTTCCCCACTCTCTCCCCATCCCCCCCTCCCCCTCACCACTCTTTCCCCATCTCCCCCTCCCCACTCTCTCCCCATCTCCTAAAACCTTGCTTAGCACAAATTGGCTCGATCATAATGATGACTATACTTAAACAAATTGCAGTGTTTTGGAGCATCTTGAGGTCATAAAACTCATTAGAAACAAAGTAGATTTTGCTTTATTTACAACAAACCAGTTGGAATCATTATTTGTACTCTCAATGTGTCATTAAACATCATGAAATAGGCTTATAGAATAATTTAAATAACCTGCCTCAGATAATTAATTTACGGGAGGAAAAAATTGAGGGTTTAATATTCATATTTATTTAAATCGGTTATAGGTTTCACAGTGATGGAAACTAGAGCATTGGAACTGACGATATGAGATTCTAAGCATACAAAATATGGAAGCATTTGAATTTTTTCTTTCTTTGCTGCAGATCTGTGATGATAATCTGCTTAGGTTTGCATGTTTTTTCCACGTAAATCAGCGAAAAATAAATTTCTGGATCTTCAGATTTCCCTAGATGTTAAGTAAACCAAAACAGTTCATCATAAATACTTGCAATAAATCTGCGCTGGGCAAAATCAGTCCTGCTATTTTATTGTCATTGTTTTATCAGCATTCATGGATAATTTCTAAGGAACTACATTGATAAAAGTAACAGTTATCAATTGCATTGTCCAACATTGCCAATTGGATTGGCATAACCGAGTCACAACCAATAAATGAAGGGAAAAAAGAATCTCTCAGACATGGGTACTCTCTCTCTTTAAAACAGATCATGGATCTCTAAGTAACTTTCATTGATTTAACCTAAACCATCTGTACTTTCAACTGAGGGCCACTAGGGGCGCCGCATTGAAGGCAGCCTCTGCCTAGTCTGTTTTTCTATCTTTTTTTAAATTTGTAATTAGTTTTAAAAGTATGTTTCTTTAGTTTCTTTAGTTTTTCTATGTGGGGGAGAGGGGTAGGGTAAGGGGGAAACCGTTTCCCAGTCATTTCCTGGCGAGGACGCGACTATTTTCTGAGTCGCGTCCTCACCCCCTTCCTTGTGGCCTACCACCTGGATTGGAGCGGCCTTTCCTGCCGGGGACCAGACCAGAGCTCCAGCAGCGGTGGTGCAGCACTGGATTCACTACAGAGCAGGCGAGGCCTTTCCTGGGATCGCCGTTGAAGCTCCGTGGTGTTGGGCCTGCTGCAACAACATCGCGGGGCTGTGGTTTGAAGAGCTTCCAGCACGGGCGGCGCTGACTTTCACATCGCGGAGTCCTGGGGCCCTTTGTCGAGGGCCGCCAGCGTTGAATCTCCGCCCAGCGCGGCCTGTGGACTTTGGGAGTCGTGGACTCCGGTAGGAAGTGGCCGATTCGGTTGTCCAAGCCGCGGAGGATGTCCTCCAGTCCCGACGTCGGACTTCCATCACCTCAGCGAGTGTGCCTGAATATCGGGCGGCCCGTAGCGGCGACAGTGGGGGTTTGGGAGCCCCCCGACCACGGGAGGACAACAGAGGAGGATGACTGAATTTTGGAGCCTTCCCTCGCAGTGGGAAACTTTGATCCCGCTGAGTGGGGATGTCTGTGTTTAAAAAGTATCGTGTTCTGTGCTCTTTATTATTTGTATGGCTGTATGGCGACCACACATTTCACTGTACCAAATGGTACATGTGACAAATAAATGTATCTTGTATCTTGTATCTTGTATCTTGTATCTTGAGGAAGACTGGGATATGCCGCATTAACCATATTACACAAGAAAGTTTCAACAAATCATCCAACCTTTCCACAAACATGCATTTCAAATGAAGTGGAGCAAGGTTATTTATATGTCTCTGGGCTGTTTAATCCAAGTTGCTTCTCTCTCTCTCTTCATTTGGCAACCTGCTGCTCCTCCACTCCCCCCCCCCGCATGCTCCAAGTACGCTCGCGCCACGCCTCCCGCATCTGCACTCCTACGCCCGCCCGCCCGCTCCAACCCCCCGCTCTTGCTCAGAGCCTCACGACCAACGTGGTTGCTTGAGGCGTACGGCCGCGTGGGGCCGGTCCCAATTCGAACCGCGGAGGCGAATGGTCCCGACATCATACTCACCAATGAGCTGGGCAGGAGGCAGGCTGACTAAATTTGGATGTCGCACGGCGTCGGGCGGTGACGTCATCATGCAACGGCACGCCAGGCGGTGACAAAGCCACACGCCAGGCATACACCGTCAAGACGCTGCATATGATGTCAAGACGCTGCGTACGACGTCAAGATGCTGCGTACGCCCATCGAGATGCTGCATATGCCCTCAATGCGCCTGCAGGCCGACAGGCCGTTGGCGCGCGTGATTTTCAGACAGTGCAAGATTTTTGGAGCCCCGCGCGATGTCGGAACCAGCCCCGCGAGGCCGATCCCCCCTCCCTGTCCCCCCATTCCTGTCCCCCCTCCCTGTTCCCCCCCTCTCTGTCCCCCCATTCCTGTCCCCCCCCTCCCTGTCCCCCCCTCTCTGTCCCCCCCTCCCTCCCTCTCCCCTCCCTCCCTCCCTTCCTCTCCCCCTCCCACTCCCCCCTCCCTCTCCCTCTCCCCCCCTTCTCTCTTTTCGCTCACTCTCTACCCCCTCCCCCTCTCTAGATGTGCCTGCAAGTTGGGGGCTATGCGTCAGTAGTTAGGCCGATTATGGGGTAAAAGGAGCAAATTAAAAATATTAATATATTAACAAGGGGGGTAGTTAGTGTGTGTGTGTGCAGGGGGGGTTGTTAGTGTGTGTGAGGGGGGGGGGGTGATTAATGTGTATGACGCCGCAGGCTCCCCCCCCCCCTCAACCGCACATTGGTCAGCACATACCCAGTGGGCTGAAGGGCCTGTTTCCATGCTGTATCTCTAAACTAAAAAGGTCAAGTAGCATTCACGAAGAAAGAAGCAGAGTCAACATTTTGGATACAGGATCTTTCATCAGAATTAAAATTAAGAAGCAAAGCATGTTTTAAGTTGTCAAGAGATGGAATGGTAGAGAGAACAGAGATAATGTCTGTGATGAGGTGTAGATCAATGCTATGAAAGTTGTAAAGGTTGCAATCATTTTATAATTCCAGTGTTGGAAACAGAAAAGAAAAACAAATATATTGCAAAAGAAACATACTCTTGTATCCACGGAGTGAGAAAAGGGGGAGGGAGGAGAACTTGAAGCAGTCTGAAAAAGCATGAAGGCGTTAAAGTATGCAGACTAAAGATGAGGTGCTGTTTCCTGAGCTAATGAGGGGTATTGCTGAAGCAATGTAGGAGGCTGAACATAGAAAGGTTCGAGTGGGAGTGGAAGGCAATCTTCACTGGACTGCCATCAATCCAGGGCAGAACTCTCTGACAGTCCTCAATTAGATCAACATGCTGCAACAGTGAGATTGACAAAAAGATAAAATGAACCAGACTGCCTGTGAAAAGTTACACTGAATTGCAATGGCAAACACTACAGCTGTAATCTTCCCATGCTCACTGTGTTGCTGATCCATTCTTCAGAGTCATGACTGTAGTCATGGGTGAGATCTATAACATCAGAACCATCAGTGAAGACCATCTGATGATCATCCTTCCTATTACGCAGCATCTTCTGCATAATAAGTAGCATGTTATAAACTCCACGAAGACTTGAAATTTGATGTTATTATTGCATGGTAGGTGGTGAAAAATCAATGTTTAAGTAAGAATATAACGTCATGGAGGTAAATACTAATGCATCTGCAGCAGGATAATAATGAACAGTGTAATAGTATTTTAATAAGGTTTATATTAACTTCCATATTTGAAAGTATTCTATTAAGGGTCTATCATCTTAAACTTAGTATTTATGAATATTGGCACATGAATGTTTTGTGTTCCTTTTAAAATTTCCCAATTGGCTATTTCACTGGAGACATTAAACTATCAGTTTAAGTTAGTGAGTACCTCATTTTAACAAGTATATAAGGGAATTTCATTTGCTGCGTTAACCAAATGTTTAAAGATGTTTATTTCTAAGCATTTGTTCCAACGCCAAATAGTAATGTTAATTAGCATTGTTTATGTATGGCTTAATTTTTGTTCTACATCTAAATGTGATGTTTTTATGCTTTTTCAAGTAGCTGAAAATGCTCTTGCTGAGGCTCTGGTGGCTCTGCTGGTAAATAAAACATGTGTTTCTACAAACAGGAAGGGTTCCAGTGTCAGATGCTGAGCTGTGCTAGGTTTTCTGTTCCCAAACATGTTTACAACTATGATATTCTAATTGTACTCAAGCCTAAATAAGGAGAAGCTACTTCAGTGGCTGAAGGAATGTAAACCAGAGGGAATCGGATATAATACGATTGACAGAAAACCCAAAATAGTTCTAGTGAGATTAGAAACAGTGCAGAGCAGCAGATCTGATCTGTACAAGAGGGACGGGTTGTAGCTGGACTGGAGGGGGAACAATTCCCTGGTGATTAGCTTTGCAGGTGCTATTAGGGAGGGTTTACACCAGATTGGCAGGGGAATGGGATCCAATGCAATAATGAGGCAGGTGAGAGTTTGGAAGTCAATACAGGTCAATAAAAGCAAAGTCAGTGGTAAGGACAGACAGGAGCTTGGTAAGGAGCGAGGGAAAACGGTCAGATTAAACAGCATTTATTTTAATACGAGAGGTACTCCAGTCCCCCAAATAGTAAATGGGAGATTACACTTAAAACATTTTCAAGAGATTCCAGGCACCTGCAAAACTATAAAGCTGTCATAGTTAACTTTCCCAATATAGACTGGGACTTTCAGAGCACTAAATGGTTAGATGGGGTGCAATGTGTCAAGTGTTTTCAGGAGAGTTTCCTCAGGCAATATGGAGGGCCCTACAAAGGAGAGGGTAAATTTGACCTTAATTATGCAGAGCAAGTGACACTTTAGTACCAGCGACTACAGTTCTGCTAGCTTTCAACTCGTTATGGATAAGGACAGTGCTGGCCCACAAGTTAAAGTTCCAAACTGGAGCAAAGCCAACTTTGATGGTATCACATAGGAACTCGCAAAAGTTGGTTAGAATAGGTTGTTTGTCTGCAAAGGGATGTCTGAAAAGTGAAATGCTTGTAAAAATGGAATGCTTTTAAAAGTATGATGATAGTGATATTTCAAGATGTGTATGTCCTGATGAGAACAGGGTCAAAGATGTAGTCCATATCAACTTCAACAAAGCATTTCATAAGGTTGAGTCAAATCAGAGCATGACCATCACAGTGAATGGTTGGAGTAAAATGAGAGCGTGGCTCGGGTAGTGCGAGTCTCTGATGATGCTGGCTGCCTTTTTAAGCAGCGACACTTCAATGGTGGGGAGGTCAGTATCTGCGATGGACTGGGCAGTGTTCAACACTTTTTGAAATCTTCTTACTTTCTGAGCATTTGAATTGTCAAACCAAGCCCTGATGCAATCAATCAATACGCTCTCTATTATACATCTGTAGAAGTTAAAGAGAGTATTTGTTGACATACTAAATCTTCTCAATCATCGAAGGAAGTAGAAGCATTGATGTGATCTCTTTATGACTGCATTAATGTGCTGGGTCCAGGACAGATCTTCAGAGAAATGCACAACCAGGAATATGAAGACAGGTTTACAGGTCCTTGTTCTTCCTCTTCCAAAGTCCACAAACAGTTTCTTGATGTTCAGAGCGAGGGTGTTATTCTGGCACTATTTGATCAGTCGATCGATCTCCCTCCTATACTCCGACATTGATATCGGTAATTCGTCCCACAAACAATTCATCTAAGGAGCAACATATTCCAACGGAGGATGATGAGTTCCTGGAATGAGAGGAAGTAATTGAAGCAGGAGGAATAACAACATTTAAAACATAATGGACAGGTACGTGGATGGGAAAGATTTAGAGGGATAAGGGCCAGACGCAGGCAAAAGGGATTAGCTTAAATTGGACACCTTGGTCTGTATGGACGATTTGGGCTGAATGGCCTGTTTCTGTGCTGTATGGCTCCAGATAGGTCAGAGAATTACTACTTTGATCACCATTTGCAGTACCAGTGTACACTCATCAGGCCATACAGTCTATGGCACACTATATTTTAAATCTCCAATCAATTCAGATATTCAAAACAGGAAATGTTAGCCACAGTTGCCATCTGGCCTACCTGCTCCATATCTACGGCAGTGGAGGCTGAGTGTGACTCAGCTGTGATGTTTACTCTCCAGCATTACAAAGGCTCATTTTAAAAAGGTGCCAGAGTGGCACTTTAGAAACATGCTCTAATGCACTTTGCGACCTTGGCTGTCAAGTTCTCCATCTGCGATATTTTAAGCCTAAATTCCCTATGTCATCCATATTCAGCATTTATAATGCTATAAATTTCAGCCATGCTTGTTCCTATTATCTTGGCCTGAGTATTTTGACATTGATTTGTAAGACCACCCCAGTGGAGTGGAAGTGCACACCAAACCAAATGCAATAGGTTCTGCCTTCTGTGTTGAATCGACTCAAAGTTTTTTCTTCACTTTTTCTGTAATTTTGGAGGTTTAAGGGAAAATGGACACGCTTCAGTGTTTGTAGATCTCAACGTGAGTGAAGATCATGGGGAAGAGCAATCTTGGAAGAGGGGAATGATAGTTGGAGTTTCATTCGTTGGAGCAAGGGGATCAGGACTTTGTCAAGATGAGACAGAACGTCTGGGAAATGGCCATGATCAGTTGATGGGAGGGTTAGGATCAAGATTAAGTCGGAGTGTTTGGAAGTCACGACAAGATTCCAAGCAAGGCATTGGGTTCACACCAGGGGGGAATGCAGAGTTTGGGGGAGACCTACTTTGGGGAACATAGTTTGTTGGTTAGGGTGAATCAACATGTACTTCTATCCTGAAGGTAGACACAATATGCTGGAGTAACTCAGTGGGACAGGCAGCATCTTTGGAGAGAAGGAATGGGTGATGTTTTTGGTCAAGACCCTTCTTCAGACTGATGCCAGGGGAGTGGGTGGGACAGAGATAGAATGTAGTTGGAGACAGGTAGAATGGTGGGAGAACTGGGAAAGGGGAGGGGATGGAGAGAGAGGGAAAGCAAGGGCTATTTGAAGTTAGAGAAGTCAATGTTCATACCGCTGGGGTGTAAGCTACCCAAGCGAAATATGAGGTGCTGTTCCTCCAATTTGTGCTTGGCCTCAATCTGACAATGGAGGAGGCCAAGGACAGAAATCCTTGTAGGGCCCTCTACAACTGCAGAAGGACCTCTTTTCTCCTATACTCAACTCCTCTTCTTATGAAGGCCTACATGCCATTCGCTTTCTTCATTGCCTGCTGTACCTGCATGCTTACTTTCATTGACTGATGAACAAGGACCCCTAGATCCTATTGTACTTGTGCTTTTCCCAACTTGACACCATTTAGATAGTAATCTGCCTTCCTGTTTTTGCTACCAAAGTGGATAACCTCACATTTATCCACATTAAACTGCATCTGCCATGCATCTACCCACGCACCCAACCTGTCCAAGTTACCCTGCATTCTCATAATATCATCCTCACAGTTCATACTGCCACCCAGCTTCGTGTCATTTGCAAATTTGCTAACGTTACTTTGAATCCCTTCATCTAAATCATTGATGTATATTGTAAATAGATGCGGTCCCAGCACCGAGCCTTGCGGTACCCCACCAGTTACTGCCTGCCATTCTGAAAGGGCCCCATTAATCCCTACTCTTTGTTTCTTGTCTGCCAACCAATTTTCTATCCATGTCAGCACTCTACCCCCAATACCATGTGCCCTAATTTTGCTCACTAATCTCCTATGTGGGACCTTATCAAATGCTTTCTGAAAGTCCAGGTACACACCATCCACTGGCTCTCCATTGTCCATTTTCAGAGTTACATCCTCAAAAAATTCCAGAAGATTAGTCAAGCATTTCCCCTTTGTAATTATATGCTGACTCGGACTGATCCTGTTACTGGTATCCAAATGTGCCACTATTTCATCTTTTATAATTGACTCCAGCAACTTCCCCACCACCGATTTCAGGCTTACTGGTCTATAATTCCGTGTTTTCTCTCTCCCGCCTTTCTTAAAAGTGGGATAACATTAGCTACCCTCCAATCCACAGGAACTGATCCTGAATCTATAGAATATTGGAAATTTATCACCAATGCATCCACGATTTCTAGAGCCTCTTCCTTAAGTACCCTGCGATGCAGACCATCAGGCCCTGGGGATTTATCAGCCTTCAGTTCCATCGGTCTACCCAACACCATTTCCTGCCTAATGTGGATTTCCTTCAGTTCCTCCATCACCCAGATCCTCTGGTCACTAGTATATCAGGAAGATTGTTTGTGTCCTCCTTAGTGAAGACGGATCCAAAGTACCTGTTCAACTCATCTGCCATTTTCTTGTTCCCCATAATAAATTCACCCTTTTCAGTCTTCAAGGGTCCAGCTTTGGTCTTAACTATTTTTTGCTCTTCACATACCCAAAGAGGCTTTTACCATCCTCCTTTATATTCTTGGCTAGTTTACCTTCGTACCTCATCTTTTCGCGCTATATTGCCTTTTTAGTTATCTTCTTTTGCTGTTTAAACATTACCCAATCCTCTTGCTTCCCGTTCATCTTTGCTACGTTGTACTTCTCTTTTATTTTTATACTGTCCCTGACGTCCCTTGTCAGCCACGGTCGCCCCTTACTCCCCTTGGAATCTTTCTTCCTCTTTGGAATGAACTGATCCTGCACCTTCTGTATTATTCCCAGAAATACCTGCCATTGTTGTTCCACTGTCATCCCAGCTAGGGTATTTTTCCAGTCTTTACAGTCCACTTTGGCCAGCTCCTCCCTCATGGCTCCATAGTCTCCTTTATTGAACTGTGACACTAAAACCTCCGATTTATCCTTTTCCCTCTCCAATTGTAGATTAAACTTGACCATATTATGGTCACTACCTCCTAATGGCTCCTTAACCTCAAGTTCCTTTATCAAATCTGGTTCATTACATAACATTAAATTCAGAATTGCCTTCTCCCTGGTTGGCTCCAATACAAGCTGCTCTAAGAATCCATCACGGAGGTACTCCACAAACTCCCTTTCTTGGGGTCCTGTACCAACCTGAATTTCCAAGTCTACCTGCATGTTGAAATCTCCCATAACAACCGTAGCATTACCTTTACTACATGCCAATTTTAACTCCTGATTCAACTTGCACTCTGTTTCCAGGCTACTGTTTGGGGGCCTGTAGACAAGTCCCATTAGGATCTTTTTACCCTTACAATTCCTTAGTTCTATCCATACTGACTCCACATCTCATGTTTAAATGTCACCCCTTGCAAGGTTCCGAATTTCATTCCCCACCCCCTTTGCCCACCTGTCTGTCTTTTCGATAGGAGGTATACCCTTGAATATTCAGTTCCCAGCCCCTCTTGCAGCCATGTCTCTGTAATTCCCACAACATCACACTTGCCAAGTTCTAACTGAGCCTCAATCTTGTACACTTTATTTCTTAACCTTCGCGCATCCACATACAATTCACCTCCCCTCTCGCACCACTCACAATTGGCTCTGAACTTACTCTCTAGCCCTTCTCTGAACTTTCCTTCCCATTAATTCGAGTCTTTTGTAACTTTTCCTGTACTCGCATCCCCTTCAACTCCATCTTTATACTCTCAATTTGTCAATCCCTCCCCCCCACTATTTAGTTTAAACCCACACGTGTAGTCCTAGCAAACCTGCCTGCCAGAATGTCGGTCCCCTCCAGTTAAGTTGTAACCCGTCCCTTTTCTACAGGTCACCCCCTATCCCAGAAGAGATCCCAGTGGTCTATAAATCTAAATCCTTGCTCCCTGCTCCAGCCCCTCAGCCACACATTCAGATCCCCTATCTC
This sequence comes from Amblyraja radiata, assembly GCF_010909765.2. Lineage (NCBI taxonomy): Eukaryota > Metazoa > Chordata > Chondrichthyes > Rajiformes > Rajidae > Amblyraja > Amblyraja radiata. The sequence continues at coordinate 80,453,725 of NC_045957.1, forward strand.
CCTGTTCCTGTCCTCACTAGCACGAGGTACTGGAAGCAATCCAGAGATAACCACCGTGGAAGTCTTGCTTTTCAGTCTTTTTCATAACACTCTGAACTCACGTTGCAGAACCTCCTTCCTCTTCTTCCCGATGTTGTTTGTGCCCACGTGCAGAACTGCTGCCGGCTGTTCACCTTCCCTCTTGAAGATGTTCTGAATTCGGCTCATGATATCTTGAACCCTGGCACCAGGGAGGCAACAGACCATCCTCGTGTCTTGCCTGCCGCCACAGAATCTCTTGTCTGCTCCTCGGACAATGGAGTCACCCACCACTATGGCTTTGCCCGACGTCGCTCTCATCTCTAGGATTGGAGCCACTGACGTGTCCGCTGCTCGGACTGGAAGCGTCGTCTTCCCCGACAGTTCCCATGGGGTCGTACCTGTTTTCATTAGGCACCTGGGCCACCTGGGCCACCTGCACTCCATGGTTACCACCCTGTCTCTCGGTCACACACCTTAGTTTTTCCCATATCCTCGGCGTGACAACCTTCACTGTACGTCCTGTCCAGGAAACTCTTGTTTTCCCAGATGGCCCTGACATCATCCAGCTGCATCCCCAGTGCACCAACACGGTCCTTCGGGAGCTGAACCTGGACGCACTTGCCACAGTTGTAGCAGCCAGAGGATCCATCCGTGTCCCTGGGCTCCCACATCCTGCAAGCCTCACACTCTTTCATCTTACCCCTCATGTGTTCACCGCGTCCCGTCCTCTCCAGCTTTTTGTGTAGTCTCCTCTCCTCAACCTCCTCACCAAAGACTCTCGAGCCAAACACTTGCACTTCCCTCACAAGGCAGCTCCCTCACTGCCGCTCCCCAAGAGCAGCCCTGCTTATAATGGCTGATAAATTGTCTAATTTGCTCATTTACAAATCAAATTCCTCAGTTTTAAATTCACCTCTGACTCACCTTTCCAATGTGTTTCAGCCAATAAGCTCTTCTCCCTGCTTCTCTTTGATTGCTGCTTCTCCGAGATCCATGTAAGCACTGGGCTAACACTGGGCTAACACTGGGCTAACACTGGGCTAACACTGGCTTTATGACACTCTTTTTAAACATTTTTCCGCACTGACTCACCTCTGACTGACTCACCTTCCCCACCGGTTTCAGCCAATAAGCACTTCTCCCTGCTCCTCTTTGATTACTTGGGTATGGGTTATAACCTATTTTGCACCTTTCTTCTAGTTTCTTTTTCTACCTGTTCTCAGTCAACTTCTTTCTCATCCTTTCCTAAATTCTAAAATTCCACTCTCTCTGATCTTTTTTGGTAACATTATAAACCTCAGTTTAATCAAATTCCATATCTATTTAGCTACAGGTATACTATAATTTTTCACTGTAAGTTTTATTCATTGTGAGTTCTGATTATTCCTTCAAATGTTTTCCATTTATTGCCATCAATGTGTATTTTTGGTCGAATTTCTCCTTCTACTTTGCCCGACATCCTTCTCAAACCAGATTAACTGCTTTTGCTCCAAAATGAACCTAAATTTAAACACATTACTTTCATACTGAATATGAAATTCATCATGTAATTATAACTCTTTTCCAGAGGATATTTTTCAGTTTAAGATGACTAATTAAGCTTGCCTTTTCACACAAAAGTAAAGCAAAAGTACTGTAACCTCAATGTGATTTTCTGAAAAAGTCTCTAATGCATTCTTGAACTTAACCTCAAAGCTAGTTTTGCTCATTTAGATTGTCCAGTCAATATGAAGACCCAAGGTCAACATTCATCATCCCCATTATTATTTTACTTATTTATGTTCTGACCTTAATTCCTCCACATGATCTTTTAAACTACACTCATCAGCTTTTTCTGCCCTTTGGTTTTTTTTTAGCTCCATCATACAGATTCAATCAATTAAAAAATTTGTATTTAAGAATATTTCTTACCTCAACCTCTGGAACAGAACAGAGAAGGGCTTTGGGTTCACACCAGGGAGAACAAAGAGATGGAGAGAGAGCTGCCTCCAGTAAAAGTGTTGTGAGAATGACAATTAGGGCAATGGTACGCTCCTCCTGCAGGATGTGGGAAATCAGGGAGACTTCCGGTATCCCTGAGTTATCAGGCAATTGAACTATCCTACCACAACTAGAGGGATGCAAGCAGAAGTCTCCACGTGGCGCATCCCGGGTAATGCTGATGACAGAAACTGTACCACAGTGACTGAGTGAAGTAGCCAATTCTGCAACCACCGACCGTCAACCGTCACTGACCGACCGGAAAGACGTGATATATAAGATGGCCGGACACGAGGAAGAAGAAGACCACAACTAGAGAGCAGCCCTGAACTACTATCTAACTCATTGTAGACCTTTGGACTATCTTTTATCGGACTTTACTGGCTTTATCTTGCACTTAACGCTATTCCCATATCTTGTATCTGTACACTGTAAATGGTTCGATTGCAATCATGTATTGCCTTTCCAGTGACTGGTTAACACGCACAAAAGCTTTTAACTGTAATTCAACACACTTGCCAATAAATTAAACTGAACTACACCTGTGGGAGGTGTGTTCAGCTGCAGCTCCTCACTGACTATGTGAGGGACACGGAGCTGCAGCTGGATGACTTCAGGATCCTCTGGGAATATGAAACCATTAGAGACAGGAGCTACAGTGAGGATCAACTATGGTGACTTCACAACTAAGGGTCAGGCAGAAAGAAGATGGGTGATCACCAGGCAGAGAGTGCAGAACTCTTTTAGATACTGTTGGGTGGGATGACCAGTCAGGGGAGGCAGCAACAACAGTCCAGTTTATGGCATCAAGTGCACATAATGGACCTTGTATTGGGAAATGAACTTAGCCAGATGACTAGTGTTTCAAAGGAAGAGTATCTTTAAGAACAGTGACCACAACGTAGATTTTAAAATAGTTAAGAAGTCTTGACTTTGGAGGAAGGTACTAAATTTGGGTAAGATCAATTACAGCATTATTAGGCAGGAAGTAGGTAAAATAATTTTTCAGCAGCTGAAATTGGATCATTTCACATCTAACACGTGGGGGACCTTTAGAGGCCAGTTGATTAGAGTTCTGTGCAGGCATGTTCCAATGAGGAGGACGGATGAGGATGACAAGGTAAGAGAAACTTGGATGACCAAAGATGTTATAAAAAACTTTCTCACAAAGAAAAAGGGAGCAAATTAAGTCCGTGAGAGATAAAAATCAAACAGGGCCAGAGGAATGTAAAGAAAGCAAGAAAGAACTCAAGCGCATGATTAGAAGCACCAAAACGGCCATGAAATTTCAAAGGCGAGTCAGATTATAGAAAATCCAAAGGCTTTTTGAATGTACATTAATAACAAAAGAAGAACCTAGAAGAAGGCAACGAAGGGAATTTATGCTTGGTGTCAAATGATGTAGTTAAGGTATTAAATGAGTACTTTGCACCTTTATACACCAGGGATAAGGAGATGGAGAGCTGCAAGATCAGTGTGGGGAATACTAATATATTTGGGCAGTTTGAGATCAAAAAGGAAGTTGGGACTCTTGAAGAGCATAAAAGTGGATAAATTCTCAATGCCTAATGAGATCTATCCCAGGCTATTGAGAGTGGCAAGAGAGGAGATTGCAGGGCCTTGTTGAAGATCTTTGTATCTTCTTTAGCCACTGGCAAAGTCCCAAAGAACTGGAGAGTAGACAACCTTGTTTTTTTATTTAAGAAGGAGTGCAGAGATAATCCAGGAAATTAAAGTCTGGTGGATCTCAAGTCAGGAATGGGGAAGCTATTGTAAAAGTATCATAGAAACATAGAAACATAGAAATTAGGTGCAGGAGTAGGCCATTCGGCCCTTCGAGCCTGCACCGCCATTCAATATGATCATGGCTGATCATCCAACTCAGTATCCCGTACCTGCCTTCTCTCCATACCCTCTGATCCCCTTAGCCACAAGGGCCACATCTAACTCCCTCTTAAATATAGCCAATGAACTGGCCTCGACTACCCTCTGTGGCAGGGAGTTCCAGAGATTCACCACTCTCTGTGTGAAAAAAGTTCTTCTCATCTCGATTTTAAAGGATTTCCCCCTTATCCTTAAGCTGTGACCCCTTGTCCTGGACTTCCCCAACATCGGGAGCAATCTTCCTGCATCTAGCCTGTCCAACCCCTTAAGAATTTTGTAAGTTTCTATAAGATCCCCTCTCAATCTCCTAAATTCTAGAGAGTATAAACCAAGTCTATCCAGTCTTTCTTCATAAGACAGTCCTGACATCGCAGGAATCAGTCTGGTGAACCTTCTCTGCACTCCCTCTATGGCAATAATGTCCTTCCTCAGATTTGGAGACTAAAACTGTACGCAATACTCCAGGTGTGGTCTCACCAAGACCCTGTACAACTGCAGTAGAACCTCCCTGCTCCTATACTCAAATCCTTTTGCTATGAAAGCTAACATACCATTCGCTTTCTTCACTGCCTGCTGCACCTGCATGCCCACTTTCAATGACTGGTGTACCATGACACCCAGGTCTCGCTGCATCTCCCCTTTTCCTAGTCGGCCACCATTTAGATAATAGTCTGCTTTCCTGTTTTTGCCACCAAAATGAATAACCTCACATTTATCCACATTATACTGCATCTGCCAAACATTTGCCCACTCACCCAGCCTATCCAAGTCACCTTGCAGTCTCCTAGCATCCTCCTCACAGCTAACACTGCCCCGCAGCTTAGTGTCATCCGCAAACTTGGAGATATTGCCTTCAATTCCCTCATCCAGATCATTAATATATATTGTAAATAGCTGGGGTCCCAGCACTGAGCCTTGCGGTACCCCACTAGTCACTGCCTGCCATTGTGAAAAGGACCCGTTTACTCCTACTCTTTGCTTCCTGTTTGCCAGCCAGTTCTCTATCCACATCAATACTGAACCCCCAATGCCGTGTGCTTTAAGTTTGTAAACTAATCTCTTATGTGGGACCTTGTCGAAAGCCTTCTGGAAGTCCAGATACACCACATCCACTGGTTCTCCCCTATCCACGCTACTAGTTACATCCTCGAAAAATTCTATAAGATTCGTCAGACATGATTTACCTTTTGTAAACCCATGCTGACTTTGTCCAATGATTTCACCACTTTCCAAATGTGCTGCTATCCCATCTTTAATAACTGACTCTAGCAGTTTCCCCACTACCGATGTTAGACTAACTGGTCTGTAATTCCCCGTTTTCTCTCTCCCTCCCTTCTTAAAAAGTGGGGTTACGTTTGCTACCCGCCAATCCTCAGGAACTACTCCAGAATCTAAAGAGTTTTGAAAGATTATTACTAATGCATCCACTATTTCTGGAGCTACTTCCTTAAGTACTCTGGGATGCAGCCTATCTGGCCCTGGGGATTTATCGGCCTTTAATCCATTTAATTTACCCAACACCACTTCCCGGCTAACCTAGATTTCACTCAATTCCTCCAACTCCTTTGACCCGCGGTCCCCTGCTATTTCCGGCAGATTATTTATGTCTTCCTTAGTGAAGACGGAACCAAAGTAGTTATTCAATTGGTCCGCCATATCCTTGTTCCCCATCTTTGAGGTAAGATTTACTCCATTTGAAAGAGAATGTGAAAATTAAAGACAGTCAACATGGTTTTGTCTGCGGCAGATCATGCCACAAAATACCACGACTTGCAAACAATGCGGTTTTACATAATATTTTTCAAGGTGATTGACGGTAGGACAATGGAAGTCAGCTACAGGGATTTGATAATGAGCCTCAAAATAGACTAATCCAGAAGATTGGGGATCCATGATTTATGGGAGAGGTTAGGGCCTGAGGCCATAGCCTCAGAATAAAAGGATGTGACTTTACAAAGGAGATAATGAACAGAGGGATCTAGGAATAACTGTGGCCAGTTCCCTGAAGGTGGAATCTCATGTAGATAGGGTGGTAAAGAAAGCTTTTGGTGTTCTGGCCTTTATAAATCAGAGCATTGAGTATAGAAGTTGGGATGTAATGTTTAAATTGTACAAGGCATTGATGAGACCAATTCTGGAGTATGGTGTACAATTTTGGTTGCCTAATTATAGGAAGGATGTCAACAAAATAGAGAGAATATAGAGGAGATTTACTAGAATGTTGCCTAGGTTTCAGCAACTAAGTTACAGAGAAAGGTTGAACAAGTTAGGTCTTTATTCTTTGGAACGCAGAAGGTTAGGGGGAGACTTGATAGAGGTATTTAAAATGATGAGAGGGATAGACAGAGTTGACGTGGATAAGCTTTTCCCATTGAGAGTAGGGAAGATTCAAACAAGAGGACATGACCTGAGAATTAAGGGACAGAAGTTTAGGGGTAATATGAGGGGGAACGTCTTTACTCAGAGAGTGGTAGCTGTGTGGAATGAGCTTCCAGTGGAAGTGGTGGAGGTAGGTTTGATTTTATCATTTAAAAATAAGTTGGATAGGTATATGGACGGGAAAGGAATGGAGGGTTATGGTCTGAGTGCAGGTAGATGGGACTAGGGGAGAATAAGTGTTCGGCACGGACTAGAAGGGCCGAGTTGGCCTGTTTCCGTGCTGTAATTGTTATATGGTTATAAGGAAGAATTTATTTAGTCGGTAGTGAATCTGTGGAATTCTTTGCCACAGCTGGCTCTGTAGGCTAAATCAATGGATATCTTTTAAGGCAGAGATAGATAGATTTTTGATTAGTACAGGTGTCAGACCTTACAGGTATAGGTCCCTTACAATCAGAGACAGGCAAATTTATAATGGGAAACAAGGAAATGGCATAACAGTTAAAGGAGCACTTTGGTTCTGTCTTCACTAAGAAAGACACAAACAATCTCCCAGAAATACTAGAGAACCGAGGATCTGGTGGGAGGGAGGAACTGAAGGGAATCCACATTAGTCGTGAAATGGTGTAAATGTTGGGACTGAAGGCAGATAAATCTCCAGAGCCTGATGCTCTGCATCCCACAGTATTCAAGGAGGTGGCCCTAGAAATCGTGGATGCATTGGTGATCATTTTCCAATGTTCTCTTGACTCTGGATCAGTTCCTGTGGACTGGAAGATAGCCAATGTAACTCCACATTTTAAGAAAGGAGGGAGAGAGAAAATGAGGGATTTTGACCAGTTAGCCTTACATCATAGTGGGGAAGTTGCTGGAGTTGATTATTAAAGATGATATAGCAGCGCATTTGGAAAGCAGTGACAGGATCAGTCAAAGTCATCATGGATTTATGAAGAGGAAATTATACTTGACTAATCTTCTGGAATTTTTGGAGGATGTAACAAGTAGAATGGATAAGGGAGAGCCAGTAAATGTGGTGGATCTGGACTTTCAAAAAGCCTTTGACAAGGTCCCACACAGTAGTTTATTGGGCAAAATTAGAGCACATGGTATAGGGGGTGTGGTATTGACATGGATAGAGAAATGGTAGGCAAACAGGAAGCATAGAGTAGGAATTCACGGCTCCTTTTCAGAATGGCAGGCAGTGACTAGTAGGGTGCTGCAAGGCTCGGTGTTGAGACCCCAGTTATTTACAATATATATTAACGATTTAGACAAGGGAATTAAATGTAACATCTCCAAGTTTGCTGGGTGGCAGTGTGGGCTGCGATGCGGATGCTATGAGGCTGCAGGATGACTTGGATAGGTTGGATGAGTGGGCAGATGCAGTATAATGTGGATAAATGTGAGGTTATCCACTATTGTGGCAAGAACAGGAAGGCAGATTATTATCTGAATTATGTCAGATTTGGAAAATGGGAGATGCAATGAGACCTGGGCATACATCAGTCACTGAAAGTAAGCATGCAGGTATAGCAGGCACTGAAGAAAGCTAATGGCATGTTGGCCTTCATTGCAAGATGATTTGAGTTTAGGAGCAAGGAGGTCCTACTGCAGTTGTACATGGAGCTGGTGAGACCACACCTAGAGTATTGTATGCAATTTTGGTCTCTTAATTTGAGGAAGGACATTAGTGCTATTGAGGGAGTGCAGCGTAGGTTCACCAGGTTAACTCCTGGGATGGGGGGACTGACATATAATGAAATAATGGGTAGACTGGGCTTGCATTCACTGGGATTTAGAAGGATGAGAGGGCATCTTATAGAAACATATAACATTCATAAAGGATTGGACAGGCTTGATGCAGGAAACATTTTCCTGATATTGGGGGAATCCAGAAACAGGGGTCAGAGTTTAAGAATAAGGGGGAGGCAATTTAGGACTGAGATGAAGAAAAACCTCTTCAAACAGAGAGTTGTGAATCTGTGGAATTCTCTGCCACAGAAGGCAGTGGAAGCCAAGTCACTGGAAGTTTTCAAGAGAAAGTTAGATTTACCTCTTAAGGCTAAAGGAATCCATGGATATGGGGAAAAAGCAGGAACGAGGTACTGATTTTAGATGATCAGCCATGATCATATTGAATGGCGGTGCTGGCTCGAAGGGCCAAATGGCCTACTCCTGCACCTATTTTTCCATATTTCTTTCTATGTTTCTATGTCAGGGGTTATGGGGAGACGGCAGGAGTATGGGGTTGAGAGAGAGAGGTAGATGAGCCATGATTGAATTGCGGAATGGGCGAGATGGCCTAATTCTGTTCCTATAACTTATGAGTTTATGATTATTTGATCATTTGGATTAAAAACTGGCTTAGTCATATAAGAAAAAATATCTATCTATCACATTAACAACTTGGGCATACATGTAGATTAGTTGGTTAGTAAGTTTGCAGACAACACCAAAATTGGTGGAGTTGCTGACTGTGAGTATGGTTATCAAAATAGACAGCAGTACATAGATCAGCTGCAGAAATGGGAGACTAATGGCAGATGGAGTCTAATCTAAGCAAGTGGATATGCAGGGATTGGATGGATTGGTACCGCTGCGCCACACACGCCGCCCTAATGTTCTTTACTCATTTTGAAAACTAAACACCCTGGAATATCTAGGCCCATTCTTGGTCTGCCTGATTCCTTATCTTAGTGACAGCCATAACACCACATTCATTTTAGTTATTTTTGTTCAATTCATCCATCATATTAATTAAATTTACAAATAACACAACTTTGTGCATAACTTGAAAACCCCATTGTTTGGAAGCGTAGGGTATTTTGTGCTTTTGGGACAAACATCGTGGAGCTGGCGGCCTCCAACTGGAATCGATCTGAGGGCTCCAGCCGCAGAGCCTGTGGACTTACCATAACCGAGCTGGCTGACTTCGGAGGCTGTGGTGGTGCTGCGGCTGCGACCCGACTTCGGAGCTTCGGGAGCTTTGGCCACGGACCCTGTGGATGGAACTCGCAGGTTGGAGATCGATTTTCAGGAGATCCCGCAGCGGCAGCTTCGTCTGCCCCGAATCGCGGTGTTTGAATTGGCCCGTCACAGGGCCTTTCATTGCCCAGCACGGCTTAATCGGCTGCGGGATCTACCATCGCCCACCGGGGGCTTCAACATCATGAGCCTCGATTGTCTCGATGCAGCAGTTTGACTGCCTGACCGCGTGAGAAGCAGGGAAGAGATAAGACTTTTTGCCTTCCATCACAGTGAGGAGGTGTCTGGAGGATGTTTGTGTTAATTGTGTGTTTTGTTGTTTTGCTGTCATGACTGCATGGTACGAAATTACGTTCAAACTTTTTGTTTGAATGACAATAAAGGATATTCTATTCTATTCTTCTACAGTTTCCAAAATGTGATTGATTCTGTGAAAATACATGGCGACTACCTGCCGTAATAATTACATCAGTTACTTTGTAATTCATTTTTTAATTCCAATTGTTTGTAATTCATTTGTATATCTGAGGCTGAAACATATTTAAAATTACATTATGATGGTTTGCATCATGAATGGAGAATGAAAACTGCTCACACACAAAATTCCAAGTTCATTCCTGAACTTGAGTGTTGTTTGCGTGGAGTTTGAACTTACTTCGGAGGTTGTGGTGGCGCTGCGGCTGCGACCTGACTTTGGAGCTTCGGTGGTTTCAGCCGTGTGCCCTGTCGACGGTAACATCGGGGGATCGCAGGTCCCTGGTTGGAGACCGATTTTTGGGAGTTCCCACAATGGCAGCTTCGTGCGCCCCGAATCGCAGTGTTTGAATCGGCCCGTCACAGGGCCTTTCATCACCCGGCGCAGCATCTCAAAGGCATGCCGTTAGATTAATTGGCTTCTGAAAATCACCCAATAATGGAGGTGAATGCAAAATAAATTAAAGAGAATTTGATCAGTGGGCATGAATAACAACATTTGCAGGTGTAAAGAGAAGGAGAATGGGATTGATGGAATTTCTCATAGCAACCGGCAAGCACCTGATGAGCAGAAAAGCCTTCTTCTCAGTTATTTTATATATAAAAGAATAACATCCTCTATTAATATGCAGCTTAAAATATACTATTTAGACCAAGCTCTTGAACATCTATCTTAATGGAGTTCATGGTCGCTTTTTGTGTCAGAACATTACTGTTAAGCATCGTTAAGATATCTTGCTACATTAAAGGGGTTGTAAAAATAGAACTTGTACTTGATTTTACATCATTTGGGAGCCAGTCAATACGAGCTTTAATAAACAAAGACAGTTGTATAATCGTTCCGGGCACCAAGAACAGTTATAACCTTTAATGAACATATTTTACACTTTTAATTACACTGACATTTCTTCTTCTTCTTCCTAGGTAGTCACTTGGGATTGAGGATAACTTGTTTCTGATCCAGTTTTGTCAGTTCTGAAATGGCTAATCAAATCAATGTGAAAGATGCAGCCCCTTCCATTGATGGGGCAGGAGGTGGTGTCTGGGGTGGGCAGAGGGATAGGGTATGAGCTGGTGGGTAGCATTTGCTCTTTCTGCAGCTTACACAGGGCTTTCATGTGCTCCTGATACATGACCTCAAGGTTCTTAATATTGTCTTAAATGCTCCTTCTCTACTTGGATTGATCACTGGCCAAAAACTCTCAGGAGTCAATGGAAATGCTTCATTTCTTTAAGGAAAGCATGATTACATCCGTGACTTTTTTTTACAATTTTACCAAGCTAATTAACCTACAAACCTGTACATCTTTGGAGTGTGGGAGGACACCGGAGATTGTGGAGAAAATCCACACAGTCACAAAGAGAATATACAATCTGTGTATGAATGTATAAATTCCGTAGTCAGGATTGAACCCGGGTCTCTGGCGCTGTAAGGCAGCAACTCTGCCACTGTGCCACTGTGCCACCCTTCCTGTAATAGTGCTGAAAATAGAGTCCGTTTTGGGAGTCTGAAGTTGGGCATGCGCATGATATTGGCAATCCAACAAATATAAGAAGAACCTTATGGGAAATATTGGGTTCATCTAAATGTTTCACTTTGTCTTTGGGGACTGAGATTTTTCAAAGCACAATAGACAATAGGTGCAGGAGTAGGCCATTCTGCCCTTCAAGCCATCACCACATTCAATGTGATCATGGCTCCTCCCCATATCCCCTGACTCCACCATCTTCAAGAGCCCTATCTAGCTCTCTCCTGAAAGTATTCAGAGAAACGGCCTCCACTGCCCTCTGAGGCAGAAAATTCCACACACTCACAACTCTCTGTGTGAAAAAGTGTTTCCTCATCTCCATTCTAAATGGCTTACCCCTTATTCTTAAACTGTGGCCCCTGGTTCTGGACTCCTCCAACATCGGGAACATGTTTCCTGCCTCTAGCATAATAAGTTCCTTCATATGTTTCAATGAGATACCCTCTCATCCTTCTAAATTCCAGAGTATACAAGCCCAGCTGCTCCTTTCTTTGAGCATATGACAGACCCGCCATCCCGGGAATTAACCTTGTGAACCTACGCTGCACACAATACTCCAGGTGTGGTCTCACTAGGGCCCAATACAACTGCAGAATTGAGAGGTAAACAAGGATTTCCAGATCCCGTTATACTTGCGCTTTTCGCAACTTGTCACCATTTAGATAATAATCTGCCTTCCTGTTTTTGCTACCAAAATGGATAACGTCACATTTATCCACATTAAACTGCATCTGCCATGCATCTGCCCAAGCAGCCAACCTGTCCAAGTCACCCTGCATTCTCATAGCATCCTCCTCACAGTTCACACTGCCACCCAGCTTTGTGTCATCTGCAAATTTGCTAATGTTAATTGCAATCCCTTCATCTAAATCATTAATGTTTATTGTAACTGGCTGCAGTCCCAGCACCGAGCCTTGCGGTACCCCACGAGTCACTGCCTGCCATTCTGAAAGGGAACCGTTAATCCCTACAATACTGAATTTATTAACTGCAGTCCACTATCAAATTGACAGCAAACTTTACCAGACTTCAACTGTAGCAGATGAAACCAACCTGTTTGGTTTCATATCAGTTGAATCCATATTTGATGGATTATGAAACGGTTTTCGGGTTATCTCATTTAGTTCACTGCAGCTGAGATAAATGGTGGACAATTTTACCAACTAGAACAACCAATTCAAAGGGGTATAAGTCGAGCTATATGTGACCATATTTATCATTCTCCCTTTGGCAGGTTTAGTTAAACTGACCTTTAAATATGGAAGAAATCCATTCCAGGTGCTAAGGTTTAAACTGTGACAATTAGTGAAATGCAAATTAAAATACCGATCAATACCAAGCACTTGAATCTATCGTTTCTTTTTCAACAGATTTCCAATGTTTTAGTCTTGAGCCACATCCACTAATTAGATTCAGCCAAATACAGATTAAAAGCCAGACTGTGACTAGTTTTGAGCCTTGATTTTTTAACCTAGCTTCAATGATGCAGGCAGTAATTAATCTGATGGTTGAGGTAATTCATTCCCAAAGTACTGCAATTTTAAACAAAGCCAGTTCAAATTCAGGGATGGTCAGAACAGGGCCATATTTACGTATAAGCTTCACAAGCTTAAGTTTAGTGCCTTGTGATCTAGGGGGGCCTCGCAGAGCCGGATTTACCACTAGACTTCATAGGCTGAAACCTAGGGCCTTTAAATCTAGGCGTCTCCGGCCAAGGCAGGACACCTGCCATTCAACTCTGGCTGGGCCCCCCTCTCTATCTCTCTCTCCCTCTGTCTGTCAATCTCCGTCTCCGCCCGCCATCCGCATCCGTGTCCGGGCTGCCGGGCCTCCGCTCTCCGCTCGCTCCTCATCCGCCGGCACAGCTGGCCGCCTTGCACATGCGCACTGCTAAAGCCAGCACTTCCTCCCCCCTGCACATGCGCACAACCACGACCAGCACATCATCGGCCACCCTGCGCATGCGCACTGCCACGGCAACTGGTCGGCGCTGGGCACTTTCTCCCTCGCTTTGAATTGTGGGAGATCTGGCCGCCATTGCTATCCGGTCGCCGCCTAGCCGCGAAAGCTGAAAACCAACACAGAATCACTCCCTGACCCTGGATCTGGAGTAACTCCCTGGAGTAACTCTTGCTTCTGGTTTCCTGGTCCTCCATAAATATTCTAAATGGAATTTAAACTGGAGGTGGCGGTGGGCTGAACAATAACAGCCTATTGCATTTTATCTGTTTATTTATTGTGTATATATATGGTCTATGGTATAGAAACACACTGAACTTTTATCTCCTGTTCTGTATTATGTTTACATATTCTGTTGTGCTGCAGCAAGCAAGAATTTCATTGTCCTGTCTGGGACACATGACAATAAAACTCTCTTGACTCTTGACTTGAGCAAAAAAGGGTTCTTGGGGAAAAACGAGGTACCTTAAATTTAGTTGCGTCTGTTTGGGTAACTATTGCAGGGCGAAGACTATTCCATGCTTTAATTGTGTGGGGGAACTCCATGAAGCAGCCAGCATCTCTGGATAGAAGAAATTGGGTGATGTTTTGGGTAGAGACCTTTCTTTAGACTCTCTCTGGTTTTAGTGTTTTTAGTTTAATTTAAAGATACAGCGTGGAAACAGGCCATTTGGCCCACTGAGTCCACGCCGACCAACGATCACCCGTACACGAGTTCCATCCCACACATTAGCGGAGTAAGTCAAGAGTCAAGAGTGTTTTATTCTCTCACGTCCCAGTTAGAACAATGAAATCCTTACTTGGAGAAGCACAACAGAATATGTAAACATAGTACTCTGTAAACAATGTTATAAACACGAAAACAAAACGGTGCATATTTATATATAAATATATAACGATATAAATATATATGTGTGTGTGTGTGTGTGTGTGTGTGTGTGTGTGTGTGTGTGTGTGTGTGTGTGTGTGTGTGTGTGTGGCCACACACACACACACACACACAATTTCATGCCCCCCCCCCGGGATTAAGACAGTTCTCTTGTATAGTATCGTGTGTGTTGGAAGGAACTGCAGATGCTGGTTTAAACTGAAGATAGACCCAAAAAGCTGGAGTAACTCAACAGGTCAGACAGAATCTCTGGACAAAAGGAAAATATTACATTTTGGGTTGGGTCTGAAATAGGTTCCTGCACACCTTTGGAATGTGGAAGGAAACAAGAGCACCCGGAGAAAACCTATTCGATCAAAGGGAAAAGGAGCAAACTCTATACAGACAGCAGCCATATTCAGGATCAATTCCGGGTCTCTGGCACTTTGAGGCAGCACCTTTGTGGCCAATGTACTGCCCCATAGTCTTGAACTTAATTAAAACATACAGTAGCTGTAAAGGGGGACATAGCGTCATTTGGAGATTTAAAACTGAAAATGGATATTTCATTTTTTTAGCAACCAAAGTTATTAACGTATAATTTTCTGTGTGTTGAAAACAAAATATAGTGGCACAGCTGGTAGACTTGCTGCCTCACACGCCAGAGATCTGTGTTCGATCCTGTCCTCGGGCACTGTCTGTGTTGAATTTGCACATTCTCCCTGCAAGCGTGTGGGTTTCCTCCCACATCCCAAAGATGCATTGGCTTTGTAGGTTAACTTGTGTCTGTAAAATTGTCCCTAAGGTGTAGGGAGTGGGTGAGGAAAGTGGGATAACAGAACTTGTGTGAATGGGTAGACAAAAATGCTGGAGAAACTCAGCGGGTGAGGCAGCATCTATGGAGCGAAGGAAATAGGCGACATTTCAGGGTCAAAACCCTTCTTCAGACTGATGTGGGTGGGGGGGATGGGAAGAAGAAAGGAAGATGCGGAGAGTGGGCTGAGGGAGAGCTGGGAAGGAGAGCAGGGATTACCTGAAATTGAAGAAGTCAGAGTTCATACTGCTGGGGTGTAAACTACCCAAGCTAAATATGAAGTGCTGCTCCTCCAATTTACAGTGGGCCTCACTCTGGCCATGGAAGAGGCCCAGGACAGAAAGGTTAGATTCGGAATGGGAGGGGGAGTTGAAGTGCTGAGCCACCGGGAGATCAGGTTGGTTATTGCGGACTGAGTAGAGGTGTTGGGCGAAGCGATCGCCAAGCCTACGCTTGGTCTCACCGATGTAGAGCAACTGACACCTAGAGCAGTGGATGCAATAGATGAGGTTGGAGGAGATGCAGGTGAACCTCTGCCGCACCTGGAACGACTGCTTGGGTCCTTGAATGGAGTCAAGGGGGGAGGTAAAGCGGCAAGTGTAGCATTTCCTGCAGTTGCAAGGGAAAGTGCCAGGAGAGGGGGTGGTTTGGGTGGGAAGTGACGAATTGACCAGGGAGTTATGGAGTGAGCGGTCTCTGCGGAAAGCCAACAGGGGAGGCCGATGGGAAGATGTGGCCACTGGTGGGATCCCATTGATAGACAAAAAAAGCTGGAGAAAATCAGCGGGTAAGGCAGCATCTATGGAGCGAAGGAATAGACGATGTTTCGGGTCGAGACCTTTCTTCAGATTGATTTCGGGGGGGGCATGAAAAAGAAAGGAAGAGGTGGAGACAGTAGGCTGTGGGAGAGCTGGGAATGGGAGGGGAAAGCAAGGACTACCTGAAATTAGAGAAGCCAATGTTCATATCGTTGGGGTGTAAACTGCCCAAGCAAATATGAGATGCTGCTCCTCCAATATGCAGTGGGCCTCACTCTGGCCATGGAGGAGGCCCAGGACAGAAAGGTCGGATTCGGAATGGGAAGGGGAGTTGAAGTGTTGAGCCACTGGGAGATCAGGTTGGTTATTGCGAACTGAGTGGAGGTGTTGTGCGAAGCGATCGCCAAGCCTGCGCTTGGTCTCACCGAGGTTGATCATACGCTGAATAATCCAACCACATTATTGTTTGAAGTGGAAAGAAATAATAGAAATTGCATTCATTGCAATGTATAAAAAGAGTTGAGACTGTATTATAATTTTGCTGCATGTCATTGTGGTATATATCATGTCTTGATTGGTGAATAGGTTTAGTTTGTGACTTTATTTGAAGCAGAAATAATATGTGAATGCTTCATTGAGCATAATTCTGACTGGTAACTACGCACTTCGTCCGAGCACATTATCGCACGCGTCATGCAAGCCGTCTTAAATGACCACCTAAACTGTTATTTGGCAACTTAAAAAGCTGCCAAGGCTGCCCAGCTGACAACAGTGTATAATAATTTGACACTGCCATAGGCCTTTCTTACATATGCTGTCACAACGCACTGTAGTCTCTAAACAACCGTTCAAAATTTTTCCTTGCCCTCCATATCAGAATAATAGCCAATAACTCGACACTAGCACTGCAATAAATAAATAAATACATAAGCGCAGCTTTCCAACGCCTTATCTCATTGGCCACGCTCGGCTGCAAATCGGTGTCAATCTGGTGGACCATCTTCCTCTAGTCGTGGGGGTGGGGAATTGGGAGGGGCCTCACAAGTGGAACAGCTTAGGGCCCCTCTTCATCTAAATCCGGTCCTGGGTCAGAGCCAGCACGACATGTTAAAATTTAATCCATCATTACTCCTTTTTAACATTTTAAGTGTAGGGGACCCAAATAACATAATAGTTGGCTGGAGATTACTATCCAGAGAAATGAACTGAATGGCATATCTAAAATTGGCACATCTAACTCCCTTTTAAATATAGCCAATGAACTGGCTTCAACTACCTTCTGTGGCAGGGAGTTCCAGAGATTCACCACTCTGTGTGAAAAATGTTTTTCTCATCTCGGTCCTAAAGGATTTCCCCTTTATCCTTAAACTGTGACCCCTTGTCCTGGACTTCCCCAACATCGGGAACAATCTTCCTGCATCTAGCCTGTTCAACCCCTTAAGAATTTTGTAAGTTTCTATAAGATCCTCCCTCAATCTTCTAAATTCTAGCAAGTACAAGCCGAGGCTATCCAGTCTTTCCTCATATGAAAGTCCTGACATCCCAGGAATCAGCCTGGTTGTACTGTATGAACAGGTATAACATTTCCTGTGGTTTCAAGGGATTGGACCTGGGGGAGGATGGTTTGGGTGGGAAGGGATGAGTGAACTATGGAATTTCAGAGGAACTGGGCTCTACAGAAAGCAGAAATAGGGGGCGGGAATGGGAACCCATGACTAATAGGATCACCTTGAAGGTGGCAAAAATGTTGAAGAATGATATGTTGGATCTGGAGGCTGATGGGGTGAATGTTAAGAACAACACTAACTCTATAAATAAAGTTATTATTATTATTAACTCTATCTTCTTCCATGTCAGAGGATGGGGAACTAAGTGACACAGGTGACGGACAATCTACAATAGAAACATAGACATAGAAACATAGAAAATAGGTGCAGGAGTAGGCCATTCGGCCTTTCGAGCCTGCACCGCAATTCAATATGATCATGGCTGATCATCCAACTCAGTATCCCATCCCTGCCTTCTCTACATACCCCCTGGTCCCTTTAGCCACAAGGGCCACATCTAACTCCCTCTTATATATAAGCAATGAACTGGCCTCAACTACCCTCTGTGGCAGAGAATTCCACAGATTCACCACTCTCTGTGTATGAGAGGATGGACATCTCAAATGTCACATCCCATTCCTACCCTTTCTCAGCACCTCCTCCCTCACATCAGTTCAGGGACTCCAGTAGCCCTTCAAGGTAAGACATGAGGTTAATTTGCACCTTCTCTAAGGCACTTGGTGCTCCTGATGTGACCTCCTTTAGAGCAAGCATAGACCAAGCCACCATTTCCAAACACTTGCACTCAGCCCGCCAAGACCTCTGGATCTCAAATCAAGGCCCCCGGTTGCTAACCATTTTAACTCCGCATCCCATTCAAACCTTTCTGTCCTGGGCCATTTCCATTGCCAGAGTGAGCCGTACATAAACTATAAAAACAGCACCTCATGTTCCACTTGGGTAACTTACAACCCAATGGAATGAATATTGAATTCAGCACTTTTAGGTAACAACCCCCGCCCTCCTTCTTTCTCTCAATCACTTCTCTGTGCCCCCACCTGGGTGTGCACCCATTTCTCTCACTACCTTGCCCCATCCCCACCTTTTACCTTCCCCATATCCCATTCCACCTATATCCCTTCCTCTGGCTTCACATTTCAATCCTCTTCTCTCCTTATCTTACACCCTTTAGTTGTCTCCTTTTTATCTCAAGCTGTGTCCACCCCCCTGCAAACGAAACCCCCTTTACCTGCATCCATCTATCTAACCGATAGATCTATCCATCTATAACTTGCTAAGCTTTGTATCACATGCCCCCCCCCCTCTCTTTTCCAGCTTTCTCCCCCCCACTACAATCATACTGAAGGGGGGCTCCTCAACTCAAAACATCACATATCTATGACCCCTCGAGATGTTGCCTGACCAGCTGAGTTACTCCACCCCTTTGTTTTTTTTTTGTAAATCAGCACCTGCAGTTCCTTGTTTCTCTGCATAATTTTTTTCCCAGGGGCCATTAACTTTCAGCTTCTTTCATGATCACTGGATGTGCCAAATCATGTAGCAAAGTGCAGTCACTGTTACATTGCAGAGAATGTGGCAACTTGTTTATGTACACTGAGGTATTGCTATAAGCAAGCTGGCCATCTGATTTAGTGATGTTGGCCAGGACTCTGGCAAGCAATCTTCTCACAATATCGTCTTGATATTGTTTGATGCCACACGATGGAGCAGATGGCCCTCAGTTTACCATCTCTTCCAAAATCTACAGCTTTGCTGTGCAGCAGTGCTTCGGCCTTAAAAATAAGCGTAGTGGTTGTGGAGAATAAATATGAATTCATGAATTTATTTTGAGAAATTAAATGTTATTTGTATTTATTTTTAAATACAAGCAACTTCGCATAGTTGCTTTAAAAAATAGGGTTTGGATTGATAACAACTAAATAAATGCATAATCCCTCTGACCGTGACAAGATCTTTTCACACTTAATTACAAGGAACATTTGAGTGTCATTTGTTGAAAAAGTTTCCTCTTTAGCTGCTTTGATATTTAATTTATTTTTCTCTGTAAGTATTAGCCTGCCTTGCAGATGGGTTGAAGCCCTGTTGTTAATAGTCTCTTACAAAGAAAAATTACAACGGTCAACCATGAAAAGCTGATTATTCCAAAGTCATTATGCATGGATTGATAACTGAAATCTGTTACTATGGATAGTTGAAATGGGATGCCAAGCCTGCAAAGCCAGGGAGATGTGAAATGTATGGGCTGGCATAGAATTGGGAATTGTCAAGAATTATTTTATTTCAGCTGGTTGCCTTGAATAGAGTGTACACACAGTAAATCTATGCTAATTATCTTTAGTTTTTCTGATTGGTTTGTTGAGCTTGTCAAATTTAGTAAATTATATTAATTAGCCCAAAGATAACATGGTGTGATCATTACATTTCCTGTAATCATTTGCTTTTATTATTTAAAATCAAGCTGCTGGGTTGCCAGCATGTAATCTACAAACAGATTATCTTCACTTTCTTGATTAACTGCCAACCATATTGAGTTACGTTGAGTCTGTAGCACAGAAACAGGCCATTCAATCTGATTGTGACTGTTATTGTTCCAGCCTGCTCCAACCAATCATCTTATTTACATCAATACAGTTTGATTGAAAGTAATTGTTGGATTAAATCATAGTGATTTAGATGTAAATCTGATTGGGTTCTGTATGGTGTCCCATTTATTGAATTTAGTCTGGAATTATCTCTCGTTGAAACAACAACCCAATAGCCTTGTGACAAAATAGTTGGATGTTGGATGCCAAAGAGCCATTTCAATTCCATTAATTGCTTTACATATTCCATTTGGCCAGCCCGTTAAATGTTAATCTCAATATTTGATAAACTATATATCGACCCAGGGAAAGTTGTCATATATTGAAATAATGAAGTGCTTTTATTTAAAATGGCAAACTAACTGAGGGAATAATGAAAATAGACATGTATTCCGTCAATCCTGTGCCGTTTCACATCACTGATCTGCATTCCTTGACCATTAATGATCATCCCAGCAATTTCTCCAAGCTGAACGCTCTAAGCATCATTTCTCAACCCTTCCTCCAAACTTTACATCGCTCTACTTTTATGTGATTTCTTTTAAAAACTGCTCCTTTAAATCAGGAATTATTTATTTATATTGTTAGTGCCAATTTTCTTTAATACCCCTGCAAAATACCATAGTTTAGAGAGCGATTGGTTTGGAGATACAGCCGGAAACAAGCCCTTCAGCCCACCGAGACCGCACCAACCAGCGATCGCCGCACAGTAACACAAGCCTACACACACACTAGGGACAATTTACTGTAACTCATGTTACAAACCGAAGTATACAAACCCAAGCCAATTAACGTACAAACCAGTACGTCTTTGGAGTGCTGGAAGAAACAGCAAATCTCGGAGAAAACCCATGCGGTCACGGGGAGAATGCACAAACCTCGTACAGACAACCCCCTTTGTCGGGATCGAACCCATGTCTCCTGTGCTGCAAGCGCTATAAGGCTGCAACTCAACCGCTATGCCTAGGTTGCTGTACAATATTTAAAGTACAGCCAAAAATGCAAGTTGCTTAGTTCTATTATACAAATGGCAAGTTTTACATTCCAATTGCAAATCCAAATATTTTTGAATCGGACTATTCATTTGCTTATGACTTGGCTTCATTAAACCTTTTTTTGCCTTGGTCCATCTTTTTTTTCCTAATTGTTTCACCTCTGCAAAGCTTCTGAATTTTCTTGAACTAAAACTGCAAATAGTCAAAATCAGTCACAAACTGAGAATGGTGGGAATGTTCTGCAGGTCAGGTAGCATCAGTGCAGAGGGAAACAGAGTTAACTAGGTCAAGGATCCTTGATTAGAACTAAACAAATGAGAAAACAATTGTGCTTCACGTTGCAGAAAGGGAAGTGGTGGAATGGGTGAAAGGATATGTCTGTAGGAGTGCAGAACAAAGTATCAAAGATACCAATTACCCTTTAAAAGTAGTTCGAACACAATGATATGGCAACAAATATAAACATTAGAAATTGCAATAAAAATAGAGGCCGTTCTGTGAAAAAGAGTCAGAAAATTATTGAACTCAATGTTATTGCATTTGTTCATTGCATTTAATTTTAACTTTTATTATTCCAATAAAAATTAGATTTGTATATTTTTAGCAAAACTAAAATGGTATCTTGAACAATCTGCTATTTAAAACTCCATTTTCCAAAGAGCTTTCTAATTAATTTAATTAATTTTGAACCGTGGCTATCATTTTGTTTGAGAAGGCACGGCTAATTTGTGCACTCTGACATTCAGATGAAAACAACAAAATAAATTACTGGGTGATCTGGAGAGGAATAATATGATTTAGTTATTCTCTGATAGGATTTTGGCAACAGTGACAAGGTAAAAAAGCAATGTTCATGTTGTGGCTCTAAGAAGGTGGTGATGACGCATTGCAGCCCAAGTAGTTTTTGTAATGAAACAGTCTATAGTCACTGATTGGCTTGCTCAGCCATTTCAGAAAAGTTAAAAATCAAATGGAAGCTGACATCAAGTGGCAGTATCCTTCCCCAAACACAATTAGTGAATCAGATTAATCTACACAACAAACTGGTTAAATATATCATCACACTGATGATTAGTTTAGAGTATTTACAAGTTCACAAGTTATAAGAGTAGAATTAGGCCATTCGGCACATCGAGCTCACACCACCATACTGATCATGGTTGATCTCTGCCTCCTAATCCAATTTTCATGCCTTTTCCCCATAACCCTTGACACCCATAATAATCAAGAATCTGTCTATCCGTGCCTTAAAAATATCCACTGACTTGGTCTCCACAGTCTTCTGTGGCAATGAGTTCCACAGATTAACTACCCTCTGACTTAAGAAGTTCCTCCTCATCTCCTTTCTAAATGAGTGTCCTTCAATTCTGAGGTTATAACTTCTGGTCCTAAACTCTCCCACCAGTGGAAACATCCTTTCCACATCCACTCTATCTATACGTTTAGTTTAGTTTAGTTATACAGTATGGAAAGAAGTCCTTTGGACCACCAAGTCCACGCCGATCATCGATTACCCGTTCACACTAGTTCTATGTTATCCCACTTTAGCATCCACTCCCAAAACACAAGGAGCAGTTTACAGAGGCCAATTAACCTGCAAACCATCATGTCTTTGAGATTTGGGAAGAAATTGGAGTACCTGGAGGAAATCAGTCGGTCACAGGGAGAACAGGTCAACTCCATACAGAGAGAACCCAAGGTCAGGAATGAACCCAGGTCTCTGGCACTGTGAGGCTGTGCCATTCTGTTGCATTTTTCTAATTTTGTTGATTTGTTGAATGTAAATTCACCTGATATAATTTATCTATTTCTGAATCTTCAATTCAAGTCACTTAGTTACTAGTCCATTAACATAAACACAACACTGCCATTTCAAAAGCAATGAGGTTACCTTGCCTGGGACATATGTGAAGATATTGAAGAATTTCTGTCATTTTTGATAGTGGCAAAGTATCTCCGGTGTCCACCTCAATGAAACTTGATTTATTACCACACCCTGAAATGAGAATGATCAGGATTATAATTGACACTGACTAATTGGATGGTATAATTCACCATTTAAACAATTAGAAATGAAAAGATCAGCAGAAAGCTAGTATTAATAAATTTGTAAGATTCTCAGAAACTAAAATTTACACCTGTTTTCTAAAATATAAAGCGACCGATTTCATTAAATTTTTCACTTAATAATTTGCGGCTGAGACAAATATTCAGGGAAAAAAAACTTTATTGAATGCCTTTTGTAGGTAGTTTCTCCTTGACATATCCTCTGAGCTTGGGCTGAATCCAACCAGGTGCGGAAAATCAGTTAAGGTTCACAACCTGAACAAGACAGATCTCTGAAAAAGCTTGTTAAAATCAAATTCCACAAATAATGTGGGAGAAATGCAAACATTACTAATAATTTAACATAAGATGTTACATGAAATTACCAAAAATATGGAGTATTTACTATATACTATTACAAGCTGTAGTGGTCTACTAGGACTTTTGTATTCTGACCATGGAAATAAAATCATGAGAGAAATAGATCAGGTAGACGCACAGTGCCCAGAGTAGGGGAATCAAAAACCAGAGGGTTTAAGGTGAAGGGGTGGAAGATTTTATTGGAATCTGAGCGGTAACTTTTTCCATTCAAAGGGTGATGGGTGTATGGAATGAGCTGCTGGAGGAGGTAGTTGAAGCAGATACTATCGCAATTTTTAAGAATCAATCAACATGGATAGGACAGATTTAGAGGTGTATGAGCCAAAAGCAGGGGTGGGACTCGTGTAGGTGGGACATGTTGGTCGGTGTGGGCGTTGGGCCAAAGGGCTTGTTTCCACACTGTATGACTATGACTGGATAGCAGCTCCTTGTATCTCTCTCTCTTTTGTATTCCCATGCAAACTACCTCATTTAACGCTAAACATCACTTATTCTCTAATGCTGGATTATTTTGGACAGAACATAGTGATCACTTAGAATGTTTTTCGAAAACTCCTTACACTTAGAACTCTCTTTACTTACAATCACCCATGATAATTTGATAAATACAACTTTCCCTTTGGATTGTGTCATCCATATCTGATTGTTGGATCTAGGTATGACTGTTGTCCAAACCTTTGCATGTCAGACATGTAGAAAAAATTGAATTTACCAGCGGTCCAAATATTTCACCTGAGATTTACACTTACAAACCTGCAGGTTGCATCTGCATAATCGTCATTGTACATGACGGAGATAGAGGATCTTGTTGTGTAGCACCAGAACAAGGTGCAGCATGATTCAACAGAGTTATTTTGTCATCTCTCCGGTGGCGCTGTTGATGGCTGCCTCCGCCTACAGTCTGTTTGTCTTTTAATCTTTTTTATTTTTAGTTGTTTAAAGTATGTTTTTGGAGGTTTTTTTTTAGTATTTTATGTGGGGGAGGTGGGTAGGCTAAGGGGGAAACCGTCTTTCAGTCACTTCCTAGCGAGGATGCGACTATTATCCGAGTCGCACCCTCGGCCCCCCTCCTCGTGGCCTACCAACCAGATTGGCATGACCTTTCCTGCCGTGGACCGGACCAGAGCTTCAGCAGCGTCATCACAGCGCTGGATACATCACGGAGTGGGCAATGCCTCACCAGGGGTTACCGTTTGAGGCTCCGGACTGTTGGGCCTGCTGCATCGACATCGCGGAGCTGTGCTTTGCGGAGCTCCCAGCGCTGGCGGCGCTGACCAACATTGCGGAGTCCTGGGACCCTTTGCCGGGGGCCGCCAGCATTGAATCTCTGCCCAGCGCGGCCTGTGGACTTCGGGAGACGCGAACTCCAGTGGGAGGTGGCCGATTCAGAGGTCCAGGCCACTGAGGATGTTCTTCCGTTTGACGTCGGGGTTCCAGTGTTCCCGGCGAGTGGGCCTGAACATCGGGCCGCCTGTAGCGGTGACTGCGGGGGACTCGGGAGGCCATGGCCACGGGTGAACATCGGGGAACACCAGCGAGGAGGTTGACTGGACTTTGGTGCCTTCCCTCACAGTGGGGAACTTTGGTGCTGCTGTGGGGATGTTTGTGTTGTGGACTATCATGTTCTGTGTTTTTGTTTTTTTTATTCGTATGACTGTATGGGAAATAGCATTTTGTTGTCTCTTACTTGAAGACAATAACAATAAAGTTGAATCAAATCAATCAAATCTCTCCAATCGCAGGTTACGTTGTTGCTATTGTCTCATGGCAGGGATCGAGAAGAGAAGCTTGCCCTTGCATCACCAAATTCTTCAGAATATCCTTTCCGGTTTACATCTTCTTTGAAAAATTCTGCACCAATACTGGATTTCCCATAAAATATTGGGATTAAAAAAATGCTGTCTTTTTTTTGTCCATTTTTGAAGGTATTATGTCCTCAGGAAATTCCAAAATGTATTGACCATTAATTGTCCTCAAAGGACGGCCATTGTGTTAATGTGGGCGGGAACAATGACACAATTTACACATGGCAAGCAGTAGGCAAAGAGTGTGCCGGCAAGCGGGCCCGGTTCGCTGCCGCGGACCGACGACGGAGGACTCGCCAATAGGCTCCGCGGACCCCGAATTGCCCTGAGCACGAGGCGGTTCCGAGAGTGAAGCGGACATCGAGAGGGAGTTAGACCACCGAGAACAATGATGGACGGCCGAGTACAATGAGGGACCCACGGCGATGGAGGGTTCGCCTAGAAGGAAGGGGGATCTGGCAGGGGGGGGGGGGTGGGACCTGCCGCCAATTGCGGCAAAGGGCAGTAGATAGGACTGTTCGGTACTTTTGTAACTATGTTGCCGCCGAAACGTGGCGACATTTGTGTACTGCCTAGGTTGTATGCAAACCAAAACATTTCACCATCCCTAGGTACATGTGACTATAAAATACCATTCATTCAATGAGACATATGAACCGAAATCTATTTTTTGTGGTGTTGATTTCAGGTATTTGTTGGACAGCACACTTTCCTTTCTTGGCTTCTTGCAGCTCATAAGATCACTTTCTATCCAGCAAACGAAACATCACATCCCAACAAATTGCCAATAATTTACACTGACGCGCTGAATATTGTATACATCTTGACAGATTTAATTTAATTTTTAATATTTTCCATTCATTCTTAAAATGTATATTATATGTAATGACTGATTCATTTATATTAATTTAATGTTAGATATATTGATGAGTGATCAAATGAAATAGCAACACAATAATATTTGGACAATAGGAACACATACATCAGGCTGTTATTCATTGACTACTGCTCGGCATTCCATCATAATCATAATCATAATAATACTTAATTACACAAATATGTTTTGCAACATACAAGGAATCTCAACACCACCATCCCCTTGAAACCTATCATCAAATTCAGGGAAGTGGGTCCATGCTTGTCCCTATGCAATTCAATCTGTAAACTCGGCAGACATTAATCAGTATGACTAGGCAACAACACCTCCTCCTCACTGACTATCAGTACAGGGGCACATCCAGGTTGTGTTCCATGTCCCCTGCTCCGCTCTCTCTATGCCCATGAGTGTGTAGCCAGAGATAGCTCCAACATCAAGTTTACTCTGGCCGATCATACCACAGTTCTTAGATGAATAATGGATCACAAAATGTCAGTGTACAGGAGAGAGATAGAAGATCTTGTTGCGTGGTGTCAGAACAACAATTTTTCTCTCAATGGTCACACGACCAAGGAGCTGATTGTTGACTACAGGAAGGAAAGCAGAGGAATCATGAACCTGTCTTCATCAGGGGGATAGCAGTAGAGAGTGTCAACGGCTTCAAGTTCCTTGGAGTGCATATATTTGATGATCTGTCCTGGGCCCAATGAAATCATACAAAAAAAAAGGCTTATCAAGGCATTGATTTTTCTTTCTCAGAAGCTTGAGAAGATTTAGCATGTCAACAAATAATCAACTGGACTTCTACATATGTATGGTGGAGAGCGTACTGATTAGTTGCATCATGGCCAGCTTCAGTAACTCAAACACCCAACAATGAAGGAGACTGCAGAAAGTCGTGGACATTGTCCAGCCTTCTCATCGTCGAATGGATCTTCAAATGCAACGCCTCAAGTGGGCCACTAATATCAAAGATCCATATTTGCATCTTGTTGTTGCCATTCGGAAGAAGGTTCAGGTGCCTTAGTGACATCACTTCCAAGTTCAAGAAATGTATTCCCATTGACCATCAGGCTTTTGGATTACCCTTCACAAACCTAACCACAACTGTACCTCAGCACCAAATTACTAAGGACTTTCTATAAGGTAGCACTACTTCAGCATGCACTATAATGGTCTGATTACCGAGGATAACTGATATTATTGCTTATTGTACATTTATTTGTGTGGGAAGGAACTGCAGATGCTGGTTTAAATGAAAGATAGACACAAAAAACTGGAGTAACTCAGCGGGAAGGAATGGATGAAGTTTCGGGTCAAGATCCCTATTTAGACTGAAGAAGGGTCTCGACCGAAAATGTCACCCATTCCTTCCTTCCAGAGATGGTGCCTGTCCCACTGAGTTACACCAACTTTTTGTATATTGATTTGTTTTGTTGTGCATTTTATGTGCCTGCAAAACTGCGGCAAGTATGAAATTCATTGTTCTAGTCACAGTGCATATGACAATTAAACTCTCTTGGATATAACTACTTTTAGCTGGACTGTGCCCATTTTTATCATTGGCACAAAGTACATTCATCATATTCAATATTTATCATTCTCCCATCTGTATTGAAAGTAAATATCTGAAGTATATTTTTAATTATTACAGAAATGAGAAAAGTTTGAGAGAAATTGATCATTCATAATTTATAATTGACATAAATTTTATAACCAGAATTATATTTAACATATCTGGTTTGAAGATTTAAACAGTTATTACTGCACTTGACATGAAACGTTCTTGACTTTTATTCACTTTGATAATGGGTTGTAGATTTTGGGAGCAATATCACTGTCACCAGTAATTCAGTGGGATGGGAAGTGATTGCTCAATGCATTGGTGCATAGATGCTATTCAGAAGCTTGATATAGGTCTGCAAATCATAACAGCTGAAATCAGAAAGCATTTAGATCTTATTAATTTCCCATAGCAATATAGATATATATAGTATTGACATTGATTTTCTGACAGCTCTCTCCTACAATTTCTGATGTAGAAATGATAACAAGATCGAAAACACAACAGATCTCCCTGGGGCTGCTGTTCTATCTACCAATTCATATCTGGTCCCAGAGATATATCTAGCTGATTTGAAAGGATTGATTCAGTAAATAGGTTGGGGTGAAATTCTTTGATCTTTACTTCAATATTACCAAATTTCATTCTCTGTCTGTATATTCTTAGGTCATGATATCAATATCTTTTTTTTCTGGTTCATTTTAGATGCTTATCTTGTGAAACTGAAGTCAGTCTCAAGTGAAACTGTGTGTCTCAGGTGACTGCTCTTTTTGTTAAGATATGAATTACTGAACAAAGGAAACCATGGCTCTTTCAGTTCACTATCTACTGTCTTGGCAGTTCCTTGTTCCAATAATAGTGAGTATGGTGCAGCAATGTTGTGAAGACAACCACCACTCCCTCAATGTCAACAAGGTGAAGGACCTAGTTATTAGAGCAGGAGGTGAAGTAGAGGACGTGCTCCAATCAACATTAATAGTGCCAAGGTGAAGATGGTCAAGTGCTTCAATTGCCTTAGCATGAATATCATCAACAATTGTCCTGGACCAACCACAATGAAGCAACGTCCAAGAAAGCACACCATGTCTCTACTTCCTCAGAAGACTAAGTAGGAACGGCATGTCTCCAACAGCCATTAACAATTTCTACAAATGCACCATGAAAAACAGCTCTACCCAAGACCACAAGAAATTGCAGGGGGTTGTGAATATAGCCCAGTTCATCACATAGACTAGCCTCCCACCATTGACTCCATCTGCACTTCACACTGTCTCAGGAAAGCAGCCAACATAGTCAAGGACCTTTTTCACCCAGTAATTCCCGCTTATCCCCTCTACCATAGGTCAGAAGATACAAAAGCTTAAAAACGCATACCAACAAATTAAGGAGCAGCTTCTTCCCCACTGTTATCGGACTATTAAACAGTCCTCCCATAAATTAGGATGTAATCCCAAATCTTCCAAATGACCTCAATGCAGATCTTGGACGTTCTCTGGATCACTGTAACACTATAATATGATAACTCTATATTTTGCACTAGTATTTTTCTCTTTGCACTACCTTCTATACCTGCGTATTATTTGATTGCATTAATCGGATTTGACAGGATAGTGCTTTTCACTGTATCTTGGTACACATGACAATAATAACCCAATACCAATAAAACTGTGTAGTCAGTTTATACACCTATGCTGGCAATATCCTGCACTACTCCCCACCTTCTCTCTCAAAAAAATATTGATTTGTCACTCAACTTGTCTCAATTCCAATACTAGATGAGCAAAAAATTATTCTCATTAAATCATATGAAGAACAAACCCATTGTCTTCAGTCACGATCACACATTTTACTCCCTAGCCATTGATTCCATCCTTTTCCCTCACAAGCGTTTGAAGTGTAACCAGACCATCCCTGCCTTTGATAATGATTGACGCAGTATCTCCTGCTCTTTGTTTTGATCCCTTTTCACTAAATATCCACATTGCTTTTCCTCTGTTTGCTTCATGGTCACCAATGTTCCTTTATTGGTGATTTAATTGATAAATTATTTCATAGTCGTCTCATTTTTAAAGATGCCTAGACTTCAGAGATACAGCTCGGAATCAGGCCCTTTGGCCCACTGCGTCGACTAGCAATCACCCCATTCACTACCACTATCCTACACACTAGGGACAATTTACAATGTTACTGAAGCCAATTAACCTATAAACCCGTACGTCTTTCAAATGTGGGAGGTCACCGGAGCACCAAAAGAAAACCCATACAGTCACAGGGAGAACATACAAACTCTGTATAGACAGCACCTGTAGTCAGGATCGAACCCTGGTCTCTGGCGAAGTGATATGACAACTCTACCGCTGCGCCACTGTATTAATTCCTTGGGTTTTGTTTCACCTTCTCCTTACATCTGTGTGGATATATTTGATTTGCTTGTTCATTAAAACCTCAAGTATCTATGCATCTCCACAGAATTATTTAATTGAGATTTCTCTTGGGTCTTGATTGACTTTTAACTCCTTTTTACTCATTTATATTCATTGTTTGACCTGCAGCTCTGTATCCATTGGCATACCATTGGCATACTTCCTATTTCACATTTCCTGAAGTCACTCACTTGATCCAAACCTTGACATTGTTCTGTGTCAGGTACTTTGTATGTCAACATCATCCCTCAATATGGCATCAGAGTTAATTTAAGGGCCACATGTATCGAACCTAGCCCATCTATAGGTTAGAAGCAGCTGCGTCTCTTAATCCTGTCCATCCCAAGTTCTTTCATACATTCCCAGTTCTAACATTTAACTAGGAATATTCCAATTGCGTTTTCCTGTTCACTCCCTCCTAGTCTTCCTAAGGCTTTCTCTTCTTTTCACCCAGCTATTCACAACTATAATTTCTTGTTCATGTCCATAAATTATTGGAGCAGAATTAGGCCATTCGGCCCATCAAGTCTACACCGCCATTCAATCATGGCTGATCTATCTTTTCCTCTCAACTCTATTCTCCTGCCTTCTCCCCATAACCTTTTGACACTGGAACTAATCAGGTTTTGCCTACATTATAGACATATGTTACAGATGTTGAAAAGAAGCATGTTTTTGTCCTGCTTGCTTGTGTGACTGTGCCAAATCTGTTAAAAAAATGTTGAGGTCATAAGGGGTACTGTTGGGCAATTAGTTGGTACTGGCTTGTAAATTGGAAACTGAAAGGGATTTTCATTTTTTGTAGCAACTTTCAAAGAATGCCCCAAAGCACTTTATGTCAAAGAAACATTTTTGACACACTGTCACTATAATATTGTAAAATATATGGCAGGCAATTTATGCACATCATGGGTTCTCAAAAAGCAATATGATAATGATCAGATAATCTGTTTTAATGGCATTGGTTGAGAGATAAATTGGCCAGGACACCCAGGAGAAATCTTATCTCCTACTTTCAAAAAAATGCCTTCAGCATGAACGTACAGCAAGTACATATTTTATATTGTACAGTTTAAATGTGGAACTCACATCTAGAATGAGACATTAAATAACCACACAAAGATCATCTTGGGAAAGACATATCTTTCAACATCCACCTAAGGTTAATAACTTTAACAGTGTAAAATGGAGGTGTATGTTCTGCTCTGGTTTCAAAATTCTGTGCCTTTGAAGTCATTGTTATTTCTGTATAGCACGCTTAGCATTATCGACTGTGCATACATTTCCAGGTATTACTATTTCACAGGGGCAACATCACTGACCCAGATTTGTTCATGACCTTGGGGATTGCCTAGGAGGCACTTGCATATTCTCCCTGCAACCACGCAGGCTTTCCCCAGGTAATGCACTTTCTTTTCACATTCCCAAACCATGCAGGCAGATTAATTAAATTACACTTGGGTGATGAGTGACATGATTGGTTTCCAAGAGAAAATAGGTTACAGGAATAATAAAAAGAGGGGTGGGATTGATGGATTTGCACTGAATCCCTGCATAGACTCGACGGGCTGAATTGCCTGCTTCAATGTCCTGCGAACAATTTGAAAAGTGAGAATAAGGCTGTCTGTTTATGAATTGTAAACATGCAGGGTTTTAATGTCTGAATACAGCATACAGTGAACTATGTTTCCATATTCTGTTGTGCTGTTGCAACTAAGAATGTCATTGTTCTATCTGGAACATATGACAATAAAACACTCTTGGCATATGATTACTAAGATATAACATTGTAAAACATTTTTATTTGGGCAGTCCTACACAGAATCCTCCTAGATTTATTATTTGCAAACTTGCAGGGAGCTTTGACTTCCTTTGTTGGAGGAAGTATGGTCCCTGAATGAACAAAAAAGACTGACCTTATTTAAGTGACAATTTGTGCAAAAATGTCAAGAGCTGAGATCCAAGTCTGCTTGGCACTTAATCATTAAAACTATATCGCTGAACTAAAACCAAGCCTCCCAGTCAGTTTTCCAAGCAGTGGAAAGAATTTGCTTGCAGAAGAAAGATGTTCAACTCCCACAGGGAAATAATTCACTTCTTGGATAAGCTTATCCTCTATGCCTGATCTAATAAACCAAGATAAATGATTAATCGCCAACAATGCTTGGTGTATTGTGCATGTACAGTATTCAGGGATAATGTATGATTTATCAGCTAGATGTAAGACATTGGCTCAGTTCCAACCATCATTATCATCAAGCATGTTCGCTTGAAGCCACTTGATTCCCTGAATCACATCATCAATTGGTCAGTGGGTACTCCACATGAATATTGTGCTGAAATGCAGAACTCAGCATTAAATGTATGAACACGTCTGCACCATCTTTCTAAACCATATTCCACAGAGCGTTTGCTTTATCATTTGCAGTTTTAGAGCCAAGCTGAAGCATAGTCATGATCGGTAGAAACTAATTTTTGACGTGGCCCACTTGACATAAATCTCGATCCTCAATCGAAAAATTCCATGTTCATTTTCAGTTCAGTGACTGCAGCAAAACAGTGAAACCAGCTCTCCAAAACAATACCAAGGGTAGCTTTATTGTGATTCTAATCCTACCTCAACAATGCAACACCTCTTGTGCTACCGTGGACTTTTTCTAGACTCAAAATCCTGGAGTAACTCAGTAGGTGACAAGTTGAAAAGTCACCTATTCCTTTTCTCCAGAGATGCTGCCTGCTCGCTGAGTTACTCCAGCATTTGTGTCTATCTTTGGTGTAAACCAGCATTTGCAGTTCCTTCCTACACGTGGAGTTTTTATTTTCTAATTGCGTTTTACAATAATGTTTTTTTTTTGTACAGACTTATTTCTTATAGAAATCTTATTTATAATTTATCTATAATTTGTTTTTCTGTGCTTGTCTGTGTCAATGTGCCTGCAATGCTTATGCAAGCAAAATTTTAATTGTATTTGTACCTCACTGTGCTTGTGCATATGACAATAAATCAACGGCTTGGGTGAGATGTGAATTTGACGCCCCCATCTGCTCTCCTATGGCATTATTTCAAAGAGATATTATCCCTACTGTCCTGGCCAATGTTTTTCCTCCATTCAACAGTGCTGCAATCACTTCGCAACATTGCAGTTTTTTGGACAATTGCTGCAAACAAATTTGTTGCCACATTTCAATGGTGGCTACCTTTCAAAACTAATCTGTTGATGAACATTTTGAAAGTTCCAAAATAAATGAAAGTCTTTTAGCTTTATCACAAAGCGAGACTTGTCTTGTCTTCTCAACAATTTTGTTCTGTGGATAAGTCTGCCTTATGTGTCATGTTGCAGGCCAATAACAGAAAGAAAGGACCACGCAAGATAGTTAGTGACATATTATAATAATTAGTACCAGCAAATAATGTTCCCATAATGGATACATAGAACATAGAACATAGAACAGTACCGAACAGTAAAACACAGACCCTTCGACCCACAATTTCTGTGCCAAACATTGTGCCAAATTAAACTGATCTCATCTGCCTGTGCATGATCCATATCCCTCTATTCCCTGCACTTCCATATGCCTATCCCAAAGCCTTTTAAATGCTACTGTCATATCTGCCTCCACCACCATCCCCGGCAGTATGTTCCAGGCCTCCAACACTCTCTGTGTAAAAGCACTTGCCCCGCACATCTCCATTAAACTTTCCCCCTCTCACCTTATAGCTATGCCCTCTAGTGTTGGACATTTCCATTCTGGGGAAAAGGTTCTGACTGCCTACCCTATCAGTTTAAGAGTCAAGGGTCAAGATTGTTTTATTGTCATATGTCCCAGATAGAACAATTAAATTCTTACTTGCTGCATAGTACACTGTAAACAATATGATAAATGAGAGAGGAAAAAGTCCAGTGTGTATATAGACACGCACTCACAAGTACATAAATATATATATCTATATTACTAAAACTAAGATCTTGACCACTTTCGACTTTCTGTTTCGTGATTTCCGAGAGAACGCCGCCATTTATGGCCGTCATTTTTGGCTACCCCGCTCAGAGTCTCCCTCCGCCGGACTGGACTGGAGGATTTTTCCCATCAATGATAAATCAGAGAGTTATTAATGTTTTTTAAAAGTTCGCCATTTACAGTTTACAGATTTATGCTAAAGGAATAACTTTTAGTGCAAGGTAAAGCTAGTAAAATCCGATCAAAGATAGTCCGAGGGTCACCAATGAGATGGATAATAGTTCAGGACTGCTCTCTAGTTGTGTTATGATGATTCAGTTGCCTGATAACAGCTGGGAAGAAACTGTCCCTGAATCTGCAGGTGTGCATTTTCACACTTCAATGCCTTTTGCAATATCTACGACTTATCTACCTTTTGCAATATCTACGACCTTTTGCAATATCTACGATTTTATATACTTCTATCTTCTCCTTTCTACCACCGACATTCCAGAGAAAACAATCCAAGTCTATCCAACCTCTCCAAGCAGCTGAAACCCTCTAATCCAGGCAGCATTCTCGTCTGTCTACACCCTTTCCAAGGCCTCCATATCTTTCCTGTGATGGGGCGGCCAGAACTGCACACAATAATTCAAATGCGGCATAACTAAAGTCCTATAATACATTCATCATCCAAATACATGAATAAAACACAAATATGTTGGAAATAACCAACAGGCCAAGCAGCATCTGCAGAAAGAGAAACGGAGAAATCTGTTTTAGATGTTTCATCTGAACATACAAAACTCCTGCATTCAGTTTCTGATTTATACTGATGAGATATCATCTACCTGAAAGGTTAACTCTTTCCTTTTCTCTTCAAGGATGCTGCCTAAATTATTGAGTTTTACCAGCATCTGTTTTATTTCAGCTCCTCGGTGCCTACATCATGTTTGTTTTTGAGTTACATAATGGGTCTGCGAACCATTGTGTTAATTTTAAGCTCATGGTCCCTCGGTTAGGGATCGACTTCAGGAGTTCCAAGCTGCAGGAGCTTCAACCGCCCTGATCGTGGGAGCTTCGATCGCCCCGACGCGGGAACTTTGATCGCTGGTTGCGGGAGCTTCGATTGCCCCAACTGCGGATGGTTCGACTGCCCCAACAGCGGGAGAAAAGGAGGGAAGAAGATAATACGTTATTGCCTTCCATCACAGTGTGCTGTGGTGGATGTTTATGCTGATTTTTATGTAGTTGTGTGTCTTGTTGCTTTTTTGGTATGATTATGGCAAAACAAATTCCTTGTATGTTTTTACATACTTGGCTAATAAATTAAAGCAATACAATACAAAACAATAGACATTCAATATACTTTTCAATCTCCTAGAGAAAAATGACACATCAGCACAATAGCAGGCCATTTCAGGACTCAAGAAACAAAACACCTACCTCTCAGTCATTCCACACCATATTTTACAAAACAAAATCTACTCATATTTGCCTCGTGTAACCTGAAGTATCCAGAGAACCCTTGGAGCTAAAGGTGGGTTGCAAGCAACTCGGTGAATATAGTCATTGTAAACCACAAAATTGAATATTCCATACATCTAATGCTGTATAGCACTCAAATATTCAAATGCAAATATCATTCACTGAATATGAGGGAGTGTGATTTTGTAACGGAAAATGGTGAAATACTCAGCTGAATGGAGCTTATAAAGGCACAGAAGGAGGCCATTGCACTCATCAGATTTTGCTGGTCCTTACTAGTTCCATTCCATCTCTGCTATACCCCTATGCCACTGCAATTTATTCTCTCTCACAGGCTCATCAGCTCTCTTTTGCTTGTATTTTCCATTCACATGCACTAAGTGATGATCAGCGTTTGTTAATTATCTTACTGGCAAATCTATGGGTTATGGAAGGAAGCCAGAGCACCTGAAAGAAGCTCACGTGTTCATGGAGAGGACATGGAAACCCCTAACAGCCAACACCCATGCTCAAGAACAAACCTAAGTTCCTGGAGATGTGAGGCATTAACTGCTTCACCACTTTGCTTTCCATTCACTTTTTCAGATTGCTTGAACTGTTACCTCACTTTCCTTCCCTGTCTGACCTGCTGAGTATTTCCAATATTTTCTATTTACTGTTCAGATTTCTATCACCCACAGTAATTTTTATTCTAGTTTGTGGATTTGCGAACAATAAAACTGCCGGAGAACTCAATGGGCCAGGCTCAATGGGCCAGGCTTAATGGGCCAGGCAACATCTATGGAGGAAAATGGGCAGACAATATTTTGGGATTGGGATCCCTAAAGAACATGTTTCAAGAAGGGTCCCAATTAAAATGTTGTCAGTGTTTCCTCCAAATGTTTCCTCCATAGATGCTGTTGGACCCCACTGAGTTCCTCCAACCGTTTGTTCTTTGCTCAAAGATCCAGCTTCTGCCATCTCTTGTACATGTCAGAGGAGCGGAATTAGGCCATTCAACCCATCGAGTCTACACCGTCATTCATTCATGGCTGATCCAAATTTCCCTCTCAACTGCATTCTCCTGCCTTCTCCCCGTAACCCTTGACACCGTTGCTAATCAAAAATCTGTCACTCTCCGCCTCAAAAATACCCAATGACATGGCCTCCACAACCGTCTGTGACAAACAATTCCACAGAATCACCACCCTCTTACTAAGGAAATTCTTCATCATCCCCTTTCTAAAGAAACGTCCTTTTATTCTGAGGCTATGCCCTCTGGTCCTGAACTCTCCCACTAGTGAAAACATCCTCTCCACACCCACTATGCCCAGGCTTTTCACTATATGGTAAGTTTCAACCAGGTCCAAGATATCCTGAAATGGGAGGGAGAGGAGCCCGAGGTCGTGGTGCATATAGGTACCAATGACAGATAGAAAAAGAGAAGAGGTCCTGAAAGGAGAATTTAGGGAGTTAGGAGGGGAGTTAAAGAGAAGGACCACAAAGGTAACAATCTCGGGATTACTGCCTGTGCCACACGACAGTGAGAGTAGGAATGGAGCGAGGTGGAGGATACATGCGTGGCTGAAGGACTGGTGCAGAGGGCAGGGATTCAAATTTCTGGATCATTGGGACCACTTTTGTGGAAGGTGCGACCTGTACAAAAAGGATGGGTTGCACTTGAACCCGAGGGGGACCAATATCCTGGCGGAGAGATTTGCCAAGGATACTGGGGAGATTTTAAACTAGAACGGTTGGGGGGAGGGACTCAAATAGAGAAAGCTAGTGGACAGTGTGTGAGGCAGAGAAGGAAAGCACTCAGACCCAACATGTAGGGGGGAAAGAAGAAAACAATAATAAACAGAGAATAAGAGGTGGTGGGGTTCTTAAATGGGTGAGCAGAGAGACAGAGGGGTGTAAAATGGGGGTGGAAGCAATAGGTAGCAAGGTGAAAATTAAAAGTGACAGGCAGACAAATCCAGGGCAAAAATCAAAAAGGGCCACTTTTCAACATAATTGTAAATTGGTAACAGCGTTGTAAAAACAAGCCTGAAAGCTTTGTGTCTCAATGCAAGGAGCATTCGTAATAAGGAGGATGAATTGAATGTGCAGATAGCTATTAATGATTATGATATAGTTGGGATCACGGAGCCATGGCTCCAGGGTGACCAATGCTGGGAGCTGAACATCCAGGGATATTCAATATTCAGGAGGGATAGACAGAAAGGAAAAGGAGGTGGGGTAGGGTTGCTGGTTAGAGAGGAGATTAACACAATGGAAAGGAAGGACATTAGCTTGGAGGATGTGGAATCGGTATGGGTAGAGCTGCGAAACACTAAGGGGCAGAAAACGCTAGTGGGTGTTGTGTACAGGCCACCGAACAGTGGTAGTGAAGATGGGGATGGCATCAAACAGGAAATTAGAAATGCGTGCAACAAAGGTAAAACAGTTATAATGGGTGACTTCAATCTACATATAGATTGGATGAATCAAATTGGCTGGGGTGCTGAGGAAGAGGATTTCTTGGAATGTATGCGGGATAGTTTTCTAAACCAACATGTAGAGGAACCAACGAGAGAGCAGGCTATTCTAGGCTGGGTATTGAGTAATGAGGAAGGGTTAGTTAGCAGTCTTGTTGTGCGTGCCCCCTTGGGCAAGAGTGACCATAATATGGTTGAGTTTTTCATTAGGATGGAGAGTGACATTGTTAATTCAGAAACAATGGTTCTAAACTTAAAGAAAGGTAACTTTGAGGGTATGAGACGTGAATTGGCCAAGATTGACTGGCAATTAATTCTAAAAGGGTTGACGGTGGATATGCAATGGAAGGCATTTGAAGGCTGCATGGATGAACTACAAAAATTGTTCATCCCAGTTTGACAAAATAATAAATCAGGGAAGGTAGTGCATCCGTGGATAACAAGGGAAATCAGGGATAGTATCAAAGCAAAAGATGAAGCGTACAAATTAGCCAGAAATAGCAGCGTACCAGAGGACTGGGAGAAATTCAGAGAGCAGCAGAGGAGGGCAAAGGGCTTAATTAGGAAATGGAAACAGGATTATGAAAGAAAACTGGCAGGGAACTTAAAAACTGACTGCAAAAGTTTTTATAGATATGTGAAGAGAAAGAGATTAGTTAAAACAAATGTAGGTGCAGTCAGAAACAGGTGAATTGATCATGGAGGCAAGGATATGGCGGACCAATTGAATAACTACTTTGGTTCCGACTTCACTAAGGAAGACATAAATAATCTGCTGGAAATAGCAGGGGACCGCGGGTCAAAGGAGATGGAGGAACTGAGTAAAATCCAGGTTAGTCGGGAAGTGGTGTTGGGTAAATTGAATGGATTAAAGGCCGATAAATCCCCAGGGCCAGATAGGTCTGCATTCCAGAGTACTTAAGGAAGTAGCTCCAGAAATAGTGGATGCATTAGTGATAATTTTTCAAAACTCTTTAGATTCTGTAGTAGTTCCTGAGGATTGGAGGGTAGTTAACGTAACCCCACTTTTTAAGAAGGGAGGGAGAGAGAAAACGGGGAATTACAGATCAGTTAGTCTAACATTGGTAGTGGGGAAACTGCTAGAGTCAGTTAGTAAAGATGGGATAGCAGCACATTTGGAAAGTGGTGAAATCATTGGACAAAGTCAGCATGGATTTACGAAAGGTAAATCATGTCTGACGAATCTTATAGAGTTTTTCGAGGATGTAACTAGTAGAGTGGATAGGGGAGAACCAGTAGATGTGTTGTATCTGGATTTTCAGAAGGCTTTCGACAAGGTCCCACATAAGAGATTAGTATACAAACTTAAAGCACACGGTATTGGGGGTTCAGTATTGATGTGGATAGAGAACTGTCTGGCAAACAGGAAGCAAAGAGTAGGGGTAAATGGGTCCTTTTCACAATGGCAGGCAGTGACTAATGGGGTAACGCAAGGCTCAGTGCTGGGACCCCAGCTATTTAAAATATATATTAATGATCTGGATGAGGGAATTGAAGGCAACGTCTCCAAGTTTGCGGATGACACTAAGCTGGGGGGCAGTGTTAGCTGTGAGTAGGATGCTAGGAGACTGCAAGGTGATTTGGATATGCAGGGTGAGTGGGCACATGTTTGGCAGGTGCAGTATAATGTGGATAAATGTGAGGTTATCCACTTTGGTGGCAAAAACAGGAAAGCAGACTATTATCTAAATGGTGGCCGATTAGGAAAAGGGGAGATGCAACGAGACCTGGGTGTCATGGTACACCAGTCATTGAAAGTAGGCATGCAGGTGCAGCAGGCAGTGAAGAAAGCGAATGGTATGTTAGCTTTCATAGCAAAAGGATTTGAGTATAGGAGCAGGGAGGTTCTACTGCAGTTGTACAGGGTCTTGGTGAGACCACACCTGGAGTATTGCGTACAGTTTTGGTCTCCAAATCTGAGGAAGGACATTATTGCCATAGAGGAAGTGCAGAGAAGGTTCACCAGACTGATTCCTGGGATGTCAGGACTTTCATATGAAGAAAGACTGGATAGACTCGGCTTATACTCGCTAGAATTTAGGAGATTGAGGG
The DNA here is from genome assembly GCF_010909765.2 of Amblyraja radiata. Classification (NCBI taxonomy): domain Eukaryota; kingdom Metazoa; phylum Chordata; class Chondrichthyes; order Rajiformes; family Rajidae; genus Amblyraja; species Amblyraja radiata. Next base: position 80,493,576 of record NC_045957.1, read on the forward strand.
GGGATCTTATAGAAACTTACAAAATTCTTAAGGGGTTGGATAGGCTAGATGCAGGAAGATTGTTCCTGATGTTGGGGAAGTCCAGGACAAGGGGTCACAGCTTAAGGATAAGGGGGAAATCCTTTAAGACCGAGATGAGAAAAACATTTTTCACACAGAGAGTGGTGAATCTCTGGAACTCTCTGCCACAGAGGGTGGTTGAGGCCAGTTCATTGGCTATATTTAAGAGCGAGTTAGATGTGGCCATTGTGGCTAAAGGGATCAGATGGTATGGAGAGTCCAGCAGAGTCCAGCAGAAGAGGATAAAGGGCTTAATTAGGAAAGGGAAAATAGATTATGAAAGAAAACTGGCAGGGAACATAAAAACTGACTGCAAAAGCTTTTATAGATATGTGAAGAGAAAAAGATTAGTTAAAACAAATGTAGGTCCCTTGCAGTCTGAAACAGGTGAATTGATCATGGGGAACATGGACATGGCAGACCAATTGAATAACTACTTTGGTTCTGTCTTCACTAAGGAAGACATGAATAATCTGCCAGAAATAGCAGGGGACCGGGGGTCAAATGAGATGGAGGAACTGAGTGAAATCCAGGTTAGCCGGGAAGTGGTGTTAGGTAAATTGAATGGATTAAAGGCCGATAAAGCCCCAGGGCCAGTTAGGTTGCATCCCAGAGTACTTAAGGAAATAGCCTCAGAAATAGTGGATGCATTAGTGATAATTTAAAAAAATTCTTTATATTCTGGAGTAGTTCCTGAGGATTGGAGGGTAGCTAATGTAACCCCACTTTTTAAAAAGGGAGGGAGAGAGAAAACGTGGAATTACAGACCAGTTAGTCTATCGTCGGTAGTGAGAAACTGCTAGAATCATTTATTAAAGATGGGATAGCAGCACATTTGGAAAGTGGTGAAATCATCGCACAAAGTCAGCATGGATTTATGAAAGGTAAATCATGTCTGACGAATCTTATAGAATTTTTCGAGGATGTAACTAGTAGAGTGGATAAGGGAGAACCAGTGGATGTGTTATATCTGGACTTTCAGAAGGCTTCCGACAAGGTCCCACATAAGAGATTAGTATACAAACTTAAAGCACACGGATTTGGGGGTGCAGTATTGATGTGGATAGAGAACTGGCTGGCAGACAGGAAGCAAAGAGTAGGAATAAACGGGTCCTTCTCACAATGGCAGGCAGTGACCAGTGGGGTACCACAAGGCTCAGTGCTGGGACCCCCGCTATTTACGATATATATTAATGATTTGGATGAGGGAATTGAATGCAACATCTCCAAGTTTGCAGATGACACGAAGCTGGGGCGCAGTGTTAGCTGTGAGGAGGATGCTCGGAGGCTGCAAGGTGACTTGGATAGGCTGGGTGAGTGGGCAAATGCATGGCAGTTGCAGTATAATGTGGATAAATGTGAGGTTATCCACTTTGGTGGCAAAAACAGGAAAGTAGACTATTATCTGAATGGTGGCCGATTAGGAAAAGGGGAGATGCAACGAGACCTGGGTGTCATGGTACACCAGTCAGTGCAGTGCAGTGGCGGCGCCTAACGGCAGCGGCTCGACTACAGTCATCTGTCTTTTTTTTTTTTTTGTCTTGTTAAATGTATGTCTTGAGTTAGTTTTTATTTTATTTTTTTAGCTGTGTATATGTGGGGGGTGGTGGGGGGGGGCTGTGGGGGAAACCGTTTTAAATCTCTTCCCTGTGCGGAGACCCGACTATTCCCTGTCGGGTCTCGGATGTCGTTGGGCCTAACATCGTGGAGCCGGCGGCGACCTCCGGCCGGGACTAACCTGAGGGCTCCAGTTGCAGAGCCTACGGAACTGACATCGCGGAGCTGGCCAACTTCGGAGCGGGAAGAGCTGTGGTGGCGTGCGGCTGCGACCCAACTTTTGGAGTTCGGAGGCACCGGCCGCAGATGCGGTGGACGGGAACATCGGGAGCTCGCAGGTCCCTGGTGGGAGACCGCTTTTCCGAGCTCCGCAACGGCGACTTCTCCCGCTGGAATCGCGGGTTTAAGGACATGGAGCCGGGGCCTAACATCGCCTGGCGCGGCTTAAACGGCCTCAGGACTTACCATCGCCCGCCGGGGGCTTTAACATCGGAGCCCCAGTTCGCCTCGACGCTGCAGTTGGACTGCTGGACCGCAGGAGAAGAACAAAGGGAAGAGATAAAGACTTTGCCTTCCATCACAGTGAGGAGATGTTGGAGACTCACTGTGATGGATGTTTATGTAAACTGTGTTAAGTGTGGGTCTTGGATTGTTTTGTAATGTAAAAAACTGTAGAAATTATATTTCGTTCAAACTTAGGTTTGAATGACAATAAATTGCATTCTATTCTATTCTATTCTATTCTAAAAGTAGGCATGCAGGTGCAGCAGGCAGTGAAGAAGGCGAATGGTATGTTAGCATTCATAGCAAAAGGATTTGAGTATAGGAGCAGGGAGGTTCTACTGCAGTTGTACAGGGTCTTGGTGAGACCACACCTAGAGTATTGCGTACAGTTTTGGTCTCCTAATCTGAGGAAAGACATTCTTGCCATAGAGGGAGTACAGAGAAGGTTCACCAGACTGATTCCTGGGATGTCAGGACTTTCATATGAAGAAAGACTGGAGAGACTCGGTTTGTACTCGCTAGAATTTAGAAGATTGAGGGGGGATCTTATAGAAACTTACAAAATTCTTAAGGGGTTGGACATGCTAGATGCAGGAAGATTGTTTCCGATGTTGGGGAAGTCCAGAACAAGGGGTCACAGTTTAAGGATAAGGGGAAATCTTTTAGGACCGAGATGAGGAAAACATTTTTCACACAGAGAGTGGTGAATCTCTGGAATTCTCTGCCACAGAAGGTAGTTGAGGCCAGTTCGTTGGCTATATTTAAGAGGGAGTTAGATGTGGCCCTTGTGGCTAAAGGGATCAGGGGGTATGGAGAGAAGGCAGGATACTGAGTTGGATGATCAGCCATGATCATATTGAATGGCGGTGCAGGCTCGAAGGGCAGAATGGCCTACTCCTGCACCTATTTTCTATGTTTCTATGTTTCTATGAGAGAAGGCAGGTACGGGATACTGAGTTGGATGATCAGCCATGATCATATTGAATGGCGGTGCAGGCTCGAAGAGCCGAATGGCCTACTCCTGCACCTATTTTCTATGTATCTATGTATCTAGGTCCTTCCTCATTTTTCTAAGCTCCAGCAAGTACAGGCCTAGTGTAATCAAATGCTAATTATACGTTAACCCAATCATCCCTGGGATCATTCTCGGAAACCTCCTTTGGACCCTCTCCAACACAAGCACATTCTTCCTTAGATATGGGGCCTAAAACAGCTCACAACACTCCAAATGCGGTCTGACCAGTCCCTTATAAATCCTCAGAATTACATACAGTTTGAATAAGGGTTCTCACCCAAAACGTCACCTGTCCTTTTTCTCCAGAGATGACGGCTGACCCGCTGAGTTACTCTAGCACTTTGTGTCTATCCTCAGAATTACATCCTTGTTTTTATATTCTAAACCTCTCAAAATGAATGCTAACATTGCATAATACTGATTCAACTTGCAAATTAACCTTTTGGGAATCCTACACCTCCCAAGCTCCAGTCCTGTGAATACTGATGCAAAAAACATATTCAATTCATCTGCCATTTCTTTATACCCCATTATCACTTCTCCAGCATCATTTTCCAGTGGTCCAATATCCACTTTTGCCTCTCTCTTACTCTATATATCTGAAGAAACTTTTGCTATCCTTTTTTATATTATTGGCTATCTTCCCTTCATATTTCATCTTTTATCCCTGTATTGCCATTTTAGTTACCTTCTGTAGGTTTTTAAAAGATTCCCCTTCCTCTAGCTTCCCACTAATCTTTGCAATATTATTTGCCTTCTCTTTCGGTTTTATTTTTGACTTCCATTGTCAGCTACAGTCACCTCATTCTCCCTTTAGAATCTTTCTTCCTCTTTGGGATGAAAAGATCCTTCATCTTCCAAATTATTCCCAGAAACTTTAGTTTAGAGATACGGTGCAGAAACATGGCCCTGCGAGTTAGTATCAACCAGCGATTCCTACATATCAATCAATCAACCTTTAATGTCATAGAAACATAGAAACATAGAAATTAGGTGCAGGAGTAGGCCATTCGGCCCTTCGAGCCTGCACCGCCATTCAATATGATCATGGCTGATCATCCAACTCAGTATCCCGTACCTGCCTTCTCTCCATACCCTCTGATCCCCTTAGCCACAAGGGCCACATCTAACTCCCTCTTAAATATAGCCAATGAACTGGCCTCGACTACCCTCTGTGGCAGGGAGTTCCAGAGATTCACCACTCTCTGTGTGAAAAAAGTTCTTCTCATCTCGGTTTTAAAGGATTTCCCCCTTATCCTTAAGCTGTGACCCCTTGTCCTGGACTTCCCCAACATCGGGAGCAATCTTCCTGCATCTAGCCTGTCCAACCCCTTAAGAATTTTGTAAGTTTCTATAAGATCCCCTCTCAATCTCCTAAATTCTAGAGAGTATAAACCAAGTCTATCCAGTCTTTCTTCATAAGACAGTCCTGACATCCCAGGAATCAGTCTGGTGAACCTTCTCTGCACTCCCTCTATGGCAATAATGTCCTTCCTCAGATTTGGAGACCAAAACTGTACGCAAAACTCCAGGTATGGTCTCACCAAGACCCTGTACAACTGCAGTAGAACCTCCCTGCTCCTATACTCAAATCCTTTTGCTATGAAAGCTAACATACCATTCGCTTTCTTCACTGCCTGCTGCACCTGCATGCCCACTTTCAATGACTGGTGTACCATGACACCCAGGTCTCGCTGCATCTCCCCTTTTCCTAGTCGGCCACCATTTAGATAATAGTCTGCTTTCCTGTTTTTGCCACCAAAATGGATAACCTCACATTTATCCACATTATACTGCATCTGCCAAACATTTGCCCACTCACCCAGCCTATCCAAGTCACCTTGCAGTCTCCTAGCATCCTCCTCACAGCTAACACTGCCCCCCAGCTTAGTGTCATCCGCAAACTTGGAGATATTGCCTTCAATTCCCTCATCCAGATCATTAATATATATTGTAAATAGCTGGGGTCCCAGCACTGAGCCTTGCGGTACCCCACTAGTCACTGCCTGCCATTGTGAAAAGGACCCGTTTACTCCCACTCTTTGCTTCCTGTTTGCCAGCCAGTTCTCTATCCACATCAATACTGAACCCCCAATGCCGTGTGCTTTAAGTTTGTAAACTAATCTCTTATGTGGGACCTTGTCGAAAGCCTTCTGGAAGTCCAGATACACCACATCCACTGGTTCTCCCCTATCCACGCTACTAGTTACATCCTCGAAAAATTCTATAAGATTCGTCAGACATGATTTACCTTTTGTAAATCCATGCTGACTTTGTCCAATGATTTCACCACTTACCAAATGTGCAGCTATCCCATCTTTAATAACTGATTCTAGCAGTTTCCCCACTACCGATGTTAGACTAACTGGTCTGTAATTCCCCGTTTTCTCTCTCCCTCCCTTCTTAAAAAGTGGGGTTATGTTTGCTACCTGCCAATCCTCAGGAACTACTCCAGAATCTAAAGAGTTTTGAAAGATTATTACTAATGCATCCACTATTTCTGTAGCTACTTCCTTAAGTACTCTGGGATGCAGCCTATCTGGCCCTGGGGATTTATCGGCCTTTAATCCATTTAATTTACCCAACACCACTTCCCGGCTAACCTGGATTTCACTCAATTCCTCCAACTCCTTTGACCCGCGGTCCCCTGCTATTTCCGGCAGATTATTTATGTCTTCCTTAGTGAAGACGGAATCACAGTAGTTATTCAATTGGTCCGCCATATCCTTGTTCCCCATGATCAACTCACCCGTTTCTGACTGCAAGGGACCTACATTTGTTTTAACTAATCTCTTTCTTTTCACATATCTATAAAAACTTTTGCAGTCAGTTTTTATGTTCCCTGCCAGTTTTCTTTCATAATCTATTTTTCCTTTCCTAATTAAGCCCTTTGTCCTCCTCTGCTGGTCTCTGAATTTCTCCCAGTCCTCCGGTATGCTGCTTTTTCTGGCTAATTTGTACGCATCATCCTTCGCTTTGATACTATCCCTGATTTCCCTTGTTATCCACGGATGCACTACCTTCCCTGATTTATTCTTTTGCCAAACTGGGATGAACAATTTTTGCAGTTCATCCATGCAGTCTTTAAATGTCTTCCATTGCATATCCACCGTCAACCCTTTTAGAATTAATTGCCAGTCAATCTTGGCCAATTCACGTCTCATACCCTCAAAGTTACCTTTCTTTAAGTTCAGAACCATTGTTTCTGAATTAACAATGTCACTCTCCATCCTAATGAAGAACTCAACCATATTATGGTCACTCTTGCCCAAGGGGGCACGTACAACAAGACTGCTAACTAACCCTTCCTCATTACTCAATACCCAGTCTAAAATAGCCTGCTCTCTCGTTGGTTCATCTACATGTTGATTTAGATAACTATCCCGCATACATTCCAAAAAATCCTCTTCCTCAGCACCCCTGCCAATTTGATTCACCCAATCTATATGTAGATTGAAGTCACCCATTATAACGGTTTTGCCTTTGTCGCACGCATTTCTAATTTCCTGTTTGATACCATCTCCAACTTCACTACTACTGTTAGGTGGCCTGTACACAACACCCACCAGCGTTTTCTGCCCCTTAGTGTTTCGCAGCTCTACCCATACCGATTCCACATCCTGCAAACTAATGTCCTTCCTTTCCATTGCGTTAATCTCCTCTCTAATCAGCAACGCTACCCCACCTCCCTTTCCTTTCTCTCTATCCCTCCTGAATATTGAATATCCCTGGATGTTCAGCTCCCAGCCTTGGTCACCCTGGAGCCATGTCTCCGTGATCCCAACTATATCATAGTCATTAATAGCTATCTGCACATTCAACTCATCCACCTTATTACGAATGCTCCTTGCATTGAGACACAAAGCCTTCAGGCTTGTTTTTACAACACTCTTACCCCTTATACAATTTTGTTGAAAAGTGGCCCTTTTTGATTTTTGCCCTGGATTTTCCGGCCTGCCACTTTTACTTTTCACCTTGCTACCTATTGCTTCTACCCTCATTTTACACCCCTCTGTCTCTACGCTCACACATTTAAGAAACCCTTTCCCTTTAACTCCAACCTCCACTAGCCCATTCGACACCCCACCCCCCTTATTCAGTTTAAAACCACCCGTGTAGCAGTGGCAAACCTGCCTGCCAGAATGCTGGTCCCACACCTGTTAAGATGCAATCCGTCCCTTTTGTACAGTTCCCCCTTACCCCAAAACAGATCCCAGTGATCTAAGAATCTAAATCCCTGCCCCGTGCACCAGTTCCTCAGCCACACGTTCAGGTCCCGTATCTCCCTGTTCCTGCTCTCGCCAGCACGAGGAACTGGAAGCAAACCGGAGATAACAACGCTGGAGGTCCTGCTTTTCAGCATTTTTCCGAGCTCTCTAAAGTCGCGCTGCAGAATATTCATCCCCTTCTTTCCGACATCGTTTGTGCCGACATGCACTACCACTTCCGGATGTTCACCTTCGCCCTTGAGGATTTTCTGCACTCTGTCCGTGACATCCTGGATCCTGGCACCAGGAAGGCAGCACACCATCCTCGCATCCCGTCTGTTGCCGCAGAAACCCCTGTCAGTACCTCTCACAATGGAGTCTCCTACTACAATGGCGTTGCCTGCCTTAGGCCTTTTTGGTTTTGGCTCAACAGCCCTATTCGCATCACAAGCCAGTCCGCCGCCCAGTGTAAACACCTCTTCTGTCCCGACAGCTTCTAAGTGGGTGAACCTGTTCACAAGAGGTACAACACCCGGGGACGTTGGCATTCCATGCTTCCCTCCCGTTCTCACTGTCTCCCACCTTCTCTCTTCCAGTACCTTTGGTGTAACAATCGTACTGTAAGACTTGTCAAGGAACGACTCCGTTTCTCGGACGAACCGGAGGTCATCCACTTGCTTCTCCAGTTCCCCAACACGGCCCTTCAGGAGCTCTACCTGGATGCACTTTTCGCATTTGTAGCAGCCAGAGGCACCAGCGGTGTCCTTGACCTCCCACATACTGCAAGCATCACACTGAATCAGCTTGCCTGACATCTCCTTCTTTCGTCTCTCCCTCTGCAGTGTTTTGCGTAGTCTCCTCTCCAAAGACTCTCGAGCCAAAGACTCACACTTTTCTCACAGGGCACTTCCCTCACAAGGCCGCTCACTCACTGCCGCTCCCTAAGAGCAGTCTTACTTAAATTGACTGATAAATTGCCTGATTTACCAATTTACAAACCAAATTCCTCAGTTTTCAGCTGTTTTCCTAGCACTGACTCACTTCTCTCCTCCCACTTGGGCTAGAGCCAATCAGTCGTATCTCTTGCTATCCTCCTCCTCCACCTCCTCCTCCTCCTCCTCCTCCTCCTCCTCCTCCTCCTCCTCCTCCTCCTCCTCCTCCTCCTCCTCCTCCTCCTCCTCCTCCTCCTCCTCCTCCTCCTCCTCCTCCTCCTCCTCCTCCTCCTCCTCCTCCTCCTCCTCCTCCTCCTCCTCCTCCTCCTCCGAGTCAAGTCTGCCTGTCCTTGACCTGTACTTAAACTGTTTTCACTTCTCTCCTCCCACTTGGGCTAGAGCCAATCAGTCGTATCTCTTGCTAATCTCCTCCTGCTGCTGCTGCTGCTGCTGCTGCTGTTGTTGTTGTTGCTCCCAAAGCTACAGCAGTTCTGAGTCAAGTCTGCCTGTCCTTGACCTGTACTTAAACTGTTTTCACTTCTCTCCTCCCACTTGGGCTAGAGCCAATCAGTCGTATCTCTTGCTAATCTCCTCCTGCTGCTGCTGCTGTTGTTGCTCCCAAAGCTACAGCAGTTCTCTGCATCAGTCATCTTGCAAAGCAACAGTTGTACAGTGCAAAATGAGAAGACGTTTCCCAGGGAGTACCGGAGCATCGCACATGAAACTTAAAACATTTCACACATAATAACAATCAAAACAATCCAGTCCCTGATGAAACAGTATAAATAGTTAAAAGCAGGTAAAACAGCAACATTAAAATACAGTAAAAACAATCATTAAAATGTCCAGGGCAGCTGATTTGAGTGGCCAGTGCCAGAGTTATTAAAATGTCAGTGCAAATCCGCATAATCAGGTGACTGTGAGTACAGAGTAACTGTTTAGCAGCCTCACAGCCTGTGGCAGGAAGCTGTTTAGCAGTCTGGTAGTCCGGGCTTTGATGCTACGGTATCTCTAGCCTGATGGCAGGAGATCCAGGTGTGTGTGGAGAAGGTGCAGTTTGTCCTTAGCTATTCTCAGAGCTTTTTTCAGACAGCAGCTCTGGAACAGTTCTTGTACCGAGGGTAGAGAGACGCCAATATTAACACTATCCTACACACCAGGTAAGTGCGGTCAGGGGAGGCAGGGGAGGCAGAGCCTCACCTGTCATACTTCCAATGAAAATAGCTGTTAAGAAAAATAAAGAAAAATAATAATAAAATAAAATAAATATGAAGATTTTTCTACTGACCTGTGTTATAAATGTCATTTCTATATGAATCCAATCATTTTTTATAGTAAAAATCACCAAATTTGCGCAGCTCCGCTGCAAATACAGGGAGAGGTGAGGCAGCGACGGGCTGAGCCTCCCCTCTGATTGCGCAACCCTTCAGAAACTGCATGGAACGCGGGCAATAAGCGTGTGCCTGTTACTGTCTCTATGTATGTCACCAATGTAATGTTTGTAAACCCCTTCATTACTTGTCCTCACCTTCCATAGTCCAGGTAACTTATTTCACATATAAATATCTTAAATTTGTGCTCGCTGGTCTTACATAAAACTGCAATGAAAATGCTCCAAGGGAGGCAGCGAACACATCTGCCTCACAAGGGGGCGTGTCTTGCACCCAGTGGAGGAAGAGCGAGCGTCAATTACGTAGGCTCAGCCCACATAATTGACGGTGCCTCACTCTCCCTCCACGTTAGCTCGCTTCAGCAGCGGCGGCGCAGTACTGGATTCCAGCGCTGGCGGCACTGACCAAAGATCATAGAGCGAAGTAAGATACGCCACTCGGCGAAAAAACGGTCATTGGGAAGCTAGACTTTGTCGGTACATTAGAAAGTTATTAGATTTAAATAGATCTATACTTATCACAATAATAAAGTCATCAATTTTTGTACTTCTGTACATTTTTGGTTTTGTTCTTGTAAGGCAGGAGTCTCCAAAATATGGCCAGCGGGACACATCAACCCATCACAAGATTTTTCAAGCTCAGATTTGAGTCGGGGAACGTTACCGGTTAGATCCCTCGAATTGTCAGAGACGAGACATCACTGGGCTGCTGTGAAGAAGGGTGCAATTGTGCGGTGGGGGGTTTGGCAGCGGTCAGAATGGGACGGCTGCGGGTTATAACGTGCCATCGTTCCTCTCGCCCTTCTCTCTCTCCCCTCTCTCTCTCTCTCTCTCCCTTCTCTCTCTCTCACCCCCTTCTCTCTCTCTCAACCTTCTCTCTCTCTCCTCTCTCTCTCCCCTTTCCTTCTCTCACCCTTCTCTCTCTCTCTCCCCATTCCCTCTCTCTCTTCACTGATACTAGCCAGTGCCCCAGCCATTGACCTCACCGCACGTCACTGCTACGCACATTAGAGAAATGTTGTACAATTATATTGTCAATTAACCAACAAACCTGTATGTCTTTGGAGTGTGAGAGGAAACCAGAGAAAACCCATGCAGGTCCCATGCAGTGGAATCCTCTGCCACAGTGCCTCTGTGGAGGCTGGTTCTCTGGAAACTTTCAAGAGAGAGCTTGATTGGGCTCTTGAAGATAGCGGAGTCAGGGGATATGGGGAGAAGGCAGGAACGGGGTACTGATTGTGGATGATCAGCCATGATCACATTGAATGGGGGTGCTGGCTTGAAGGAATGAAGGAAGGTATGGCCTACTCCTGCACCTATTGTCTATTGTCACGGGAAGGACATATAAATTCCATATAGACAGCAGCCATAGTTGGGATCTAACCCAGGTCCCTGGCTCTGTAAGGCAGTACCTCTACCGCTAGGCCACCATGCCGCTCTCTTGCCATTGCTGCTCCACCGTCATTCCTACTAAGGTTAATTTCCAATCAACTTTAGCCAGTTCTTCCTTCATGCCTCTATGGTTACCTTTACTCAACTGTAATACCAACACATCCGATTTCATCTTCTCCCTCTTAAAATGCAGGTTACATTTTATGGTCACTACCTCCGAGGGATTCCTTTACATTAAACTCCCTAATCAAATCCGGTTTGTTACACAATAACTAATCCAGAATTGCCTTTTCCCGAGTAGGCTCAACTACAAGTTGCTCTAAGAAACCTCTCGTAGGCGCTCTATAAATTTGTTCTGGAGATCTAATCCAACCTGTTTTTCCCAGTGTACCTGCATATTGAAATGCCCCATGACCACCATAATATTGCCTTTCTTACATGCCAATTGTATCTTGTGATGTAATTTGTACTTTACATCCTGTCTATTGTTCGGAGGTTTGTAAATAACTCCCATAAGAGTCTTTTTTTCCCCTGGCAAGCATTCTACATTTTCTGATCCTATGTCACTCCCAGGTAAGGACTTAAGCCCCTGTCCCAAAGGCGATTTTTTCGGTGACTACAGGCAATCAGGCTGTCACCACATGGTCACGGGGTGATGCCTGTATGGTCGTGAGGAATCTCCTCGTTGCCTAAAGAGTCGTAACGTTTTTCTGGTCGCCGCTGGATTTTGAAATGTTCAAAATTATTCGACAACTGTGGGCTTGATGTAGCTTGTCTTCTGTCGTATGTGCTGTCATAGGTTGTCGGCAGGATGACGCAGGTTGTCGCCAGGTGACGTTGGTTGGCGCCGTGTGCTGACTTCCATGAATTCCGTCAACCTACGTCAACCGGCGACAGGTACCGGCAACTGAATTGTCTTCAGTTGTCACCAACAGGGTAATTGCTTGTCATAGCTTGTCGTGGGTGGACGTAGGTTGACTTTGATTGTCGTAGGTTGTCGCCTGTGTGGGCGTAGGTTGTCATAGGTGTGGTCGCAGGTGGACGTCTTAATGTTGGTAGCTTGCCGTAGCTTGACGTCGACTAGGTGGCAGGTTCTCGTTGCTTTGTCTTAGATATTGTCATGGGGGGGGTCCAGTCGCCGCTTTTTCGGCGACCTGCTACGACTGTGACAGTTTCCAGCTGTTGCCGAAAAAATTGCCTAAGTGGACAGGCCCTTGGATTTAATTCCTTACCAGCAGATCAACCACATCTCCTCTGCCCACCTGTCTGTCTTTTCGATTGAACGTGTAACCTTGCATATTCAGCTCCCAGCTCCGATCCTCTTGCAGCCACTTCTCTATGATGCCCATAATGTAGTACCTACCAATTTCTAGCTGTGCTATTAGTTCATCTACTTTGTGCACACATTCAAATGTAAACACCTATAGTTCAGTATTCATGGACATTCTTCACACATTGGTCCCAATTTTGCCTGACCTTAGACTCTTATCCCTTACACCCAGAGCATACTTGGATCTTGGACAAGCAGCAACAAAGAAAAGCAGGGAGAAGAGCTAATTGGCTGAAGCCCGTGGAGGAATGTGAGTCAGAGGTGAGTCTGAGTCAGAGGTGGACAGCAGTTTAAAAATAGCGGCAAAAAGCAGTCAGACAGTGGTGGCAGACGAGACGCGAGGATGGTCTGTTGCCTCCCTGGTTCCAGGGTTCAGGATGTCACGAGCCGAATTCAGAACATCCTCAAGAGAGAAGGTGAACAGCCGGCAGTAGTTGTGCACGTAGGCACAAACAACATCGGGAAGAAGAGGAAGGATGTTCTCCAACATGAGTTCAGAGAGTTGGGAAGAAGACTGAAAGGCAGGACTTCGAGGGAGATTATCTCTGGATCGCTTTCAGTACCTCGTGCTAGTGAGGACAGGAACAGGGAGATACGGGATCTGAATGTGTGGCTGAGGGGCTGGAGCAGGGAGCAAGGATTTAGATTTATAGACCACTGGGATCTCTTCTGGGGTAGGGGTGACCTGTACAAAAGGGATGGGTTACACCTTAACTGGAGGGGGACCGACATTCTGGCAGGCAGGTTTTCTAGGGATACACATGTGGGTTTAAACTAAATAGTGGGGGGGGGGGGGATTGACAAATTGGGAGTATAAAGATGCAGTTGGGAAGTGACTACAGGAAAAATTACAAAAGATTCTCGAATTAATGGGAAGGAAAGTTCGAGAATGGACAACAGAGTAAGGTCAGGGCCAATTACGGGTGGTGCGAGGGGGACGTGAATATGGAGGTCAAAGTGTTGTATATGAATGCGCAAAGTATAAGAAACAAAGTGGACGAGCTTGAGGCTCAGTTAGAAATTGGCAAGTGTGATATAGTGGGAATTACAGAGACATGGCTGCAAGAGGGCCAGGGCTGGGAACTGAATATTCAAGGGTATACCTCCTATCGACAAGACAGACAGGTGGGGAGAGGGGGTGGGGTTGCTCTGTTGGTGAGGAATGAAATTCAGTCACTTGCAAGGGGTGACATTGAAACAGGAGATGTGGAGTCAGTATGGATAGAACTAAGGAATTGTACGGGTAAAAATACCCTAATGGGATTTATCTACAGACCCCCAAACAGTAGCCTGGACATAGGGTACAAGTTGAATCAAGAGTTAAAATTGGCACGTAGCAAAGGTAATGCAGTGGTTGTTATGGGAGATTTCAACATGCAGGTAAACTGGGAAAATCAGGTTGGTACTGGACCCCAAGAAAAGGACTTTGTAGCCTTTGTGTTGGATTCTTAGAGCAGCTTGTTTTGGAGCCTACCAGGGAGAAGGCAATTCTGGATTTAGTGTTATGTAATAAACCAGATTTGATAAAGGACCTCGAGGTTAATGAGCCATTAGGAGGAAGTGACCAGAACATGGTCAGGTTTAATCTACAATTGGAGAGGGAGAAGGGTAGATCGGAGGTGTCAGTGTTACAATTGAATAAAGGGGACTATGGGGCCATGAGGGAGGAACTGGCCAAAGTTGACTGGAAAGATACACTAGCAGGGATGAGAGTGGAACAAAAATGGCAGTTATTTCTGGGAATAATACAGAAGGTGCAGGATCAGTTCATTCCTAGGAGGAAGAAAGATTCCAAGGGGAGTAAGGGGAGACCGTGGCTGACAAGGGACATCAGGGACAGTATAAAAAGAAAAGAAAAGAATTACAACATGGCAAAGATGAGCGGGAAGCAAAAGGATTTGGTAATGTTTAAAGAGCAACAGAAGATAACTAAAAAGACAATAGAGGGAGAAAAGATGAGGTATGAAGGTAAGCTAGCCAAGAATATAAAGAAGGGTAGTAAAAACTTCTTTAGGTACGTGAAGAGAAAAAAATTAGTAAAGACCAAAGTTGGACCCTTGAAGACTGAAAATTTTGAATTTATTATGGGGAACAAGGAAATGGCAGATGAATTGAACAGGTACTTTGGATCTGTCTTCACTAAGGAGGTCACAAACAATCTTCCTGATATAGTGGTGGCCAGAGGATCTGGGGTGATGGAGGAACTGAAGGAAATCCACATTAGGCAGGAAATGGTGTTGGGTAGACTGATGAGACTGAAGGCTGATAAATCCCCAGGGACTGATGGTCTGCATTCCAGGGTACTTAAGGAAGTGGCTCTAGAAATTGTGGATGCATTGGTGATAATTTTCCAATGTTCTATAGACTCAGGATCAGTTCCCGTGGATTGGAGGGTAGCTAATGTTATCCCACTTTTTAAGAAAGGCGTGAGAGAGAAAACAGGAAATTGTAGACCAGTTAGTCTAACATCGGTGGTGGGGAAGATGCTGGTGTCAATTATAAAAAAATGAAACATTTGGAAAGCAGTAACAGGATCGGTCTGAGTCAGCATGGATTTACGAAAGGGAAATCATGCTTGACTAATCTTCTGGAATTTTTTTAAGATGTAACTAGGAAAATGGACAAGGTAGAGCCAGTGGATGTAGTGTACCTGGACTGTCAGAAAGCATTTGATAAGGTCCCACATAGGAGATTAGTGGGCAAAATTAGGGCACATGGTATTGGGGGTAGAGTGCTGACATGGATAGAAAATTGGTTGGCAGACAGAAAACAATGAATAGAGATTAACGGGTCCCTTTCAGAATGGCAGGCAGTGACTAGTGGAGTACCGGATGGCTCGGTGTTGGGACCTCAGCTATTTACAATATACATCAATTATTTGGATGAAGGGATTCAAAGTGACATTAACAAATTTGCAGATGACACAAAGCTGGGTGGCAGTGTGAACTGTGAGGAGGATGTTATGAGAATGCAGGGTGACTTGGACAGGTTGGGGGAGTGGGCAGATGCATGGCAGGTGATGTTTAATGTGGATAAATGTGAGGTTATGCACTTTGGTATCTAAAACAGGAAGGCAGATTACTATCTAAATGGCGTCAAGTTGGGAAAAGGGGAAGTACAACGGGATCTGGGGGGGTCCTTGTTCATCCGTCTATGAAAGTAAGCATGCAGGTACAGCAGGCAGTGAAGAAAGAGAATGGCATGTTGGCCTTTATAACAAGAGGAGTCGAGTATAGGAGCAAAGAGGCCCTTCTGCAGATGTACAGAGCCCTAGTGAGACCACACATGGAGTATTGTGTGCAGTTTTGGTCCCCTAATTTGAGGAAGGACATTCTTGCTATTGAGGGAGTGCAGCGTAGGTTTACTAATTCCCGGGATGGCGAGACTGTCATATATGATGAGAGAATGTGGCGGCTGGGCTTGTACACTCTGGAGTTTAGAAGGATGAGAGGTGATCTTATTGAAACATATAAGATTGTTAAGGGGTTTGGACACGCTAGAGGCAGGAAACATTTTCCCGATGTTGGGGTAGTCCAGTACCAGGGGCCACAGTTTAAGAATAAGGGGTAAGCCATTTAGAACGGAGACGAGGAAACACTTTTTCTCACAGAGAGTTGTGAGTGTGGAATTCTCTGCCTCAGAGGGCGGTGGAGGCAGGTTCTCTGGATGCTTTCAAGGGAGAGCTAGATAGGGCTCTTAAAGATAGCGGAGTCAGGGGATTAGGGGAAAAGGCAGGAATGGGGTACTGATTGGGGATGATCTGCCATGATCACATTGAATGGCTCGAAGGGCCGAATGGCCTACTGCTGTATCTATTGTTTAGTGTCTATTTTCTATTCTTAAACTTTCTGTCCTATGGAGTCTTCAGTAACCTTTCCTGCACTCACCTCCCCTTGTGTCTCCATTTTACTGCTCCACTTTAAGATTTCTTTATTTTAAGAATTTGTTCTGATTTAATTTGTAGGGTTAATTATAATAGTACAGAAAACAATGTAATTGAGAAAACTAAAATATACCATAACAACATGTTTTCTACCCAATTTTATTCATTCTCTGAGCACCAACCATCTCTGTGACCTTGCCCAGCAAGCCATATTTCACGGAAGGTGTGACCCATTTCCCCATTAGTTACATTACAGTCTTGCCCAAGTCAATTATTGCTGTCTGTTCAACGTGAGAATTTGCAGTGATGGATTGCAATCATAAATCAGAATTTCGTTTTTTTAAATTCCTGATTTACACATATTGAGGTCAAGTTGATATCCTGGTTGACTCTACACTAAACGCAAATTAAATCCCGGATTTAATAATAACCTCACTTACAGAACTTTTCCAAGTGTGCTCTGTCGACCATAATGCATCCCATGGCCAATACAAAACAGCAGCAGTAAATTAAAACATTGGCAAATGATAGTAAAGGACAAAGCACAGAAAACTAGTCAAGACCAAGCTCTCTCAGAATTAGTGATTATGCAACATAAGTTTGGAAAACATTCCCTTTGCGAGTCGCGTCATGGCCTCTTTAACTAAACATTGCACTAGCAATTACAGAGGCAACTCCTTCCTCCTGCTTTATCTTTTTTTTTGTTGTAAATCGCCTATTTGTGGGAAATTCGTGGCGTGCATTCAAATGAACTTCTGTTTTGAAAATGGACTTTTGCTCCCACTGTTATGTGGGTAATTTTTTAGCAAAAAGATTGTTTTAACTACGAGAAAACTCCCATTGTTTGTTCGAATAGTGTAAAACACTGGGAACGAGCAGAGGAATCCTGGATATTGATTGGCTGGTTAAATAGAGGCCTATTAGTTTCAGTCAGGCTAGATTGATTATACAGCAGTAACTGGAGCATAGACGCAGAGAGAGCACCACTAGAACCATGTGATTGTCAGAAGCATGATCGTTCTGATACCTATCTCACTATGGACGCTGGAGGGGTTGGAGAGCTGCACATTTCCACTGTCATGCTGAACGCTGTCAGCATCCTGGATCCCTGGAACTGAAGAGAGACAGCGGGAGAGGGAAGGGGAGCGAGCTGCTGGAGGAGAAAGACGAGGGAGAGACTGCACCTTGCAGAGCTTCTCTGCAGCCGTTCAGCTCTAAGCATCCGAAGAAGCTGCGAAGGGGACGGACCCTGAAGCCTCGAGGTGCTTTGAAGCGGCGGAAAGCTTTAGTTAGAGCTGCAGCAAGTATTTTAAACAGCTTGTTTTTGCATTACTGTGAGTAAAATGAAATCGTTGCTATTTATTTTGTGGGGCGAACCGCGATTCAGGTCCGCTGGTCAGTTGTGGGTTGAGACGCGTTTTGGGTGTATAACTGCACAATAATTAAATCAAAAAATTGTTGTGGTTGGGTTGCAGGGCAAGCTGGAGGTGTGCGCTTACTCTGGAGCTCTCGGCTTCTGCTCAGGGCGAAAAGGGTTCACTTGAACGGCAAAGTTTCTTTTTTTGTATCCCTCTCTCGTTGTTCCGCGTTCCCCCAACATCACCACAGCCCCAGATCACCGCTCTGTGCATTGCTGAGTTTGGACACTGCAGTGTTGTCAAGTAAGATGCTTGCTGCATCCGAGAGGGTGACCCGCGATCCCCGGCTGCCTCTCATGCACTTGCGGTCGTTAAAACTTCTGCTCTGGTAACGCTTACATTTTCGGATTGTATTTTCCTTCCCCCTTCTGAAGAGAACAGCAATTAGCTGGATACGAGCCGATTTATGTATTTATTTATTTATTTAAAACGACTACGGCGCTTCTTCACAGACTGCAATACCCTGCCGTTTACGGGTCCTGGATTTTGTAAATAATACAGAAAATAAATGGCAAAATAAAAACGCAGCGAGCGCAATAAAAGTTGTAAGTGAGCCGCGAGCTTGCGAAAGAATTGTGTTTCCTATGGAGGTGTTCTCCTGGCTGTGATGTGGCGATATAAATACACTCTTATTCACGCAGGCTTGCTCGCTTGTTCCGTTTTGATCTGGGCTGCGAGGACATGGTATGTCATAAGCTGCGATAGTGTGTCGGGTTTCAGTGAAGACGTGAGCTTGCATTGAACAATTACAACGCCAACCAGAGAGTATTCTGTGTTTTCAGCAAACGGTAGAAATGTTTTAGTGTGTCAAATAATTGACTTCTCTAGCAGAAGCAAATATGGTGGTGGGTGGGTGGGGGGGTTAATCTGCCAGCGTTGATATGTAAAATATTTAAATCGTGGCTTGTTTTACGTGAAGATCATTTCCTTAATGAACTTTGTTTTTCACTGATTAGCACGGGAGGTGTGAGCGTTCCCACGTTTTTGTTTGCAAAGAAACCTTGCAAGAATGAATTCGTCCTGCCTTGCACATTATTGATCCGGAGGAAGGTGCAGCAATTGACAGTGAAACTATCTTCGAAAGCTCGCATATTTAGCGATGGAGTTGGCTCTGCAGTCACCAGAGAAACGTAGTGTGTAAAACTCACTGTTGGGTCTTGTGTGCATGTAGCGTAAAATACGAAAAACGAGAAACACCGTTTTAACAATCCTCCAAAAGAAAGTTAGCTAATTCTAATTATATGCCTTATTGATGGCGGTTTATTGTTTAAAAAAAAACTTGAGTGATAATTTAGTACACGCGTATGTATATGCTCCATTTATCCTGGAAGAGCTTTAAAGCCATTAAGCTTTTTGTACATGGATTTCACTGCAGGACATATCAGCTGGAAGCAAGAGATTTTGACTGCAGGAAGTTCCAGTTGAAAGGGTTTTTTTATAGTCTCTATTGATACATTTTTTACAAATATTTGTTTTATTTATTTTTTTAACCACTGTCCGGCTTAAAAATCTCTGTTCCTTCAGTAGAGGTAGCAATCAGCTGGTCCTTACTACAATTTTAACTGGTTGTGACTTTATAGGTACTCAATTAGTAAGGCAAAACCAACAAACGAGTAATGGTAATAGATATAGTAATAAGGTGGCACAAGATGAGCAGATTTGATCTTTGAGTGTCATTCGCAAGGTTTAAAATGTTGAGAATATATTGTACAGTACTTAATTTTTGGCTCTTGTGAAATACTGAAATATTATAAAGGAGCTGGTGTTTGAGGTAAAGCTCAATACTTGTGCCACTGTAATGTAGCACCAATGCATGTTGAATGTAAAATTGCTTCATGCAAGAATTTTGTACTCTAATTCATTACAGTGATGCCCACTAGGGAAAAAATACATCAAACTATTGCAGAGTGCAATCACCAGGCTTGATTGTTTGTGAGTTTGGAATAATGAAACATTTTTCTTTTTCTTTTTTGAAATCCTGCTTTTATAATATTATCAATGTTGCATTGTTTAAACAGCTGATCATGTAATGTTAGGTATCTGGAAAACGACAAACTATTTCTTTCTGTCTGTCGTTTCCTTGATGGAACAAAACCGTTTGACTGACCAAATAAAAAAATGTATAGATCAAAGGTAATTTAATGGAATATTGTCTTTCACCAGAATTTATCATGCATTAGATTGGAAGGAGTTCAACCACCTGTGGATAGGTCTGATCATTTAGGTGTTTTTTTTTTTTGTTCTCATCCGTAATAATCTTATCAACTTAAATAATGTGCAATATTATGTAAGATGCCAATTTGACTTCTTGGTTACACTGTACACTTGGTTATGTCAACAATGGTGAACCTTAAATTAAGATGGTAGCATGACTTTTGAGGTTCTGAGGTGCATCTGACCCTTTACAAGAGAGACTGGTTTTCATTACTAATCCTTGGAGATTGGTGCATGCCATAAATTTCCTTGGTTGTTTTTGATAAAGCCAAGAACCGGGATGAGCCAGGTTTAATTTTGAAGGTTTATTTTGGATAGATCTTGAAAATGCATCCAGAGCCACAAAATACTCGCATGGCCTAAATGTGCTGCAGTCCAATCATTAAATAATTTGGGGTACTTGGACCAGATCTCCTTCCCTCAGTCATTATTTTTGAATGTTATGGAGATGTTTAGCACATTGTACATATGTAAAATGTCATATTTCAGAATAAAATGTTTGCAGATATCATTTTCTGATCTTTTAGTAAGAACAGATCATATATTCTTGCTGGTATAAACTCAATTGATGAAATCAAATGAAGTATCTTGGGTTTAAATGCTGCAAAGCTTGCCAGTCTGCCAGTAGTGTTAAGTATGAATGGTCAAACTGGCAAAGGTTTTGAATTTGCAAGCATTGAAATGAACAATCCACAAATACTAAAGTTTTCCAGTCGAATATCTATCTTGAAGCATATCATATTTCAAGATAATATGTTGCCCCAGTTCCAACATAAGAAAAGCAGAAGGAGGTCATTTAGCCTATTGCATTTGCTCCATCATTTAAGACTGCTCTTATTCTTTGGTGTTATTCTGTTTACCCCTTGATAGATTTTTGGAGATTAAAATGTTCTCTTTTTTTTTTTTTTGTGTGGAGTTCCAAAGAGGTTCCTTCATGACTCCACTCTAGCTACTTATGAGACTCCTCTCCAGTTTTAACGATCCTATTTTGTGGGGCTGGGGGGGAGAGAGAGAGAATCTAGAAAATACTGAGTTGTCTGAAGAAGGATCTCGACCCGAAACGTTGCCCATTCCTTCTCTCCAGAGATTCCGCCTCACCCGCTGAGTTACTCCAGCATTTTGTGTCTACCTACTGATTTGCTCAATCTCTCTTCAAAGAATGTCCACCTTCCCAAGAGTTAATTCGGTAAACCTTTTTGTTACAAATATATCCTTTTCTTAGGGTGACGTGACCTGTACATAATGTTCTACATGGGGTCTTGCCGGGCACAATGTAATTCCAGAGCTTTGTGCTTCCTCTTGTGTAATGGAGGAAGGTGTATTGCACCTCTCAAACAGCTGCATCATCACATACTTCATGCCCCATCTTTGAATGTGTCCATGGTCCTATATTAACCTCATCAATCATTATAGAAACCTACAATCACTTCCTACATCCACCATTCTAAGGGACTGTCCAGGAAGAAGATATAATTGTAGTAAGACATCTTTATTCTTGTCTTTAAGTCCAAGACATTCTTTGTATTTCTAATATTGTTCTATGTGCATATAACTTTCAGTGATTCATATACCTGGTGCCCATGTTCCTCCAAAAACCTTTAAATGTTTTGCCCTCTGGCCAAGCAGATATTTTCCTATCAAAATATAAGACCTATTTTCCTGCTTTAACTCCATTGTCACATCCCATTCACTTTGCATATCTATATTTCTTGAAGTCCATCTCATTTTGCCGACCAGCAATCTCCCCACACACTGGCACTATCCCACACATTTGGAACAATTTACAGAAAATATTATCTTACAAACCTGCATGTCTTTGGAGTGTGGGAGGAACGTGGAACACCCAGAGAAAACCCACCTGATCACAGGGAGAATATACGAACTCCGTACAGACAACACCCGTAGTCAGGATCGAACCCTCTCTGGTCTGTAAACCAATCTGTGGTGGTACCAGCATATTGCCATTTGTCGTTTGCTGTAAATTTGATGTTCAAAGCATCAAAGGTCAGTTTATTGTCACGAGTACCAATTAAGGTACAGTGAAACTCGAAGTACCATACAGCCATACTAAAAAAAAAAAGCAACAAGCCACACGACTACATAAAAGTTAACATAAACATCCACCACAGCGGATTCCCTGCATTCCTCACTGTGATGGATCCTCACTGCAATAAAGTCTAATCTTCCTCTTCTCCCACGGTCGGGGGAGTCGAACCATCGTCGGGGCGATCGAAGCTCCTGCGTCTGGGTGGTCGAAGCACCTGCGGCTTGGATCTCCCGAAGTCGGTCTCTAACCAGGGACCGTGAGCTCCACAATGTTAAATCTGCAGGCTCCCGTGGCGGGAGCTCCCGAAGTCACTCTCCAGCAGAGGCCGCCAGCTCCGCGATGTTAGGCTGCAAAGCGGACGGGGATACGATACGGAAAATAATTGCATCTCCGTCGAGGTAAGAGATTTAAAATCAGTTTTCCCCCACTCCCCTCATAAAACAAGCTAAAGAACACAAACATATATTTAATACATACTAAAAAACAACAAAGAAGGAAGGGACAAAATGGACTGTTGGCGAGGCGGCCATGTTGTGTGGTTTATCAAAGGCCTTCTGAAAGTCCAAATTGATGTCTTACTACAATTATGTTGTCTTCTTGGGCAGTCCCTAAAAATGGAAGATGACTTGCTTCCACTGATTTAGTGGGTTCCTATATTGACTGATGAAGTCAATGCAGGACCACAGACACTTCCAAAGGAGGGCGAGAAGTGTCTGCTGAAGCAGGTTTGTGAGGTGCACTAACTGCATCCACCCAACTAATCTTCTGCTAGTTACTGCCTCAGGAACTCCAGATGAATTATCAAACATGTTTTCACTTCCATAAAGATAATGCAGAGGCATAGTTTCATTATTTATCAAATGCATTGCCTTCAAATGACAAATAAAGGTATTGTATTGTATTATATTCTCTTCCCTAAAAACACATTCTTGCATTTTCCCCTATAACTGATGTATTCGTCTCTCCCCACCACCGCATGCCTTTCCTCTCGCCTTTTTGAAAAGGTGGTGGTGGGGGAGTAGGTTGGTGTACAATTGCCCCAATCTGTTGGAGCTGTTCCAGAATTTTGGAAGATGACAACCAGTATATCCACCATCTTCATAGGCTATAAAAATCCTGGGATGCAGATTATTAGGATTCAGAAAGTTACTGACTTTCAGTCTCATTGATTATGGTTTTGTTTATGCTAATTTATTTATCAAATCAGTTATTCTGCACAGTTTTGGGGAGCTGGGAGGAGATGGTGTGTATATTTTGTCATGAACATGACCACGTATGACTAACTTCTCCGCCTTTTCCATTTATTGCTCAACATATCTACATCAGTAAAGAAGCCATACTAACTTTTTTGCTTTTTTTTCACCCCTCCTTTTTTGCCAACGAGTAAACACTTTTGCAGTCTGTTTCTTGCCTAAGAGAAAATATTGGGAAGAGGTAATTTGCAAATCTTCATATGAGTGCTGAGCAAAATCAATTAGAATTAATGGAACTAATCTTCGATTTCTTATTATCGAGTCCACATCACAAGATTATAAATTGTTCGGCCAGAGCTGAACCCACCTCTCCGCATCTGCATACCATGGCATCTTGCGCTTCTTGTGCATGGTGGTGGAAAGATTGGTGGAAACAGGGCCGCGACATGAACGCTCTTTCCTTGACCCCATTCTTCGATTAAAATGAGTGTATTATGCTGTAGCTACATTTCCACCACAAAATTGAAACAATACTTGAAAATTATCCTCAACAGTATGCTAATCAAATATTAGGATGCTGGAAAATATTTATACTTATTTATTTATATACCTCTTTAATTTCAGATTATATAATTACAAACATTTTAAATTGAAACATTGATATGAATAGATGCTTTGATCAACTTCAAAAGATGGCTTGATTGATCTGCAGGTTAATATGTCTCTGCACAGAACAATTATTAATAATTCCCACCATGTGTGTATATATATGTTGCTCAACAATAAAATGTTACTGTTGTCTTGCACGCTGTCTGTACCTATTGTTTAATTGCCAAATCCACAAATAATGCCAAAACCATTTGTAATGCCCAGTTGTGAAGATGGGTATAAATTGATGAATAAATTCATATTTTTCTGCTACGCAAGTACAATAAGTGTTTGGAGCAGAAAAATGTTTGCTATTCACTTCTCATCAATAATGTGCAATGCTTTAGTAGCTGAGAAATGTGTAAGGTTTGTGTGGTGCTATGTATTCTTCAGGATTACTTGTTTATTTTAAAGTTGCTCTTGTATTTATAAATTTGGTACATTCCTTGAAAGTTTAACAAGATACTCATAATTATTGCACCCCTTTGCCAATAAAACAGTGTTATTCCTTGTTTTTTCCCCCAAAAAGGCATTTGATGACAAGATTTCACTGAAATGTACATCTCCCACCACCTTATGGCAGCTTTGAGCTACTGCACGTAGTTAAAACAAACTGCTTGTAGCCATATCCATTTGACATTCTGCTGTTTTTAAAGAATCACTGGAAACAGTATTTACTCAGCAACCAATTATGAAATTTGTCCTCTCATTTCTTAATTGAGGAATGTTTGGTGCATAATGTTTACGGAAATGCACTTTTTCCCCCTTCTACGCTCCAAACTCAATGTAAATAGATATAGAAAAATGTGCTTTTTTTTTAACAAATGTTAGGTTCTCGTTGAGTATTGATTTTATTTTGTATTGTTTTTCGCACATAAATTTGAAATACACGATGCTGTTTAAATGTTCTGCTATGTAGCTAATGTGTTCTTAATTTATGAAAGGATTTGATATTCTTTAAATTGTATTTTGGCAAGAAGATCTCGTCCCAAACAATGCACGTCAATGCTTTTTGTCACTTGCTTCCATTCTAAGGAAGTATGAATATGAGAACTGGATTGGTATATTTGAGCTTTAGCATCTGCTATGACATGCATTATGATAAATGACTGATCTGTGGCCTAACTACATGTACTTTTTTCCCTCCTCATCTCCTCGATAAATCGTTAATATAGGTTATTGATCAGAAAGTTAAAAGTTGATCTGGTGTTTATGCAGCAAATTCTTGTTTTAACAGACCTCTTAATAAAGGATTTCATTTATAGTGGACAGATCTGCCGACGCCAACTCTGGCTCACAAGGTGAACCAGTGAGCCCTCCATCCATCGCACTGTCCAGTTTTTGCAACGGTTTTTGCAGCTCACATTTGGCCACTCCACTGCCTCCTCCTTCACCCATCACTATATTCACTCTGTTTCTCTTCCTCCTCCTCCTCCTCTTCCTCTACCCCCTCCTCATTTCCCCTCCTTCTCAATGGTAGTCTTCAACATGCTCCACCTTGGAAGACATTGGTGACTGCAGGGGAGGGTGTAGTGGGGAACGTACAAAGTGAAGGAAGAAGCGGCAACTGGTGAGAGGGGAAGGAGCTCCACCGTGTTCAAGCACTGCCTGTTGTTGGCGACAGCCTGAAGAAATTGATGGGTTGTAGCTTCAAAACACTGGCACCAGAAGAGAGGAGCTCTGATGGTGGTATTTTATTGCAACTAAACTGCCTTAAGGAGATGCGTTTAACTGAAAGCATTGAGTCTGAATAAGGGACACGACCTAAAATGCATTTGTCCATTTCCTCCCTGGAAACTGCATGACCCATTGATCCATATGTTCAGCTTTCTCTTGTCCAGTAAACCCTTGATTTAACAGACCACTTTGTAATGGATTTTGGTTATAGTGGACTGGCCTGCTGATGCCACCCCTGGCTCGCTCCAGCTCGCCAGTCACATACAACCCTTGCTTTTGAGGCCACCCCCGGTTCACAAGGTGCACCAGCAAACCCTTCATCCACCGCAGGGTCTGGTTGATGCGGCTGTTGTTACAGCTCACGTTGGAGCCCCTGGCGACATGCTTTTTCCAGGCCGCTGCCACCGCCAGGACACTCTGTCACCATGGGGTTCTGACCAGCTGCTGCTGCTTCCTCCTCCCCACTCCACCGCCGCCTCCTTCACCCGTTGCTCTTTCCACTCTGCCAGTCGCTCCACCACACTCCTCTCCTGGATTCTCCGACATATTTCAAGGTGGAGTATGTCGGTGACCCTGGGGGAGAGGGGTGAGGAGGCGGTGGTGTAGGGGAAGGAAGAGACTAAGTGGACGGGAAGAGGAGGTAGCGGTGCAGGAGTGGGCAGCGGACTAAGCATAGGTCATCAAGAAGCGGCAACTGGTGAGAGGGGAGGGAGCCCCATGGACGATGACTGTGTAACTGCATGACCTGTCAGTGACGGAAGCCTCAAGAAAGCACCCACCACAGGAGCTAAAGAGCTTCAACAACAGCCCCATCAACCGGACAGTGCGGTGAGTGAAGAAGGGCTGGCTGGTGCAGATCAGCAGCATCGGCACCTAGTTTTAATGTGAAATAACACGAAGTGCGTAACTTGGCAGACTGAATCAGCATGAAGAAGGGTCCTGATGTCACCTGATCAAATCCTCCAGTGATCTGCCTGATCAGCTGAGTTATTGCATGTACGTTGTGTCCTTTTGTGTATTAACTATCATCTGAATTTTTTGTTTCAACTGCGTACAATGATAATACCTTATCTGTTGTAGCAGACTATCGGCAAGAATGGATACCATTTTCCCCTTTCTCCCCCGGCGTGTTGTAACGAGCATTTGCTGTGTGTCTAAGCCGACACTGCCATCCATCAAGATTGTGGCCAACCATTTACTTTTGGTCTTGCTCTTCCCATTTTCCTAGAGTTATTTTAATATCACAAACTATTTAATTAACCATATAACCATATAACAATTACAGCACGGAAACAGGCCATCTCGGCCCTACAAGTCCATGCCGAACAACTTTTTACCCTTAGTCCCACCTGCCTGCACTCATACCATAACCCTCCATTCCCTTCTCATCCATATGCCTATCCAATTTATTTTTAAATGATACCAACGAACCTGCCTCCACCACTTCCACTGGAAGCTCATTCCACACCGCTACCACTCTCTGAGTAAAGGTTCCCCCTCATGTTACCCCTAAACTTCTGTCCCTTAATTCTGAAGTCATGTCCTCTTGTTTGAATCTTCCCTATTCTCAAAGGGAAAAGCTGGTCCACATCAACTCTGTCTATCCCTCTCATCATTTTAAAGACCTCTATCAAGTCCCCCCCTTAACCTTCTGCGCTCCAGAGAATAAAGACCTAACTTATTCAACCTTTCTCTGTAACTTAGTTGTTGAAACCCAGGCAACATTCTAGTCAATCTCCTCTGTACTCTCTCTATTTCCTTCCTATAATTGGGCGACCAAAATTGTACACCATACTCCAGATTTGGTCTCACCAATGCCTTGTACAATTTTAACATTACATCCCAGCTTTTATACTCAATGCTCTGATTTATAAAGGCTAGCATACCAAAAGCTTTCTTTACCACCCTATCTATATGAGATTCCACCTTCAAGGAACTATGCACGGTTATTCCCAGATCCCTCTGTTCAACTGTATTCTTCAATTCCCTACCATTTACCATGTACCTCCTATTTTGATTTGTCCTGCCAAGGTGTAGCACCTCACATTTATCAGCATTAAACTCCATCTGCCATCTTTCAGCCCATTCTTCCAAATGGCCTAAATCACTCTGTAGACTTTGGAAATCCTCTTCATTATCCACAACACCCCCTATCTTGGTATCATCTGCATACTTACTAATCCAATTTACCACACCTTCATCCAGATCATTGATGTACATGACAAACAACAAAGGACCCAACACCGATCCCTGAGGCACCCCACTAGTCACCTGCCTCCAACCCGACAAACAACCATCCACCATTACCCTCTGGCTTCTCCCATTCAGCCACTGTTGAATCCATCTTGCTACTCCTGCATTTATACCCAACAGTTGAACCTTCTTAACCAACCTCCCATGAGGAACCTAGTCAAAGGCCTTACTAAAGTCCATATAGACAACATCCACTGCTTTACCCTTGTCAATTTCCCTAGTAACCTTTTCAAAAAATTCAAGAAGATTAGTCAAACATGACCTTCCAGGCACAAATCCATGCTGACTGTTCCTAATCAGACCCTGTTTATCCAGATGCTTATATATATTATCTCTAAGTATCTTTTCCATTAATTTGCCCACCACTAAAGTCAAACTAACAGGCCTATAATTGCTAGGTTTACTCTTAGAACCCTTTTTAAACAATGGAACAACATGCGCAGTACGCCAATCCTCGGGGACTATTCCCGTTTCTAATGACATTTGAAATATTTCTGTCATAGCCCCGGCTATTTCTACACTAACTAACTAATTATGAATGAACTCAATGGCTGAGGCTCCACAGCCATCATTTCGAATGATTGCCAGCATATGAATGAATAAGATTTTTGTCTCACTTGTTGTTAGCTTGTACGTTTCTCAGCCAGGGGCTACATTCTCTATTGGGATCCCTGTGAGCATTTAGCAGGTTTCAGTGTGATCATTGGTTGTCCTTCTAGATTTCTCTCCTTGTGCAACACACTTGCTATTCCAGAAATCAGTCCAGTGAATCTTCATTGCCCTGTTCAGTGGCAGATATATCTTTATTTGATATTGTTTTATGGTTTCTCCAGTGATTATAGAATTGAAGCAAGACAATTTTGCTCTTGTGACCAAAACCTCATTACCAAAAGCATACTCCTTTGTTTTCTGCAGCAGCATGTTGGCTTTCAGTCACGTGTGCACAGGACATCCAGGCTGCTTTGAAAATCAACATTTCCCAGTCTTTCATCATTTAAAATGCAATTTATTTTCCTGAACTAATGTCTATTGTAGCAGGTTTTACATTGTATACCAGATTAGTTTGATTTGTGTGTCACCTATGGCTAAATTATTTGTGCTATTGGGTATAAAGTTGAAGATTGACTTTGTATCTAATTCCATTCTGATAAATCTTTTTCATGGTTGCGTATACTATTGAAGTAGTGCGTCTGTGTTGAAGCTGCCACCTTTCGGATGCAATATTTAACAGGGGTCCTGTTTGTGTTTGTGTGTATAGGGGGAAAAAGCTGTAGATTCTGGTTTACACAAAAGTAGACGCAAAAAGCTGGAGTAACACAGCGGATGAGGCAGCATCTCTGGAGAAAAGGGATAGAGGGCGTTTCGGGTTCAGACTGACAGGTGGTTGTGAGAAAGACATGCACCACTATTTTGAAGAGTGAGAATGTTACTTTAAGTACCTTTGCCAATCTTTAATTTTTTATCAAAACTGTTAAAAATAATTAACAGGTCTTGTCACGTTGCTGTCTGAGAGCTGGATATGACACTTCAGTGCTCTTATGGTACATGTCAGTATGGTACAAGGATAAGCTGAGGGATGCTGGAGGATGAAACATGCTAGGGTGAAGTTATCACTGGATGGGGATGCAGAGTGTGTCCCAAGGGGGTGCAAAAACAGGTGTACGAGCATCACCTCTTGGCAACTCATCAGGAAGGGGAAAACGTGCCCGTAGGAGGAAATTTAGGATTGTGTTTCTGAATGAGAGAAACTAAATGCTTGTTTGGTCATACACCTTGCCTACACAAGATTGCTATTTGTATCTTTAACATGGATTTTGTTTGCATTCTTTACAAGTGCACTCAAGTTTTAAAACCAATCCATCACGATAAGCATTGTAATACTTTGGAGCCTTTTAAAAATGAATTTCAGTGCACAATTGGAGCACCTGATGACAAAGCTATTTGCTCAGTATTCCACAGGAAAAAAAATGTCTGTTTGAAATATTAGAAATAAAGCAAAAATATTTCAAATAGCTAGATCCATGAACTGTATGACATTTTCATGTGAATGGGCAGTGTAATTTAATTTATTTTGTTGAGAAATGCAAACCTGCTAGGGAATAAAAATATATACAAAGTGACTATGAGCCTTTGGTCTTTGCAGGGCTGGATAGAGATTTTATGTGACTGTCAGCTTGGTTCTAGTGACTATATTGAATCAAAGTTGAATGGAGCAATATTAGTAAAATCACATCGCCATTGTTGCTGGACGGAAGTGTCAGTAAACATCAGATTTGATTCTACATCTATTTTCCTTGGTTATTTTTTCTTATGTGTTGTTGGATGGCTAAGCCTTCATGGTATTTTTTTTTAAAGGGCTAATTAGCCTCTATCAATCAATAAATTAATTAATGCTCTATTCTTCAATTACTGTGAGTTGAAAATGCACGTGCCCCCGAGCTCATGATCCAGCCCTTGGAGTTTATCCTTTTATTTTCCAGCCAAATAGCATTTTTCTTTTGGAAGTTGAGGGAACTTGTATTGAACTTCATAAGATTAAGTGGAATTGATTATGTTAGTGGAATTATACCTGTTGTCTCTAGTGGATGCATCACTATTATTCACCGGGTGGTGCTTCGATGGCCACCTCGCCTCGTCTGTCCTTTTCGTTTTTTTGGTTATTTTTAGTGAGTTTAAAATGCTCTCCATTTTTTTTTTTTTTGGGGGGGGGGGTTGGGGTAACCTTTTTCAATCTCCTACCTTGCCAGCGATATGATTGTTTTTGGGGTCGTAACTCCGGTCACTCTGCGGCCTAACGTCGTGGAGCTGGAGGCCTTGCTCGGGACTGACTTTGAGCCCCACCGTGGGGCATGGACTTACCATCGGAGCAGATTCCTTGCCTGGGATCGACGTTCCAACTGCGGCCTGCGGACTTTAACATCAAGGAGCTCACAGTCTCGGGAGAGACCGAGTCAGGAAGCTAAAAAACCGCACGACGTTCGACTAGCCCAGAACCGAAGTAGATCGCCTGGTGCGGGGGAGCTAAAATCCCCCCCCCTAATGTATTTTGTGTGTTCTGTTCCTTTTTATTGTATGGCAAATCAAATTCCTCGTAAGTTGCAAAAACATACTTGGCTAATAAAGTATGGCTATGACCATTGTGTACTTTTCCAGTGCTTATTTTGTGATGTCAGTTTTTTTAACCATTCATTTTAACTCTGGGGCATTATTTTAACTCTGCTTGCACTTCCAGCGATGTGTTACCTCCTGCTCTGTTACATTTGAATCCTTTTGTAGTTCATCAGCTTCCATTATATTTAGTAATCATTTGTAATTCCACAATGTAATTCTTTACCTCTGAATATATATTAACAGTATTGCATGTTTGATAGAAAGCATTAATGTTGTTTGATGAAAAATGTCATCATTATGCAATTTATGAGATTGAAATTGCATTATTTAACAATTTTGAAATCTTGGATGATTTACTTTATAATTTTGAATTGCCATGGGCCATTACTTATACAGTAATTCCTATTGATTTGGCCTAGTCTAATTATGTCACTTGAACTTTTAGAAGAAATAGAACATTAGCATAATTTGGCAATTTTCATACATGTTCAAAATATTTCAAGTTTATTTACTAGGCATAATCAAAAATGCTAATTCACAGCTTTTGGTAGTTAAAGGAACTTTTTTTCTAGGTTCACATGATTAAATGCAATTAATTTGTGTTTGAGGTATTGCAACTGTCTCTTGGGGATGTATCAAAAGTTTTTATTACAATTTAATTCCACCACAATTTATTCTAAAGTTCATGGCTTTAAGACAGGTTAGTAGAACATGTAATAACTATTTAAACTGTGACCTCAGAATTTAACACTAACTTGGAGGATCAAATGACATGCCTTTGATGCCTTGTTTGTAAATTCCAGATATATCCTATATGACTACTTTGTTGTCAAAGACTTAAAATATGAATTAAATAATATCTTATTTTAACACAACCATGCTCCATTACCTGATACCTGTAATTCATGGTACAAATTTGAATAAATGCTTGTCAATTCTTAGGAAAATTGGCTTGTTATTTAATAATTTATTTATTTTCATCGATGGGAAAAATCCTCTTGTCCTGCGCAGCGGAGGGGAACTGAGTAAGATGGCCAAAAATCACAGCCGTAAGTGGTAGTGTTTTTTTCTAAAAATCAATCTGCAGTGCATACAGGAAGAGGTCAAGATGTGAGTTTTAATTATATAGATATTAAAATCTACAGGTGTGTAATTGCGAAAAAGCTTATCAGAGGCTCTTTTATGAATTTTTAAATGTCCAAGATAGTTTTGACAGCAGAACCTATTCCAAGGTTTGACTTTCATGAACATTTGGGTTTATTGTGGGGGGGGGGAGAGAGAGAGGAGGCTATGATTTCAAGAATTGTCTCCTGCACAATGATATATATTGCCCACATATCTGCACCTCTGCCAAACTAGAGGGTGCAGCAGGTCTTGTGCATCTGTCTTCTGTAAAGGTAAGTGTGTGGGGACTGTGAATTGAGGTATTGGCCCAGCAAGGTGCATGTAATTTGATTGTAGAGTAAACGGGGATCGAAATTAACGGTTGCCCGGTTGCCAATGGCCACCGAAGGTTCTGCTGGACAAGTTAAAAGCCGTGTCATTTTGCCCGGCTTGGCAAGCACCCAGGACACCTGGCGTTCAACTCTGAGCGGGGGTGGGGGTCCTCTCTATCTCTCTCTCTATCTCTCTCTATCACTATCCATCTCCGCCCGCCATCCGTGTCCGGGCCGCAGGATCTCCACTCTCCGGCCGCTCCTCATCCGCCGGCAGGGCCGGCAGCCTTGCACATGCACACTGCCACGGCCTGCACGTCCTCCCCCTGCACATGCGTACAACCACGGCCAGCACATCATCGGTCACCCTGCATATGCGCACTGCCACAGCAACTGGTTGGTGCTGGGCACTTTCTCCCTCTCTTTGCGTTGTGGGAGATCTGACCGCCATTGCTGTCTGGTCGCCGCCTCGCCCCAACCGCTGAAAACCAATGCAGTATCACTCCCTGGAGCTGGAGTAACTCCCTGGAGTAACTCTTGCTTCTTGGTTTCCTGGTCCTCCAAAAATATTCCAAATGGAATTTTAAACTGGAGGTGGTGGAAGGTCCCCCACCAAACTCCAAACTATGAACAATAACAGCCTATTGCACTTTATCTGTTTATTTATTGTGTATATATATGGTCTATGGTATATAGACACACTGAACTTTTATCTCCTGTTCTATATTATGTTTACAAATTCTATTTTGCTGCAGCAAGCATGAATTTCATTGTCCTATCTGGGACACATGACAATAAAACTCTCGACTTGGACTTAAGCAAAAAGGGGTTCTTGGGGGAAAAATGAGCTACCTTAAATTTAGTTGCGTCTGGTTGGGTAACTATGCTGGGGTGAAGACTATTCCATGCTTTAATTGTGCGGGGGATCTCCATGGAGCTGGTGACGTTTTGGGTAGAGACCCTTCTTTTGACTCCCTCTAATTTAAGTGTTTTTAGTTTAACTTTATGGCCAATATACTGCCCAAGTGTCTTGAACTGAATTAAAACATACAGTAGCTGTAAAGGGGGACATAACATCACTTAGAGATTTAAGACTGAAAATGGATAGTTTCTCATTTTAGTAACCAAAGTTATCAATGTATAATTTTTTGTGTGTTGGGAAACAAAATATAGTGGCACAGCTGGTGGACTTGCTGCCTCACATGCCAGAGATCTGTGTTCGATCCTGTCATCGGGCACTGTCTGTGTTGAATTTGCGCATTCTCCTTGCAAGCGTGTGGGTTTCCTCCCACATCCCAAAGACACATTGGCTGTGTAAATTAACTTGTCTCTGTATAATTTCCCCTACTGTGTAGGGAGTGGGTGAGGAAACTGGGATAACAGAACTTGTGTGACAAAAAGGCTGGAGCGAAGGAATAGGCGACGTTTCGGGTCGAGACCCTTCTTCAGACTGATGTCGGGGGGGGGGCTTGAAAAAGAAATGAAGAGGCGGAGACAGTAGGCTGTGGGAGAGCTGGGATTGGGAGGGGAAGGAGGGGGAAAACAAGGACTACCTGAAATTGGAGAAGCCAATGTTCATACCGCTGGGGTGTAAACTACCCAAGCAAAATATAAGGTGCTGTTCTTCCAATTTGCGGTGGGCCTCATTCTGGCCATGGAGGAGGCCCAGGACAGAAAGATCAGATTCGGAATGAGAGGGGGAGTTGAAGTGGAAGATCAAGTTGGTTATTGCGAACTGAGTGGAGGTGTTGTGCGAAGCGATCGCCAAGCCTGCGCTTGGTCTCACCGAGGTTGATCATACGCTGAACAATCCAACCATATTTTTGTTTGGATGTGGAAAAAAATAATAGAAATTGCATTAATTGCAACGTGTAAAAAGAGTTGAGATACTGTTTTAGAATTTTGCTGCATGTCATTGTGGTACATATATCTTCATTGGTGAATATGTTTAGTTTGTGACTTTATTTGAAGCAGAAATAATATGCGAACGCTTCATTGAGCATAATTCCGACTGGTAACTACGCACTTCGTCCGAGCACATTATCGCACGCGTCATGCAAGCCGTCTTAAATGATCACCGAAACTGTCATTTGGCAACCTAAAAATCTGCCAAGGTTGCCCAGCTGGAAACAGAGGGAAAAAAAGTCAGAACCCTGGTAAACCCTTGTTTTAACAGACCCCCTTATAATGGAGTTTGGTATAGTCGACAAACCTGCTGATGCATCTTCTACCCCCCCCCCCCCCCCCCCTTTAGGTACCCACTCCCGGCTCACCATGTGCACCAGCGCGCTTCTCTTACCTCACCATATGGTCCGGTGGATGTGGCTGCTGTTGTGGCCCCTGGGGAAAGCACTTTCTTCAGGTTGCCACCAACAACAGGATGCGCTCTGTCACCGTGGGGTTCCTCCTCTCACCAGCAGCCTCTTCCTTCTAATAGCCGTTGATTTGGCTGCTCTGCCTCTTTCTTTCTCTCCCCCCTCCCCCCAAAATGTCAGTTCCTCCCCCTTTTCTGTTGCTTTGCCCCTTCTGCTGCATCCACTTCCTCCTGCTTCTCCTGTTGCTCTGAATACTTAGTGTCTTCTCCCCTCCACCTGCTCATCCTCCCCCGGAGTTTCCGACATACTCCATCTTGGGAGCAGACAAAGTGATTGTCTGTCAGGAAGAAGGGGTAGTTGGTGAGAGGGGAGGAAGCTCCACAGTGACAGAGCGCATCCAGCCATTGGCAGCAACCTGAAGAGATGGTTGCTGGCCGAGGGCTACAATATGATCGCAAAAACAACTGCTTCAACCGGACTATGCAGTGGCTGGTGAAGAATGGCTTGCTGGTGCAGACCTGTGGCATCGGCGCCAAGATTTCAAAGTGTAAGGATTAACGGGTCCCTTTCAGAATGGCAGGTAGTGACTAGTGGGGTACCGCAAGGCTCGGTGCTGGGACCGCAGCTATTTACAATATACATCAATGATTTGGATGAAGGGATTCAAAGTAACATTAGCAAATTTGCAGATGACACAAAGCTGGGTGGCAGTGTGAACTGTGAGGAGGATGCTATGAGAATGCAGGGTGACTTGGAAAGGTTGGGGGAGTGGGCAGATGCATGGCAGATGAAGTTTAATGCGGATAAATGTGAGGTTATCCACTTTGGTAGCAAAAACAGGAAGGCAGATTACCATTTAAATGGCGTTAAGTTGGGAAAAAGGGAAGTACAACAGGATCTGGGGGTCCTTGTACATCTGTCTATGAAAGTAAGCATGCAGGTACAGCAGGCAGTGAAGAAAGTGAATGGCATGTGGGCCTTTATAACAAGAGGAATCGAATATAGGAGCAAAGAGGTCCTTCTGCAGTTGTACAGAGCCCTAGTGAGACCACAGCTGGAGTATTGTGTGCAGTTTTGGTCCCCTAATTTGAGGAAGGACATTCTTACTATTGAGGGAGTGCAGCGTAGGTTTACAAGGTTAATTACCGGGATGGTGGGACTGTCACATGCTGAGAGAATGGAGCAGCGGGGCTTGTAAAATCTGGAGTTTAGAAGAATGAGAGGGAATCTCTTTGAAACATATAAGATTGTTAAGGGCTTGGACACGCTAGAGGCAGGAAACATGCTCCTGATGTTGGGGGAGTACAGAACCAGGGGCCACAGTTTAAGAATAAGGAGTAAGCCATTTAGAACTGAGACGAGGAAACACTTTTTCTCAGAGAGTAGTGAGTCTGTCGAATTCTCTGCCTCAGAGGGTGGTGGAGGCAGGTTCTCTGGATGCTTTCAAGAGAGAGCTAGATAGGGCTCTTAAATATTGCGGAGTCGGGGGATATGAGGAGAAGGCAGGAACGGGGTACTGATTGGGGATGATCAGCCATGATCACATTGGTGGTGCTGGCTCGAAGGGCCGAATGGCCTGCTCCTGCACCTATTGTCTATTGTCTAATTTTTAAGGTGAAACTAGACCAAGTGGGACCCGTTGCGGGAGGAGGGGCAGCCTGCATCGTCACACACAAACTAACCAACCACGCACACGCTGTAATCACCCCCCACACACACAAACACACCAACCACCCCCATTGATATTATATTAATATTATTAATTCATTCCTTTTACCCCATCCCCTACCCTATCCACACAGAGACACTGAGAGGGAGTGGGGGTGGGGGGGGGGCGGAGACGGAGGAGGGTATAGTTTGAGGGGTGGTGGGGCGCGTCGTCACGGGTGGGCTAGTTCCCGAATGCAATAATCCCTCCAGGCTGCAAAACGCACCAGTCCCCTACCCTTTGCCCCCACGAGAGGCAGAGAGGGAGCGTGAGGGGGGCAGAGGGAGGGGTGGGGGGACGCGTCGTCTGAGGGGAAGGTTGGTTCCCGAAACTCGCTCCCGGCAGCAGGCTCCGCTCTGATCTTTGGCAGACAGGGCCCGAGAACGGGGGAGTGGTCGCAGGGGGTGGGTGACGTCACTCGCAGCGCGAGCAAGAAGACAACACTCTAGGATCTTTGGACAGCGTGGTTTTGATGGACGGGAGCCGAAACGTCCCGAGACCTCTAGTACAGGTCCCGACTTACTCGTTCTTCACTCGCAGCACGTGCCGCAGTCTTCAGCGATGATCTTTGGTGTTCTGTCGATGGGGTGACTTTTGAACAACGGGAGGAGGAGGGAGGGCTGGGAGGTGACGTCAGTCACAGCACGAGCCAGGCATGCTGATCAATTGTCACTTAATCAGCGAAAAAAACAGGCGTTTTGAATTCAAATTTGATGGGATTTGTGAACATTTTTATGAATTACTCAAGAAATAAAGCAGGAAATTTTCAGGTAAGCCGATTTTTGACTTCAGGGGGTAATTCTCTATCGGAATATGTAAAAATGTTAGCGTGTCATTTCTTTGAGTAGATGTGATCACACACAAATACATATACAAAAGGTATGTATTGTGTTAGAAGGAATTGCAGATGCTGGTTTAAACCCAAGATAGACACAAAAAGCTGGAGCAACTCAGCGGGACAGGCAGCATCTCTGGAGAGAAGGAATGGGTGGTGTTTCGGGTCTTGACCCTTCTTGTGTTTATCATTA
The DNA here is from genome assembly GCF_010909765.2 of Amblyraja radiata. NCBI lineage: Eukaryota > Metazoa > Chordata > Chondrichthyes > Rajiformes > Rajidae > Amblyraja > Amblyraja radiata. The sequence goes on from NC_045957.1 coordinate 80,530,895, forward strand.
GTACACCTTTTGGTATTGTGGCACAAAAATAATGTTTGCAGTTAAATTTTCATTTGTATCTTTCCCTAATTAGATTGCTGCAGTTGCCTTGCTAGCAGCATGGCATTTATTTTTTTGTTTAAATTTTCTGGTTCTGTCTTTGTTAGAGACAATTCATGCTTGAAGATATAGGAATGAATAATACTGAACCTTTAGCAATTTTGATTTTTAAAACCAATTTACCATCTTTTGATAAATCATTGTATGCGAATTGGAATGTTTTGTTTTAAGTTGGTAGTTATTTTATTCCAGGAAATATTAATTTTCAAAGGGAAAGATTGTTCGATGATGAATTTATTATCATGTTGCTTGATTAATGTGACTTCCTTGCTCCCCATCATGTGTTTGTTCCAGATTTTCCCCCTATCTTTACAAAGATATCTTTGTGTTGCCAGACTCTGACAACAGCCAGTAATCTTGTGGAAATATAATTTGCATCATATTTCTTGCAGGAAGTCTTGCATTCATAGTAGGTGACAGTAGTTAAGAAATTCTTGTCGCAGTGGAATGAATATGAATAAAAAGGATATTCTACTTCAAGGCTTCAAGAATGGAGCTTTATTTTAGAAAATCAGCAAGTGGGAATATTATTGACTCATAAAATTCTGAAACATCGTGAAGGTGAAAATAGGAGGAATTCTTGTGGGAGCCAGGAATGAATGGCTTGGCATATGATGAGTGTTTGACAGCACTTGGCCTGTAATTGCTGGAGTTTAGAAGGTTGAGGGGGGACCTCATTGAAACTTACAGAATAATGAAAGGCATAGATAGAGTGAATGTGGAAAGGATGTTCCACTGGTGGGAGAGTTTAGGACCAGAGGTCATAGCCTCAGAATTAAAGGGCGCTCTTTTAGAAAGGAGGTGAGGAGGAAATTTAGTCAGAGGGTAGTAATCTGTGGAACATTGCCACATAGGGCTGTGGAGGCCAAGTCTGTTGATATTTTTTAAGGCAAAGATAGACACATTCTTGATTAGAACGGGTGTCAAAGGTTATGGGGAGAAGGCATGAAAATGGGATTAGGAGGCAGAGATCAGCCATGATTGAATGGCGGAGTAGACTCAAAGGAGTCGACTCCAAAAACTTGTGAACAAGGAACAGGAGTAGAAATATAGAGGCAGGGAACATGGCCTCTCAAACCTCCTGTCATTTGATACAATCATGTGATCTGATTTTGATCTCTGCTGCACTTTCCTGCCTGTTCAACATATGAAAAATGTGTTTTTCTTAGCCTTGAAGATACTCAATGACGAGGAATTAAGTATAAATTTCCGAAGTCTTGCAACTTTGCTAAGGAAGAATCTTCCTCTTCCTCACTTAGCCTCACTTCCTTTTTTTTTTGCTTAACCCCAATTTAATCTGGTACAGTTAACACCACGGACAATGCTTTGCCCTCTTTATAAACCTATAAAATTCTGAAATATGTTTAGTTTAATTTATTGTCATGTGTACCGATGTAAGGTGAAAAGCTTTTGTTATGTGCTAATCAGCCAGTGGAAAGGCAATATAAAATTACAATCGAGCTATTCTCACTGTACAAAGTCATGATAAAGGGAATAACATAAAGTCCAATTTAAAGATAGTCCAAGTGTCTCCAATGAGTTAGTTAGGAGCTCGGGCCCGTTCTCTAGTTGTTGATAGAATGGTTCAGTTGCCTGATAACAGCTGGGAAGAAACTATCCCTGAATCTGGAGGTGTGTGTTTTCACATTTCTATAGCTCTTGTGTAATGTGAGAGGGGAGCAGAGGGTGTGACCAGGATGAGACACATTGTTGATTATGCTGGTGCCTTGCTGAGGGAGCATGATATATAAATGGAGTCTATGGAAGGGAGGTTGGTTTGTGTGATGGTCTGGGCAGCTTCCACAATTCTGTGCTATTTCTTGCAGTCTTGGATGGTGCTGTTCCCAAAGCATGTTGCAATGCATCCTGATAAAATGCTTTCTCTGGCACATCTCAAAGGTTTCTTTAGTAGTCACATACACCTAAGTGTAGTGAAATGCTTGTTGCCAATGCAGCACATAAAAAAAGAATACAAACATCACAATAATAAAGAACTTTAACATAAAAAACATCCCCCCACAATGGTTCCCACTGTGAGGGAAGGCACTAAGTCCAGTCCCATCCCCATGTCCACCCATAGTCGGGCCTATTGAGGCCTCCGCAGTCGCCGCTAAGGAGGCCTGATGTTCCAGGCCGTTCTCACCGGGTGATGGTGCTCCGGCGTCGGAAGAATCCTCTCAGCGGCATGGGACGCCTGGAATGTCCGCCTCCTTACTCGAGACCGCGGCTTCCGAAGCCAACAAGGCTGCGCCGGATGGAGCTCCACCACTGGCGATCTCAGCGAGAGATCCCAGGCTCCCGATGTTAAAGTTCAGCGCCGCCGCCCGCAGCTGGCCGCTCCACAGACCCGCAGCTCCGCAATGTTTTACTCTGCGGTCTTCAGCTCACCGGAGCTCCAGCGCGGTCTTCAGCTCACCGGAGCTCCAGCGCAGCGACCCGTGCAAGGCATCGCCGCTCCGCGATAGCGCTCCAGCGCTGTACCGCTGCCAAAGCCGAGGTTTTGGGCGGTCCCCTCGGGAAACGCCGCTCCAGGCCCGCTGGTAGGCCGCGAGGACGCGTCGACGGTGCAGCCTGGAGAAAAGCTGCCTCTCCGACCAGGTAGGGACCCTGAAAGATAGTTTCCCCCTTCCCCCCCCCCCCCCACACACACACACATAAAAAAGACTAGAACTCCAGAACAAAAACACTTTAACTAACTAAAAATAAAAAAAAGAGATGAAAAAACGGACAGCTGCAGGCTGGGTAGCCATACCATAAAGGACGCCGCCCCCTATCTGTAGAAGTTAGAGAGTTGTTGGGGACATGCGAACATTCTAAGCCTTTTAAGAAAGTTGAGGCATTGGTGCACTTTCTTGACCATTGGTTTGATGTGAGTGATTCAGGTCAGTTTGTCGATGACATTTATTCCTATGAATTTGAAGCTTTCAACCATCTCTACTTCAGTGTGTCAATTCCTGAAGTCTATCACTATCTCACTATGGCAAATGTATTAAATATTAAGAGAATGGCCCTAGTTAATGGCTGCTCTGACCTGGTGGATATTTTCACTAGTTTAACTTGCTACGATACAGGTCATGCCTGGTACCAAACAATCCTGTTTTTGGAGGCCCGTAAGTGGGGGGGGAAATACACAAATCCCTCTGGTAACCATGCCTTCACAGCATTGTAATGAATGGCATCAAAAAGAATGATGACTAAATGTGCCAAAATAGGATAGCAGTTCTGCAACTTGTGCAGATATGCCAGACTTTTGAATTTTTTAAATTTTTTAAAAAAAATTATTGTTATTAGAAGTACGGTAAATTACAATAACACACAACACATATATCTTAATACATTTTTTGTACCGCTTCATTTTTTTTTTTTTTAAGCTTTAAGAAAAAGATAGAAGTAAGGAAAGTAAAGAAGGTGCGCAAGAGTCGTGAAGTGCAAGAGAGTGTTGGGAAAAGAAAGCCCCTTAGAAAAGAAGTTGGAGAAGGAAGTAAAGTAAGAATAGAGAAGGAAGTAAAGTAAGAACAGACTTTTGAATTTAACGATGTTATCGGTACTTGTTTGAATGTAGGGATGTCCATAAATCGGGATGTTTCCCCTGCCCCCTGTCCAATTTCACCCGTATCCCTCCCTCTGGCTTTACATTCGCCTTCTCTTTCCTTATGAGGAAACTTCATGAGATCACGTATTTGTCTCCTTTTCACTGCTACCATTTGTTACTTACTCTGCTCTTCTGCAATTCATCCCCTCTTGTATTAAGATATATCAATATAGACACAATGCTGGAGTAACTCAGCAGGACAGGCAGCACCTGTGGAGGGAAGGAATGGGTGATGTTTTGGACCAAGACCCTTCTTCAGACTCTAAGGAATGGGTGACGTTTCAGATCAAACACTTCTTGGCCTGTCTCGCTGAGTTACTCCAGCATTTTGTCTTTCTCTGGTGGAAAGTAGAATCGGCAGTTCATTCCTACATGTATATCAATATATATTGCTAGCTTTGTCCCACTCCAAACTCTCTGTACCAGCTTTTTCTTTCCCCCCCCTCCTACTCCGAGGAGCCAGAACATCGTCTGTCAATTGCCTCCTAGATGCTGCCTGACATGCTGAGTTTCTTCAGCAACATGCGTGTTTTGCTCGAGTGAGGACCCAATGTAGAATTGCTGCGTTAAATGGCCTGTGGGCATGCAATGACAAATGTATAGCTCTGCACAAAGTTATGTGCCTGCTTTTTTTTATGTTTTAGTGTAATATAAACCTTTAAATCAAATCTTTATTCATAGTTCACTGGCCGGAAAATGAGCATAGGTTTTATATATCACCATAACGTGTTGCATTTTGAAACACAATAAATATAGATGTCACTTAACAGCATTCAGAAAATCCCTCGCCACACCATCTTAAAATTATAGCAACATGTGCTACAGAAAACTGGTCTGTATAAAGGCCAACAACCAGAGCTTCAGTTGCAAGTCAACTGACTAAGTGCCTTTTTATTGTGATGGATTTCTGAAGTTTTATTCTGAAGACCAGATGCTGGTTTACACTGTAGATAGACACAAAATGCTGGAGTAACTCAGTGGAACAGGCAGTATCTCTGGATAGAAGGAACGGGTGTAATTGCGGGTGGAGACCCTTCTTGAGTCTGAAGAAGGGTCTCGACCCGAAACGTCACCCACTCCTTCTGGGAGTCGACCTGTCAATTTGCAGACCCCAAATTCTTCCATCCAGAGATGCTAGCTGTCCTGCTGAGTTACTCCAGCTTTTTGTGTCTATCTGAAGGTCTGGGGAAGGATCTCGATGTGGGGCGTCACCCATTCCTTCTATCCGGAGGTGCTGCCTGGCCCGCTGAGTTCCAGCATTTTGTGTCTATCTGAAGTAATATTATTGTTTTGGGAACACTGAACGAAACACTGAATTGTAGAGAATATAACCTGAAATACAATTTTCTTCAAGTGATTACAATGGATTAAAAAATATTAACAATAAGTATGACAGAATAATAAGTTGATAGATAAAGCAGTAGGTTTTTCAGACTTGGATTTTCTGATTGAGTTGCCAGTGTTTTTTCCAAGTAGTAGGAAAGCTGAGACTCTCATGACACCCTCAAAGGTGCTTGCTGGAGATTCCAGACTTCCCTCTGGCATTAGCTAACTTTTGCTGTCTGCACCACTGTTTTAGATATCTGCACTATCCATGCAGTATGTGGGACGTAATGCAGGCTCAAAGTTTCTCTGTCTCAATGGCAGGAATGATTGAAGAGTGTAGAATATAATGCATCCACATTTTTCCAATTGCTTTTGTGGCTTGTAGAGTACATTTATTTTGCTATGTGAATTTTGAGTATTGAGTTTCCTGTAGAAAATGTATCCAAGCAGTTGCCAGACATTTAAGTTCTTTAACTGTTTTGACAATGGGTATAGCTGGGGTTGTATGAATTACAAGGTGTCACAGCACCTTTATTGATGCTGTTTATTATGGTCCTCCCAACTGGTGCTATTGATGTGTTGAAAGCCTTGTAGACCAGTTGGAAGTCAGCTTTACAAGGGAAGTTGCTGTGTAAGAACAGTTCAAACCAAACTGCTCGTCCATCTGCACACAGCATGCCCCTGCCAGATAAAAGTACACGGGAATATCAAAGGCATCCTCGGCAGATGTGTTTGAATTTCACAAAGATGATTATTTCACAAAAACTTTAAAAATAAACAATTGCAACAACAAAACCTGGGATAAAATGATGGAAGCGGGGGCCAAGGAAACCGAATGGGAAAGTGATTGTGAAATATAGCAGTGCTGGCTCGAAGAGCTGAATGACCTACTCCTGCACCTATTTTCTATTCAATTTCCCCTTGTAAAACTAAAAATGGATACCGAGATGGAAAATAAGGAACATTACAATGAACACAATCTGTGATCATCAATATATGTCGTAAGTAAATAGTTTTGAAATTAATCCTTTTCCATAATTTTAAATTTGAGTGCAAGTTGCAGGATTCTGGAATCTGGGCAGTGGAGCTGTTCTTGATTCCTGTGGCTGCAGGGAATCTCTGCCATGAGTCACTGAGTGCTAATTAGAGATGCTGCAAATATGCCAAAGGGGAGATTTCTGTATTGACCAGCCACCCCTTCCTTTCCCTCAACCCCTCCTCTCCCCCTAGCAAAACAGATTCAGGAAATTAACTTCAAGATGGCTGGTAAGGAGATGTAGGCATGAACTCTCATAAATGTTAGCTCTTTGTGTAGGAAGAATCTGCCGGTGCTGGTTTACACTGAAGATAGGAACAAAATGCTGGAGTAATTCAGTGGGTCAGTCAGCATCTCTGGAGACGAGGAATAGGTGGAGTTTTGGGTTGTCGGGGGGGAGGGAGCAGTGTGAGAGGTTATTGCAGAACTCTTGTTGGAGAGAGAGAGAAGGAGAACGTCTTCAAAGTAGGCATACCTTGAAGAGATTGCGCAGTGGAGCAGACAAAATGTGTTGGCAGGAACTGCAGATGCTGGTTTACACCGATGATAGACACAATGCTGGAGTAACTGAGCGGGTCAGACTGCATCTCTGGTAAAAGGAATAGGCGAGGTTTTGGGTTGATTAGAGAATCATTTAGATGAGATTGGCCTTCTCCAGTATCTTGCAAATATTGTATGGGCATTCTCTCAGGTACCCTCTCAGTAACATCTTCCAAATTCAAAGTACAGTTTTTAGTCTTGAAATCAAAAATAACAGCAGGTGATTCTAATCTGAAGAACGTCACTCAATCCTTCTCTCCAGAGATGCTGCATATCCCGCTGAATTGCTCCAGCATTTCATGTTTATATTTAATTCAATACAAGTTCAATAGCTACAATGTTATTGTTTACTTTGATATTGAATCTGACAAAAGGTTCCATTGAATTATACACTAACAATGTAGCAGACAGGAATCATCTGACAGTTCCAGCACCTTTGCTGGGACAAAATAATTCATATCAATTGTATACAAGTTTCTAGGGACGGGGAACCCAGACACCCAAAGTTAGGGCTATCTCTCATGAGTACACATATACTCCATTATTGATGGACAAACAGCTATTTACATTGTAAATTATGGCCATGTTTGATGTGTCAAGTAATAAATAAGTCCTGTCAGGAAGCTTCCTTCATCTCGCTTAGAATGGTGATTTCAATTATTTGAATTACAATGAAGATTTCTATTTTGATGTCGGCAAATTAAAATATGCCATTGTCTTGCATTTGGCAGATACATATGAGACTGAGTCATGGTCACCTGATTAGACAGTCTGTCTGTTTGCAAAGCTGTCCTTTTTAATGTAAAACTGATTACTGTTTCAACACACACTAGAACAGATATCATGAAGCCTGGTTCTTATTTTGAAGCAATGAGTGGCAAGGGTGCCTGGTATAATGGCACTTTTGTGAACACTACCAAATATAAAGATTTTGAATGTATGTGTAGCCGTTGAGAATGTTGGAAGTGTTTGCACTGTCCTTTAGACTTGGAGTGCAGAAACAGGCCCTTTGGCCCACCGAGTCAACGCCAACCAGCGATCACCACGTACACTAGCCTACATACACTATTTTTACAACTTACCAAAGCCAATTAACCTACAAACCTGTACACCTTTAGAGTGTGGCAGGAAATGAGGTCACATACATGTAGAACATACAAATTCTGTACAGACAATACTCGTGGCCAGGATCAAACTGGGGGGGGGGGGGGGGTGGTCGAGTTCTGTAAGGCAGCAACTCTACCATTGTGACACTGTGTTGACCTTGTTTTGTATATTTATTATTTCAATAAAGCTTATTTTTGAAAAAAAGAACAACTGCTATATCTACATTTTATAACCTCTGAATGATTCTTAACAGTCATAAGAAAGGATGAGTGTGGAGAGGGAATGGCAGAAGTTGAGGTTAAACCAAAGCTGGCACTGCAAGGGTGGTAGTGCTGATATTATTTCTCAGTCTATGTTAAAATGGCTTAGGAACTTGTTAAACCAAAAGAGGATGCAAATTGAGCATGCAGTGCAAATTGTGGAATTGTAGTGTTAATGTTTAAAAACATTTAGTAGTAGCCCCCCCCCCCCCCCAAAACAAGCTGTTGCCCATGCAGCACATCCCCCCCCCCCTCTCCACGTTGCTGATCGGCCCAAAGGAACAGCAGGGCTGTTGCAGTTTGGCACCGTTGCAGGAGCTGCCAGAGCGAGGTTGTAGACAACGACGAACTGCCTTAGGGGCTCCGACTCCGGATTTTCATGAGGCTTACTCCAGGAGCCTTTTCCATGACTGGACATGGCCACAAGGCAGTGGAGGGTTTAAATCAGTTTTCCCCCTCCTAGATGGACTGCCTTCCCAGGCTGACAAGCCCCATCTGCCCGAGACTCATGGGGGCGGGAGCGTCCACGTTCCCATGCAGGTCTATAGCACCTGCCCACTGGCTACAGTTACAACATTACAAATGCTATAAAAAATGAGTTAAACTGTCCATACAACACTACACACCATGTCCAACATGAAGTGGAGGACGAGAGTCTGTTTAACAGGGAGCTAGATATTACTGAAACATGACTACAAAATATCAGGACTGGGATTTAAACATTGTGGATAAAGGAATGTAATGTACTGTAACTGTGCCTACTTGTTAAAGACAATGGAGTAACATTGGTATCAGCAGCACATGCATTTTATGTTGAAGACAAGAGAATAATATTTTTTCCAATAATTAATTGGGGTAATGTGCAGAGCATCTGGTTGTGGAAGGCAAGAAGAATGTTGCTAATAAATGATGGTAATGATGAACAACTGAATACACTTCATTGAGGATTTCAACAACCTTGCAGTTATTCAGGGGAGGAAGAGAGAATGGAGTGATTCCAAGCTACAACATGTGTCTTGTATTGATGGCAAGAACTACACAAGTGAAGATATACTATTCTATTTGAGAATAGAGAATAAGGTCAAGGTTATAATTGATAGTAGAATTAGACCATTCAGGTTATCTCTGCTATTCAATATTGGCTGATCTATCTCACCCTCCTAACCCCGTTCTCCTGCCTTTTTCCCCCATAACTTCTGATACCTGTACTATCAAGAATCTATCTACCTACTGGGCCTTAACAATATCCCCTGACTTGGCCTCCACAGTCTTCTGTGGCAAAGAATTCCACAGATTCACTGCCCTCTGACTAAATAATTATCTCCTCATCTCCTTCCTAAAAGAATATCCTTTAATTCTGAGGCGATGACCTCTAGTCCTCTTTCTACCAATGGAAACATCCCCTCCACATCCATTCTATCCAAGCCTTTCACTATTCTGTATGTTTCAATGAAGTCCCCCTTATTCTTCTAAACTCCAGGGAGTACAGGCCCAGTGCCGACAAACGCTCATCATAAGTTAACATAATCATTCTTGTGATCATTCTTGTAAACCTCCTCTGGACCCTCTCCAGAGCCAGCACATCCTTGAATGAGCCAGAGGTGATGAGTAAAGAAGACAAGGGAAAAGCTGGGAAGAATAGGAAGAACCATTGCATAATATCAGCTTAGGATAAATATTTAGAAGGTTGTAAGTTTGACAAAGACCATATCTTTTTTGGAATTGAGGGTGGCTTGCTTCCTCTCTCGTTATGAGGGTTCTGAAGTGGCTGGAATGTTTCCACCATATATTTGTTTCAGATTTCCAGCATCTGCAGTGGGGTTTTTTCCAATGTTTCAGGAGTCTGATGTTGGGCATTTATATAATGTGACCTGAACAGACCCAATTGAGTGTAGTGGGACCTCTGTGCTGGGGATATTGGCCCAGGATAAGACCCTGACATAAGTTTGATTATCCTTCTGATCTTTGCAGAGACAGCGTTGGTAGTATAGAGATCATTGCTACCCAGAAGAACTATAATCGTATGCCACATCTCTTGAGTCTAGATCTTTAAACTTAAATATTTTCATTTGTAGAGTCAAAAGTTGTGCTGGAGAAATAAAATTTGAAAGCTGGCCCCTGAGATATTAAAAGTGGTCTTTTTCTTCTAGAACCTTCCATGAACCTTCTTTATCAGAGGGTGTTGTTACACTGGTGGGCTGGTTGGCAACGGCTGCATAAAGATTAATGTCCAGGCTCTCAAATAATCCACATGAATTGTTTTTCTAGGAGTCGACCTGTCAATTTGCAGACCCCAAATCATTGTTTTTCATTGCTTTTGGCTGCCATGAAGTCCTCAAAGCTGGCACGTGAAGAGACTAAGTTCCTACCAAGATAAAAACAGGACTCCTGCGGATTTCAGGAGCTAATTAGCTGCAAATCTAAGGTATTTTAAATCCTGGATCATCTCAAAGGTCAAAAGTGCTTTTATTATGACATGTTCAAATGCACAGTGAAATTATCTTCTTACAGCCCAGTACATTATTGCCATACCCAAGCACATCCCTGATTAGTCTACTGAGCCCGCATGCAAGAGGTGCCCAGTTTTGGTGCCATTTTCAAAGTCCAGCCTGCACTTTAGGTCAAATTAACAAACCCCAAGCTTTGCTTAAAGCAATGCATATGAGTCTCAGGTGATCTTGAACCAAGATCCACATCTGAATAAAGGGAGTCTGGATGGCGGGGAGAGAGAGCAGGGCCCCACCAATTCACTGACAGTCATGCAATATGTGGATTCTTCAAGGGCCTGTCCCACTTGGCGATTTTTTTCGGTGACTGCTGGCATAATTGACTGACGTACCATGTCACTGAAAAATACGTGGCGAGATGACGTACGACTTGGCGGTGACGCGGCGTGATGTGTGACGCGGCGTGATGACGTATGACGTGTGGTGTTTTTTCAAGTGTCGCACCATTTTTTTGTCGCCGCTGGATTTTGAAATGTTCAAAATCTTTTGGCGACACTGATATGACGCCGGCAAAATCGGCAAGTGGAACCGGCACTTTAGTACTGTCAATGCTTTCTATGGCTGATACACCCACGATACTACTCTATTGACAGCCTAGAACACTCTGGGCAGGGGGTGGGGGGTAAATTGCCCATGCATCTTCTTAAACTTTGTCCCTCTTGCTTTAAAGCTATGTACTCTAGTTTTTGATATTTTCACCCTGTTGGAAATATGACTCTCTATCCTGCCCATGCCCCTTAATTTTATATAAATCTATCAGGTCTCCTCTCAACTAACACTCCAGAAAACATACCAAATTTGTCCAAACACCCCCTTATCGCCAATGAACTCTAATCCAGAGAAGTATTAGAGGTTGGAGCACAGGAAGAATAGGAGCATTGAAGGGAACTCTTCCAATACGTATAGTGAGAAGACTCAATGTTCAGTGCCATTTGATAATAAAGCAGTCTGCAACCAAATGAAGCATGACCTGGACAATCTCCTGGCCTGCGCTCGTAGTAGGCAAGTAACATTCATGCGACACATCCCAGGCAAAGACAATATCAAACAAGAGAAAATCCAGCTGTCGCCCAGTAACATTTAATGGCTCATCCCTGCATCCCCTATTACCAATATCACTGATAGTCAAAATCGTGGAATTTCCTTCCTAATAGCATTATGAATATGGCCACACTTGAAGCACTGCAGTGGTGCAAGAAGATGGCTCACCACCATCTTCTTGATTAGCAACAGGCTATTGAAGCGAACATCCTCTGAATGAATAAATAAATGTACAAGGTTATTTGTGTACAAACACTGGCAGCGTTAATAACTATCTTATCTTGTAATCTTTTACAGACCTTGTAATATTTTACCATTTAAAACGGGTATGTTGTAGAGCACTAACTGTAAAAGCAATGAAATAAATAATATAATGACTTTATTTTGGAAGTGCACTTCAGGTGCAGGATAACATCTCATCTATATTACTAAAACTCTGTTCTTGACCGGTTTTGGCGATCTGTGCTGCGATTTTCGAGAGAACGCCGCCACCTACGGCCGTCATTTTTGGCCACCTCGCTCAGAGCCCCCCTCCGCCGTATGTGTGCCGAGGATTTTTCCCGTCGATGAAATATGACAGAGATATTAATGATTTTACAAAATTCTCCATTCTCTCTGCTGCCCCCGCTGGCAGCAGGGGGGAGGGACTATAAAACCAGGAAGAGGTGTGCCTCAATCAGTCTCTGCAAGTGGTGTGCCTCAATCAGTCTCTGCAAGTGGTGTGCCTCAACCAGAGCTCTGAATGACACTGACAAATGTCTACAGCACTGTGAGTACCCTTAATTTGGTTTGAAAATGAAAATATGGTTAGAGGTAAAAAAGCACTGCCTGCAAATGTTTGTTTGGGTTTGGGTTGAAGTAAAAAGGCACTCTCTCTTCCCCCCCCCCCCTCTCCTCTCCCCCCCCCCTCTCCTCTCCCCCCCCCCCCCCCCCTCCTCTCCCCTCCTCCCCCCCCCTCCCCCCCCCCCCCCCTTCCCCCCCCCTCCCCCCCCCCCCCCTCCCCCCCTCCCCCCCCCCCCCACCCCCCCTCCTCTCCTCCTCTCCCCCCCCTCTCCTCCTCTCCCCCCTCTCCTCCTCTCCCCCCCTCTCCTCCTCTCCCCCCTCTCCCTCCCCTCTTTTTCTCCCCTCCTCCCATCCATCCCCTCCCCTAAACCCCCCTCCCCTCCACACACCTGTACCCCCTTCCCTCCACCCTCCCTCCCCCTCTCTCTTTCTCTCTCTCTCTCTCTCTCTCTCCCCTCCTCCCCTCCATTAGCGTGAGTGCGGGGGGGGGGGGGGGTAGTTAGTGTGTGACGCTGCATGCCGCCTCCCCCCCACAACCGCACTTTGGGGGAACAGACCCAACGGGTCTGCACTTGGTCTAGTTGCATACTAAATTTGATGGAAAATCTCTTCCCTTTGCCCCCAATTAATTGCCTTGCATCATCTCTCCCATATATGATTAGGGGCATTCGTTCTTGTTTCATGCTGTCTTTCAGTCTACATAATACTGCTCCTATTTTAAACTCTACCTTGCATCTTCGATATTTAAACCTGAGCTCAATTTTTGTTTGACTAATATTGGTCCTCATTCTATTCATCACAACCACAAAACAACACTCCAATCTGTCCAGAAATAGAAGCAGAGTGAGGGCAGAGGCACAGAGAATGGATGAGATGCATTCAAGGATTGTTCATCATGGTAAAAGGAAGCCATGATTAAGGAAAAAATGAGCCACTGTGGAGTCAGCTGTGTGTTATGTCTCCACTTAAGAATGTGTAGGAACTGAAGGAATAAAATTGAGTTTTTGCTGAAGTCAGTAAAAGTATAGTCAAAATTGCTGTGGTAGACACTGGTGCCAATTCAGTTGTTCAGGGGAGGTGTCAGGTTTTTTTTGCTGGATCCATAGAATATTCTATCTTTAATAATTCATGGAGTAAATTTGTTGAGAACTACAGATTTTAAGCTTCTATTTTGGAATTGTGGAGCAATGTAAATTTCTAATCTCTCACCAAGGATGAGTCAAGAAACTGATAATCTGGTAATGTTCTGTGATTTCCCCGCGTGATAGGAACAAGATTTTTGAAATTTGTTGGTTGAATGTCATTGCAAAACCTTCATTGCTGATCTTGAGAAGTGGTGTTGAGTTGTCATTTTGTTGCAGGTTTTTGTTTCTGGTGAAAGCACTGGACATTCCAGAATCTAGACTCGGCAAAAGTGAAGGAATGGCATTTGCAATGATTTATGATTTTCTCATTGTCATGCACCAAACCTGGGGAAGCCACAGGTAGTAATATTTTGAATGTTCTTGTTGCCATTTGGGAACTGCTGTCAGCAGCCTGGATGACTGATTGCAGTACACTTTGTAAATAGCACACGCTGCAGCCACTGTGCTAGAGTTGGAGGGAAGGAACTGCAGATGCTGGATTACACAGGCGGCATCTCTGTAAAGAAGGAATAGGTGACGTTTATTCAGACTGAAGAAGGGTCTCAATCCAAAACGTCACTCATTCCTTCTATCCAGAGATGCTGCCAGTCCTGCTGAGTTGCTCCAGCATTTTATGTCAATCTTTGGAGGGAATTAATGCTTAGGGAGGTGGATGGTATGCCAATCAAGATGCATGTTTGCATGAAAATTGGGTTAACTAGAGCACAGTGTGGAAGTGTAAAGCTATTTCAATGTTCTTCTTTTCGGGTAACATTGTGCAATAGATGTATACCCTTGGATTTCCTTCAGAAACCTAGAGACATGTCAGGCTGGAAATAACTATCAGTGTCACAACAAAGTTTTGACGAGCTCTCACCAAAGAGGTTGAGTTCCACTTTTTCTATATTGTCTAAGGCTGGAAAAAAATCTTAAGCTGCACATCACCGCATTTTGAAATTCTGCCTTTACCTTGTTCTAACTTTAAATTCAACAAGCATTTCCGGCTCGCCTGGAAGGAATAGATTTCTGCCAACAATTTCAGTCCAGTTAGTCATCCAGAGAATGCAGGAGAATTTGAAATCCCACAAGTTACGCTAACTATCTCAGTGACCTGGCTGTGATTTTTATTTTTATTTTTTTCTCTCCATCATCAGGAATTGAAAAGACTGAAGGAAAACTCGCATTTGCCTATTGATCTTGAATACAGGATGGAGAATGACAAAACTGGATACAATCTACAGCTTTACCGTTCCGTCAATCACTTATTAATTGGGTCCATTGTTTCAGGGCTGCACGTTTCCAATATACTTCAGAGTTGATGATCGTATTTTTATAGTGCGTCTCACATTTATTGCAAGTACCAGTCAGTTGTAAACAAGGTCCCACAAATTGCAAACGATACACATTGCACATTTGCATTGGAATGAAGGCAGCTCTGGTTATGCAGACTATCTATGATGTGTCCTTCATCATTCAGGATGGCAGAAACAAAAGTTTATGCTAGTTTGTTGTGTGGACAATGTCACCAGTGAATGCACAAGAGGGAATGATTTTCAGTGCACACTTAATGCTTGGCTGATCCACTAATGATATAATTCTATTAGTAGTATCAGCATTGAATGTTTCAGCAAGGTAGATGTTCCCTTCAGCTGCGTTCCTTGTTAGAAAACTGGAGTTGCCTTTTTTAGTTCTAAGTAGTATGGACACACAACCCCCCTCAAGCGCAGTTATCGACTGCCTCTCTTCAAGCCATGATGGACCAAATTAGAGAAATAATTAGATTCAAGTATTGCAAACTGCAAAGATGTGGTTATCTATTTTTAATATTGCTTGAGCATCAGGGGATCTCCCAATAGAAAGAATTATTTCTCTGTGAAACTGAATTTATTGTATTTTCCCACAACTCTGCTGTGCTAACACACCATGTACAATTGTGCATGCATCTCATATACAAGGTACATGCTGTGAAATAACTTTAACACTGGGATTTAATTTGGTTGTCATCATTGTTTTGCACAAAACTTTAAATAGTTTCAGAATGGTTATATAGATTTTGCTTTGTATATTCCACAAAATTAGAATCCCAGGAATTAATGTTCAAAATCTATGACCTATAAATTGGAACCTCTAGCTTCTGCAGCTGAATGCAATTTATTTATTTGATTGGTGTTTTTTTTCCCATTCACTTGAATCCATACCTCCTTTTCTATAAATGTAGTCCAGTTGAGTAATATTCCAATATCCTTTTGGTCCTTACATATCCCTTGAGGTATATGTCGTAAGTGATGGGAGCAGAATTAGGCCATTTGGCCCATCGTCTACTCCACCATTCAATCATGGATGATCTATCTCTCCCTCCTAACCCCATTCTCCTGCATTCTCTCCATAACCCCTGACACCTGTACTAATCAAAAATCTATCTCTGCCTTAAATATCCATTGATTTGACCTCCACAGTCTTCTGTGGCAGAATTCCACAGATTCACCACCCTCTGACAAAAATTTCACCATCTCCTTCCTAAAGGAGCGTCCTTTAATTCTGAGGCTATGACCTCTAGTCCTAGACTCTCCCACTAGTGGAAACATCCAGGGCTGGATTTAGATGAAGAGAGGCCCTAGGCTGTTCCACTTGTGAGGCCCCTCCCAATCCCCCACCCCCACGACTAGAGGAAGATGGTCTACCAGATTGACACCGATTTGCAGCCGAGCGTTTCCAATGAGATAAAGGGCTGGAAAGCTGCACTTTTTTATCTATTTATTTATTGCCAGTGCTAGTGTAGAGTTATTGGCTTAAAACACTCTTATTCTGAAATAGATGGCAAGGAAAATTACTGAAGGATTCTTTAGAGACTACAGTGCATTGTGACAGCATATGTAAGAAGGGCCTATGACATTTTCAAAAATATTATACACCTTGCAGAGCTCTCACTTAATTTTTTTTTCTCTGTTGTATAAACATATAAAATTATAAAAGGACTGGACAAGCTAGATGCAGGAAAAATGTTCCCAATGTTGGGTGAGTCCACAGTCTTAGAATAAAGGGGAAGCCATTTAAGACTGAGGTAAGAAAAAAATATTTCACCCAGAGAGTTGTGATTTTGTGGAATTCACTGCCACAGAGGGCAGTGGAGGCCAAGTCACTGGATGGATTTAAGAGAGAGTTAGATAGAACTCTAGGGGCTAGTGGAATCAAGGGATATGGGGAGAAGGCAGGCACGGGTTATTGATTGGGGACGATCAGCCATGATCACAATGAATGGCGGTGCTGGCTCGAAGAGCTGAATGGCCTCCTCCTGCACCTATTTTCTATGTTTCTATGTCAGTCGGGCAAACTAGGCAGCTTTTTAAGTTGCCAAATGACAGTTTAGGTGGTCATTTAAGACTGCTTGCATGACGCGTGCGATAATGAGCTCGGACGAAGTGCATAGTTACCAGTCGGAATTATACTCAATGAAGCATTCACATATTATTTCTGCTTCAAAGAAAGTCACAAATTAAACATATTCACCAAATCAAGACATGATATATACCACAATGACATGCAGCAAAATTATAATACAATATGTCAACTCTTTTTACACGTTGCAATTAAATCAATTTCTATTATTTCTTTCCATTTCCAAACAAAAATGTGGTTGGATTATTCAGCGTATGATCAACCTCGGTAAGACCAAGCGCAGGTTTGGCGATTGCTTTGCACAACACCTCCACTCAGTTCACAATAACCAACCTGATCTCCCGGTGGCTCAGCACTTCAACTCCCCATCCTATTCCGAATCCGACCCTTCTGTCCTCGGCCTCCTCCTTGGCCAGAGTGAATCCCACCGCATATTGGAGGAGCTGCACGTCATTTTTGCTTGGGTAGTTTACACCCCAGCGGTATGAACATTGGCTTCTCTAATTTCAGGTAGTCCTTCCTTTCTCCCTCCTTCCCCTCTGAATCCCAGCTCCCCCACAGCCTACTGTCTCGGCCTCTTCCTTTCTTTTTTGTGTCCCCCCCCCCCTCCGACATCTATCTGAAGAAGGGTCTCAACCCGAAACGTCGCTGATTCCCTCGCTCCATCAATGCTGCCTTACCCGCTGATTTTCTCCAACTTTTTTGTCTATCAATGGGATCCCACCACTGGCCTCATCTTCCCAACTCCTCCCCGTTGGCTTTCCATAGAGATTGCTCCCTCCGTAACTCCCTGGTCAATTCGTCCCTTCCCACCCAAACCACCCCCTCTCCTGGCACTTTCCCTTGCAACCGCAGGAAATGCTACACTTTTCGCTTTACATAGAAACATAGAAATTAGGTGCAGGAGTAGGCCATTCGGCCCTTCGAGCCTGCACCGCCATTCAATATGATCATGGCTGATCAATTTACCTCCCCCCTTGACTCCATTCAAGGACCCAAGCAGTTTTTCCAGGTGCAGCAGAGATTCACCTGCACCTCCTCCAACCTCATCTATTGCATACGCTGCTCCAGGTGTCAGTTGCTCTACATCGGTGAGACCAAGCGCAGGCTTGGCGATCGCTTCGCCCAACGCCTCCGCTCGGTTTGCAATAACCAACCTGATCTCCCGGTGGCTCAGCAATTCAACTCCCCCTCCCATTCCGAATCCGACCTCTCTGTCCTGGGCCTCTTCCATGGCAAGAATGAGGCCCACCGTAAATTGGAGGAGCAGCACCTCATATATCGCTTGGGCAGTTTACACCTCAGCGGTATGAACATTCACTTCTTCAATTTTAGGTAGTCCTCCCCTTCCCAGCTCTCCCTCAGCCCACTGTTTCCGCATCTTCCTTTCTTCTTCCCGTGCCCCCCACCCTCACATCAGTCTGAAGAAGGTTCTCGACCCGAAAAACGTCGCCTATTTCCTTCGTTCCATAGATGCTGCCTCACCCGCTGAGTTTGTCCAGCATTTTTGTCTACCCATTCACACAAGTTCTGTTATCCCACTTTCCTCGCCAATTCCCTAAACATTAGGGGCAATTTTACAGAGACAATTTAACCTACAAAGCCAATGAGTCTTTGGGATGTAGGAGGAAACCTACATGCTTGCAGGGAGAATGTGCAAATTCAACACAGACAGTGCCCGAGGACAGGATCGAACACGGATCTCTGGCATGTGAGGCAGCAAGTCTACCAGCTGTGCCACTATATTTTGTTTTCCAACACAAAAAATTATACGTTGATAACTTTGGTTACTAAAAAAATGAAAACACCCATTTTCAGTCGTAAATCTCCAATGCTATGTCCTCTTTACAGCTACTGTATGTCTTAATGAAGTTCAAGACAATGGGGCAGTACATTGGGCATGATGTTGCTGCCTAAAAGTGCTAGAGACCCAGAATTGATCCTGAATGTGGGTGCTGTCTGTATGGAGTTTCCTCCTTATCCCTTTGATCGCATGGGTTTTCTCCGGGTGCTCTTGTTTCCTTCCGCATTCCGAAGGTGTGCAGGATCCTATTTCAGACCCAACCCATAAAGTAATATTTTCCTTTTGTCCAGAGATTCTGTCTGACCTGTTGAGTTACTCCAGCTTTTTGTGTCTACCTTTAGTTTAAACCAGTATCTGCAGTTCCTTCCTACACACACAATACTATTCGATAGAACTTTATTAATCCCAGGAGGGACATTTTTGTGTGTGTTTGGGTATATATATTACACTCTCACTCTCACTCTCATTCGCACTCGCACAAATATACACCATTTTGTTTTCTCGTTTGTAACATTGTTTACGGAGTACTATGTTTACATATTCTGTTCTGCTGCAAGTAAGGATTTCATTGTTCTAACTGGGACGTGAGAGAATAAAACACTCTTGACTCTTGACTTACTCCGCTAATGTGTGGGATAGAACTAGTGTACGGGTAATCGGTGGTCGGCGTGGACTTGGTGGGCCGAAGGGCCTGTTTCCACGCTGTATCTTTAAATTAAACTAAAAACACTAAAACCAGAGGGAGTCAAAAGAAGGGTCTCTACCCGAAATGTCACCCAATTTCTTCTATCCAGAGTTGCTGGCTGCTCCATGGAGTTCCCCCGCACAATTAACGCATGGAATAGTCTTCACCCTACCATAGTTACCCAACCAGAAGCAACTAAATTTAAGGTAGCTCGTTTTTCCCCAAGAACCCTTTTTTGCTCAAGTCAAGAGTCAAGAGAGTTTTATTGTCATGTGTCCCAGATAGGACAATGAAATTCTTGCTTGCTGCAGCACAACAGAATATGTAAACATAATACAGAACGGGAGATAAAAGTTCAGTGTGTTTATATACCATAGACCATATATGTACACAATAAATAAACAGATACAATGCAA